>NW_027411977.1:8249085-9449085 GCF_047663935.1 Musca autumnalis | reverse complement strand
TCAATAGGAGAAAAAAATAAGTTAAGCAAAGATGTTAAGAATTAAATGCATGTGTTGTCGGTTAATTACGAATTGTTCAGAGAATAAACCCATTGTAATTGCACAAGTTATAAGAAATCTGCTTAAGTTCGGAAGCGGTGGGGCACTTCCCCTATACCCTATTTTTTTAAAAATGATATATTTACAATAATTACGAATGTATCTATTTGGAAGTTAATTTGCGAGACAATTGTGGTTGTGTCTCCAATCTTACCCACGTTTTTAGGACCCAAAGACTTGACCACACCCACATTTTAAAATATGTTACATCTACAAAACTACTGAACCGATTTTCCTGAAAATGTCAGAGAATGTACAGGGATGGCCCCCGGTGAAAATAGTATGCATATTTTCTTGAATTTTGAAGGGGGCATATTTAAAAAAAACGCCTTATCTTTATGAATAAAAACAAGTAAAAAAGTGTCAGTCGGCTTTGCCGACAGATATATACCCTCAGTAGGGTGGGGCGATTTGAACACCACCACGGGCGCCTGGATTTTCTGATTATTGGGATTGTACTGAGCAAAAAAGTCCACTAGACCATATGTCTACGGTGAAAATCGAGCCCCCGGATTTTGACTTGAAGTTTTTTTCAAGTTTTTTTTGGATATTTGGCATATATGTAACAGCCAAACCACTGAGATTTTCGATCCAACACAAAGACAAAAATATAGCCAAGACAATAATTAAGAACTCCCTAGTACATCGCAGAAGCGCTCCTTCAGGCAGTTATGGCCCCGAGAAAGTGCACATTATTCGGAAAATATCGATAAATTACACTGTGCTACAAAATTTGACTCAAAGTCAGTGGGTGGAAATTTCCTTTTGGAGATGAAAGCCCTTGGTGAGTGTACTAAGAACGCAAAAGGAAATTTTCAGGATAGGTCAAGTGTCTGAGATATGGTGTGGCCAAAATATCCTTGAACAAAATTTAAAGTCAAAATCCGTAGACAAGTCACCGTAGACATATGCTCTAGTGGACTTTTTTGCTCAGTACAATCCCAAGAATCAGAAACTCCAGGCGCCCACTATCACTTTTTTCCTTCCATACAAATCGCCCCGACCTAACCCTCAGCCAATGTGAAGTGAAACTTTCACCTACGGACAGATCAAATATATTTAAGGTCTCCTCAGAATGTTGTGGCCCTTTTTGGACATTTGAATTTGCCGACAAAAATGTGGATTTGGAATTAACTGCACTAAGACACAAATGTTGAACTTTTCTGGGGGAGGTACCCTTAGGAAGGACCGATATGGGCCATTTTAGAAGTTCAACTAAATTTTGACAAAATATTAGGAAATTCAAAGTTTGTACCAAATTGGTTGCCACATTCAAGTGATATCGTCCATTTTAATGACATTTTTAAATATTGGTGAGAAGTACCGGAGGTTGTGTACCGGTATTGCCCCATGAAACTAAATTTGGATATAATATGACGAAGACCAAATGTTGGACCAAATCGGTTGAACAGTTCGAGAGTTATCGTGCTCTCCGACCGCCACATATGGTGACATAGGGATTTTATTTACATCTTTCGGACTGTTTTCCCAAAAAAATATGGAATTGCCCCTGAAAAAACCTTCGTAATGGAGGTAGCGAATGCAAATCGCTTCCAAAAAAAAAATCAAAGTGGTTCGAGAGCAGGTTTTAAAGTGAACTTGTGTGAGAGGTACTAGAAGGAGTAGATAAATATAGTCCATATTCGAAACTGATCTATATCTGGTAGATATATTAGGATGTGTAAAGTATGGACCAAATCCGTCACTCCCTTCAAGAGTTATCGTGTGCACAATTTGTCCGAACATTTTTGAACTTTTGTGGGGGAGGTACCTGAAGGAGTGGACTCATAGGCCTTATCTTCGAATTTAAACTATGTTTGGACAAAATATTACGAAGGCCAAATTTTGGACCGAATCGGCAGATCCGTTCGAGACTTATTTTGCGCTCCAACCACTACACACGGTGTCATAGGCGCTTTTTGCTTCTTTCAGGCTATTTCCTCAGGAAGTATGTACTTGCCCCTGATGAACCATGTACTGTCGTAAGGGGGACAGTGAATACAAGTTGTTGCAACAAAAATTAAAGCGATTCGAGAGCAGGTTCTAATCTAAACTTATCCGAAATTTTCTGTGAGAGGTACCCGAAGGAGTGAACCGATTGAGTACATATTGGAACCTTATCTAAGTCTGGTAGAAATTTCACGATGTGCAAAGATTGGATCAAATGGTTACTTCCTTCAAGAGTTATCGTGCGCACAAATTTCCGAAAATTTTCGAACTTTTGTGGGAGGGGTATCGGAAGGAGTGGACCGATATAGTTGGATTTTTGGCAATAAACCAAAGGGAAGTAAACAATAAATATATGTAATAATTGTTGTTAATGGAAATATTCAAAAATTTTAATAATATCTTCACAAAAGCATTTGTTCAACACTAAACAATTTTAACATGGTCTTCCCGAGAGAACCTTCTTAATTTAGAAGCAGATTTGTTTTGGCAATCCAAGCAAACATTATTTTCCCCAACATATGAAACAATTATACACTTCATACCAAACATTCACCTGCATCTGCACTCAACAGAACTGAGCATTTGCAAATTGATTGTTCCAGTGGAAATCATTAACGTTTTATGTTTCTCCAAATCACTGAGTACAACAATGGGCAGGTGAACACGCTGATGATGTTAGTTCAACCTCGACATAGGCCACTGAAATATGGTTTAGTAACCTAGTTTTTATAAAGAACAAACTGCTGCTAACCAAAACACCACTGCTACCGTCTGCATCGTTCCTTTGTTGTTGCTGTTGGAAAATAATTAAATTCATTCTTCTTTGCATTGAAATTTTCTACCATTGTGTATGAGTGTATGTTGCGATGTGGGAATGAAATGCGTTAAACATTTAACACAATTTGTTTCCAACATTTGAAGAACAATAGATATTTGCTGTGATGTGCAAGAGGAAAGCCGTATAGAGATTTTATGTGCAAAAAAAAAAAAAAAAAAAAATAACAATAGAAATTGTAAAGAATGTGAAATTGAAACATATTCTTCACATTTGTACTCATCGCTCTCGGGAAACGCTCATTTGTAGAACAAAGCGCCCAGACCCTAAATTGTTGTAACAAAAAAGAGAAATTCTTTTAATGGCACCAAAACACATTGCGTGTAAATATTTAAATAAAAAAATTTTCGTAGGTATTGTTTTCCATTCTTTTAAAAAGCTTTTGTTGTTGTTTTTTACAATTGTTATTCCGAAACTCTCACTGCCAATCGTATAGCCATACAATAGATGACTTCCCCCAAGAAAGAATGCTTATTTTAAAATTACACTGTAGGCTTCATTTATGAATGTGTGAAGGATTAGGGAAAGTTAGTGGGAGTTGTTAAACTTAAATGGGAATTAGTGGGCATCAAAAACATATTATATGAAAATTTTTACTACCTTTAAGGATATCGTCCCACTCCTACACACTAATACTCATGTCATTTGGAACAATTTCTGTACTTTTCTTGAGATTCTAAAATAGAGATATCCACAACAAACAAATTATCATACTTGGTTTGGTGTAGTCGTTGGGACAATTTGGTTAACTCCGCCTGGTAAGTGACGATCGTATTAAGCTTGAATCGAACGAATTCCATACCGAACGGATCGCAGGAACTGAACGATTTACGAATCCGGAAGGATCGCAAGGAGCAGAAATACTTATTCGAGGAGCTATATGAATTCATTCAGAACTATTTCCTCACATCTTGGAAAGTATTCACATTTATTTAAACTGAGGTAAATATTTTCATTCGGGTGCCACCGTGGTGCAATGGTACGCACACTCGCCTTGCACGCTGAAGGTCGTGGGTTCAATTTCCCGGCCAAGCAACATCAAACAATTTTCAACGGTGGCAAAATACCCCTCAGTAATGTTGGCGACATTTCCTGAGTATTTCAGCCATGTAAAACTTCTCTACAAAAGTGGTGTCGTAAGACACGCCGTTCGGACTCGGCGATAAACTGTAGGTCCCATATCATTGAGATAACATGAATCGGGGTGCACTCATTGATATGAGAGAAGTCTCCCTTGTCCCTTATGGGATGTTTGTGGAACAATTATATTATATATAAATATTTTCATTGTATGTGTATTCAATATTAAAACAAGTAAGAAAGTATCAGTCAGCTGTGCCGACAGAGATATACCCCCAGCCTCGGAACTAAAGAAAATAAGCATACACAATACTTTTTACGTTTTTGGGCCAATTTCGTAAAAAGTATGGATTTGCCGCTGAATAAAAATGTACCGCCTTAACATGTTGTCGAAATTTTAAAAACGATTCCAGATGAGTCCTTAAACTGCACTCTTTCCAAACTTTGTGTGGATGTACTCTATATTCGGACGTAATTCGAGGCGGTAAGGAATAAAACTATGTGCAAAGTCTGGACCAAACCGGTTTCTCCCTTCGAGGGATATCTTTCGTACTACCCAGTTTAGTTGGCGTAGGTACGCTTTTTTTGGGGCCTTTGGGCCCCCGAAAAAAATGCGGCGTCGTAACAGGGCCCGCAAGAAGAAGTTTTTAAAAAAAATTAGAACTATCCGAGATGAGATACTAAACTGCACTTTTCCCAAATTTGGTGTGGGAGGTACCCGAACGATGGGACCGATATAGTCCTTATTCCAACTTAATACATGACTAGGTGAAATAATACGATGTGCAAAGTTTGGACCAATTAGAAACTCCCTGCGAGAGTTATTTTGGTTAGTGCCTTCAGCGTTTCATGAAGCTCCTGAAAAAATTGTACCATCATAAAATGGGCCGCAATGTCCTGAAAATTTTTCAAATCGATCAGAGAGGAGATCTTAAACTTAATTTTTTCCAAATTTTGTGTGGGAGGTACCCGAGGGAGTGGACCCATAAGTAAATATTCGACGACCATATGCAACGTTATGACCAATTCGGTTACTCCCTTCAAGAGAGTTATACCCTCAGCCTATGTGAATTGAAACTTTCATCTACGGATAGATCGACAGAATTGTTGAATTTTTGTGGGGGAGGTAGACGAGGAGAAGATCGATATCGGCCATTTTAGAAGTTAAACTAAATTTGGACAAAATATCCATCCATAGTTTGGCCCAAATTGATTTCCCCGTGAGTTGTTTAATGTTGGAGGGAAGTACCGGAAGTTGTTGCCCGTCTTCGAACCAAAACTAAGTTTGGACAAAATATGAGGAAGGCCAAATTTTAGATCAAATCGGGGGATCAGTTCCAGAGTTATCGTGCTCTCCAGGGACAACATATGGTGCCATAGGATTTTTACAACTTTTGGGCTGTTTTCACAGGATGTTTGGACTTGCCTCTGAAAAAGCTTTTACAGCCGTAATTGAGGCAGCGAATGCACGTTGCTTCAAAAAAATCGATGTGATTCGAGAGCAGGTCTTAAAGTGAACTTATCAGAAATTTTGTGTGGGAAGTACCCGAAGGTGTGGACAAATATTGTTCATATTCGAACCTGATCTATATCTGGTACATATATTAGGATGTGTAAAGTATGGACCAAATCGGTCACTCCCTTCCGAAATTTTCGTTCCACAATTTTTCCGAACATTTTTGTACTTTTGTGGGGTAGGTACCTGAAGGAGTGGACCGATATAGCTTATCTTTGAACATAAACATAGTTTGGACAAAATATTACGAAGGCCAAATTTTGGACCGTATCGGTTGATCCGTTCGAGAGTTATCGTGCGCTCCAGCCAGCCAGACAGACAAACGGACATGGCTAAAACGACTCCAAATTGTCTCAAACGGATTTCATCCAAACATAATTGGGGTCTAAAACTATTATTTCGATGAGGCACATTTTGCCCGTATGAAAGTGTATGTATATATCATCGTTAGCGTAAATGCTGAGGGTATAATGATCCGAGAGGAGATCTTAAATTTCACTTTTTCCGAATTTTGTGTTGGAGGTTCCCGAAGGAGTGGCCCGATATAGTCCATATTCTAACCCCATCTTTGCCTGAAAGTTATATTACCGTTTGTAAAGTTATGACTAATTCGGTTACTCCCTTCGAGAGTTATCGTGTGCACCATTTTAGAGAAAAATTTTTAGCTTATGTGGGGGTGTACCGGATAGAGTGTACCGATATGACCCATCATGGAAATTAAAGTAAGTTTGGAAAAAATAGTACGAATGCACTTTTGTTTTGACCTGATCGGTTGCTTCGTTCAAGATTTATGGTGTCTAGGCAGACAGACGACCAAACCTGGCTAAATCGACTCCGAATTGTCTGAAACTGATTTCGTCCAAACATACTTGAGGCACATTTTTGGTCGTTTCAAAGTGTATATCGTTTGCTCCGTCGGAAAAGGTCGTAAGTCCACTTTTTTTGAAAATCGCGTTTTTGTTACAGGGTGATAGTACAAGTCAAAACACGTCGTATGATACAAAGAAAATGGTAGTATGTCGCGTTTTTCTCTATGTTTTGCCCTTGTCGGAAAGGTCGTAAGTCCACAAAACGTACATATTTGAGTACGAAAAGGTCGTAAGTCCACAGGAAAATGTATACTTCAAAAGAATACTACAACTAATGTAGTTCAGATATAATGTTTAACGTCATCCATGGTTGGGGTACAATGTAAAGAACTTGCCTACACCTTTGGATGATAATCGGATGATATTTGGCGGAGCCTGTGGACCAAACTTTTGAACAAAAATGTGATAAATTCTATATTGCATCGAAAATTTACATTTGAGATCTATTTTCCACTATAAGCGAACTAAATATGAAAGATGGACTTCTGGCCTTTTCATTGATACAAATTGGGATGCTCTATGTGTTCAAATACCTCATATATTGAAAAATTTAAAAAAAAAATCAAAATTTTTACTGTTTTTTCTGTCGTATATCTTACTTAACTTTATCAACTGGTTATTTGCGGTTACTCTAGGGACATCTATTCACATAACGAGATTAGTTTGTATTCTGAATTCAATAAAGTAATACTTTCTAATGGACGGGTAAGTGCAATGTTTATATTCTTAAATGATTATAAAATAATAATTGTTAAAATTGTATTAAACTAAGAAGACATAATGGTTTTTGCTAACAAAGAGCAGTATGAATTGGGAATAGAATTAGACTATGGTGTCGTGGGTCTAGTTCCCTATGGTTTTCACGGCGATTCTGAAAGCTCTGATGATAAACTTCCTAAACACATGAAGACATTGCATGCTGAAGATTCTACATGGTTTGTAGACAAAAACAAAATATGCAGGGAGTTGGGGCAGAAATACTTGGGAAGACAAAAAAGAACACTATTTGGGATTACAATGTAGCTAAGAAACCACGTACATTAACGGAATTAATCATGAAATTTAATTGAAGGAAAAGGTCATAAGGAAAAAAATACAAGGTGGTAAGTGCAACGTGTCATGTTTTATATTAAAAATATTAGCCGAACCGGTCCACGTTCCTGGCCCTTGAAACAGTTTATGTTACCTTTTCTTATGTCAATTATATTTTATTGCATTGCAAATTAGTTGGGATATGCAAGTGACTATCAATAACAAGTAAGAACGTCGTTAAATTCGGCCAGACCGATCTTGTTATACCCTTCACCATGAGTTTTATTAAGTTTTACTTCAATTAGTTCCTTTCGTTTATTTCGACTTAATACCAAATTTCAGCAATTTCGGTAAAACAATGTGCCTAACCTTCAAAATACCGAAACTCGGGAGGCACGGTTCTATGGTGCTATATGAAGGCATGGACCTATATAGACAAATATATGGGAGAAAGTTTTGTACCCGAAACGAAGAATAAATACCAAATTTCAGCCATTTCGGAGGAATATTGAGGCCACACCTTCAAAATACCGGAAATTGGGAGGTACCGTTCTATGGGGGCTATATGAAGGCGTCAATACTAAACATCCTAGAAGTAATAGGGTCGGAGATTCAACAACCGTTGCCGCGCAAATTAATTTTATGATCGATACTTTCACAACTTTTGCAAAAAAGCGTTTTTTAAAAAAATAGGGCCTGCCCCCACCCCCTCCGAAGTTCAAAAAATATAAAGCCTATTTCCACCTCGGTTGTTCCTTGTATATTCTCTGAAATTTTCAAAAAACATCGTTTTAGCCGTTTTTGAGTCTATGCGGAATATACAAACATACACACATTGTCTTTTATATATTAGATTTCACACAAAAGTTTTGGTCCATTAAACCCGCTAATAATTATCCCGTCACCATGTTAAATTGCAAGCTTATTCTCTGTCTTAAACTCAATTTATTCTTAAAATTTCGCGCTGATCGGAATATTACTGCGATCTACAGGACAGCTACAAAGTCGGGTAAAAATTGTGGGCTTCGTCCATTTCACATCTTTCGATCATAACTAACATCTAATGGGGTCACTTCTGGTCGGAACCCGACCTCTCCACAAAATTTCGTGATGATCGGTCCAAAATTGAGGCCTGGAGTTTTATTACAATTGTTAATGGATGGACGGATACACATAGCTAGATCGCTTTATCACGACAAGATATGGAAAAAAGGCAAGGGGAGCGGGTCTACGACGAATACTTCGCGATGTTACACGAATATTGAACAAAACAAACTTATAATACCCTTTCCACATTGTTTTGTAAAGTATAAATATTTTATTTTAAAACGTCCGTAAATTGTAGGAAAAGGTCGTAAGTCCCTACAAAAATACAAAACTGTACAAGGAAAAGGTCGTAAGTCCAAAGACATCCAATTATCTCCCAAACGCGACGGAACTTTATCAAACAAAGTACAGGTATTGAAGCGGAATAAATAAACGAAAAATACTGCCTTTACCACCATAATAAAATCTTTAATACAGAAAGCGCTGGAATGTTTTTTCTTCCTCCTGAAAAATTTATTGAGAGGGACTTACGACCTTTTCCGACGGAGCAGACGATATACCCTCTTTAGCCTAAAGGCTGAGGGTATAAGAAGGTATGATATTAACGAGAGAGGTATACCAGTGGTAAATAAACGCGTAACGGGAACTGTAGTAGAACATTTAGGTGGAGTGTACATTAAGTTAGGTTAAGAAAGTCATAATATTGTTGAGAGGAGGGACTATTGTTTCATACAAACTCAAGGTGGAGGAGTGATAAGGTGGATAGGCAATGAACGCAAACAAACAAAACGATTCCCGTACCAATCACACAAAGTTACAAACTTTTCAGTTTCTCTGAATAGTTTCGCTCTCAAACAAAATCACAAACTTTTCAATGCAAAAATACGAAAACCGTACGAATACTGAAATGTACTTCGGCTATGCTTTGCCGAGTTGTTTCATTCAAACCGAAACAAAAAGCATTTTTGGCAAACATCTTCTGTCGATATGATCAGTGCCACACACATTTGATTGCTTAACAACCCTATCTGCTAACATCAACAACATACTTGAAACATATGTACATGGTTGAAAGTCCCCAGCAAACCAAATGTCGGATGTCCGACATATCGGAACAATTTCGGAAGCAAAATCGTTCAGATTTCGTATCGACTTCTATACGATTTATCGTAGGGGAATTCGTTCAGATTTCTTTCCGATTTCGGAGAAAATGTCGGAAGTAAATCTCCCTTCGAATATGCTAATGTTTTTCTTCCGATTTCGTTACGAATTCGGATCGATATGTCGGAAACAAATTTCCCTTCGCACAACAACCACCTTTTGTATATATCTAACAAGCAACATTTTAGTTTGTTGTCGAAAAACAAAATGGTTGGTTATAAAATTCGCATATACATTTTTTAAATATTTTAAATATAAATGCAACATATAATAATTCAAGCTAGTGCTGATAGACTCAACATATTCGTACACAAAGTTTACATTGTTCTACTATAACTACAAAATGATAACAACAGTGAAAACCATTAGATATTTTTGAAATTATAATCATACAATAAAAAAACATAACAAAGAAAATTTATCAATAAAAAAGAGGCATCAGCGAAAAATGTTTTCCTTTGGTAATCATACGAAATTATTCCAAAATCGTTCAGAAATCGTTACGAAAGTTCGGAAGGTACCTCAGATTTTCATACGACATTATTCCGAAATCGTTCAGAAATCTGTACGAAAATTCGGAGGGAAAAATTCGCATTTCGAATTTCCCAAGGATTTTCTTCCGATTTCGTTCCGAATTCTGACCGAAATCGATCCGATTTCGCTCCGACATTTCTTTCCGAAATTATGTCAACCACTTCATACAACTTTCGTTAAGATATCGTTACGATTTCGGATCAGATATCGGACGTAACGTACGAATTTTGTTCCTATTTCGCTACTATTGGTACGATTGGTTTGCTGGGTATGTTTTTCAACCACCAAAAGAATCATAGTTCATTTGTTTTGAACTTTTTCGTTTTCTATCTGTTGTTGTGGAATTGAGAACTTTTCACTATTCGTTTAGTTTGCACTCACGAATGTAACAAAACGAAACTAAACATCGAGTTCGGTCAACGTGATTTATGTTTCGTTTTGTATTGTTCATATGGCAAATACGACACGAAATCATTGGAAATGTTTCATAAAGTATTTTTACGTACGCTGTGGATAGGGCAAATGTAGCTATAACGTTTTGCATGGTTAGATACATTCGAAATCGCTTCAAATGACGATCAAGGGACCAACGGAGTCGGACGCTATAAACGGTATGTCATAATAAGCGATATATGTTTTGTGCGGGCAAAATACATTTGGGACATTTGAATTTCTTCGCTATAAACGGTGACGTTATAAACGATTTCGACTGTAATTGATTATATGTTTTCTCAAAAAGCTTGTAAAAATTTCTTAAAAAAATAGTAGGTAATCTTTGTTTCGGAAAAAAGACTGATCTTGAAGAATGTAGATTTTATCCACAAAGGTGAAACTGGCTAACAGATCTTTTAGTGTAGTAGTCTGAATTCACAACGAAATGAGTGTCATGTTTAATGGAAAGAATGAAATTGGTTTGTAATGATTTTGTTAAAGCATTTAATGTATTTAATATTAATAGCAAGACATCGCAGGGACATGGTTGCTTATGCAGTAAGCTTCAGAATCGGAATCATAATCATTAGCGGAACACGCAACTCTATACTGCCGTGACACTACTGTCCGTCAGTGCATTAAAGAGGCATAACATGGGTCTCTTGTTTGTTTTACATTGCTTTTTTTGTTGTTAAAACAACAACAATACAAACACTTTCACAAGAATATTCACATCATTTTCTTTTCCCAAGTTTACAGTGGTAAAGAGTGGTGGTTACTGTTGTGGCAGCAGTTGTTAGTTGTGACTGTGATTTTCCAGAAGCAACACTTATTTAATGCAAATGGAAATTCAAAAGCACCCACTCACACAGACTCAAGTTCATTCAAGCCATGCTTTACTTCATTGTCCGCCGAAACCTAAGTTGCTGTCAGTGACTGGTTGTAGTTGTATTTCTATTGTTGCTGTTGTTTTTCATTTAGCCGACATGGTTAAGATTGTTGGTTAGTTTTTGGTTGCTCTTTTTCTTACCCGCTCAAGCTTTTCGGTTGCTCTCTTCCAAACGGCGCATAATTAAATTCGGAAAGTTTCTTGGTGTTTCCCAGTACTTGTCTGGGAATTGTAATCTCCTTCTTGTTGTTGGTGTTCTTGACGTTTAGTGTTACTTATTTGATTGTTGGTGGTTTGTTATTTTTTTTTTCTATTTTTGGTTTGTCTGCTGTTTTAAATTAAAAAAAACCTACAATGTTTGAAACTGAAATGTAAATATTTTCAACGGAATTTGTATGGTAAAATTATTAAATAAGAAAGGGGGGATATTTAAATAGAGGAATTTTTGATATAGGTCATCCCATTTGTAACACCTGGTAATAAGAACTAAAAACATTTTAAGTAAATTCAGTTCCACTGAATATCTTTTGGCACATTTCAACATGACATAGTTTACCATTAAAATTTGGCTAAGGAGAAAAAACAAAGTAATACATTTAGTTCTAAATTTATTGTAATCAGAGATCCGAATGCTTGCTCGAATTCCACTCGCGAGTGAAACTTTTCTTGAAATCGAGCAAGTTGAAATGGGCAACTTGCCCCCTCCCACCACCAAACAACAACTTACCCCACCCCAAATAAACTTGCCACACCCCCACCAAAAATTGCATCCAAATACTTACCACCTCCCACCTACTTTTCATACGCGAGTAAATCGGAGTTCTGATTGTAATCAACTTTTTAGTTGGCTTTTGAGCCCTTTGCTCAAGAGCTCCTCTCGGAACGTTTTGAAAAATTTTCAGCACGTTGTCATTCCTGTCCTCTTTACGACGGTACAATCTTTTTCTTGCGTAAGTCCATACTTCTCGAGATAATGGCCTAAAAGCTCCAAGAAATCCTTATGGCACCAACTAAAATGGAAAATCCGCAAGATAAATCTAGCAGGGAGCTTCTGACCGATCCAAACTTTGCTCATCGTATTATTTCATGCAGTCATTTATCAGGTTGGAATATGGGGTAAATCGGTCCCCACACTCGTATTGGATCTGTTTAAAATTTATTCCAAAAAAATTCTGGCGGTGTCTGTTGCGACGGCGCAATTTTTTTCGGAGAAGTCCATACTTCCTGAGATAATGGCATAAAACCTCCAAAAAAGCCTGCCGGTACCAACTAAATTGCATCAAAAAATCTGGCAACGCTATGCCTGAATAGAAGTGCAAAACATAGCAGCTGATCATTTTATCTAATTTTTCGCGCTTTACATCGAAATAAGTCAAAATTTTGAGTAATTCTTGATTATCAGTATCGACTGTATCGGAGGATATTGGATTTTATAAAAAGAAACTGAAAACTATACAAAATTAAATGTTTTATTTTTGATGCTGAAAACTTCATAAGAAACCAACTAGTTGTTGTTACTATATTGTAATAACTATATTGCTGAATTCAATATAACTGTTATTGGATGTTCTTTGTCTGCCGAATTCGTTGCTGATTCTTCTTATTGTGCTGTTTGTTTACGAGATTTATGATGCCTGGTGCTGCTAAGACTTTATGTGGTTCTTGCAATGCGAACCTAGGAAAAAACGGAGGCGTTAAATGTAGAATTTGTTCTAAATGGTATCATCCTTTATGTGTCAACATCACCGACATTGAGCTAAATGCCCTTAAAGCAATTAAAAAAACAATCTACATTTGCAGTACATGCGACTCTAACTTAGACAGTAGGGTTAACCAGGAGGGTGTTGCTAAAGACATTCAAGTGTTAAATAAAAAATTTGATGATTTATTCACAAACTACCAATCTGAACAAAATAGTATTAAATCGGCTCTTGGTGAAATAAAAACAGAGATGACTACTTGCCTGAAAGAAATGAAGCACGATATTGTTGAGTGTAACAAGAAAATAGAAAACGTTTCTTCTTCTCATGCATCTAAAATCTCCCAGTTGGAGGCTGAGAATAATATATTGTACAGAAGATTGAATAGAGGTGATATCGTTGTAAGTGGTTTGCCTGAAGATGTATTGGACCTTGTGGATATAGCAGTAAAATTGGCAGATTTCTTCAAAATTCATGTATCCAGAAATGAAATAAGCCATGTATGCTACATGCATGGTCGAAGAATGATTTTAATAAAATATAACTCAATACATATTCGAGATGGAATTATGAAGGAGTACTTTAAAACCAGAACCCTGAAAATGTCTGATATTGTTGAAGGTCCAGGATCCGATATTAACAAACGCGTATACCTAAATGATCATTATTCGCCAGCTGCGGCAGACCTAAACTTGATTTGCAGAAAGTTGCTAAAAAAGGGGCTGATAAAAAAGTTTAAAATTCTTAATGCGGATAAGCTGAGAGCTAAGCTGTTCTTTCCTAATGGAACTGATGACTTATGTAACTTGGAACAATGTACATCTCTCCTAGCTAATGCGGATCCAGTTTTGGCCTAACTTTACTTTTTGTGTTTTAATATAGATTTTTTATACCCTACATCATACATATATGTGGGTAAGTTTTTGGTCCGCGGTCCGTCTGGTCTATTCCTACAACTATACTTGATTCCATCTCTAATTGATAATTGATATTTTTAATTCTGCTTTTTATAAGAATAATTTTGTCCAGAAAACCATGTATTGTTTATTTTTGACACTGAGATGATGTAGGGTGAGGTATAGTCGGATATATCGACTTATACAACATATTTTGAACTTGAAGCAAATGTTATTTCTTGATGTCTTGATTATATACAATATTTAATAATAATAATCAGCTGTAACATTGTATATTAATGATATATTTTATTGTTTTATGGATTATTAGTTGGTTCCCCAATTCAATTACATTATTAAATTTTGATGTCTTTTGATAATAATTTAGGTCCTGTTGTTAGTAATAACTGTTACTTGAAGTCGATTTTAAGACCTTTGAGTAACAAGTTCAATGTAGCGCACATTAATTGCCAAAGTATGAGGCCGTCTCATAACTCTATCAAATTTAATGAGCTAAAATCTATTTTATCTGGGTCTTTGTTAGACGTTATTGGTATTTCAGAAACCTGGCTAAAGTCAGAAATTTCTTCTAGGGCGGTGCATCTTTTTGGTTACAAATTTTATAGGAATGATCGTCCACATTCTAGAGGGGGTGGGGTTGGCATCTATGTGCTAAAAAGGTTGGAACATAAGTTGGTTTTTAAGAGCACTATTGCTGGAAAGTGTGAATCGCTGTTCATTGAACTTATGTCTGGATCTACAAAAATTCTTTTTGGAGTAGTTTATCTACCACCTGTAGGAGATATATCTAAGTTTGAAGAAGTACACCTTAATCTGTTTTTGAATTACTCCAACATAATTGTGGTTGGGGATTTTAATTGCAACATGTTTTCAGTATCTCGAGCTTCTATTATACGCTCTACTTGTCTCAGATTAAATCTTACAGTGTTACATAATTCAAAACCCACCCACTATGACATGGTTCACGGTGGTTCGTCCTTAATTGATTTTATTCTTATTAGTGATGATGTGAAGTCCTACTTTACAAGTCAATTGCAATGTCCTGCTATTTCGCATCATGCGTTAATTTTTGCCAGCTTTGATCTTATGATCAATATTTCAGAAGAAATTGTTGAGTTCTACGATTTTCAAAATATAAATTGGGATGGGATATTTCAGTGCTTGTCATCATTTGACTATCATGAATTTTACGTTACTCTACATGTTGATGACAAATGCTCTATTGTTTCCAAACTTTTAGAAGACCTTTATTTGAATGTTCCTGTAGTTCGAAGGCGTATTAAGTCCCAAGATTGTGATTGGATTAGATCGAGGAGTATATTATTGGCCCAGAATTTGAGAGATTTGGCTTACAAGGCTTTTCTTGAAGATCGCACAGATTCAAATTGGAAGGTTTTCACTAAATATCGCAATAAAGCTAAGAGGACTATACGTAATGAAAGACGTAGATATTTTATGTGGGAATTTCGGGATATGGACACACGAACCTTGTGGAGGGTTCTTCGATGTCATGGATGTGTGGGAGAAGATAATTTACAAAATAACTGTGATGTTGAAACACTTAATACTTCCTTTGCATCCTGTGGAGTGTCACAGGGACATGTAGATGTAAATTGGGCATCGTTTATCGAAAATGATAACGATTTTTCTTTTTCATGTGTCAGTGTTGTTGAGGTTCTAAATGCTATAGGAAAAATAAAATCTAAATCTCAAGGGATTGATAATATATCTATAGAATTTTTGAAGAAGGTTTTTCCTTATGTGTCTGATATACTAGTTGACTTATTCAATGCAATTTTAACCTCATCTGTATTTCCTTCTTCGTGGAAGGTTGCACGGGTTATACCAATTCCTAAGGTATCTACTATTCGAGATCCAGATGACTTACGACCAATCTCCATACTCCCCGCTTTATCTAAAGCTTGCGAACACATAATGAGAAGTCAGATTATTTCAAAGGTTAGGACAAATCTGATTAATGAACAGTATGCTTTCCGTTCTGGTCATAACACAACATCACTGCTTTTGTATTTGACTGACTGTATTAGGTATCATAGCAATTATAATCGTATGTCTGCTTTAGTCTCGATTGATTTATCTAAAGCTTTTAATTCTATTAATTATGAACTGTTGATTTTAAAACTTAGGAATCAGTTTAACTTTTCTCCTTCTGCATGTAGACTGATTATGTCCTACGTCAGTGGCAGGTCGCAGTTTGTGCAATTAAATGGAGTGAAATCCAATATTATTTCTTTAGCATCTGGAGTACCCCAAGGTTCCGTTTTGGGTCCATTGCTCTTTATTATCTACATGAATGATTTACCAGAAAACCTTGATATGAGTATATGTTCGTTACATATATTTGCTGATGATGTGTTTATCCTTTTCAATTCGAATAAAAATAATATAATTGATTTGGAAAATAAAATCAATAATTGTTTAGACCAGACTTTGAGCTGGACTCAAAATAATTCGTTAGTAATTAACCCCCTGAAAACTAAGGCCATTATTATTGGATCTGAAGTACAAAATCTTAATATTTCTTTAGGACAGTCTAGTGTTGAGGTAGTGGATAGTCATAAATGTCTGGGACTTGTACTGGATAATAAACTAAAATTTGGATTCCATATAGATACTATTCAATCAAAAATTTACTATATTTTGCGTAAGTTATATTCAACTAGTATTTTTTTACCCTCTTGGGTTAAAATTAGAATTGCTCATTCACTTTTGATGCCTAGAATTATATATGCTATTGAGATTATATCAGGTGCGAATGAAACTATTTTTTTGAAATTAGAACGTATTCTGAATACTATAGTTAGATTTGTTTACAATATTCGCACACGGGAACATATTTCCTGCTTTGTAACTAAGTTTTTAGGGAGTTCATTTCGAGATTATGTTGATATACGTAATATGTTACACTTTTATAAAGTTGTGAAAACAGGATTTCCTAAGAATTTGTGTAATCTGTTTACTTTTTTGGGCTCGATCAGAAATACTCAAATAATGATTCCTATTATACACAACTCTTGGTTTGAAGGCTCGTTTGTGGTGCGAGTTGCCAGGTGCTGGAATTATTTACCACTTGATTTGCGTATCTTTTCGCATTCTAATAATGCATTTCGACTTAAGATTAGGGCACACTTGTCTAATCGTTCGGAATAAATGGCTGCTTATATAGTTTTTATTCTACCAATGCAATGAATTTTACATAAACAATAATAATATAACGATATTCTTCCTTGATATATACCTTTCACAAACTAGTTATAAATAACAAATCGTACAATAAGACTTTGGGTAATGTTATTGCTAATAGGACTAAATTGATTTATTTTTGAAATAACTACAATGTAAACAAGTAAGAAAAGCGTTAAGTTCGGTCGGGCCGAACTTTTTACACCCTCCACCACAAATTTCTGCCATTTCTGTGGATTAATGTGGCCACAACCTTTAAAATACCGAAATTCGGAAGGTACCGTTCTGTGGGGGCTATATGATGGCGGGACCTATACCTACAAATTTCTGGGGGGAAAGTTTTATACACCTAAAGAAGACTAAATACCAAATTTCAGCCATATCGGTGTGATAATGAGGCTAAAACGTTCAAAATATCGAAAATCGGGAGATATTGTATTATGGGGGCTATATCAACACGTGGACCTATATAAACATTTTATGGTAGAAATGTTTCTTAGCCTCTGGAAACACAAAATACAAAGTTACAACCGATTCTTTGGTCAACTGGGTCTAATACATTCAAAATATATTAAAATGACGCGTACTTTATATGGGGCCTTATATGGGGGCTATACCAAAACGTGGACCTATATAACCCAACTTTGGTAGGCATGTTTTCTGGTCTCTGGAGACACAAAGTACCAAATTACAACCAATTCGGTGGTAAAACTGGCCAAATATCTTAAAAATTCCTTAAAACGGCGACGCGTCACGCGTCATTTTGTATGGGGGCTATACGAAAGCGTGGACCTACATAGCCCGCTTTCAATACCAAAAGTCCTACGTAAATATAACATATTTTCCCAAATTTTCATCAACCTACGTCAATCCGTTCGGACGCTAGAGTGATTTCCACAGACGGACAGACAGACGGACAGACGGACGGACATGGCTATATCGATGTAGAATTGCACGCTGATTAAGAATATATATACTTTGTGGGGTCTACAATGATTATTTCGAGTAGTTACAAACGTAGTGACAAACTTAATATACCCCCATCCTATGGTGGAGGGTATAAAAGGGGCTGGGGAGCCAACGATATCTAATTATATGTATTATGATTAACATTTCAGGTATTATCAAAATGTAATATATTTTTGGCCATAAAGGCTTTGTATTACAGTATGAAATAAATAAATAAATAAATAAAAATAAATAAATTGGGTAGTAACTAAGATAACCCTGGAAGGGAGAAACCGATTTGTTCCAAACGTTGTACATAGTATTATTTATTACAACCACGAATTGGTCCGAATATCGACTACATCGGACCACTCTTTCGGGTACCTCACACATAAGGTTTAGAAAGAGTGCAGTTCAAGGACTCGCCTGGGATCGTTTTTAAATGTTTGGCAACATATTTGGTATGCGGCCCTAGTAAAAACGGGGGCAAATCCATACTTTGGGGGCAAATCCATACTTTGGGGGCAAATCCATACTTCCTTAGTAATTGGTCCAAAAATTCAGAGACTGAGGGATATCTCTGTCGGCACGGCTGACTAATAATATCTTACTTATTTAATTTAATTAATTAATATGCTCTGAGGATACACATATACATACATATGTTTTCAGAACATACCCGAAAGGACAATATACCAAATAAATACCAAATATTTTTGGAACAGTTGAGGTGGAATTTGTTTTCCATTTTAACACACTTCATATTTTTATTTTTTTTATTTTGCTCTCTGCTGGATTTGATCATGCGAACTTCTAATTTGTAGCGGAACTCACACTATGCTACGCATACCAACATAAAGTGTAGTTTAAACACTTACATGTGCAACACCAACTGTTTATATTTTTAACAAAAAGCTGGCGTGCCAACGGCGGTCGTTGAACACACAACCCTTGGGTTTGTAGTAGTTTTGTTTGTAGTAGTGAAGTAAGTAGTTTTACCTTGATAATATAATTGTTCCACAAACATCCCAGAAGGGACAAGGGAGACTTCTCTCATATCAATGAGTGTATGTAACATGATGAGGATGAATATCAGTGGGAGGTTATCCTTTCAAGGACAGGAGTTCAATCTCAACGGTTAACCTTGAAAATCCTCATGGACAGACAGGCACCGCTAACATTAATAAGAATATATTTATACTACACGCAGAGACAAAATATCTTTCTCTTTTGTTGGAACAACAATATCTATTTTTGTTCCAACAATTCATTTGTTTTGTTCAAGCATTACAATTGCAAAACCAAAAATACAAAACAAAAACAAATTGCGAAATTCCTCAATATTGTAAAAATCTTTGACAATACATATGGTAGGAACTATAATAATCTGGAATTTTTACAAAAACTATGTTGGTTTCCAACAACATCAAGCCCATTGTAAATAATTAATCTTATATATTATAAAAATTTTTTTATAAATAAAAATAAAAAAATCATTTCTATGGAATGGGTTCAAATGTTGATGAAAAGATCGAATCTTTCACGACAGCTTTAGCATGGGTTCAAATGCTAATGAAAAGATCGGATCTTTCACGACTTCCTTTGAACCAATACAAAAGATGCCATGAAATCACGTCATCGCAAAGAACCCCTCCCATCAAATTTTGTTGGATCAATCATATTTTTTTCCCTGCGTTTACAGAAACTTCCAATATTTGTAAACCATACCCCCTGTTTTCAGGTCAACAATAATTAAGCTACCTAAGAAAACAAAATCTATGGCAGCTGCGCTATCTCTAAATGTGAAAATGCTACTGATACCATTTTCACATTTAGAGATAGATTTTATTTCAAACAAGAAGGGAATTACGATTTTTTCTTGTGATGCAAACAAACCATGTTGGACAAAATGTCACGGTTTTTAGTTGCCATTATTTCGCGACCGTAGAGGAATAAAAAGGGACCCTTACTTAATTTCCTTTGAATTACAAAGTGGTGACATTCAGGCGGCTTCATTTAGGTGTGGTCTTTCTATGTTCACTTTTTTCTCTGCTTCCTTTTTTAGGTTTCATTTAATTACACTTTAGATGTTGTTTTTTTATTTGATGATTTGTGTCTTTTTGGATTTTGCTGCTCTATGTCCTCTGTTTTGGCGTTTTTATTCCTTTTTTGTTTTGATTATAATTTTGGTTTAGTGACGCTGTTGTTTTTTACACTTTTAATTTTCCGTCAAATATTTTGCAAGTGCTGCAAACAACTGCGGCATTCTATTGTTCTTTACTCTGTGATAGCTTTTGATGTTTTTTTTGCCGGTTCATTTGGCGGCATGTAATGCTATTTGCTTAATTTTCCGGCTTTGAAGGTAAATACAACAACAAATCTTGTGAACTATGATAATAAGAGGTATGGCTTAAACAATTTGATTCAATCTATATTTCATGAAGATGACGTTAAACGACGATTCCTTTTTGTATCTTAAATCATGACTGAACAATTTTCATTAAGTTGTTGTTCAGAATAAGTAACCCCCACCACACAAAACCAACACCGGCACTTAAGATGTACTTCCATTTATTAACTTAACAAATTGCCCAAATTTATGATGTCCTTTAGCTAAAGCTTATAGTCACTTTGAGAAACCAAACACTCATGGACAGAAGGAAATCTTACAAACACCAGCACAAAACTTAACTACACCTTAATAACCGCTCACATTCGCGAACATATGGAAGTAATAAATTATTCGTCCTAACTCTCTTAACTAAGCCAACAAGGAACGAACGAACGAACGAACACACCAACCATTCGACCGACCTTTTGTTCGTTCGGACATTCGCTATTAAGTGGACATTAGTTAAAAGCCATAAGACAGCCATCGTCTGCGTATATTAAACACACATAAACCTACGGCCACACACAACCACAAGCATACGAATGTTGACATGAGGACAAAATTTAGCGGGGAATTAACAATGGCCACAGTGTCTTCAAATATTAGGTTTTATTCTAAGATTCACATTTTTATACCCTCAGCCTTTAGGCTATGAAGGGTATATACACTTTCATACGGGCAAAATGTGCCTCATCGAAATAATGGTTTTAGACCCCAAGTATGTTTGGACGAAATGTGTTTCAGACAATTTGGAGTCGATTGAGCAATGTCCGTCCGTCTGTCTGTCTGTCTGGCTGGCTGGAGCGCACGATAACTCTCGAAGGGATAAACCGATTCGGTTCAAATTTTGGCTTTCGTAATATTTTGTCCAAACTTAGTTTAAGTTCGAAGATGAGCTATATCGGTCCACTCCTTCCGGTACCTTCCCCACAAAAGTTCGAAAATGTTCGGAAAATTTGTACGCACGATAACTCTTGAAGGGTGTAACCGATTTGGTCCATACTTTGCCTATCGTGGAGCGTGTACCAGACTTAGATCAGGTTTTAATATGGACTCAATCGGTCCACTCCGTCGGGTACCTCCCACACAAAATTTTGGAAAAGTTCAGTTTAGGAACATCTCTCGAATCGCTTTGATTTTTGCTTTAGCAACTTGTATTCACTGCCCTCCATACGACGGTATAAGTTTCATCAGGGGCAAGTCCATACTTCCTGAGAAAATAGCCTGAAAGTTGCAAAAAACCCCTATGACACCGTGTGAGGAGGTTGGAGGGCAAAATAACTCTCGAACAGGTCTGCCGATTCGGTCCAAAGTTTGGCCTTAGTAATATTTTGTCCAAACATAGTTTAAGTTCGAAGATAAGCCATATCGGTCCACTCCTTCAGGTACCTCCCCCACAAAAGTTCAAAAATGTTCGGAAAAATTGTGCGTACGATAACTCTTGATGAGAGTGGCCGAATTGGTCCATACTTTACACATCCTAATATATCTACCAGATATAGATCAGGTTCTAAAATGGACTATATTTGTCCACTCCATCCGGTACCTCCCACTCCAAATTTCGGATAAATCTTCACTTTAAGACCTGCTTTCGAATCACTTTGATTTTTGTTGAAGCAACTTGCATTGCTGCCTCAATTGCGATGGTAAAAGTTGTTTCAGGGGAAAGTTCATACTTCTTGAGCAAACATCCCTGAAGTTCTAAAAAACCCCTATGGTACCATATGTAGTGGCTGGAGATCCATTCTTTTTAGTATCTCCTCCGCAAAACTTTTGATATTAAATCCTAATCAACATTTTTGTCAGTTCAAACGCCCAAAATTTTTAAAACTCCCTAAATACATGCATTTTTTGGAAAAAATTGTTTCAATATACACAGGCTGAGGGTATATCTCTGCCGGCAAAGCCGACTGATACTTTTTTGCTTGTTAAAATATATTTTCTTTTTTTTTTTAATTTCAGGTATGGAAATTAGGGTCTAAATTTACCGATTCTGTAAAGGGGTAAGTTGTCATTTGTCTAGGTAATAACTGTTCTATTATTGTGCGAAGAAAAAAAAAATCATTTCGGTTAATAACTTACATCTGACACACACTGGTCGAAACAAAATCAAAAAATCAAACTATAAAATTGTAAATATTGTATCGATTACAGATACTCTCTGGAATAAAATTTTGTTTTTATATACTCCACCATAATATGGAGGGTATATTAAGTTTGTCATTCCGTTTGTAACTCATCGAAATAATCATTTGCGATTCTAAGTCGATTTAGCCCTGACCGTCCGTCTGTTGTAATCACGCTATCTTCCGAATGAGTTGAGCTACAGGGCTGAAATTTCGTACACTTGTTTTTTGGTCTGGACTTAGATCAGGTTCGAAGATGGGCTATATCGGTTTTGGTATAGCCCCCATATAACGGTACCGCCCGATTTCAGATATTTTGACGTTTTAAGCCACATTTTCAGACTGAATTAGCTATAATTTTACATTTTGGGTTCCCATTGAGCAAGAAACCAGTTTTCTTATAGCCCCCATATAGCGGTACCGCCCGGTTTCCAGCATTTTGACGTTTTTAGTACATGATCTGGTCGAATTAGCTATACTTTGGCATTTAGGGTTTTTAATCATCAAGGAATTTCTCCACTATAAGTTATGGTCATAGGTCCACGGTTTGGTACAGCTCCCATATAGCGGTATCGTCCGATTTCAGCCATTTTGACGCTTTTAGCTACATATTCAGACCGAATTAGCTATATATTTATATTTGACACTTAGGGTTTTCAATGACCAAGAAACTTCACCACCATAAATTATGGGCATAGGTCCACGTTTTCTTTTAGCCCCCATATAGCGGTACCGTCCGATTTCCGGTATTTTCAAGTTTTTAGCTACATGCTCCGGCCGAATTGGCTATAATTTGTCACTTAGGGTTTCTAGTGGTCAAGTCACTTCTCCAGCTAAAATTGTGTGCATAGGTACTTTCGCAACAGAAAGAAGACTAATAATTCCATATTAGCTCAGAGTATTTTATTATGAAGGGTATAAAAAGTTTGGCCCGGCCGAACTTAAAGCTTTTTAACTTGTTTGTTGTTGTAAATATTCACTCAGTTATTCACTATCAAATACAACATATTTTGCTGCATCGGATTAAAAAAAATTGCTGCTAAAAATTAACTTCCTATTTGCTTAAACGTAAAATTCGTAATAAAAATGATCAACATTTAGTTTTAATTGATAGAGGAGTATGGGATTTAAATTATAAAAAATAGTTTGGGGCCTGGAGGTACATAGTTATGTAGCAATAAATTTTCCAAAATTGTATAGTGTGCATCTTGTAAACTTGTCTGAACATGGGTTCCATTATTTTTTAATGAATGAAATTGGACTCCCTGGATTCCGAATATGGGTGCAAATATTTACAAATCTTCTGATAACTGGACTTTTAAAAGATGATATTTATCTTGAAATTAGTTAAAATTTAGCTGTGCATTTGTATGGGAGCTATATCAAAATATGATGTCCATTAAGATAAATTCGTATTTAATTAGCGAAGACACAAATCTCTCTAGCGAAGACACAAATCACTGTAGCGCAGACACAGAGCTCTGTTAACGCTTTTGCTAACAGCGCGTTAGCAGAGCACCGTTAATGTTAACAGAGCTATTCAAAAATGGATTTCTTTGTAAAAATATCTTTTTTAGGGTCTTTAAGGAAAATTCTTTCGGGACAATATGGGTACCATTGGAAAGCTTATGGAAACAGCTACCCCCTGCGCTAGTAAAATCTTTAAAAAATATTGCCCGATGTCGCGATATTAAGTGTTTTTGGGATAAACCCTGCAATAAGGATAATTTTTTTAACCACAGATCCTTTTAGGAAAATTCTGCCGGGACAACATGGGTACCATTGGAAAGCTTATTGAGAGTACTATCCCCAGCGCTAGTAAAATCTTTAAAAAATATTGCCCGATGTCGCGATATTAATTTGAATTTTTAATTTTTTTCCGGATAAACCCTGTAATAAGTATAATCAGTTGGACCACAGATCCTTTTAGGAAAATTCTGCCGGGACAACATGGGTACCATTGGAAAGCTTATCGAGAGTACTATCCCCTGCGCTGGTAAAATCTTTAAAAAATATTGCCTGATGTCGCGATATTAAGTGTTTTTGGGATAAACCCTGCAATAAGGATACTTTTTTTAACCACATATCCTTTTAGGAAAATTCTGCCGGGACAACATGGGTACCATTGGAAAGCTTATTGAGAGTGCTATCCCCTGCGCTAGTAAAATCTTTAAAAAATATTGCCCGATGTCGCGATATTAATTTTTTTCGGGATAAACCCTGTAGTAAGGATAATTAGTTGGACCACAGATCCTTTTAGGAAAATTCTGCCGGGACAACATGGGTAACATTGGAAAGCTTATCGAGAGTGCTATCCCCTGCCATAATAAAATCTTCAAAAAATATTGCCCGATGTCGCGATATTAAGTGTTTTCAGGATAAACCCTGCAATAAGGATAATTTTTTTAACCACAGATCCTTTTAGGAAAATTCTGCCGGGACAACATGGGTACCATTGGAAAGCTTATCGTTCATTTAGAAAGGTTTGCATTTTAACATTCTTTACATTAACTTAAACTGTATTTAAAACACTGTTAAAATGTTCGCTTTTGCCTGGACACCTTTCTTTGTGGTTATCACATTCCCCTCCCTCTTCGTGGGCTTAATTTTTGCCTTTAGTCTTCTATTAAACCTTTGGCTGTTAGTGTTGGTTATCTTGCACTTGGTCCTTAACGCTTCGCTGAGCATAAAGAGTCTCTAAACTGCAGTGACGGCGGCGGCGAGTATTTCATTAGACGAACGAAAAAAAAAGAAATTTCTATTTAAAGCTTTTTAGCATGGCCGGACATGGCAGTTACTTTTCGGTTGAGTCTATGTGTTCAACATGATTTTGGTGTTTGTTTTTTTACTTAAGAGGGATTTTTAGTTCCTTTTTGACCAGGATTTTTTTCCTGCACTATAGTGCGTTTTCGTTTTTCTGCTGCTTCTGCTTCTGCACTGCACACTCACACACGCAACAAAATGTTAGTGGCTCTTAATTAGCTGCAATAAACCAACAACTTGGTTTAGTTTGTTATGAGAAGTGGCTGGAGGTGGGTGGAAGAGGAATACTAGAATGATGACGTTTTTATATTTATAAGAACTGAACGAATGAGTCATTTAGTTGGTCTCTGTCCGTTGGTATGCACTTTAGAGTGGATGTGTTAATAAATTTTTAATCTGTAACATTTAAGAGTATTACTTACGAGTGCTTGATGTTTTGAGAGTGTGTGTGGAATGTTGAGTGTGTTTGAGTGAAGAAGAGTACCCAGTTAACTATTTTGTTAATGAGTTGGATGACATTTTTACGGAAATGTTACATTGGTTCTGGAACTTAGTTCCATTTCCGTATTTTTTTTATCATTTTTTTTTTTTGGAAAAGTTTGACAGTTTTTAGCCTAAACGTAATCAGGACAGTTTGACACAAGACCGTGTGTTGTGTTGTTTACCTCGACTTAAAAAAATCACTCTGCAAAAAAAATAATGGAATTTACTTGGGTAATCACGGCAAGAAAGCATCGATAAAATTAAGTCTTTGTATCTCGATAAAGGACCAACCTACTATAGCCCTTTCAAAAACTGGTTTAATGAATTGAATCTTGGCCGACACTTGCTACAAAACGAAGGTCCCGAGGGTCGTCCAAAAACGGGCGTTGTGCTACAAACAAATTAAGCCGTGCGTGAACAGATAGTGCAAGATCGCCATGTTATATACCTTAAGATAGAGGCATCCTTGGGCTTTTCTTCCACCAACTAACATTTCATATTGAATGAATAACTGGCCGCAAAAATAGGGGTTTCTCATGAGATCCAGCACAATTTGAAAATTGCTCAAAAAAAAAGCTCTCGTCGATTGATGCATAGGAATCGATTGATGCCCGAAATAAAATAGGAATCGACCCTTTGGGTCTTCGAAAGCGAGCCAAACCCAACCCAAATGGTCGCATGTTTCGTCTGCAAACCTGACCATGTGGCGACTATACGGCTTGAAAAATGTAGGACGGTTAACTCTGAGTGGCACACTACAATTTGTTTGCCTGAAGTCTCCTGAGAAATTCGAAAAACGAAGAAGAGAAGACGAATCATTGTCCACCTTGATAATGTGAGCTCTCACACATCGATTCAAACCAGCGGATAAACATGGAAGTTGCTTACACCTGGGACGTTTTCGCTGCCAAAATTCACAGTTTTAGGATTTTTTTGAGTTTTCACGATTTTGCTTAGGAACCACAAGACATATCGAAATGGGATCAGAGAAAGTATTGTAGCTGTGAAAATTCTCTACTAGGTTGACTTTAAATTGGGGCAATGTACTGACTGTATCGCCTTCATATAAAGCAATGGGATGCACGGTGCGCCTAAACTAATTTTAAATGCTAACCGCTTACACCTGGGAAGTTTTTGCGGACTCTGAAACAGCAATGTTCGTAATTAAAAAAATCCAAAAAAAGAACAAGTTGCGGGGGAGATTTTTAAATACATCGCGGTTAAAGGTCACACAATTTAGACCAATTTTAGGTTTATTTTAAGCTTTCAGGATTTTGCTTGGAAACGGCAAGTCCTATCGAAATGGGACTATAGAAAATGTTGGAGCAGTGAAAATCCTCTACATTTCTTTCCTTTAGTCCCATCTCGATAGGGCTTTCCGTTTCCAATCAAAATTTTCTTTAGTCAAAGCAAAATCGTGAAAACCTAAAAAACCCTGTAAATGTGAATTTTGACCGCGATTTATTAGAAAATCCCTCCCTCTTGATCAGAGTAAAATTCTAGGTCTATCTGTGCATGTCCGTCCGTCCGTTCGTCTGTTGTAATCACTCTAGCACTCACAAAAATGGAGATAGGACGCTGAAATTTGGGGTAATTGCGTATTTTGTTTGCAGGCTGGTCAAGAAACTTATATAACAAAACTTGTGCACCTAGGTCCATGTTTCGGAATAGCTAATAACTGTACCGCCCGATTCCAGGTATATTGACGTTTTAAGTCACATTTTTAGATCGAATTAGCTACAAAAAAACTTATATTAAAAAAAAATATGGACATAGTTTAAGGACATGTTTAAGGACATTGAGCAGACAACCCTCCGGCCAAGCTTGAAACGTTGGATAGTCAATTATATGTGTGGACGCCAGTCGTACGTGGAATTCAGGAACAAGAAGTCCAAACCCCGTAGAGTGAAACAGGGAGTTCCCCAGGGTGGGGTGACATCTACGGAACTGTTTAACCTCTACCTCTACTGTATTCCGCCCCCTCCAGACGGCATCAAGATCGTAACGTATGCGGATGATTGCACGATCCTGGCGTCGGGTACCTATCCTGATGACATCGGCGAAAGACTGAACAACTATTTAACCGATCTTACCACCTTTTTTCCATTCGAGGATTGCAGATTTCCGCCACAAAATCAACAGCCACTCTGTTCACCACATGGACAGCGCATAGAATTGAATGTCGTGGTCGACGGTAGCAGAATTCCGACCACAAACTGCCCCAAAATTTTAGGGGTCACATTCGACACTACTTTCACGCCGTACGCGCACGCCACAGCTATCTGCGACAAACTGAAAAGTAGGAACAAGGTCCTCAAGTCCCTCGCAGCACTTGGGGTAAGTTATGCGGCGCCAGTCTGTTCCCCGAGGTTGTGTGATACGAATTGGAAAAAGATTCAAACTTGCCAGAATGCCGCCCTGAGAACAGCAACATGGTGCCTCCTCAAATCTTCAGTGGACCATCTACATGAGGAGACAAAGATTCTTCCAGTAAAGCAACACAATGAGATGCTTTCGTTGCAGTACCTGCTTGGATGTTACCGTGTGAGCCATCCCAATTACCATCTTGTGGGTATGCCCGACACATACAGGCAGATCTGGAAGGATATCCATGCTCTAGAGGGAGAGGTCCAACGATACAGGAGAGAACCCCTAGATCAACAAGCGTATCAAGTAGGTTTAAATAGTATTTACACGGATGCAGTTGCCAAGGCCTTAAGCAATTATAGTGTGAATAAAGACCTCGAAATACATCCCCCATCTATTGCAGCTGAGGAGCGTCAGCTGCCACGACAAACTACAACTTTTTCAGATGTAATTCGAATTATTTTAATTGTAATTCGAGAATTCTATTTGTAATTCGTAACATTTCAGTTGTAATTTGAGAATTCCATTTGTAATTCGAATTATTCCATTTGTAGTTTAAATGATTCCATTTTTAATTCAAATGATTCCATTTGTAATTCGAAATATTCCATTTGTAATTCGAATTATTCCATTTGAAATTTGAATTATCCCATATGTAATTCGAATTATTCCATTTGTAATATGAATTATTCCATTTGTAATTCAAACTATTCCATTTGAAGTTCGAATTATTCCATTTGTAATTCGAATGATTTCCTTTGTAATTTCAAATAAAATAATTCGAATTACAAATGGAATAATTCGAATTACAAGTGAAATAATTCGAATTACAAATGGAATGATTCGAAATACAAATGGAATAATTCAAATTTCAAATGGAATAATTCGAATTACAAGTGGAATGATTCGAATTTCAAATAGAATAATTGGAATTACAAATAGAATAATTCGAATTACAAATAGAATAATTCGAATTACAAATGGAATAATTCGAATTACAAATGAAATGTTACGAATTACAATTGGGTATAGCCCGCATATAACCGTACCTCCCGATTTTCGGTATTTTGAGAATTTTACCTACAATTTTTAACCGAACTCGCTGTAATTTGACATTCGAAGTTGTGGTGGCCAACACCAACATAGGTATATGCTTGGATATAGCCCATATAAAACGGTACCTCCCAATTTTCGGCATTTTCAGGATTTGACATACAAATTTTAACCGAACTAGCTGCAATTTGTCATTTGAAGTACTCTGTGGTCACTATACCTCTACGTGTCCGTGTTTTGGTATAGCCCCCATATAACGACACCTCCTGAATTTCGGTATTTTGAACACTTTAGCTACAATTTTTAACCGAACTAGCTAGAATTTGTCCTACGTTTTTCAACCAAACTATAAGTAATTTGACATTTGAGATTCCCATAGGTAACAAAATATCTCCATCAAAAACTATCAACATAGGTCCATGTTTTGTTATAACCGCTATAAAACGGTACTTCCCAATTTTTAGCTGATTTAGATGTAATTTGTCATTTGCGGTTCCAGTTGTCCAAAAGTTACTCGACCAAAAATTGTTTAAATTATTTTATGGTGGAGGGTATGAAAAGTTCGGTCCGACCGAACTTAACGCTTTTTTGCTTGTTTGTTTTTGATTTTTTCCATCTATGAACATTGTAGTTTCAGAATCCTCAAAAACTTCCCAGGTTTAAGCACCTTTCATTTAAAGTTAGTTAATGGTCACCGTGCTTGCGGTACTGTGCATTTTCCGGAATCCAAGCTGATGTTGTGCAACTGACAAACTGATTCCTGACAACATGTAATTGTTGTACAATATACCTAGGTGGCTAGCGGTATATTAACCCACATAAGGCCACAAAATGGTTGCAAAAATTTAAGTTTGCATTTTGTTATAATATTGTCTGTTGTCTGCCATTTCAAGCTTATAAAGCTTCATTTGAATTATGAATTGCAACGCAATTGGCCTAAAACACAAGCAATTCAAAAAGTCGACTTTTTTGTATTTTTTTTTAATGAATAAAAAGTCTCAAAAATATAATTTTAATATACAATTTTATGTTTTCTCCCAAAAAAAAATATCGACTCTAAGTGGGTTAAGGACAATTGTCAAATACTCAACCTTGGGTTCATCCAGTTGCTTGAGCATTGCCATCGAGATTCCGTGTGGTCCACGCTTTGGTTGACATCTTGTTTCGGATGACATCTGCAATATCGCTCATGGTACATTGTGGAGGTACTTCCTCTGTTGAGAGAGATCTAATACGACATAGCACACTCGGAAAATTCTCTCTTCAACCCCTCAGTATCTTAGGGACTGGACAGCTCTTTGAAGCGGTGATTGGTAAATTCTTTGATCAGCTATTCCAAGTGGAATGACGAGATGCTTGGTTGGACACGTCATTTATCAGACCACGTACCACAATCGTCACGTCTGGCAAACTGTGGCAATCTCCTCTTATCCTCGTTTTACCGTTGTAATTACGCAGTACTAAAAACCCTTAGCACCATAAAAGAGCTAACATCAGGCATATAACTCATCGGCGGTGTGTACACATTAGGCAGGCACCCATAACTCGGCAGTCTCATACATTATATGTATGGGCCTTAGGTGGGGACATGGGTGCCAATAACACTGGAGTGATTTTCTTGAAACCAGAATGTTTGCTGGGTAACATTCTTACATGTCTGAATAGACCACTGACTTTTGCTATTGAAAGGATTATTATAAATATTTTTTTGTTCTGTTTAATGCCCCACAAACCATAACTCGTTACAGGTAATATTCTTGTTATATTACCTTCCTTCATACACTCCTCTCCCTCCCTCCATTCATTAGAGTGAAATGAGTTATTCATTTACTTGCTTTCATCACAGATGAAATAATAACTAATTATGTAAGTGCGTAATTTGTACTGCTGCAACATTTATTTAAAGAGCGCTTTGTTCTTCTCATCTTCCTCAAACGAATGACTGTTGCTGCTGCTACTAACCGAGTTAAGATCATTATGGCAAATATTATGTATGTATGCTACGGAGGTAGTCGTCGCCGGTATTGCAGGTATATATATGGATGATGTGTGGTCGTATGGTGGTGGTGGTGGTAACGTTGCAAAATCAAGGTGTTTGCAGAGATAACAAGTGCTAAGGACTTTCGACTCGCACGTTAACTTGCCTGGAAGTTATTTTCATATTTATCATCATTTAAGTGGTTTGTAGTGTGTAGAGTTATGAGTTACGTTTGTGTGTGGTGGTTATCTCTGGAATTGTTGCCGTATAATTGAAATGACTTTATTGTTGTCTTATGGCAGTTGGGGGGAGTAATAAGTGAAACGTTGCCGTGTGAAATCAAAATTTATGACTTCTTAATTGTTGGAGTTTAATGTGTGTGTGGAAATATTGAAATACAATTTAACAAAGGGTGTAGTGAAATAATTGTTCCTAGAGATTTACTTAAAAACGTTGAGTAATGATTGAATTACTTTCGTGCATTTATTACTATTTTTATTTGAAAACTGTGGATATGCACATACCTCGCTTATCTGCCAAACAAAATTTAATATGAATTTAATAAAATCAAGATTGTTTAACAAAGCATCAGTAATCGAAAAACATCGAAAAAAAATAAAAATAAATATTTTTTGTTTTTCCAGTTTCGTTTTCGAATTAATAATTAAATTAATAATCATTAATAATCAAAAACATGAAAGAACATATTGAGATAAGTGCTCTTTTATTTACTTGTTAAAAAACACATTTTTAATTCCTTAACTGTCATAAATAAATGGTTCTTGTTTCAGTAAACCAACTGTCATGTTTGTACCCGATTTTATTTTCAAAAGATTAATCTTAATGGTTTTTTGGGTTTCTCAGTTTTTTTGTGGACCGAAAATCACCTGCTAATAGCTTTTAATGTTTTCTTTCAAACAAAAAGCGCTGAAAAGCCATAGACAAAAAATTAATCCTCACAATGCCTTCCTTTCATCCTCCATAAAATGTGGTTATTTTACAATTTAACTACAATTTCTGCCATTTCCGTTTTTTTCTTCGTTCATTCTCTGGTCCGGCCATTGCTTCATGTTTCCACCATGCTTTTATTAGTTTGACATTTGCACGTAAACTTTTAACATTTGCGTGATTTCCGTACCCGGTTCCGTTGGATGTTTTCCTTGTTTTTGGTTTTGTTCTTCTTGTGTTCCTCCTCCTCCTCCTATTTTTTCTATTGCAAAACATTCATATCCAATCCATTTATTTAGTCATTCGGTGGTACGCCAACTAAACGCCATAAATCTACTATAAAATATGTCCTGCTGCGCGTTGTTATGTCTTTCCTTCTGATCCTCTTAAACATTTGTTGTTGTTGCTTTTTGTTTTTAAATTTTTTAATGCTATTGAAAGCCATTTCTCAGTCATGTCAGCCAGCACTGTGTTTTGGATCGAAGAAGGTTGATTTGGGTAACATAATATCAGCTTCGGAACGAACGGAGGAATCAATTTGAACCATTTTTTAGACAAGCTACTATTTCCTCCAAAATAAAATTAAGTTCCAAAGTGGACTATACCGCCTACACAAAAGTGTGCAGTTTTGTCCAAACTTTCCACATAGTAGTATGCTTCACAAGCTCCAACCCTTCACAGAAGATGAAGCCAAGATGTCTTATCTTAAGTTCGCACCCAACCCGTTTTCTGGACTGAACGGAAATACTTAAAATTATACATTTGTTTTTCCCCTAACACAATTGCTGGACACTTGGTAACATTCAGCTTGAGAACCCATTCAGAGATATGTTTATGCCTGTAGAACTTCTAGGTGAGCATTCGGACGAGATATTATAGTCCAGATGACATCAACAGGTAATAACTGTTAACCAGCCTCTAGCAGGGGGCTCGAGTATGTCGCTGACAAAAATAATGTAGATTATGGGATGCACAAGAGATCCCTGACGAACCCCTGCTCTAACAGATCGGCCGCTTGAAAGCGAGTCTACGACCTTGAACATGAAGTTCATTTCCCTGAGAAAGGTTGTGCAAAATTCTATTGGGACAGACCGAGTTAAAAGCCTTGGCAAAGTTTAACGTCACTGCGATCGTCCCATGCCATAAGAAGACATAAAGTGCTAAGACGTCGAGTGACTCATCCTAAGACCTAATTGCCAGACTTTGAGGACTCTATTAGTTTCAATTAGAGCCATTAGACGTTTCAGTATAAATGACTCAAATAAATAGTCAAATGCAGACAGAAAGGATATTGGACTATAACTTCCACACTGACCGGGGGTCCATATTTCAGGAAGTATTCAAACTTCTATAGGATAGAAGACCTCCATAGGAGGCATTTATAGGATAGAAGACCTCCGTAGGAGACTTCTATAGGATAGAAGATCTTCTATAGGAGACTTCTATAGGATAGAAGATCTCCATATGAGGCATTTATAGGATAGAAGACCTCCGTAGGAGACTTCTATAGGATAGAAGATCTCCGTAGGAGACTTCTATAGGACAGAAGATCTACGAAGGAGGCTTCCACAAAATAGAAGACCTTCGTAGGAGACTTCTATAGGATAGAAGACCGTCGTAGGAGGCTTCTATAGGATAGAAGAGCTCCGTAGGAGGCTTCTATAGGATAGATTACCCCCGTATGAGGCTTCTTTAGGAAAGAAGACCTCCGTAGCATAGAAACCCTCCGTAGAAGGCTTGTATAGAATAGAAGACCTCCGTGGGAGACCTTTGCAGGATAGAAGACCTTCGTAGGAGACTTCTATAGGATATAAGACTTTCGTAGGAGATCTCTATACGATAGAAGACCTCCATAGGAGGCCTCCGTAGGAGGCTTCTACAAATTAGAAGACCTTCGTAGGAGGCTTCTATAGAAAAGAAGACCCCAGTAGAAGACTTTTCTAGGATAGAAGACCTCCGTAGGAGGCTTCTATAGGATAGAAAACCTCCGTAGGAGACTTCTATAGGATAGAAGACCTCCGTAAAAGGCTTCTATAGCTTAGAACACCTCCGTAAATGGCTTCTATAGGATAGAGGACCTCCGCAGGAGGCTTCGATAGGATAAAAGACCTCCGTAAAAGGCTTCTATAGGATAAAAGACCTCCGTAAAAGGCTTCTATAGGATAGAAGACCTCCGTAGGAGGTTTCTGAAGGATAGAAAACCTCCGTAGGATAGAATACCTCCGTAGGAGGCTTCTACAGGATAGAAGACCGTCGTAGGAGGCTTCTATAGGATAGAAGACCTCCGTAGGAGGCTTCTATAGGATAGAAGACCTCCGTAGGAGGCTTCTATAGAATAGAATACCCCCGTATGAGGCTTCTTTAGGAAAGAAGACCTCCGTAGCATAGAAACCCTCCGTAGAAGGCTTGTATAGGATAGAAGACCTCCGTGGGAGACTTTTGCAGGATAGAAGACCTCCGTAGGAGACTTCTGTAGGATATAAGACTTTCGTAGGGGATACCTATACGATAAAAGACCTCCATAGGAGGCCTCCACAAAATAAGAGGCCTCCGTAGGAGGCTTCTTCAAAATAGAAGACCTTCGTAGGAGGCTTCTATAGAAAAGAAGACCCCAGTAGAAGATTTCTCTAGGATAGAAGACCTCCGTAGGAGGCTTCTATAGGATAGAAAACCTCCGTAGGAGACTTCTATAGGATAGAAGACCTCCGTAAAAGGCTTCTATAGCTTAGAAGACCTCCGTAAAAGGCTTCTATAGGATAGAAGACATCCGTAGGATTCTTTGATAGGATAAAAGACCTCCGTGAAAGGCTTCTATAGGATAAAAGACCTCCGTAGGAGGCTTCTATAGGATAGAAGACCTCCGTAGGATGTTTCTATAGGATAGAAGACCTCCGTAGGAGGCTTCTATAGGATAGAAGACCTCAGTAGCAGGCTTCTAATGGATAGAAGACATCCGTAGGAGGCTTCTAATGGATAGAAGACCTCCGTAGGAGGCTTCTATAGGATAGAAGACATCCGTAGGAGGCTTCTATAGGATAAGAAGACCTCCGTAGGATGTTTCTATAGGATAGACGACCTCAGTAAAAAGCTTCTATAGGATAGAAGACCTCAGTAGGAGGCTTCTAATGGATAGAAGACTTCCGTAGGAGGCTTCTATAGGATAGAAGACCTCCGTAGGAGGCTTCTATAGGATTGAAGACCTCCGTAGGAGGCTTCTATAGGATAGAAGACCACCGTAGGAGGATTCTATAGGATAGAAGACCTCCGTAGGAGGCTTCTAGAGGATAGAAGACCTCCGTAGGAGGATTCTATAGGATAGAAGAACTCCGTAGGAGGCTTCTAGAGGATAGAAGACCTCCGTAGGAGGATTCTATAGGATAGAAGACCTCCGTAGGAGGATTCTATAGGATAGAAGACCTCCGTAGGAGGATTCTATAGGATTGAAGACCTCCGTAGGAGGCTTCTATAGGATAGAAGACCTCCGTAGGAGGCTTCTATAGGATAGAAGACCTCCGTAGGAGACATCTATAGGTTAGAAGACGTCCGTATAAGGATTCTATAGGATAGAAGACCTACGTAGGAGGATTCTATAGGATAGAAGACGTCCGTAGGAGGATTCTATAGGATAGAAGACGTCCGTAGGAGGATTCTATAGGATAGAAGACCTCCGTAGGAGGATTCTATAGGATAGAAGACCTCCGTAGGAGGATTCTATAGGATAGAAGACCTCCGTAGGAGGCTTCTATAGGATAGAAGACCTCCGTAGGAGGATTCTATAGGATAGAAGACCTCCGTAGGAGGATTCTATAGGATAGAAGACCTCCGTAGGAGGATTCTATAGGATAGAAGACCTCCGTAGGAGGATTCTATAGGATAGAAGACCTCCGTAGGAGGATTCTATAGGATAGAAGACCTCCGTAGGAGGATTCTATAGGATAGAAGACCTCCGTGTTATTTTATTGCGGGTGGGTAGATGCTTTTGGATGTCTGTTACATGTCTTGCATAACTCAAAAAATGCGTTTTTGATTTATATTTTATATTTGAATTTATATTTTTTCTACGACTTCTACTTTATCATGTGTCAAATTTGCATGTTGATATCTGTAAAACTCAGCAACTTACAGGTTATTTTCTATGAGTTTAGCATAAATCACCAAAAAAGTTTGTTGAGTGTATGAAGCACTGAACACTTCAAATACTACTTGATCTGGCACAGAAATTTATCACTGATATCTGGCTAGATCTTCCAAAAGATGGTCTAAGTGGTTATTTTATTTTTTGTGTAGTAATCTTTTTGAGTTGGGAAGTCAAAATTCAATCGGCAACTTAAAACTCGTTTTTTTTTCTTGAAACTTGATTTTTTGAGATGTGACACTCTTTGAGTAAATGAACGATATGTTCCCACAACATTCCCGAAGGGACAAGGTAGATTTATCTGATATCAATCACTGCGACTTGATTTATATTGGCTCAATGATATGAGACCTACTTTTTATAGCCGTGTACGATGGCGTGTCTTACGACTCAACTTGTAGAGAAGTTTTTTGTGGCAGAAATACTCAGAAAAGGTAACCCAGCATTACACTGTGGTGATTTGCCACCGACGAAAATTTTGACGTTCTTTCTCGTCAGGTATTGAAACGCAGACCTTCTGAGTAAGGCGGATTTGCCACTGCACCACGGTGGCTACTCACACTGCCGTGCAGTCGATCATTGTCAGTTTTCCCAGTCAGTCTTTTAATCTAACCGGTGGTATCTGTGATTATTTCTTTTTTCCCTTTATCCACGCCACATGCCAAAGAGCTAACTTTTTTCGATTTGTATCGCTTGCATCTACTGTGCTTAAAACGGTTTGCATTTTGTGCTTGTGATTTGGCCAATAAACCAAAATTAAAAAGCACTTTTATTGCAGTTGTACCTCTGGATCTCCTCACAACATCCCCCACTCTGAATATTCGTAATTTGAATATATCCTTTGCTGACGTGAAGTAATGCCAAACGCTTGTTTTTATGGCTTTTGAAGATGAATTGAATTTTATAAAATAATGTCTCATGGTTATTGCCGGCATTAGTCATGTAAAAGTGACCAAACGAGAGTGGTCTTTCCCTTCGTTCGTTTGTTCCATTTTAACTGAAATGTGGCGTCCGATGTCTGTCAACAGCACAACCAGCACCGCCATCAAACATCCACCCACCCACATAATTTGCATTTCTAAAAGCTTTGCTTTGTAAACGCACACCATTGCCTTTGTTATCGTCGATAGTAGTGTCTGCTTGTGAAGACGTGTGTTTCTTACTTCCGAGGAGTTCCTTTAACAATGGAGGAAATATTTATGCTTGTATCCTGCATACCTTCCCGTCGACAAACTGAATCTTGTAGAACACAGGTAATATTTCAATATGTTGGAATAGTGATGAGAGCTAGATATAGATAGAAGGTCTTATATGAATAAAAATATGTTTATGAATTCAGTTGTGAATATGTGTGTGTGTGTTTTGAAGGCTTTTGTTTGTAAGTTTTGCAATATTTGAAAAATTCGAATATATGCATATTTCCTTTTGGTTCTGTTCAAAAGAGAAACTTATAATAATACTTTTACCATAGTTTTCATATTCATCATTGTTTGGTTTTCCTTCATTTTTTTTCTGCTTACCACCAATAAAATATTGAAAGGTGAATCACTTTTAAAGACCCACCCTTCTATACCATAGTTCAAAGTTTATTGAAATACAATATGCTGTAGCTTGTTTCTCTTCATCTTCTTTCTATATTTTATAGAATAGTTTGTTTGCAGTTATGCAAAGTTTTGTGTTTGCTTTGAACGCATATTTTGTTTATTCTTCTTTTGTTTGTTTGCCTTTTTTTTTCTTGATTTGATGTTCGTTAACATAGATTGACTGATAAAGTCAAACTTATAGAGTTCTTTAAAATCTTGAGTATTGTCTGTATTGTTGCTGCATAAGTTTTAAACAGCGGTCGTTTTTTTAATGGTGATTGTTTGTGTTTTATATATTAAGAATATTGTGATTGAGTTGTTATTATTTTCCTCTTAAAGTTGGGCCTAATGACGGAGGGATATTTATTCAGGTATGCGGTTGCTTTCGAAATTTCTTTGTCTCCATATTGAATATTAAGATTAGGTTATGTGTACAACAGTATGGTTGACAAAGTTTGTTTACATCTTCTCTGCGCTTCATTCTACAATCACAACAGATAGCCACATCATATTCCACTCAACTAGCCCAACCGCTTAATCAAAGCACTCCTCGTCCCGATAACATATCAGGACAATGGCAAAGTATTGCCCACTCCATGCAAACAGCCGCAAAATCCATACTTGGATACCAGAGACCTCCACCAAATGACAAATGCGGCATATAGGGCTACTTTACAATCCGTAGCAACGCGTAACGCACGAGAGAGATATCGGGAGAAAAAGAGAGAGGAGAAACGTATTTTTCGCACGAAAAAGAGGGAGATGGAAAAGAGAGAGTGTGAAAAAATCGAGATGTACAGGAACCAGAATGAAGTCCGAAAATTCTACCAAAGAGACAAGCATCAAGGCAAGGTAATTTGGTAACTGTTACAGATAGTGTACTCAGGATATGGAAAGAACATTTTTCAAATCTGTTGGTATCCAATAGCAGGGAAGACGACGAAGATACCATAGTCCCAATCCCAGAAGATGGTATTGAATGTATACCGCCCAGCCAATAAATCGGCTGAAGAATAATAAGGCAGCAGGGGCCGATGGCTTACCAGCCGAGCTGTTCAAAACCGGAGGCGACACGCTGATAAGGTGTATTCATCAGCTAGTTAGCACCATCTGGCAGGAAGAACGAGTACCCGACGATTGGAACCTGAGTATCCTGTGCCCCGTCCACAAGAAGGGAGATAAGACTGCATGCTCTAACTATAGGGGCATAAGTCTACTCCCTATTGCCTACAAGATCGTGTCAGGGATATTGTGCGAACGACTAAAGCCTATGGCCAACGAGATAATTGGACCATACCAATGCGGCTTTAGACCTGGCAAGTCCACCAATGACCAGATATTTACCCTGCCTACCACCTTTTTGTCGATTATAAAGCAGCCTTCGACAGCCCGCTGTTCAAAGGTATTCCAAGCCATGTCTGAATTTGGAATCCCCGCAAAGCTCATCCGGCTTTGTAAAATGACTTTAACTGAGACGAGATCCTCAGTTAAAATAGGAAAGAACCTCTCCGAAGAGTTTTGTACCAAAAGAGGTTTCAGACAAGGAGACAGCCTTTCGTGTGATCTCTTCAACATCATTCAAGGTTATACGAGAGGCAAACGTCAAAAGAAGTGGCACAATCTACACCAATAGCCACATGTTACTTGCTTATGCTGATTATATAGACATCATGGGATGATCAGTAAAAGAAGTAACAGATACCTTTATGAAGGTCGAAGGAGAAGCTGCTAAAGTGGGTCTGGCGGTAAACGGCGGGAAGACTAAGTTGATGGTGTCGACGCGCAATGCGTCCATAGAGATTGGGCCAACTTTTGATGTTGGTTCCTATAATATTGAGGTAGTAAAAGACTTAGTCTACCTCGGCACCTCCGTAAACACAATAAACGACATCAGTTGTGAAATAAAAAGAAGAATTGTATTGGCCAACAGATGCTACTTTGGTTTATGTAAGCACTTTAAAAACAAAGCCACATCTCGTCAAACAAAAATAACGCTTTACAAAACACTGATACTACCCGTGCTGATGTATGGCTCCGAAGCCTGGGTACTTGCGCAAGCAGATATGGCAGTGCTTGGTGTGTTTGAGAGAAAAATTCTTCGAAAGATCTACGAACCACGAGCTGTATCTGCTATACAACGACATCAATATAGTTAAACGTATCGAGTTCGGGGATTGCCTTGGCTAGGTCATATCATAAGAATGAGCGAAGATGAACCCGCTAAAAAGGCGTATAAATACTGACCGCTTGGCAGTGCACGCAGAATTGGCAGGCCAAGGAATAGATGCCGCAAACAAGTGGATGAAGAGATGAAATGGCGCGGTATTCCTGAGTGCGAAGCAACAAATATAGAGAAATGGGGATCTTTTCTTATTTCGGCCTATGGAACAAATGTTCTGTAATATTTTTGTAACAATCGTGTGATCAGGGTTCGGAAGAATATATTATTCGCCTGCACTAACAACAGCGGAACATAATACAAATTCGTGGAAAGATCGCCAAGAAGCATAGCAGAAGATTCGTCTTAGCGATTGCTTATAAACAATAATTTTTGGGAATCGTCTACGAATGGCAAATTACTCGCGTGAATTTTATATAATTTTTTTTTATATAAAAATTCGCTAAAATATCGCCAAAGAGAAGCGCAGAAGAATCATACGATCAAAAAATCGTCCAACAATCTTCCAAATGTTTGCAGGGATACTACCACCTTCGCAACAACTAGCAAACCAAAGACCTACAGTGCGTTTCCCTGCAAATATTTGATATCTGTTACATGGTCAATAAGTCACTTGAATACGATTGCACCAACGAATGCGATAGTCGCGTTCTTATCCAAAAAGATCAAGCACTCGGAAATAACTGTTCCACTCATAAGATACTTTTTGTGAGTGTCCAATTCAAAAAGTTATTAACACGCTAATATGGGTAAGCGTGCTCGCTTTGCAATCTGAATGCCCTGTTTCGATTCCTAGACCAGTAGACATTTTTTTCAAATGAAAAAATTAGTATAAGCTAAAAAACATACGTTTATAAAGTAATAATTAAAATAAGAATCAAAAAATAAAACTAAATAAAAAGAAGAAAATAATATTTCCTTTTATACCCTAAGCATTTATGTTAACGAGGGTATATACACTTTCATACGGGCAAAATGTGCTTCATCGAAATAATGGTTTTAGGCCCCAAGTATGTTTGGACGAAATGTGTTTCAGACAATTTGGAGTCGATTTAGCAATGCCCGTCCGTCTGCCTGTCTGGCTGGTGCGGACGAGAACTCTCGAACTTCCCTCACAATAGTTCGAAAATGCTGGGAAAATTTAACTCTTGAAGGGAGAGACCGATTTGGTCCATACTTTGCTCATCGTGAAATTTCTACCAAACTTGGATAAGGTTTCAATATGGGCCCAATCGGTCCATGCTTTCGGGTACCTCCCACACAAAATTTCGGAAAAGTTCAGTTTAGGACCTGCTCTCGAATAGTTTTGATTTTTGTTGTAACAACTTGTATTCACGGCCCCTGTACGGAGGTACAAGTTTCATCCGGGGCAAAACCATACTTCCTGAGAAAATAGCCTGAAATTTTCAAAAAACCCCTATGACACCGTGTTTATTGCTCGGAGCGCAAGATAACTCTTGAACACATCTGCCGATTCGATCCAAAATTTGGTCTTCATAATATTTTGTCCAAACTTAGTTTAAGTTCGAAGATAAGCCATATCGGTTAAATTTTTCAGTTACATCCCACACGAAAGTTCAAAAATGTTCGGAAAAATTGTGTGCACGATAACTCTTGAAGGAAAGGACCGATTTGGTTCATACTTTACGCATCCTAATATATCTACCAGATATAGATCAGGTTTGAATATGGACTATATTTGTCCATTGCTTCGGATACCTCCCACACAAAATTTCGGATAAGTTCACTTTAAGTCCTGCTCTTGACTAACTTTGATTTCTGTTGAAGCAACATGCAATCGCTGTCTCAATTACGACAGTAAAAGTTTTTTCAGTGGTAAGTCCACACGTATTGGGAAAACAGCCAGAAAGTTGTAAAAAATCCCTATGACACCATATGTAGTAGGTGGAGAGCACAGTAACTCTCGAACTGATAAACCGATTTGGTCCAAAATTTGGCGTTCGTCATATTTTGTCCAAACTTAGTTTAATTTCTAAAATGGCCAATATCGATCCTCTCCTTAAGATAGCTCCCCCACAAAAGTTCAACATTTGTGTCGAAGTGCAGTTTAGGGTCTGTTTACAGCCATATTATGTTTTCCGTGGTCAAGTCCATGCTTTCTGGCATACTGGTCTAACAGGTGTACGATAACGCACTGAAGATATGACTCTCAAAATAAGATACACTTCCGTAATGCACTATGTCGGTCCTTTTCCTCCTCCGCAAAACTTTTGAGCTTTAATCCTAATCCACATTTTTGCCAGCAAGTTCAAATGCCCAAAAAGTACCACAAATTCCGAAAAGACCCTAAATACATTCGATCTGTCCGTAGATGAAAGTTCCAATTCACATATGCTGAGGATATATCTCTGTCGACAAATCCGACTGATACTTTTTTTACTTGTTTCATTTATTTTTATTTTTGTACTGTTAGTGTTGAACTGTTGTGTCGTTATCCTTTGTTTTGATTATTTTGACTTAAGGCATTTCTTATTATTTAATTTATTATTTTATTAAAGTATGTTTTTAAAAATACTCAGGAGTTGTCGCTTATTTTGTCATCTGAAAAATGTGATGAAGCCTGACCTGGTAATCGAACCCCGGGCATTCAGTTTGCAAAGCAGCATGCTTATCATTGCACCACCGTCGCATATAATTCTCATAGGCAATGTCGTATTTGTTCAATTTACTACAATTGAAATTTTTGCATATTTTGCATATTCTGACATATATTTGACATATTTGCATAAAATGAGCATATGCAAAACCATATGCATAGGTATATACCATGATTTGTGGTCTAAAAACCCCACCGAAATGGCTGAAATACGGTATTAAGTCTTCGTTAGCCCCCATAGAACGGTACCTCTTGATTTCCGATATTTTAAAGGTTGTGGCCTAAACATAACACCTAAATGGCTGACATTTTGTATAAAGTCTTCGTTGGGAGTATAAAACTTTCCACCTGAAATTTGTCGGTGTAGGTCCACGTCTTAATATAGCCCCGATTTCCGGTATTTTGAAGGTTGTGGTTGTGGCCTCAATATCCCGCCAAAATGGCTGATTAAATTTGGTATTAAGTCTTCCTAGGGGGTAAACAACTTTCCACTTAAAATTTGTCGGTTTATGTTCAGGCCCCCATAGAACGATACCGCCCGATTTTCGGTATTTTGAAGGTTGAGGCTGTGGTTATACATTTCTCTATTTTATTGACATGTCTGAAAAGAATTTTAAACAGAAAAATTGTACATACAAACATTTTTGTACCTATTATTATATTGCATATGCAAAAATTTATGCATTTTGCATATTGCATATGTTTTAATTGCAATTTAATCAGAAGCCAAAAATATGCCCTGACCCAAAATTTAACATGAATCCGACCAAAAATAGGGGTTGTATAAAATTCCGATGTCTACTGATCACATAAGTATTTTAGGAACGGATGCTAAAGAGAAGCTTGGTACTACAGGGGGGTTGCTATCCGCCAAGCAAATCCTGATTCAGAGGTTGTGTTTACAAATTTTGGAAAGACCTACCCATTGTGGCGATGCAAATAATACATTGTCTCATATAATTTTGTTACTGCTCACACATAGACCTCTATTTCCTGAGACTTCGGTATTCTGTCCAACGAAGAGTTTTTTGCTATTCCGTCCCTCGCAGAGATTTCGGACTCATGTTCCACATTTGGACGTGAAGTTTTTTATCCACGTTTTTTTTTTTTTTTTTTTTTTTTTGATATTTTGGGATATAACAGCCAAACCATTGAGATTTTCGGTACGATTTTCTGTAATTGGCGAAGCAAAGAAGATCGATGCGGTTGGAAATCTTTTCTTGTTAGTTCATCTGAGTGAAGTTTGCATTATTCAAAGAATTTTGTTAGTTGAGCAGAATATGCTGTCGCTTTGCTACAACATGGTGGTGGTGCGAGTTATTCCATCCATCGCTCATCCTGTAAATTGTGAATATCTTTCCACCTACTCCACCAGAAGTTAGGCTCTAATTTATCTGTGAAGAGTATGGATATTTCAGGTTCAGATGGACAGATATTTGCCCATAATACGTAGTACGTTGACCTGGACAGTCAAGTTGTTTCATATTTACCTTATCCATGTCTAATAACATTTAATTCGATCATCAATGACTTTTTGTACGGGCATTACATTTTTACCAAATTATGGAAAACTAATTGGTCTTAAAAGAGGGATCAAGCAAAACAGATATGTCTTGTATCATTATTAGACATCGGATTTTAGCATGTTTTTTATTTCTTATCCGATTGGACTCAAATTTTGGATCTAGGCGTTTTGAGGGTCAATTTTTCGATATTTGGGGTCATATCAAAAATATGCAAAAAATATGCAAAAAATATGCAAAATATATGCAAAAAATATGCAAAATACGCAAAAAATATGCTAAATATGCAAGTGTTTTTTTTTTGACAAAAACCGTCAATTAAATTTGGAAAATCATCAAAAAAGCATTCTTAATTAAGTTTTTTGACGTTTAACATAGTTGTTTGCAGATTATTATGTTATTGAGGCTCTCCAGATATTCCGCCACAGCAATAAATCTAGACTAACAAGACTTAAATCAGTTTTAACAAGGTGAGAAAATGTCAAATAACCCAGCATTCCTATTACAACATAATTTGCTTCCTACACAAATGTAGATAGATAATGGAAAAATTTCAAAAACTCAATCAGAAATGTCAAAATCAACATGTCCAAATATGGTGATAGTTTCTAATCGGCCAAAATTGTCTAGCAGAAAAATAAAGGAGCTAGAGTTAGTCATCGCTATTTTTGTTTAAAGGGTTCGTTTTTTAGCGCAAAATGGGAAAAAGTACTAAAGTCCATTTACTATTCAAGGTTCTGGGATATAACTATAATTAGAAGTATACGTTTTGAATATCCACATATTAGATTTGAATATATTTTATAGTGTTTAGTCCTATATTTGTGGTCAAAAAGCTAAAAAAATACATAATTTTATAAGTATATTGTAAGCATACAACCGCTTAATGCAGAATTGGGAAATGTTCACTCCTCGGCGAATAGTAATGCATTATTTTTAGATTCACTTTTGGCAGTTTTTTTGAGATGTGTATTATTTTATTGTTGTAAAATAATTTCAGCTTAATCTCGGGTTTTGTTGTTTTCAAATTTTTAAAAACAAAAAGTTTTATTTAAAGTGGTAGTTAAAATGCTAAAAAAATATAGTTCTTTCATTCTTGCTACAGGAAAACAATTTTGATAATACAGTAGAAAAGAAATTATACAATGAATTAACTTATACCTGACCGTGTACTCGATAATTTGAACTAATTAGGTGTTGCTGTAAAACTTTTTTCAGCAACATTTAGAAAAAAATATCGAGTAGAAGGATATAACACATTTTATAACACATTAGTCTTGTTGTCTAGGATATAAATAAATATATTAAGAAAAATATTCACCGCAATATTGTCATTAAAGTTGCCAAAGGCACTATACACCTAAAAGGCAAAGATTTCAAGGAATCTTAATTTAAAAAAAAAATTAAATTTCACACCTGTCCCGTGTTTTGCTTATATCCTGATGTATACTTTAAAAACGTCATATTTCTAGCTCTACTTTCACAATCTGATTGGCGTTTTCTGTAATTTGGGAAAATTGAGTCTTGTTGCATGGTAAATTGGTAAAAAGTAAGGAAAGGAACAAATACGGGCAATGCCAATAAAAATGTCCGGATTGTCGTATAGAAAAATCTCACTATTTTTAACACTCAGAGCACGTAGAGTTTTATATAACTACCACGAGTTATTTAATCACAGAAAAAGTTTGTTTTGTTTACTATTCGTTAATCCGGACAATTTGATAATTCGGACACCGCCGAAACCTGTGGTGTGGGTGCAATATCCAAATCTGAATCGATTCTTACCAAAATAAACAGGGATCGCCCTAGGGCCAAAAAATCTCCAATTTTTATGCGAATTGGTCTATAAATGTGACCTGTACTTTGTTTGCAAAAAGACCTGGACAGATGGATAAGTGCGAATCTATGCAGATAATCAAAAGGAACTGTGGGTCTATTTCGTTTCCTTTGCATGTTGCAAACTCATTTACTAAGACATAATACCCTTAGGGTATTAAAATATAGTTATAAGTGCAATCATGAATAAAAATTTCGTACCTAATTTGTTTCCTTTCCCAAATTTCACAATTTTTATACCCTCAGCCTTTAGGCTATGAAGGGTATATACACTTTCATACGGGCAAAATGTGCCTCATCGAAATAATGGTTTTAGACCCCAAGTATGTTTGGACGAAATGTGTTTCAGACAATTTGGAGTCGATTGAGCAATGTCCGTCCGTCTGTCTGTCTGTCTGGCTGGCTGGAGCGCACGATAACTCCCGAACGGATGAACCGATTCGGTTCAAATTTTGGCTTTCGTAATATTTTGCCCAAACTTAGTTTAAGTTCGAAGATGAGCTATATCGGTCCACTCCTTCCGGTACCTCCCCCACAAAAGTTCGAAAATGTTCGGAAAATTTGTGCGCACGATAACTCTTGAAGGGAGTAACCGATATGGTCCATACTTTGCCCATCGTGGAGCGTGTACCAGACTTAGATCAGGTTTTAATATGGACTCAATTGGTCCACTCCGTCGGGTACCTCCCACACAAAAATTTGGAAAAGTTCAGTTTAGGACCATCTCTCGAATCGCTTTGATTTTTGCTTTAGCAACTTGTATTCACTGCCCTCCATACGACGGTATAAGTTTCATCAGGGGCAAGTCCATACTTCCTGAGAAAATAGCCTGAAAGTTGCAAAAAACCCCTATGACACCGTGTGAGGTGGTTGGAGATCCATTCTTTTTAGTATCTCCTCCGCAAAACTTTTGATCTCTAATCCTAATCAACATTTTTGTCAGTTCAAACGCCCAAAATTCCTTAAATACATGCGTTTTTTGGGAAAAAATTGTTTCAATATACACAGGCTGAGGGTATATCTCTGTAGGCCAAGCCGACTGATACTTTTTTACTTGTTTCCATATTTATGCCCAAAAAGGGAATATTTTTGTCGATTCGACTAGAATCATGAAGCGAACCTAGTAGCTTTCAACCTTTAACAAATACTGATTTTAAAAGAGTTTAACTTTCTAAAATTATTTTCCGTGCGGAAAATTCAAAGGGAAATGTTCATGACTGCCCTGTATATGTTTTTATATGTTATATGTTTTTAGTAAAATATAAGAGATTTTATGTAATATTCAATATTTTCTTAGTTTTAATTTTTAGCTCATTTGTTATTCTGTCAGATAATTTTAGCCGAGCAGAAACTATCAACACATTTGGATAAGTTCATTTTGACATTTCTGATTTAGTTTTTGAACAAATTTGTATTAGAAAGCAACTTATGTTGTAATAAGAAGGCTGGGTTATAGGAAATTTTCTAAGTCTTTTCGTCCAGATTTATTGCTGTGGCGGAATAATAATTAATAACATAATAATCTGCTATGAAATCGACGTTTAAAGACAATAAACTTAATTTAGAACACTTTTTGATGAATTTCCAAATTTAATTTGACGATTTTCGTCAAAAAAAATTAGTTGCATATTTTGCATATTTTGCATATTTTTATATGCAAAATATGCAAAAAATATGCAAAATATATTTTTTGCATATTTTGCATATTTTTTGCATATTTTGTGCATATGCAAAATATGCAAATATGCAAAAAAATAAAAAATATGAGCCTGTCATTGCATTCAGTTTTCTTCAAAACGAATTTTGGTCCAATCAGAATTTTCGTATCTTTATTAATAAAAAATATGCAAATATGCAAAATCCGATGTCTAATCATTATTACTGCTGGTAACACATTGTGAAAAGTAAAAATTTTCCAAACTTTAATTGTTAATTCAAAAAATTGCTAATTCAAGTGCAAAACACATTGTCAATAAGTTGTAAAAAAACGTTTTACAGAAATATATCCGTTTAACCTCATTTTAAATCATTGTTGTCATTGATCTATGCTTACATTGAAAAAATCATTTCCTTCCCTATTTCGGATTTGTTCTCCCCTTTTTTTAAATATCCTTTCCAGTCATTGTTGTTGGATGGTTTATGATATCAACGATATCATTGTTGCTCTGGGAACACTGGTAGTCGATGTTACTGCTTTAAAATGCAATAAACCCCTTTTTGTAAAGATGATGTTTCATATACTTACAACAATTTCGTCTTTTAGGGAAGAATAGTTTCTTTTATTCTCGATAATAGAAAAATAATCACAAAGAAAGAAGCAACATTAACTCTAAAAAAATATATTCTGTACTCAAAGATGTCTCCCTTTTTTGCTTAGTTTGTTTTTTTTGTCGCTTGGTAGTGTCTGACAGACTCTAAAGTACATTTTTGACAATTTTAAGCAGTTATTATTGTCAGTAGGAAAACAATAATGCCAACAGCTACAAGCTGCAAGCAAGCTATTCACTTCTTAGCATCATTTTCATTGTTGGAGAATAAGAAGACTCTTCACAATTCTCTGGATGAATAGCAATGTAGCGAAGCAGCAGCAGTCAGCATTGAGTTCATGGAATAAAGGAAAAATAGGGGGGAACCATAGAAATGGGAAGCTAAGTTTTTTTCCTCTTTCAACTACAATTTGGTAGCGGAATAGCGCTATGGTATACAGTCGTCCCTTATTCGCATCAATACATGGGAAACAATTGTCAACAAGGATATTTACCATTACAATGGCATTGACAATATTCCCATTGTTATTCGATATATTTCCACTCTACAAAGCTATTCATAAACATATTTGGTAACTATTTTCCGTATGTATTCATTCATATGCATTCATAGAAGGAATTGTTGACTATCATGGATATTTTTTATTGTTCGATAATCTATTGACGTTTATTTGAAGAGCGCTCATGGAAACAACTTGAAGCAAGAAATTTTGTGTATAAAATTACATACAAAAAATTTATAATTGTCCTTACGAAATCATATTAAATTCTAGAAAATAAAGACACTTTTTTAATGTAAAATAAATTTAATTTTTTTGGTCTCTAAACATAGTTTGTAGAATTTCACCATGTCTGGGCAAAAATGCCATTGAAAGATCTTGTTAATCGCAATAAAAAATTTCCTTTTTATTTTGGATAATAACAGTTTATATCTCATCGTATAAATCATTGTTATGTTAAGTCATCTTTAATATGAATTTTTCCTTATAACCGAAGTTTAATCCTCGATGGTCTTTTCAAGGTAATCTTCTTATGTATTTTTTGTGGACTATTGTTTTTTGTAGAATAATTTTAAAAGGCTATAAACATTTTTTCCAGAATACCATAAGGCCCATCCATCATTCGTTATTGTTTGTCGTAAGGAGATTAGCGGTAAATGAATTAGCCAAAGAAAAACAATTTTGCGACATTATTTTTCATTATATCGAAAAAAGTTTAACAAAATTACCAACTTTGTTTTTTGTTTTAACAAGAATGACAAGAAAAATAATCCTAAAATAAGCTTACACATCGCAAGAATCTTCGCCAAAGACATCCTTATACGTTTTTTGTTTTACGTTAATAAAAAAATGCTGGAGCAAATGGCATCGCAGTACAACCTTTCACGTTAAATGGCCCATTTTAATCGTGTAAAAATAAAAAATAAACCAACTTTAATTAAGCTTCCAATTGGCTAATTTTTTAGTAGCAATATAATGATAAAAAAAAACAATTTAATTTTAAAGAGTCCTGATGGTTACAATGGAGGTACACTTTCTAAATTGTTTATAACACTGCTCAACAAAATTGAAAAAGTTGAGTGTTTCAACCGAAATTTTTTTTTGTTTCTAACTGAAATCGGCTAGTTTTTTTCAAACCTGTTTTTTACGAGTTTTACCCAGAATTTCGTTATTTTCGGATACAAACAAATATTTTTTGTGGATTTTTCGACACTAATATATCGAAGAGATGTACGCTCGATACAAAACATTTTTGGAATAATTATGATTAATATATGTATATCAACAAATATAGTTAAAATTGCATATTTTGAGTACTTTAAGCTGTAATTACGTCATCGGGGGAAGTTATAGGATATTCATATGGCATACCGGATATGCTTAGGGTGTCTACTATATAGTCCAAATATATAATTTAAAATTCATAGCGCCTATGTTTCGGCCATAACCCAAAAATTTCAACTTTCCAACAAAAAATATCTGTTGATATCCGTTCAAGAGTTATCGTACTCATGGTGCCTTAGGGGTTTTTACAGCTTTCGGACTATTTTCTCAGGAATCATAAATTTGCCCCTGAAAAAACTTGCACCGTCTCAATGGCGACAGCGAATTCAAGTTTTTACAAGAAAGATAAAAGCGATTCGAAAGCAGACCGTAAACTGCATTTTTTCCGAAATTTTCTGTGGGATGTACCTGAAGGAGTTGACATATATAGTCCATATTCGAACCTGATTTATGTATCGTAGAAATATTACGATGCGCATAGTATGGACCAAATCCGTTGCTGCCTTCAGGAGTTATCGTGGGCACAAATTTTTCGTACATTTTCGAACTTTTGTGAGGGAGGTAACTTAAGGAATGGACCGATATGGTTCATCTTCAGACTTAAACTAAGTTCGGTCAAAATATAACGATGGTAAAATTTTAGACCTTATCGGCAGATTCGTTCGAGAATTGTAGTGCGTTCCCGTTAGGTTTTTATCAAATCATCTTTTATGTACATTTTTATAAAATCTAAAATAAAAACTTATCAAGATATGATGCAAGGATGTGAACTTGTTAAGACTTCATTACCCTATTTTATATGAGTATACATATTTGCATTTCGTATGAACTTTTCTAGCATTATCTTAAATAATCGTATCGGTTTTGCAGGATTACCAAACTCAGGCGCTGCTTGGAACACCTTATTGGGCTGTAGAAGTCAGCGGGTTTTTCATGGATCTTCGCAAGGATTTGGCGTAGAGCAAGGATATAGTCTAAAGAAGTTTTTTTTTTATCACGTTGATGTTACTCGAGTATTTCATTACCATAAATTTTGGCTGTTCACACAATACTTCCGGTCTTAATTTGGCTGGCTGTCCTTCAGCCTTATTAGTCTTTAGCTGATTAATTACTGTCGTCACCACACACTGATACCAAAGCCTTAATAAAATGTTTCTTGCAAATTCTCAGTACGCTATCTTTATCATTTACCAGATTCCCTTCATCATTTTTGCATGAGAATATTCCTACAACATACCCCGCTGATTTGCACTCTGGGACAAGTTTCGGACTTCATTCTGGCTTCAAAACATCTCTAATTTCCCACGCTCGTGGTTCACCTGCTCTTTTCTTTTTCTTCCGAAAATACACATCTTCTATTCTCCTGATATTTTGGATTTTGATAGTCACAATCATAATTGAAAAAGGGTATTTATACCCTACACCACTATGTGATTGTAACGCATCGAAATAACGGTCGTAGACCCATACTTATATATACCAAAATGAATGTCTCGAGAGCTGAGTCGATCTGGCTGTGTTTGTCCGTCCTTCCCTCCTCTATCCGTCTAAACCTTGTAAACACGCTACAGGTCGCAAGTTTAATCGGATCGTCACCAAATTTTGGGTATTGATGCAGGTCCCGGAGGGAAAGAAGCCTATTGATTTTGGTGATGGTCGGATAATATTTAAGGATCGGAATGGACAAAAAACTTATTTGGAGAAAAAGAAAACGTTTTTTCGCAATTAAAACTCATCTTTTCATTTTTTCGATTTTAATTATAATGACGAATATCACAGCTTTGGTTAGGGACTTTTCAAAAGCAAAGCCTGCAAGTAAAAAATCCCATCTTTACAATGAGGCAAAGTAGGTTGGCGTCGGTGGCCAAATAAGTGAGATATCGCAATAATCGATAATACATCCCATTTTCTTTTTTTGTGCGTTTTATTCCAAATATGACAGCGTATGACAGCGTCTATAGGGGGTATACCAAAAGCAAAACCTTACAATGAATGTTAAAAATAAAAAAAGTAGGTTTTGTGATTTGAATTATAATGACGAAATCGGTAATACTTTCCATTTTTTAAGTTTTTTTTACAGTCGAAATTTTGATCGGATCGTAAGAAATTTTGAGGGTTAATGGGGGTATCACAGAGGAAGAAGCCTATTTTGTTATTGGTCGGATAATATTCAAGGGTCGGAATGGACAAAAAACATATTTGGAGAAAAGGTCATCGTTTTATTTCAATGGGAATATCTTTGATTCTATACTAGATATATATCCCAATTTCCAATTTATGCAATTTTATTTCCATCTCAGATATTTCTACTTCCGATGGACATATTCCAAGGAGAGAGTTTAATAATGAAACTGAATTATGTGATCTTTGGAATGGTAAAATATCAGAGTTATTGCAAAAGGCGCTAAACTATGACTATTTTAATATTTTGAAGTTTTTACTTTAATGACAAATACCTCTGTTTCTATAAAAGACATGTAAACTGCTAAGTCGTAGGTCCCACAAGAGTAGTATCATTGCAACTTTTATGTATTGTTAGATCGAGCTAACGACTACGGCAACTTCATGACATTAGTCTCGACCTAAGAACCCTTGATTTCATGAATGAAGGTCCAAGTAGATGTCGACAGTAGTCAATTATAATTTTTTAATTATTTTGGTTCAGTTCGCCTTATGTCATTTGTCGTAAAAGCCAGATTGGTGAAAACTTCTCTCTAAAGAAATGTTTATGAGTGAAATGCTTATGCACAGGGGTAGTGGTGTAGGGTATCACATAGTCGACACCGTCCCGACTATAACCTTTTCTCACTTGTTTTTGTTTTTTTTTATATTTTTTTTAATAGTCTGCCTTAATCCCATTGTTGTTGTTTTTAAGGCAGGAAAGACTATAGTTTTGATTGTTGCCAAATAATCTCAGTTCCCGTGACGACGATTCGTTAGAATCTGTAAAACATCGTAGTTCTTTGCTCAATTTGGAGTAATAAGGATAAAAAAGACACTTTGCAGTGTATTGTTGTAATTGCTATCAAAGTCGCGGTTATGAATATTTATAACGTGGATTGAGTATCTTAACCTACTTAGAGCCGAGAACTTAAAATTGTATATGAAAATTATATTTTTGAGACCTTTTTAAGCATTTTTTTTTAAATATTTTTTTTCTCTAAAACGTATGGTTTTCCTGCAATCAGGCCTTCTTTTAAAGAAGCCTAAAAGTTTGAAGGATATGGTATTCTCTTACTGATAATCACTTGGCTTTTAATTGAGAAAATACTCGTTCTATATTCCTAACCAATTCCAGATTTCAAATTGATGTAACATTTATGACAAAATTTATATGGCATATTTATGTTTTTCATCCAAAATGGAAAATTGCAAATAATTGCTTTTTTAAATTGCTTGTGTTTTAGGCCAAATGCGTGGAAATAAAAGCATAGAACAAAAGAAACTTTATAAGCATGAATTACAGATAATAGACAATACATTAATAAAAAAGGCAAAAAACCACAAAAATATGCGAAAATACACCAGTTTTACGTCAATTTTGCAATCAGCAGTGTCTTTAAATGGGTTAAGTGTTCGGAGATGGAAGTCTTTTATTGCGTCCACAATTCTGCCTGGACAATGGATCAACGTAAATCTAATAAGCTTTACCATCAATTGAAATAATAAAATAGTAAAAAAGCTCAAGGCATGTTGAACATTTTTGGAGAATCATCATGCTAGGATAATTTTCAGGCTACTTGGTACTTAAAATAATTTACTTAGTGCCCTTTTTGATCATTTTTGCTACGAATGCTACAAAAAAACTACGATAGGTTGTAAGGTTGCTAAACTAATGGTAACTAAGTAGTTAACAAATTGGTTTGTGTCCTGAATTTAATATTTGGTCAAAATTTTTGGGAGCCACCGTGGCACAATTTTAGGCATCCCCGCCTACACACTGAATGCCACAGTGTTCCCTTCCCATTCCAGACAATATCACATCACAGGTATGTTTTAGCCATACTTTCAGTATAAATTACAAAATGACTTTAAATGCGATATCTTAAAAAGATTTTAAACATCCTTGATTACGCCTTCTTTTACAAATCCTTATTGAAAAAGTAATAAGTTGGCTTTTAAGCAACCACAGAGAAAACCTTTATTACAGTTGTTCGTTCCTATCACGAAAAAAGTAAAGTATAATGGTGTTGTTGTTATATCCCTACTTGTTTTGTCACACAATTCCTTTACAAATGTCATTGTTTGGCCGCAGAGGCATATTGCCCTTAATAAGAATAAGAACAAGCACAAGTCGCTGCATATTACTTATAAACTGGATTACTTAGCCTTGTTGTGAAGCGAGGTAACTGCTGTTGGTTATGGCGGGAAATCGAAAAGAGATTATGTGGCAATCTCTTTGTCTTCTTTTTCCTCTGGTTGTACTAACTTTGTGGCATTGAGTTGTATGATTTCCTTGGTGAAATTAAAGATTGTCTTCTTAGAATTTGTTTTTGCCATTTAGAATCTTTCCTGCATGGAGGGAAAAAGAATGAGGCGCAATACAAGTTGTTGTTCCTTTATCTGCTGCATGTCAGCACCACCGAGCACAAGGCTAAGCAGAGTCCCCATGGCAAAACATTTTAACTTTTGCCTTTTAGGGAAGTCGTGCCGGGCACAGCTTGCTTTACTTTGGGGGCTTTCATTTTCTGAGCATAGATTGTAATTCTTCTCCCCTTACTCCACCACCTTGCTGCTCTTGTCAACACAATCCTTCATAATTATACCACCATAATGCAATGCTTGAGTTGTGAAAGTTGTTGTAGTTTTCCTAGAATATCGAAATATTCCATTGGCAAATAAATTGTGTGCCTTAGTGTTTTGTTTAGTAGTTGTGTGTGCTATGTAGAACTCTCTGAGTGTGTGTGTGTGATGTTGCAGGAAATCTTAAACTGTCATTTTTATTTTATTTACTGCCTCAAAACATGGTCGATGACTACAACCACAACAAATGTAATACCAAACACAACATCCCATCTCATGGCCAGCCAATACATCCTGCATTACTACCTGATGACAAGCTCATAGTTAGCAGCTTGTAAGTGCACTCCTTTGTGGATAATACCGGGATTGGTTGTTAAGAAAAATACTCCAGTAGGAATTTTTATTCAACCAATTGCAAATGGCACACAATAATTGTGTAAGCCTTGCAGAACTCTAATTTCTTGGGAATTTGCACATTTTTCTTACTCCCATTGACAGTTGTTAACGAAACAAATGTCAGGACAATTAAATCGATTGCAGGTAATCCAATTTAAGGTTCAAATAGTTCACATTACAAAGTTGTTCGTTCACCTTAAGGCAATGAAAACGACAATGATGTTTGCCGCTTAATTCAATTCGGTATTTGTGGGGGTAAACGCTACTTGAGTGGAAGACATGCGGCATGGAGAAGGTAGAAGAAAGCTACTTGAGATATTTGAGGTAGACAGCTTGTTAAAAAACTCATTTTATGTGAGAATAAAGAAAATTGCAGAATTTAAGGGGTTAAGGTGGCTGAGATATGACCTTTCAAAGTGGAGAAATTTCCATTTTACAAGCTGTATCGTCGGCGTCGGCGGAAGAGCTCCTGTATGGACCAGGAATAGATGACTCATTGTAATTTTACCAAAAATACATTTTTTTATTAATGTAAACCGAAATAAAAACTTCAAACGCGTTTTTCTCGAAATGCCATTTTTGAAGTCAGTGCCAACGATAGCTCGAAAACGGATAGACCGATCTTCGTATATTTTGGTGAGCTTATTAAATACATAAAAACCTTGTCTTTAAGTGAAACAGATTTTTTTTATTTTTTTTGGCCGATTTTTGGACAAAAATCCGTCCATTTTTTTCGTTAAAATCGAAATTTTTACTTTTACAGGTCACTATTTTTGTTAAAATAGATTTTTGGAAATTCTGTCCCGCTTAAAGACAATATTATTAAGTTCTTAAAACGCGCACCAAAATATATGAAGATCGGCCCATTCGTTTTCGAGCAAGCGTTGGCACCGCAAAACCCTTTTACAAAAAATGGGTTTCGCAGGTAGCCATTTACCACAATACTGTGCAAAATTTTTCAACAAAATTCCAAAGGTAGTTTATGATGTGCTCTTTCATAGGAATAAAAGATTAACCTAAAAATATTGGTAGTTTTCTCAGAAAAAAATTATAAAAATTGAGTTTTTTGGCCAGCACAACTAGGGATAACCCCTTAAGTGATTCAAAAATAATTACCAGAAAAGTGTTTGTTTTTGCCACAATGCCTTAAAGTATTATAAAATACGCAAGTTGTTGGACAAGGAATAGTACAATATAACCGATAGTATTCCAGATGACTAGGATTCCCCGCAGTGGAGGGTAGTCACGTTTGTCAACAAAAAATTAAGAAAACTCTCGGAATAGTCTCACCCGAGTGCTTCCATCATCGAAGAAACTCATAGACACCTTGAAACGTCCTACGCCACACTCACCTATGAGAACGCTAAGTGTCATGCATTTAGTAGAGTTGGGCAATTTCGTTCAATTGAACGATCCGGATCACTATCTCGTTCAATGGACACCTGCAATTTCTTTGAAAAAAACTGCGTGTACTTTCTTTCACACGCTGTTTTTATCATGTTACTCATTCGTCTTTGAACGAGGACAGTGATCCAGATCGTTCAATTGAACAAGATTGCCCAACTCTAGTATTTAGTATCAGAGTTTGATGGGTTTTTATTTAAGATTAGGCCATGTTAGCTCGATTAATCCAATTAATTAAAAACTTTCATAAATAATGGCCTTCGTCCTAAAAAGACAATAATAGATAAAACGATGTTAAACGTTTGGAATCAAATGTTGAACTGCAGTTTTTCCAAGTATTGTTTGGGAGTTGCCCGAAGGAAGGGACCGATATAGTCCATGTTCCAACCTGATAAATGACTAGTTGGAATAATACGATGTGCAAAGTTTGGACCAATTAAAGACTCCCTGCGATAGTTATCTTGCTGATTTGCCATTTTAGTTGGTACGGTGAGGGTTTCTGGGAGCTTTTAAGCCATTATCCCAGGAAGTATGGACTTGCCAAAAAAAAAAAATACAGTCGAAAAGAGAGCCGCAAGGACAACCACCTGAAGAAAATTTCACAACGATCCGAGAGGTGCTCTTTAACTTGACATTCTCCGAATTTTGTGTGGGAGGTACCCGAAGCAGTCGACCGATATAGTCTATACTAGCAAAGTGCCCGCTACATCGTATGCCGAAAGGATATAAAAAAACAACATTTAATATGGACATGGTGAATACTGAACATTTTCTTGTACTAATACCTATTTTAATAAATATTTTTTAATTGAAGTACCCTTCGTACCACTTTAGTTTGATTTTCAAAAAATTAGTCGTATCTCACCCCTACACATCAACAGAGAGCCACATTTTTTGAGGTATTTTAATTAAGGGATTTCAGTCCAGAGAGGGTCCACAGTTTTAGTATCATTTAGTTATTTTTCGTAGCTTCATAGTAGGTATTTCCAATACGATTTCAGCCCTCAGCGACTTTCATGCCAAATATCAGAATTTGTATGCATTTCAAAAAAAAATCCTTATGTTATCGTTCATGTAATACCAAAATGGTACCAAATTTAGTACTTTTCGTACACCCGGGTATAATCTAAAAAAAATTGAACCCAATATACCAACTCAGTTCCCCATCACCAATTATAGTACTTTAAATATAAATACATAAGTACGAATTTCCGAAACCCTCCCAGTATATAAAAATTCCTGCTAGTCCCTTTACACAATAACAAATTGTACCAAAGTCTGTACAATTTAGTACTATTTATAGTATGCAGTTCCAAAGCCATCTCCATATCTTAACAATGACTCTAAGAACAAAGAGAAGGGAAAGAAGAGAAAGAATTCCAGCTGTGTTCCTACACCCAATATCAAATTTAGACCGATTTGGTACTTTTCGTAAATTTATGGTACGTACTTCTTAATCCACTTTCATATACAGTTGCGTGCAAAATAATAACAGTGCGGGAATGTTATTACGAAAATTGCAATAATACTGTTACCACTCCTTAAAGCAATTTAATTATCTGCATCAGGCAAACGCTTATAAGGTGCCAAACTTCACGGGCTAAAATATTTTAGATACATATGCAACTATTAAGAAACACCATGAACGTTTTCTGCTGAGGAAGTTTTTTTCGTGTGCAAAATAATAGCAGTGCAAGTAAGCCAAGTAAAATTAACAGAACTAGAGCAACAAGTTTGGCAAAGATCCAAAAATGAAAATCCAATCGGTTTCCGAGATATGAAACCAACAACTTATAAAAATATACAATGATTAGCCGACTGTAGATGAAGCCATAAAGTGACCGGGCTGTTATTGCAGATAGATTACACTATTTACCACTAAGAAATCGATATCGACGATTTTTATAGTCCCGACATGCTCTTAAAACAGATTTTTAAATGTAATGAATTTTTATGTGTAATCTATCTGCAATAACTAGTCGGTCACTTTATGGCTTTATCTACAGCCGGCTAATCTTAGTTTATGTTTATAAGGTGTTGTCTTCATATCTCGGAAACCGATTGGATTTTCATTTTTGGATCTTTGGCAAACTTGTTGCTCTAGTTCTGGATAACAAAAATGAAGGCCATGCCAATCCATAAAAGTGCTGCTTCCTCAGCAGAAAACATTAATGGTGCGAAATATTTTGGCCCGCGAGGTCTGGCACCTTATAAGCATTAGCCTGATACAGATAATTAAAATGCTTTATCGATTTATAACAGTATTATTGCAATTTTCGTACATAGCAGTTCCGCACTGCTATTATTTTGCACGGTACTGTACCAACGTTACATATCAGCTCTGTCCCTACACCCAATAACAAAGTGAGTACCATTTAGTAATTCTCGTATTCTTCGACAACCACATATATCAAACCTACACTGACAATAATACCAAGTATTAATAGTAATCTTGATTCCAAACTTCAGAATTGCAGCGCTACCCGTTCCCCGAATCCGAATTGTACCAAATTTAGTAAATTTAATTAATTCTCTTTGGAGTTGAGCTGTTAGGCCTTTAGAGATACATTGAAAAATTAGTAGTCTACCGAAGTCCCACGCATCCAACCATTACACTACGTTTCACGGGTGGTAAAAACGATCTTCAGGTGTATTAGGATGTTGTTGTTGTGGCAGACGAAGGCAAAGCTTGGAAACTAGTATATATATCGCACTTCATTAGATAATTGCATATGCGAAATTATGTCAGTTAATTGAAACTCCAAACTTTTCCTATATTCCTGCTTGGTAAACCCATTTTTCAATGTTCACAAATACTATGGTAAGTTTTATTCCTACATCATTAGTAATTGTTCTCCTATATCAGAAGATTTTTTTTGATCATCAATTATTGTCTACTAAAGTTTTGACAAAAAGAAAAACAAATTTAGTAACATTTAGTATTTTTCTGATACATAAGTACGAATTTCCAAAACCACTTCAATCCTATAGTACAACAGTAATCTTAATTCCAAATTTCAGGATTCCATTCATCAAAATCCAAATTTTACGAAATTTAGTACCATTTAGTACTTTTTGTAAACATAAGTACTAAAGCTATCCCATACCTCAATCCTACACTTCCTACACAGTTGCTTTAATTCCAAATTTCAAGTTTTTAAGTTGTACAAAATGTAGTCCCATTTACAACTTTTCGTACACATAAGTACGAATTTCGAAAACTACCCCCATATCTTAATCCTATACTCCGTTAGTAATTTTAATTCCAAGTTTCCAGCTCTATCCGTTCACCTAAATCCAAATTGTACCAAATGTAGTACCATTTAGTACTATTCGTACACATAAGTATAAATTTACAAAACTACCCCCTTATCTCAATCATACACTTCAAGAGTAATCGTAATTTCAAATTTCAGGTTTCGTACACTTAGAGGTCGAATTTCCAAAAACCCTTTGGAATATCTTTCTAACTATCCATCAGTTAAGATAGCCTCATTCCAAATTTCAGAATTCTAGCTCTTCCCGTTTGCCTAATACAAGGGTACCATATTTAGTACCTATTAGTACTTTTCGTACCCTTTTAGGTCGAATTTCCAAAAACCCAGCCGTGTCTCACCCCTACACACTTACAGCAACCAACAGTAAAAATTGCAGCTTTCTAGCTGACGGTATAAAGTGTCGAAACGTCCTACAGTATAATAGCCAGTGTTGGGCAATCTCGTTCATTGAGCGGATCGTTCCTTTTCATTCCGTTCACCAAAAAGATCCGGTTCGTTCACTTTGTTCGTTGGTTCTTTTTCTTTCAATAAAACATTTCAGTCTATCATTTTCTTGTGAATATCGTTCGTTCCAAAGACATAAATACAACAAGATAAAACATTTTTTTGCTATCATTCTTCAGTGAATGGCTTTTGAATTTAACATAATGTTATATTACGATATGGTGATATAACATTTTTTTCTTTTATACATTTTTACGTATTTAACCGAATTTACCGATCCAATTGACATAGAATTATTCTTGGATAGATCCTTGAATTCATAAATTTCGTTTCTGATACCATTACATTCCTCCTTGGTTGCGATTTTGAATTAACTGCAGCCTGTTAAGCAGAGAAGTGCGCAAGTAGCTGATTTTGACACTCATAAGCCACATGCTGAAAAACAAGCGTATGTGCGGCTTGCTACTCTAAAAAATAAATGCAAGTGTTGCTTGCCATTCTCAAAATATGTACGAGTGTGGCTAGCCACTCATAAAATAAGTTGTTTAAAAATGGATATTTTTTGACACTTGCGTATGCTTTGCCAAGTAGTTTTAAATACGCAATAACAATTTCTGTCTTACTTTTTTGCTCATTGCACATCAAGTATTGTTTTCAACCCTTGTAATTCAACCGATTGTCTCGTGCTCTCCGAGAGAATGAGAGCTAAGATCACTGATTTTCAAACGTTAAAAGAACATGCAAAAACACACATAACATTCCAAACAAATAAAGAAAAGCATACACAAACGAAACAACAACAAATAAAATTACAATTGTTTATTTTTTGTAGTGTTGTGTGTGTGCTTCCACTTGATAAGTCACTTGGCAAACTATCTACGATTGCGAGTTTTGTAACAGTGCAAAATATGATGAATACTTGTATTACTTATTACGCACAAGCAACGGTCTTGATGCGTCGCAAGTATTTTTGGTGGTGGTGGAAAAAATACCGAGTGCGAGAAAACACATGCGTTATAATAGCAAAAGGCCCAAAAAACTTGTGCGTGCTCAATTGGCTTACGGGGGCAAGTAACTCATTGATGATCTCTGCTGTTAAGGGTAATGTTTCTATACAAAGTTTCGTAAACATTTTTTTGTTGCATGCATTTTGTCTAGTCTTAGTTGTATTTATGTCTTTGTTCGTTCTCTGCATAAATAGTCAATTTTCGTATATAATTTTTCCATTCAATATTGAAAACTAATTTTTATTTCAAAATAATATTAATATATTTTTAATTTATACCTATAAAATTGATTGTTGCAGTATTAATCTAAGGTGTCCACAGAATGCAACGGCATTTAAAATAATTAGTTTTGCATCAGTCTAAGCGGAATAATGATCCGTTTTTGGTTGACATTTTTTGAACTAGTTTTCATAATATAGTTTAGTAGTAAATTTGTGATCGTCGGATGCACTCTTCCTATAAAGTAATTTTAAAGCTTTATTGAATTTAACATTTCGTGAAGCAGGTGATTTAAAAAACGTTGAATATAAAATGTTATTTATTGCAACTCGGATTTTACACTCAAAACATGTGACATCCGATTTTTTCCAAATTGAGCACTTTGTTAAAGCTATTACTAAGGAGTGTCGCGGGATGGCGCGTTGATTTTTTATTTTATTTTTAGTACACATAGTTCTTAACTAATTTGTAAAATTTTAGCTGCAACAAACTGCAACATTTTATTTTATTACTATTTTTATTAATATCATTTTTTATGTAAAAATGCTGAAATTAGAGCGGTACCTTTCTATGGGGGCCATATCAATGCGTGTACCTGTGCCGAAAATTCTTCGTCGGAATATTTTATACCACCAACGAAGACTAAATGTCAACTTTCAGCTATATCGGTTGGATAATATGGCTAACACCTCCAAAATTGCCGAAATCGGTGGTACCGGTCTATGGAGGCTATATGAAAACGTGGTCCTATACCGAAAATGTTTATAGGAGTGTATGCATAACCCCCACGGAGACTATATGCCAAATCCTTGCCGTTTCGGTTGGATAATGTGGTAGAAATCTTTAGGTAAAATCGATAGGTATCATTCTACGGTAAAAATACAAATTTACCAAATATATTAATAAATGAAGTAAAATTGTCCATCTATAGCTGTTCATATCGAATTTATGGACAAACATACAATAAAACATAGACGTTTACTTTTGGCGCGCTAAATCGGTACTTTTTTCCACTGTGCGTTCGTTCTTTTGAAAAATATCGTTCATGAACGACACAACTCAGCAACCCTATGCACTTGTGTTGCTTGCTTGTTCGTCTGCAAAGCTAATGGGGGTGGTTTTGTGTCTGTTGCAGCAGCATGGTAATGTGTAAATGTCTAAACGAATGAGATGGATGCGGATCCGTTCGTTCTTTTCACGGAGTCGTTCATTTGAGTCGGTTCGTTCATGAACTAATAATAGCACGTCTCATGTAGACAATACACTTTAACATTTTTTAATGACAAGTCTACGCTTACTTCCGAATTAAAAAATTTCTAAAACGACTCTGTATCCTCCTTGAAGAAACCATTGTGATCTTCAAACATTTTTATATTCCTTTATAATTTTTGGCGTTTATATTCTGATAACAAAATAAGATATTTTAAAAGTCTTTACATATATACAGTTAGTCAACTTAATTATTGCAAAACCAAAATTATTACAAAATTTTAAATAAAACATCATTTTATTGGTATAAATAAATATCATTATTAATATTTTTGTTAACAATACAATTCTTACACATGTTTATTAATATAATAAAATAAAAAGTGGCTACATTTCGCTAATAATTTTCTTAAAATTAACAAAAATGAGTACAACTCATTATTTGCACTGTCAACTAAAGAATTGCAAAATTCACAACTTTTCAGTCTTTCACGGTATTTTTCGAAAAGCCGGTTCTAATATTTCGTATGCCCACATTTGGCATCTAAAACAGCTTGTAAACGTATCTGAATTTAATAAATAAGTTTCGAAATGTCATATTCCAATGGTATTTTTCATCCATTCTTCTTTATTGCATTTTATTTAGTCCCCCAGGTTAGTGGGCGACCTCTTCTCGACTTTTTCCTTCAGGTGTACCTATGAATTTTCGATGGGGTTAATATCTAGACACTGGAACGAGATGTAAATGACTTTGGTGCAGTTGTATAACAACCAAGTCCTACAAAATTAGATTTATGCTTAGGGTCGTTGTCTTGGTAGTACTTATATTGCAATTTGTTTGAATGTTCAGGGCCAACAGGCCCAAATTTTTTGACGCTTTTGATTAAATCTTTTCTTAAAACATCTAAATAAACCTCCTATGTCATTGTTTCTTCCAAAATCAGGATTTTACCAACGACACTGCTTGGTATACAACCCCATACCATAACTGACAGTTTTCCGAACTATACGGTATGTATTAAATGTTTGTTTTCCACGGCTTTCAAGGGTTTTCCCAATACTTTTTGAGGTCAATTGTGATAGTACAACATAATTTTAGTCTTATCAGAAAATATAACGCCATCCCAATGCTAAAAATGGTGTGAAAAGTTGTCTATTACCTGTCTGAATAGATTCTATATATTTTGATGGGAGGGCAATGGTTTTTACCTTGTCACTCGTGATGAGTGCTTGTTATTATGCAGCACTTTTCTGACTTTTCCATGTGACACACTTACTCCAAAATCATTTTTAATTAGAAAAAGCTAGTTTCTGGTGCTGCTTTGGGCTATTTCGTTAATTTCTTTAATCATTCTACGTGTGGTTACTATTTTGGACCTGCCATGTAACGCCCTCAGTTTGAGCCTGGCTTCTTTCTCGGTGCGGTATATGATGTTTTATACACTTCTCAGCTTACGAGAGGTGATTTCAGGGATTTCTCTTTCAGATATACCACTATTATAATTGGAATAGACCAAATGTAGAATATTTTCCGAAACCGTTTACCTGACCTTCTCTTTTTCTGAATATACCGTCTATGTTACACACATAAAAATTAATTTACGATCAAAAATTATGGATCTAACATGTCCACATACCATAAAAGTCGTTCCTTAAATGCAAAAAATCGCTGGGAACCCCCAGGATTTCATTGCACATTAATTCGTTTACATATCCTTCTTTTCCCGTTGTTTTTGTTATTTCCAACCGATTTCTGGATTTATTGGCTTGATGTTGTCATTAACAGGTAAATCAACCGATATTTACAAAAAGCCCAACATTATTGAAAGAATTTCTTGTAGTAATTCCTAATTAAATATCTAAATTTTGAAAAATTCATCGTTTGCAATAATATAGTTGACTAACTGTATTTTAACTTCTATCATATATTTTGTATCAGGCGCCTGTCGCAAAATATATTGTTGCAGCAACAATATATATTTTTACACTTAATATGTTTGCTTTTAATTCCCATGTACATATGTACATGTATTATAGAAAGTGGCGATGAAAAAATAAGGGTTTAGTCAGTGTAAACAAAATGTCGAGTCACTGTTGTTGATGGGGAATATTCATGGAAAAAATTTACGAATATCTTTTAAAGTAGCATAATTTATTTATTTCCAATTCATTTACCTCTTGAGTCTTGAAAATTGTCTCTTTATTTCAGTTAGGGTATTAAAACACCCCATACATCTTCATTAACATCATTTGAAATTACTTTTGTTTTATCTGCTTTTGTCTTTTCAATTTTAATGTTGAGAGTGTTAAAAAGTCAGACCTTGGTTTTTAATTATAAATCACAACGACAACAACAACAACGAACGGAATGTCATATACAATTTTCACAGTAAATCATTGAAATTGTTGGAACACTTTATAATCAGAAACTATTCATGATTTACGCACTAATGACCTTCAATCTGATGAAGATTTCTTCACATTCTTGTCACCTCCTCTAGTCCTCCTCCACCTTTTCATCGGGTAGTTCTCATTTCAGTTAGCATTCATTGTTAGTTTCAAATGCAAAATTCATTTGAATTTCTGTGGGAATTTATGACGAAAAGTTTACTCTGCTCTGTTTTTTCTTGTTGTTGTTGTCGTTGTACTTTTTGTTCTCATTTCAGTCTAACAATGACTCGAATGGCATTTGCTGACTCGTTTGGTTGCTTAGTCGTCTTGGTTGTCGTCCTTTTGTGGCAAAGTTTGTGATTGCTTCGAGTATTGCATTGGCATTGCCTGCCTCTTTATTTGCTTATTGTGCTGCAAGCACGTCTTGTCACCTCATGCTGATATCTTTTGTTTTCAGAAGTCAGTTTTCTAAGCCTGAGGAACACGAAGAAGAAGGAGCAGAAAAAAAGTTTTTTCTGTTTACTTTTGTCCTTAGTGGCGGTATGCATATAGCCCGGCCCATTCAGTGTGACAAACCCAAATGAAACTGGGTAAGAAAGGACGGACAGAAACACACATATAAATGGACTGGCAAACAATGCAAGGCATTGCAGTTGAGAGCAACAGTAGTGCAAGTTGCAGCCATAAGCAAAGCGTATAATTTTTGTTTATTGTCCTTGAAATAAGAAAGAAATTAAAAAATCCCCCAAGAAACGGCTAGGAATAATCCTTAGCTGTAGTGTGGAAAGACAAAGAGAATACGAAGAAGAAGTCATTTGATAGGAGGTGAAGAAGCAAACAAGTCATTGGCGTGTTGAGCTGAATGCAAATTGCTTTAAAATGAGCCTTAATCACTATAACACAAAGAAAAGATGGTGGAGGAGGAGAGGAAATGGTACAAAAGAAGTTAAGCCGTGAAATTAAAATGCCTCTGGTTAATGAGTTGTAATTCATGCTTGATTGAGTTCTCGACTTGTCGGGCGTGCCTGTGTTTGTGTGTAAACTGTTTAGAGAGATGAGTATGCTTTGTTTGTTATTTGTTGAGGGAAAGACAGAGAGCCTAAATAAGAAATTGTGTGAATTGTTAGGTTTCTTCTTTCAAAGGCAAATACGTTAAATATTCCCAAAAGTATGCAATGAATCGGAAATTCTATTTACAAGGAATGTTTACATATCTATGTTTGTTTCCCATTACACAGTGAGTATTCTTGTTGCTCTTTTAATGTGATGTTAATCGTTGATGTTGTTAGACGTGAATTAGGAGTTCTCATTGACTTCGACAATTGTTTATATAGAAGGGAATCAGTCATCACAAGATAGGCACATCTTGTAATTGAAATAAATATTTAAGCATTTATTTTAACAAATATCATGGTCCATTTCATATATAATTTTCGAGAAAAATAAAGTAATTTGCACAGTGGGCAAAATTTTCTATTACTCATATTTTATCGTACAAGACAATTGTTTAAGTATTTTAAAGTATCCCTTTTGAAGTTTATTAATTTATTTTTCTTTGTTTCTTTACAGGTAACTAAAATTGTTTCAAAAAACTATGTAAACATAGGAAAATCTATCATCAGAAAATAGGGTAAATATTAAACAATTTGTCCTTTAATCAGAATCTTATGGAAGAACACATCTTTCACGATTTTTTACAGTAAATATACCAAACTTTTTAGAAGATTTCGTTTTCACCTGAAAAATCACACAAACGGCTACTTTCGGATTTTTTTTGTTAAACAAATATTGAACAGTGATCAGTCAAATGGCCGCCCATTTTACTAAAGCAGTTTGCGGTTCCCACTGTAGCTCGAAAACGAATAAACCGATCGGCATATGTTTTTGTGGGATCATTAAGTACCTAATAGTCTTGTCCTTGAGCGAAACGGAATTAAAAAATATGCATATCAAAAGGAATGGTAAACTGTCAAAGTCAAAATTTTAATTTCAACCACACGAGTTTTTTTCACGACTCCAGGTCGACTTCGAGAGTGAATTTCTATACCACTAAAATTAATAAAATGTGCACAAATGTTTAACTTTTTCCTATATTTTGGCCTATATAGGCTATTGTGTTATTTTTTCCATATATTTTCATTAGAAAGGGCATTCGTTCGAATACATTCGAACATATAAATATTGTTTCTGCCGAATCTTACATTGAAAAATATCGAAGTTAGAAAGTTTTTGTCGGTTTTCCTTTTTTGCACGAGCAAATTGAGGACGGAATTCTTCCCCTTGAGAAAATCTTTAAGCTTTCAAAATATGTGAAAATGAAGGGTCAATACAATCATAAGGGCTACATGCAATAAAACTTATAAGCAATACATGGCCAAGTTCAAACTGGATGTAAGCCAACATTTCAGTGTGCTTAGACTTAAAAGGAGACCCGCAGTTGTAAAGCTCAATAAAGGCAATTTTTCATGTTTTTTTTTTTTCGAAAAAAAAAACTACGAAATTTTTTGCAAGATTTTTTTCTTCATATGAAAGAGAAAAATGTTACAATGTTTTGAGGCTGTCTACGAAACCCTCTTTGTATTAAAGCATGTTGCGGTGCCAACTCTAGCTCGAAAACTATTAAACCAATTGTCGAGAAAAACACAGTTTATATGCTGCATACAACATATAATAAATTTTTTCCATCTAACGCTCATACTAAGGCAATATTGTTCCGATGGACTTATTTGACCACATATTCTATGCTATTTATACTTTCAACTTTTTTCTGAAATTTATAAGTAGGGATCACCCCTTAAACTAAAATTCAGCACTTACAATTTGAACTTTGGTGTGGAGTGGATAATTTTATTGAAATATTTGAGATATATTGTGTACACCACCCAGCACGTAGGAGATGGATGTTTTCTGGAAAGGAAAAATTTGCACACGATGAGATTTCGTGCATGAAAATATTTTACAAAAATTTTGCTAGGAACATTTTATGTAGGGTCGGATCGGTTCACTAAGACAAGAAATCGATATTGTCACATTTTCATTGTCCTTTATCACTTTTACCCGATCCTTCCTCATGAAAACTCTATGATTATGTATTTCATTGAATTTCGTATATGCTATTGATTGTGTAGAAAACTCGGATACATATGAACTATATCTGTTCCTGGCGGTCAGATCCGGTTATTTGAATGTCTACATCAAAAGCCCTCACTGAGTATATAATGAATCCTAGCAGAAAGATTCGCCGTTTGTCAGACTTCTAAGTTATGGCGGGATGAATCTGTCATTGACCAACGACGAATTTATGATGCCCCAATTCAGAAGCGTAACCATCCAAATTTGATATATAGTTAATAGATTATGCGAAATTTACCGAAATATATAAACTACGGTTTTTTTTTTGAGAAAGTAACGGGTAAAACTGATAAAGGACCCTGAAAACGTGACAATTTCGATTTCTTGGATATGGGAAACCTACATATAATTTTCAGTGGAACATTTTTGTAGAAAAATTCATTTTGTTCTACTTTTTGAGTCCTAGAAGGACAGCATATTTGTCAGAAAGGTTTCTCATTATATTTTACTGAAAACATGCCATCTAAAAATGGCGAAACAATATCTCCATACAGAGATATAGAACTATTTTCTCAATGATTGATCAAAAATGCATTATGTCATAACTCAGTAATTTCATCTATGGAATCCTTTGGGGTTCTCAATTGGGGCTTTCATTCCGAAAAGGAATTTTTCCACCCCCAGATCTTGACTTCCATTTTGTGAAGACAAGGATGACTTCTTATAAAAACAAGATGATAATACCAATAGACTTTTGTGAAAAAGAGGTTAAAGGTCCAATCTTAATTCGAGTGTCATAGAACTTTACTTTTGTTTGCAAAAATGTAAAGAATCAATTGGATCCACAAAACAGGGATGAATAGAATACACTTCAGAGGATAGTAAATATATCATGTGAATTGTCCTTTAACTTATATATAAAATCTAGTTTTATCAACGTTTGTACTCTTGATTTTTTTTTTGTATTAAACTACGATAAATTATACAAGTTATAATACCCATTTGGTAGTGGGATTCGAATAAATACTATATTTTTTAATTTTTAAATTTGTTAATTTGTTTTTGGATTAAACAGTAAAATTTTAAATTAAATTAAATTTTTTTTTGGTCGTGCACTTTCTTATGACTAAAATCTGTCTGAAATAATGGTTTAAGATCCCAAGTATGTTTATATGTATTTTGTACATCCTAATATTTTCAACAAACAGAGTTACGTTCGAAGATGGTTCATATCGGTCTACTTCTTCTTGTACCTCCACCACAAAATTTCAAAACTTTTCGCTAAAATGGTCCGCACAATAACTATCGAAGTTAACCAATTTGGTTCATACGTTGTACATCGTAATATTTCTACCAGGTTGGTATGGACTATATCGGTCCACTCCTTCTGGAATTTCCCATACAAAATTTCGGATATATACAGTTTAAGGCCTGCTCTTGAATCGTTATAATTTTTTTTTTCAATGACATGTATTCGCTGTTCCTATTAAGAACGTAAAAGTTTTTCAAGTGCAAGTCCATATTTCCTGAGAAAATGACCTGAAAGCTTTAAAAAATCCACCATATGTAGTGGCTGATGAGCACGACAACTTCCGAACTGGATACTAGGTTCTTCTAAACTTTGCATTTCGTAATATTTCTACGAATTTTAGATAACGTTCAAAGTTGGTCTACTTTGGGTACCGCTCTCCCTCTACAGTTCAAAATATTTCGCCTTAATGTAGTTAATATCTTTATTATGGCCTTCAGTCTAATACACACTCTCGTACGATGAAAATGTGTCTCATCGAAATACGGGTTTAGACCGCAAATATTATCGGACGAAATACTATTCAGACAATTTGGAGTCGATTTAGTCCTGTCCGTCTGCTTGTCTGGGTGACTGTCTATATTGGTGCAATACGTCAGGTACGTACCTCCCACATACAATTTCTTATTACAATGGCAGTTTTTTTTCCATATTTCCTGAGATGATGGACAGAAACCTGTAAATAACCCAGTCAGCAACAATTACCACGATAACTGACGAAATAAGTATATTTTGGATATTGATGGGGGTCCCGGAGGGGAAGAAGCCTATTGATTTTGGTGATGGTCGGGTGATATTTAGGGGTCGGAAAGGGCAAAAAACTTAGGTGAATAAAAAGACAACGTTTTTTCCAAAGCGAATATCTCAGCTTCTATATGGGGTATACCCTGACAATGAAAGTAGAAAATATAACCTTTCTAATGATGTAAAGTTGGTGCTCGTAGGAGATCAAACAACGAAGATATCAAAATACTAGCAAATAAAACCCCAATTTTCATTTTTACGATTTTAATTATATTGACGAATATCACAGCTTTGATTGGAAACTTTCCAAAAGCAAAGTCTGACTATGAAAATAGAAGATCCCATCTTTACAATGATGTAAAGTAGGTCGGCGTAGGTAACCAAATAACGGAGATATCGCAATAGTCGGTAATACATCCCATTTATCCATTTTTTTTAAATCACGCTACAGGTCCAAATTTTGATCGAATCGTCACGAAATTTTGAGGGTTAATGGGGGTCTCACAGAGGAAGAAGCCTATTGATTTTGGTGATGGTCGGATAATAGTTAGGGTTCGGAATGGGCAAAAAACTTATTTGAAGAAAGGTCAACGTTTTATTTCAAATCCAATATCTCTGTTTCTTTAAGAGGTATATCAAAAGCAAAACCTGGCAAGGAAAGCAGAAAATATCACTTTTACAACCATGTAAAGTAGGTTGTCGTAGCTGCTCAAACAATAGAGATATCGCAATAGTCGGTAATGCATCCCATTTTCCGATTTTTTATTTTTTTTTTGTAATCACGGTACAGGTCGCAATTTTGAACGGATCGTCACAAAGTTTTTGGAATTATATGCGGGTCCCACAGAGGAAGAAGCCTATTTATTTTGGTGATGGTCGGATAATATTCAGGAGTCGGAATAAGCGAAAAGCTTATGTGGAGAAAAGTCAACGTTTTTTTTTCTTATGCGAATATTTCCGCTTCTAGTAGGAGTATTCCAAAAGGAAAGCCCGCCAATGGAAGAAGAAAAGATTTCCTTTATATTGACGCAAAATATGTTGGCGTAAGTTTGCAAACAACCGAGATTTTTCCATTTTTTGTAATCACGCTACAGGTTGGAATTTTGATCGGATAGTCACGAATTTTTGGGAGTTGATGGGGGCCCACAGAGGAAGATTCCTATTGATTTTAGTGATAGTCGGATAATATTTAGGGATCGGAATGGGGAAAAACTCATGTGGAGACAAATTCAAAATTTTATTCTTTTTGAATATATCGATTTTTAGTAGGGTTTTTTTCAACGGCAAAGCCTGTCAATGGAAGATGAAAATATTACCTGTACATTGGTGTAAAGTAGGTTGGCGAAGGTGGTCAAACAAGGGATATACCACAATAGTCGGTAATGCATCCAATTCTTCCATTCTACAGGTCGACATTTTGATCCGATGGTCACAAAATTTTGGTTGCTTATGGGGGTCCCAGAGAGAAAGAGGCATATTTTTTTGATTAAAAACCAAAATATGTTTGGTGGTAGTCGGATTATGTTCCCTAAAATAAATGTTTACCAGTGAAAAGCTTATGCACAGGGGTAGTGGTGTAGGGTATCACATGGTCGGCCCCGTCCCGACTATAGCCTTTGCTCACTTGTTTTTATTTAATATTATTTATTTACTTCCTTTCAAATAGTACATTTCTCTCTTTTGCTCACTCTTATTATATTGCTACTTAGCCCATGAAGGGCACATAACACTTTTTGCTTATCCATAGTTATGTGTATGTAAATATCATATACTACATAAAAACCGTTGATGAACTCAGATAAAGTAAATCATTTTTAAAAATTTATAATGTAGTTAGCTTAGTTTGAACATTAAAAGAAGTTGGTCAAGGAGACCCAGACACCTCCAATAAATAATAAAAAACTTCAACTCAGGTCTTTTATTTGGAGAGGTTTTATGCCTCTTTGTGTCTCCACTATAAGGCATTGGAGTCCAACAGGAATGATTCCCAAAACAATATCCGCTTTCAAAGGAAACCAACGTAGCCCATGTTCTCCCATTCCTTCAGGTACTCAGGTAAAAGTTCAACACTTTTGCGCTTTAATCCAAATTAAATTTATTAGCAAAATTTATTCATGCATTTATTCGATGGGGCCACAAAATTAGGGGAAAATTATATCGGTTATTTGTCCATAGATGTCTCAATTTCATAGGCTGAGTGTATATTTCTGTCTGCATCTCGTAAGAGCTTTTCCAGCAATATGTTATGTTAGGTCACACGATGGACAGTATATCTTGTCTGAAACTTCGTTTGGTATTAAAAGGCTCGGAGAGGTTCTTTCATATTTTAACTGCTGATCCCCTACCACAATATAGATATTCGAAAATTTTTTGCAGGAATGCCCAACTCAGACATGGATTGGAATACATTTGAAGTAATTGGACTGCCGAATGCGGCATGATATTCGACGAACAGGTGGTAGATATGGAGTCCATTTCTGTTTCAATGAATAAGTGAAATGTAAACTTTTATAAAAGGCAAAAAATGCCAAATGAAAAATTATTTTCGTTTCATAGTTTCATAAAGCAAGAATCCAGGGCATGATCTATAGTATATTTGACAGGTCTAACATCGCATGGAAATGACCTGACTATTCCATTGGTCATTTGTTTTAATCGCTCACACAATGCGACGGACTTGTCTCCTTTCTCTTGCACGTCCCGTGCAGCAGACTGAGGTTCTAATCGTTGGGTATGAGTTCAACCAGTCAACCATTTTGCTAATTAAGTTATGCATACTCCTTATCGATATGTGGTCAAAGTTCTTGAACAGTTCGACAGGTAGCCCCTCAGCTAGCTCCTGCTGCCTTATTGTTCTTCGGTCGATTGATAGCTGTCATGACCAGACATTAGGTGGTAAACACGTTATTTGGGGTTGACTTTGGGGTATCTTCATCGTCCCCCATGTCTGATACCAAATGCTTGATAAAATACTCCTTCAACATCCTAAGTACGCTATCTGCATCAATTTCTAGTTTCCCTTCATCACGTTTGTAGGAAAATATCGTATGTCTACACCACAACCTTCTGTCTGGTATTTTATAATCTTATAAAATTTCAGGACTTCATTGTGGCTACTGCACATCTCTTGTTCCACGTTTTGGTATAGCCCCATATAACGGTACGACCCGATTTAAGGTATTTTGAGGACTTTAGCTACATTTTTCTCCCAAATCGGCTCCAATTTGGCACTTGGAGTTTCAAGAGATCAAAAAACTTCTGCACCAAAAATGGTGAAGATAGGTCCACGTTTTGGTATAGGTCCCATACAACGGTACCTCTTGATTTAAGGTATTTTGAGGCTTTTAGCTCCATTTTTTGACCGAATCAGCTGAAATTTGGCATTTAACGTTCCCAATGACCAAACAACTTCTCCACTAAAAATTATAAAATTAATATAGGTCCACGTTTTGGTATACCTCCCATATAACGGTACCTCCCATTTTCAAGTATTTTGACGTGTTTAGCTACCGAATTAGCTATAAAGGCACCGACCGAACGATCAGAGTCTTCCAGGGTGGGGGTATAAAAAGTTCGGCCCGGCCGAACTTACCGCTTTTTTACTTGTTCCTGTTCGAAATAGCCTTCTCCTCGTCTCCCTATGTTTTTCATTAGTGTTTCGTATTGATACTGACTGCCGCGTTCTTCTCTTCAGTAGCCTTATGACATTGACATTGATTTTTACGTGTTCCTTTTTGGTACCTAAGTATATATTTTACAGCAGTGTGAAGGGAGTGGGATATTTTACCATTGCGCGTCCACATAATTGGGCAAGGATTGCCGCCTTCTATCATGTCAGTAAGCTGAGCGAAGTATGCTTGAGTTATCCGTTGTGCTGGCAAATTTTCGACATTAAGGGCCTGTTTATGTATGTCGATAAGAAAATGAATATGCAAGAAAATGAATACACAAGGAAATAGTCCGAATCGATGATCGTTTCTCGAATTCTTTTGCACACTGGAAGATTGTCTTCCGTCTATGAGAACATTATCGATGTGGTTTTTTAATTTTTCATCTGGGGACATCCAGTTGGTCTTGTGTATGGCATATAATGGTCTGTGATTTTTTGTGGAGACTAAAAAATTAAAATGTCTTCAACAGATTTAATGTGATTGTCAGGTATTTGGTCGCTCAGAAATATATACATTTAGGCGTCCTAGTTTTCAATCTGGACATTGGCACATACAAATAAGGCTGATGTTGAACAATTTAGCTGTTATCCGGATTATCACTAGTCTATCAAGCACCGTGTTGAATGTGGCGATGAGTGTTTTATGTTTTATGGATCAAATGGGTTACTTCCTTTGAGAGTTATCGTGCGCACAAATTTTGCGAACATTTTCTAACTTTTGTGGGGGAGGTACCGGAAGGAGTGGACCCATATAACCCATCTTCGAACTGAAACTAAGTTTGGGCAAAATATTACGAGAGTTATCGTGCGCTCCAGACAGACGGACGGACATGGCTAAATTAACTCCAAATTGTCTGAATCACATTTTGTCCAAAGGTACTTGGGGTCTAAAACCATTATTTCGATGAGGCACATTTTGCCGGTATGAAAGTGTATATACCCTCGTTAGCATAAATGCTGAGGGTATAATTAAGACGTTTATGAATTATGGCTAATATTTAAGTATTTTTAAGTCTGGAATGCCATCCTATTTATGTATTTTCTTGTGTTTTATTTATGTTCTGCTTTTGTTAGTCGTCAGTTATGCAAATTTATGTAATATTAATATTACTAAAGTATTCTTTCCATTTTATATTTATTTGCAGGTAATTTAAAAACAGGATGTTAAATTATAATCAGAATTGGGTAAATATTGAATTTTCCAAATCTTCTCACATAAATAATATAAACTTTTAAGATAGTTCATATAAATCTCATACAAGTTTATATATGTATTTATATTTCATGTATTAAAATATACTCATTTTGCAACCACTTTCAACACAGTTTTAAAACTCAATTTATTTTCTTTCAATTACATTTTCGCTCCCCATTTCGGATATCTTGATTTCTTAATTTATTTTACAAATCAAATCAATGGACTATGAAATCATTTTCCGCCAACAAAATGGCCAATAAATCATTATAGTTGTTTTTGTTGTTCAATTAATTTTTCTCAATACATCGCTGCTCCATGGTTGGCCAAAGGTCGCTCTGTAAACTATAGCACCGGCATGTGTTAAGAAAATCGAAAAGAAAAGCGAATGAAAATAAAATATCAACAAGGGAAATAATAACGTTTAAACAGGGAAATTCTTCGCATTTCTCCGACTACATGAAAACCGTTTTAAAACCACAATCATTACCTAAAACTCTTGAAAGTTAATCTACCCCCGGTGGGTGGAAATGGGTGAGTTGTTAAAATGCATCTGCTGCTGCTGCTGGCATGTGTGGGCGATAGATAATATGTGCGGAAAGATAAACCAAACAACCGGCAACCGAGCTATCGATAAAGCTTACCACAAGCAACACACACACTCACATTCCAGTAAGTGAAAAAGTGCATTTACGTTTAAAATCTCGTTCCTTGTGCTAGCATGAACTAAAGTGTAAGGGCGTGAAATGACAAAGGCCTTGACAGAATATTGAATGTAGAAAATAATTAGTATATTTTAATTGTGCAGAATAATTCTTTCAAATTGTGGATTCTGGATAAATATGAAACTGTATATTTACAGTCCCAATTTTATCCAGGATCCAACTTTTTTCCATATCCAAACTTTGGTTGCTGAAACTATTCCTTTTCTGGGCCCAGTGTCACCGCTAATTCCGCAACAAACTAAGACATATGGCGTACATCAATTTAAATGCGTTTGTTGTGTCTGCGTGTTGTGTCACCTGCACCCGCACCTGTATTTGTATTGTAAATCTTAAGTGATCAATTAAATTTTCTTCCTACAGTTCGATTAAATCTCACACAAACAATTACAGAGATAAACGTGCTGCTGCCACCCTGATACTTTGTACAAATACACACATATAGACAAGTAAAGCTTTATAGGTAACCGCATATATGCAATGACATGGAGTCTGAGACAAAGATGCCGATGCCAAAAACTACAACAACGACACGAAAATAAACCCAAATGCAATCAATATCTTGTGTAAATTATACGCATTATTTAAATGCTACTTCCGTTACATCACCCACCCATACAGGCCGGCAAACATCTGAAGATCCCAGTTTACTTACATATATATGTATGTACATATGTTGGTAGGAAAAACCATTTACACAACCAATTGTATATTTGAAATTGCTCCACGGATGACTTAACTGTAGTAAGTGTATAAATGAATGAATGACTGTTTGGGTGAGCACCAGCTTTTGGGTTATATCGATTTTGAATCGAGGGTAGAGCATAAATAAATAGGAATGGGTCTGTTTTTTGAAAATCATTAATTAATTTAGAGGTTATTAGGTAATATATATTGCATATTTAATAAAGGCAAACGGTGTAAATAAGATTAATGTGTGCCATAATGATAGGAATCGGTCCACTTCCTCGGGTACCTCCCACACAAAATTTCAATATTTTTCGTCAATGCACAGTGTCCGATTTTCCAAAAAACCTGGCCAAAAATCGAAAAAAAATTATAAATTTTCACTAAAAAGGGTCAGATATTGTTTATAGGATCCCAGTGCGTGTAGTTGTGAAAAAATATATACAATTCTGGTTTAATAAGTGGGTATAAAAGCAGGTCAAAGTGACCCTATTTTGATTTTTTTTCTTTCCAATATTTAAGTTGTTTATAAAGCTATGATAATATGCAAAATAAACAACGGTTTTTAAATATTTTCTTTTTGTAATTGTAATGAAAGAAAGGTATGTGAAACGTATTTAAGATGTTCAATGTCGCCAATGAATTGTGCGTTCTTTAATAATTGATGTCCGTACTTGTTAATTTTTTTCAAGATCAATTTTCACAATAAATTATGAAAATAGTTGTGAGTAAGATCGAGTTGGGCCGTGTAATTTATCATTTAATAAAAAAGGTAGGGTTTTTTACCAATTTCCATCGAAACATCCTGCACATATTTGCACCTTTTGTTTTTATGTGATATTTTGTCTTGCAGGTATGTACAGATTTTCTTTCAATCAGAATGTCAGAATATAGTATAGGTTCACTTTCTGGCGTTTGGGTATAATTTGGTGTTTTGGTATATTCTAAGACCTATAGTAAAATTTTATGGCGAACAAATTTCTAGAATATTTGGGTCTGATCCGATCACATTTTATAGGAGATTTTAAAGATTTGTGGAAAAAGGACCAAAAGGACCCCTTTTATGACTCGCACGAGGTTTAATTTTTTTAAGAAAAATATTCCTCGCATTCTTGTCAGTATAGTTACCAAAGACATTATCCACCTAAAGTGCAAGGAATCCAAGTGATCTTAACTCAAATATTTCCAAAACTGTAGAAATGGTGGAAGCTTGCAACCCTATTTTAGTTTCTTGGTTTTTTGGCAAAATTGATACCGATATTTTCTTGGTATGTAATGCAAATAGAGATTTTTTTTCTTTAGTAACTTATAGTGAAATTTAGCAGAGAACATTTTTGTCTTTGACGGCATTCTTCTAAAATGATGCTTTGTATGACAATTTTGCCAAAACTCACATGAAGTACGCCCTTAACCCTAAAATGTGTTTATAATTTTGCATATTTCTGGAGTTTAGGTAAGGTATAGAGTTTTGGTGTATTCTAGGACCCATAGTAAAAATTGATGACGAACAAATTTGTAGATTATTTTGATCCGATAAGATCACATTTTATAGGAGGAGGGACCAAAAAGACCCCTTAAATGACCGCCTGAGGGTTAAATAATATCAAAAATGTAATCAGCGGCCGGAAAGACATAAGAACCAAAGGTTAGGTCAAAATCTATTCATTTTTAGAGTTTTGGCCAGGTTTTTCGGAAAATCGGACACTGTGCAATGTACAGCAGTGCGACCCAAAAAAAAAAGAAAAAAATTGTTTATTGGATTTCCTACCCCCTAAATTTTTTTCATCTGACCCCAAAAACCTATATGTGAAATTTTATGACGATCGGTTAACGTTAACCCGTGACACCCGAGCGATCTTTGTTTCCATAGTAATTTGTATGGGGACCAAGGTGCATTTTCACGAATATGCTCTTAAGGCCGCAAATTTGGTCCAATCGATGAAAATACTTTACCAGTTTATTAGTATGGAAACAAAGAACGCTCTGATGGCACGGGTTAACGTTAACTGATCGTCATAAAATTTCGCATACAAGGTTTTTGGGTCAGATGCAAAAAAAAAAAACAATATTTGTTTTTTCGGTCGCTCTAATATACAGTTTATGGTCATGTATTTGATAGCTTTGGTATTTGTTGCACCAGGTTGTCCTCACGGACCCTATTGCGACGGTACACGTTTTTTCAGGGGCCATACTTCCTGAGATAATGGTCCAAAAGCTCTAAACTGCTATTGCCGACACCACCTAAAATGCCTCATAAGCTTGATAACATAGGTATTAAATATCCGATTTGGCCAAAACATTGCATGTCACAAAATTTCTTCTCAAATTCTACATCGGAGAACGTCTTCGGTTACCTCCCTCACAAAACTTCAAAGTGTTTGTTAAAGTGTAGTTTAGGGAGTGTTTGAGGATCGTACTGAAGGTTCTCCTTGTGGTCCTCTTTACAACAATCTAATATGTGTTCGTGGGTAAGCCCATGAGGATCGTATTGAAGGTTATCCTCGTGGCCCTCTTTACAACAATATAATATGTGTTCGCCAAAGTGTATAAATCCAACAGTGACCAACTGTCACGGCTGGTGAGCACGGTAACTATCAAAGGGAGTGATTTAATCATACGGCGGCCGTTTTTATGCACCAAATTGCCTCAGATGAATCTTCGATCAGGGCCTGTCAACTAAACAGGTTTGTGTTTGGGTTCATGTATGTAGAACTGTTCCATTTGTTAGATCAGCATCCACCATATGTCAAAATCGGTGAGATGTATGTAATGAATGTAGGGAATGGTTGCATTTCCCTGGCTGCTCTGGTATTAGCCGCTCTGGTCTGGTCCAAGACTACGACGATAGGAGTTACGTTGCTGTTTTCTACGCCAGAACATCTCTAAGCGTGTCTTCAAATTCGTCGTCGGAATACTATACACCTCTCGCAGTCTCCCTAACAACATCAAACACAGTATCTTACACCAGATGTTGTTGTTCAGCGATTTGGAAATGCAGCGGCCGTCGCAACAACGTCAGCGGAATTGTAGAAGTCGAAGAAACATCATGGTCTCCGCAATCCAGGAAACAAATCCCAACTTTAGCTTGGAATGTTGCGGAGGATGAAAACTTGCCTTCTTATCCTTCTTATCTAAGTCGTGTGAGCTTGACTCTAGTGACCCATACATGAGAATGTATGGCGCAAGCAGTAAAGCGTGAGACTGCCTAGGTAGAGTTGCATTATGAGTACATTCCGCCGATGAATAATTGTGCCCTGCGTTTTATGCCTGATTTTAGTTCGCTTTTGGAAGGTAATAAGCGTCAATGCTCATTATGAGCTTTCGCATCAGCGCTGGTCGAACAAATTGATAGCCCTACATTTGGCACGGTGAGAGAAGACGCTATTACGAGGATAAAAAGAGATTACCACAGTCGCCTTGTGTGTCCGTAATTTAATTTCCTCAGGTCATCTTCATATTATCGTATTTGTTAACAGATCACCCGATTTCATAACCTCTGACTGACTTCTGACGCATGGAAATTAGCCAGTTCAGATAATTTACCAATTACCGCTTGAGAGTGCTGCCCATTACATCCAATCCTATGGCAGCTTAGAGAATTTTCGGGTCAACATCACATCTGCACCTGCTAACCACATACCTGCTGCTCGAATTCACGAATTTCCTGTGATTCGAGGTGACAGTGGCAGATCCAAATAGGTGAGCGAGTTAGTTGAACCGACAGAACACCCCGAAAGTGGCAGAGGGAGCTACGCCGTTTAAGCGCTTTCTCAACAGAGCAGATACCACCACAGTTTGCTATAACTGATGTTGTTGATTTCACCCGAAAAGCGAAATAATCCAAAACGTGGGCATCTAAATGCAACAGTTGCAATAGCAACCGGATGAACCCGCGGCTGAGGATTTGACATGCATCCTCCATTTATCGTTAGCCACCCACATTGTACCAGAAGACTGGCAGGTTGGTCCCGCTACTGAAGCCAGGCAAGCATGCCAGCACACCGTTTTCCCTCCTATCGCCATTAGCTATGATTCCAGATCCACAATTTCTGTTTCCCAGTTGCCCACCTTCAGCATGGAAACTGGGCAGTACCACAAGCCAGGACCATAAGAAGTCGTGCGACGGAAAAGTCTGGGTGGCCCTTGATTTCTCGTCATTGAAGACCACCCCCATCCAGAAAAACGCCAACTGACATGGCAAACTCTAGTGATTTTAGGTCAATTAATCCGGACGATTCAGACACGAAAACACGATGTGGATGTTGTTGTTGTAGCAGCATAGAAACCTACGTGAAACACAGGTTTGATGCTGGGTTGGCAGCCGTTGGCCGAAACACTATGGTCGCGGGTCAATTCGGTACGAAAGAACCCGCTGCCGTGTTATTGTCCAGCATGCGGATTGGAACCGACACACTGTGGGCGAAATCCAAATCTAGCGGGGAAAAATTAATAACTCCTAAACTAACTGAGGTATGCGGCTATAATTTGGTACAGATGTTACTTATATGTATATGTATGATTACACTGAGTAAGGCGAATATAGCTCACCGTTAAAGCATATCGTCCTCGTAACGGTACCTCCGCATATAAGGTATTTTGGGTATGTGGACCACATTTCACTGTTAATTTTGCTGTATTTTGGTATTTAGGATCTTCAGGGGGTATATAACATTAGTTCCAATGATGGGGGTCTTAGGATAATGTATTCTTCATATTTTCCAATCAAATTGGCTGTACTTTGGTATTTCGGGTTCTAAGTACACACAAAACCTCCGTACCAAAAATGTTGGACCTAGATCAACGTTTTGATGTAGTGCCCATATATATAGGTATCTCCCGATATCCAGAATAAGAAGGTTTTAGCAACATTTTCCAACGGAAGTGGCTGCAAGTTTTGTTTTCGAGTTTTATATAGACAAAACATCTACACACCAAACATTATTCACTTAGGTTCACGTTTTGGTATATCCCCCATACAAATGCCCTACTTTATATTACGTATTTTCATGTAAAAATGGGTTTATAAAATTGTTGATAACACGAAAAAAGGCAGACGAAATTTTGGGAGTAGATACCTCGGAGTATGTAATTTAATATTAAAAAAGTCCTGTAGTGTTTCCGTGCTCTAAGTAGAAAAAATCTCATACAAATGTTTAACAATTTTTTTCGGAATATTTACTGCATCAAATAATGCTACAATTATTTTTTTAATAAACACTACTTCCAAACTATCTGAAAAAATTAAATTACGGTCATATTTATTTTCATTTGTCCATATTACTTGTCAATATACTAGTCGTCAAAAAAGTCGATTTTATCGCTTGCAAAAAAACTCCTAGTAAATGTACCGTTATAACTGACAACTATTAAATGCAATACTGATTGTTATTTTTAGGTCTACCTGTATGTTTGGAAAAATACTGCATTAATGATTTTTACTTAGCTCTTGGTAAGTTTTCGGACTTTTTCCCCGCTAGATTTGAATTTCGCCCACAGTGCGACATTGGCACGACACGTTGAATTTGTTTAACTGCACAGCTAAACAGAGGACACAGAGGAACCAGAACCAGATAACTGAAGTATATACACTCATATTTGCGTAGCTACGATCACAACAAAGGAAGTGACTGACATTGGTCCAACCTGTGCAAATTATAGATTTAGCCTCCGTCTAACTACAAACATACAAACGAAGGTCTTCATGCAATTTGTGTCTCTTTTTCCCAGTCTATCAGTAAAGCGGAAATAACGACGATGTATTTCGCAGGTATGCATATCGGCCACCTGCCGTGGTGCAGTAGCAAGCACGTCCACGTTGCACTTTGAAGTTATGTGGTTCTATCTCTGGCCAGAACATCAACTTTTCGGAGTTGGCAACCCCATTGCTTTTAACACTTTCCTGGAACTCAACGATTTGCTCCATCAATCCACTTAGATCCACCAGATCCGCTTAGCTGTATGCTTCTGTGTATTGAATTCTCAGATGTCCAATATATTTTCTGGACATGTCACTATTCGCAACCTATGGACGGGTTTTGTAGCAATCCCTACTGTCGAATGTAGCTCTAATATAATCCCTACTTAATGCTCATACTCACCTCGATAATTTTATCGTTTTACATAAACAATGTTTACATCCAATTCAAAGTAATTTTCCAAGTGTTTTATTTAACAAATACACGTAAATGGCTTCGTTGTAGTTGTTGTTAGCAAGCATTACGTTATACCCTTATGCCCTGCTTACTACTGCTTGCATCATCATCATCCTCATCGTCTGTTACAATTCGTATTGAGTTTTTGGAATATTCAAACAACACGTTTCTCATTCATGTGCATGACCGAATGCAGATGGTGCAACACATTCTGTATATTTGCCTATATCTGTAGCACACACACAATTCGTAACTTGCAACAACTACATTGGCTATGTGTGTTTGTTTGTTTGTTTTTCGCTACGTATCTGCATTTGCAGATACTGACAGATGTGGCTTTTAAGTCCAATTTGTTGCAGTTTTTCTTTGGTAGTCATGCATGTGAGTGTGTATGTGCATTCGTTCATTCATTCCTTTTCTTGTAGCCATATTTCGTTGTCGTTTTCAATCCGTTGTTGTCTTTGTATTTTGTAGAAAACTCAAATGCACACACTCACACACACACACACACACACACACACACACACACTCAAATATCTTGTAAAATGGTTTCATTGAATGAATATCCATGTTGTTGTAGCCTTTGGCGGTGGTCCCTTTTTCTTTACATTTTCGGTTTAGTAACCACAACTATTTGCATAAGTCGTCGTCTGATGGGGACTATGTAAGACCGCCTATATGTGGTTTTGGCTGCTTGTACAAGTTTTCCCAAAATTTGTTGGTTGCTGTTGCTGTAGATAGTAGTTTATTTGTTGGTGGAGCTAAGAGTCTTCTGCTTGAGCTACGAGTTGCTGTGTTTTAGATATCTGTGTAACAAGTAGGGCGGCGTTTGTGTTAAATGTTAACATTTGCGTGTTTTGCAAGTAACCGATACTCTCTCTGAATTAAGAACTTTTTCGAACTTCGATACCATAGTTAAAGAACTAAAATGTGTGTGGTAAGTTATTTGGTTTTAAATTCTGTATAGCTATCTTAGAAATTTAATTTGTAGTAGGATGAGATAGAAAATAATATTTGAAGGAAAAAATTTAAAATTTATCTGATATATGTTGACGGAAGTTCTGTAAAGAATCAACGTTTTGAAAAAAAAAAACCAAAGAATCCATGGTATGACCAGGAGTGCCGTGCTGCTACCGAAGAAAAAAATGCGGCATATAGGGCTACTTTACAATCAGTAGCAACGTGTAGCGCACGAGAGAGGTATCGGAGAAAAGGAGAGAGGAGAAACGTCTTTTCCGAAGGAAAAAGAGAGAGATGGAAAAGAAGGAGTGTGAACAAATAGAGATGTACAGGAGACAGAACGAAGTCCGAAAATTCTACCAAATAGTGTAGCATCACACTGATGGCTTTGGTACAGGCATATCCTCCTGTAGAGACCAACAAGTTAATTTGGTAACTGATACAGATAGTGTGCTCAGGATATGGAAATAACATTTTTCCAAACTGTTGGTATCCGATAGCAGTGAAGACGGCGAAGATACCACAGATCCAATCCCAGAAGATGGTATTGAATGTATACCGCCCAGCCAAGATGAGGTAAGGACAGCAATAAACCGGCTGAAGAATAATAAGGCGGCAGGAGCATATGGCCTACCAGCCGAGCTGTTCAAAACCGGAGGCGACACGCTGATAAGGTGTATTCATCAGCTAGTTAGCACCATCTGGCAGGAAGAACGCGTACCCGACGATTGGAACGAGAACATCCTATGTCCAGTCCACAAGAAGGGTGATAAGACTGTGTGCTCCAATTACAGGGGCATAAGTCTGCTCCCTATTGCATATAAGATAGTATCTGGCATATTGTGTGAGAGACTAAAGCCTATGGTCAATGAAATTATTGGAATGACATTAACTGATCCTCAGTTAAAATAGGAAAGAACATCTCCGAAGAGTACCTACAATTTTGAGGTAGTAAAGGACTTCGTCTACCTCGGCACCGCCAAAAACACAACAAATAACATCAGTTGTGAAATACGAAGAAGAATAGTGTTGGCTAACAGATGCTACTTCGGGCTGAGTAAGCAGTTTAGGAATAAAGCCACCTCTCGTCAAACAAAAGTAACACTTTACAAAACACTGATACTACCCGTGCTAATGTATGGTTCCGAAGCATGGGTACTTTCTCAAGCAGATAAGGCAGTGCTTGGTGTGTTCGAGAGAAAAATTCTTCGAAAGATCTACGGGCCAATCTGTGTTGACGGCGAATATCGGCGTCGTATGAACAACGAGCTGTATCAACTATACAATGACATCAATGTAGTTGAACGAATCGAGATACAACGATTGCGATGGCTAGGCCATGTTCTAAGAATGAGTGATAATGAACCCGCTAAAAAGGCGTATAAACACGGCCCGCATGGAGGTTCTCGCAGATCTGGAAGGCCAAAGCTTCGTTGGAGCGAACAAGTTAAACGAGATATCAGTAAGCTACATATCCCAGATTGGGAAAATACAGCAGCAAACAGAGTGGATTGGAGATTTTTTCTTAGTTCGGCTTATGGAACAAATGTTGTGAAAAGGCCAGCTAAGTAAGTAAGTAATAGATTGGGACATATAAAAAACTCAAAAGCACTCATATTTCGATGCTTACTTACTTAGTTGGCATATTACAGAACAGTTGTCCTATAAGCCGAACTAAGAAAAGATTTCCGATCCTTTCTGTTCGTTACTATGCTTTTGGAGTTCCGTGTTTTTCGATCTCGTCTTCCACTTGTTCCATCCATCGAAGCCTTGGCCTGCCAGCTCTGCGTATACTGGCTTCATTATCGTTCATTCTTATGACATGGCCTAGCCAACGCAATCGTTGTATCTCGATACGTTTACCTATACTGATGTCGTTGTATAGCAGATACAGCTCGTGGTTCATATGACGTCGATATTCACCGTCAACGCTGATTGGCCTGTATATCTTTCAATGAATTTTTCTGTCAAACACACCAAGCGCTGCCTTATCTGCTTTCGCAAGTACCCAGGCTTCGTAACCATACATTAGAACGGGTAGTATCAGTGTTTTGTAAAGCGTTGTTTTTGTGTGACGCGATGTGGTTTTGTTTTTAAACTGTTTACTTAAGCCAAAGTAGCATATGTTGACCAACACAATTCTTCTTATTTCACAACTGAGGCCGTTTGTTGTGTTTATGGGGGTGCCGAGGTAGACAAAGTCTTTTACTACCTAAAAATTTTAGAAACCAACTTTCACTGTTGGTCCAAGCTCTATGGACGAATTGCGCGTCGACACCATCAACTTGGTGTGCTCGCCGTTTACCGCCAGACCCACTTTAGCAGATTCTCCGTCGACCTTCATAAAAGTATTGGTTACTTTTTTTAATGACCGACCCATGATGTCTGTATCATCAGCATAAGCAAGTAACATGTGGCTTTTGGTGTAGATTATGCCATTTCTTTTACCGTTTGCCTCTCGTATAACCTTTTCCAGCATATTGTTGAAGAGATCACACGAAAGGCTGTCTCGATGTCTGAAACATCTTTTGGTACGAAACTGTTCGGCGAGGATCTTTCCTATTTTAACTGAGGGCCGAGTATCAGTTAATGTCATTTTACAAAGCCGAGTGAGCTTTGTGGGGATACCAAATTCAGACATGGCTTGGAATACCTTTGAACGTAGTGGGCTGTCGAAGGCTGCTTTATACTTAACAAAAAGGTGGTAGGTGTCGATCTGCATCTCTTGGGTCTTCTCAAGGAATTTACCGCAGGGTAAATATCTGGTCGATGGTGGACTTGCCAGGTCTGAAGCTGCATTAGTAAGGTCCAATTATTTCGCTGGCCATAGGCTTTAGTTTTTCGCACAATATCCCAGGCACTATCTTATAAGCAATAGGGAGCAGACTTATGCCCTTTAGTTAGAGTATACAGTATTATCTCCCTTCTTGTGCACGGTTCACAGGATGCTCAGGTTCCAATCATCGGCTACGCGTTCTTCCTGTCAGATTTTGCTTACTAGCTGATGCTTAACAGCGTGTCGCCTCCGGTTTTAAACAGCTCGGCTGGTAGACCATCGGCTTCTGCTGCCTTATTATTCTTCAGCCGGTTTATTGCTGTGTTTACCACATCTTGCCTGGGCGGTCGGTATACATTTAATACAGTCTTCTGGGATTGGATCTGTGGTATCTTCGTCGACTTCGCTACTATTGGATACCAACAGTTTGGAAAAATGCTCTTTCCATATCCTTAGCACACTATCTGTATCAGTTACCAAATTACCTTGCTGATATCTACAGGAGGATATGCCAGTGCCAAAGCCATCAGTTTGATGCTTCACTCTTTGGTAGAATTTTCGGACTTCATTCTGGCTCCTGAACATCTCGATTCTTTCCATTTCTCTCTTTTTTCCTGCGGAAAAGACGTTTCGCCTCCCGATACCTCTCTCGTGCGCTATGCGTTGCTACTGATTGTAAAGTAGCCCTATATGCCGCATTTTTCTCTTCAGTAGCAGCACGACCCTCCTGGTCATACCATAGATTCCTTGGTGGAGGTCTCTGGTATCCAAGTATGGATTTTGCGGCTGTTTGCATGGAGTGGGCAATACTTTGCCATTGCGCTGATATGTTATCGGGATGGGGAGAGCTTTAATTAAGCAATTTGGCTAGTTGAGTGGAATATGCTGTGGCTATCTGTTGTGATTGCAGCTTACCGATGTGCAACTTTCGTGTTGTGTCTGTTCGCACTTTGTTTGCTACGTTTAATCTGGTACGTACTTTGCTGCAACAAGGTGGTAGTCCGGTCTATGTTTGCTCCTCGGAACGATCGCACATCAAACACCCTCGATGAATGTCTTCCATCTATCACAATGTGAGCAATTTGATTTCTTGTTCTTTGATCTCGAGACAGCCAGGTGTCTTATGAATGTAGAGATGCTTAAATCTGGTGCTGCTAACTACCATGTTTTGTCGCTGAAAAGTCAAACAGCCTCACACCATTATCAGATGTTTCACGGTGGAGACTAAGTTCCCAGACTGTTGGCCCAAAGAAATTCTCCTTTCCAGTTATGGCATTAAAATCACCTAGAATAATTTTCTTGTCCTGAATAGGGCAACGGTCATATGTTTCTTCTAAACGTTCGTTAAATATATCTTTGGTCTTTTTGCCCTTGTCTTCAGTGGAAGCATGAGGGCAAATAAAGCTGAAGTTGAAGAATTTTGCTTTTATTCGAATTGTAGCAAGTCTTTCATTCACTGGTGTGAAGCTGGAGACCAGGTGTTTTAACTGTGACAAATCCGTAACCAAACTCATGCTTTTTGTCATGGCAGCTGTAATACAATGCATCACCTTTAGGTGTTGTTGTGATGCCTTTTCCCAATCCATCGTATTTCCTGTATGGCAGTAATGTCGGCCTTAAAGAGTGCGAACGTTCCAGATGCAGATTCGCAGATTATGATCCTTAAAACGTTTGCGTGGGTCGCCGCGTTTGCTGTTCTTTTCTTTCGTTTTTCTCATAGTAGGCAGTTTTTTCCAAGGGAGGGTTACAAACCCGAGGCCCAAACCCAAATTTTTAACGTTCTTCTGGGTGAACGCATATTTTGATGCAAAATATGAAAAAACAAGTAAAAAAGTATCAGTCGGCTTTGCCGAATGAGATATACCCCCAGCCTGTGTGGATTGAAGTACTTTTTTCCCAAAAACTTATGTATTTAGGGGTTTTTTCAAATTTGAACATTTGTGTGGGTGGTACCACAAGGATTGGACAGATAGGGCCAAAATTTGACAATATGTTTTGACAATATTTAGAGGACCAAATCGGTTGCTACGTCTATGAGAAATCGCGCGTACCATTTAAGGAGGTGCAGGAAGGAGTATACCTATTAGCACCACCTTCGAATTTCATCTAATATTCAAAGAAATATTACAATATCCAAAGTGTGGACGAACGCAGTATTCGGTTCGAGCTCTCCAGCCACTACATATGGTGCGATAGGGTTTTTTTTTACAACTTTCGGGTAGTTTTCTCAAGAAGTATGGACTTGCCCTAAACTTTTACACGGTGCGCCTTAACTAATTTTAAATGGAAGGTGCTTACACCTGGGAAGTTTTTGCAGATTCTGGAACTACAATGCCCATAGATGAGAAATATCAAGAAACAAAAAAAAAAAAAAAAAATCGCCGGAGGGATTTTCAAATAAATCGCGACTTAAGTTCACATTTTTAGGGTTCTTTAGGTTTTCACGATTTTGCTAGGAAACCGCGAGTCGTATGTAAATATGCCTAAGGAAAATGTTGTAGCTATGAAAATTCTCCACAAGATTGGCCTTTACGATATTTTCGTAGGTTTTACCGTTTTTCAGATATAGTAGTTGAAATTGAGACAGTGCACTGGCTGTATCGCTTCCTTATAAAACCATGTCATGACTGCAATTTCTCAAATTAAACTTATATATCTTGAAAATGGTACAACCTAGGAAAAAATAAATCATCCAATCTTGTAGAGAATTTTCACAGATTCAACATTTTCTTTAGTCCCATTTTGATATGACTTGCGGTTTCCAAGCAAAATCTTGAAGACTTAAGATAAAAACCTAAATATTTAAACTGAACCTATATATCTCAAAAATGGTAAAACCTACGAAAAAACCTAAAGGTCAGTATTGTAGAGAATTTTCACAGCTACAGCATTTTCTTTGGACTCATTTCGATACGACTTGCGATTTCTAAGCAAAATCGTGAAAACCTAAAAAACCCTAAAATTGTGAATTTTGATCGCGATTTATTTAAAAATCCCTCGGGCGATTGTTTCTGTTTTTTCTATTTTTCTTATATATGAACATTTGCTATTTCAGAATCCGCGAAATCTTCCCATGCGTAAACGGTTTTCATCAAAAGTTAGTTAAGGCGCACTGTGCATGATATTGTTTTATAACGAGGCAATACAGTCAGTGCATTGTCTCAATTTGAACTTGTATGTCTCAAAAACAATAAAACCTACGAAAATATTATACAGGTCAATCTTGTGGAGAATTTTCATGCAAAATCGTGAAAACCTAAAGAACCTCTAAAAATGTGAACTTAAATCGCGATTTATTTGAGAATCCCTCCGGCGATTTTTTTTTGTTTCTTGATATTTCTCATGTATGAGCATTGTAGTTTCAAAATTTCCAAAAACTTCTCAGGTGTAAGCACCTTCCATTTAAGTTTGGTTAAGGCACACCGTGTTTACTATCGTAATTGAGGCAACGAATACAAGTTGCTGCAACAAAAATCAAAGTTATTCGAGAGCAGTTCTTAAAGTGAATTTATCCAATATTTTGTTTGGAAGGTACGCGAAGGAGTCAGCAAATATATCCCATATTCGAAACTGATCTATACCTGGTAGATTTATTAGGATGTGTAAACAATGGACCAAATCGGTCGCTCCCATCAAGAGTTATCGTGGGCACAATTTTTCCGAACATTTTTGAACTTTTGTGGGGGAGGTAGCTGAAGGAGTGGACCGATATGGCTTATCTTCGAACTTAAGCTACGTTTGCACAAAATATTACGAAGGCCACATTTTGGACCGAATGTGCAGGTCCGTGCGAGAGTTATCTTGCGCTCCAACCACTACACCCGGTGTCATAGGGGTTATATGTAGGTTTTAGGCTATTTTCTCAGTAAGTATGGACTTACCCCTGATAAAAGTTGCACCGTCGCACAGTGGTTCAGAATCGTTTTTTCCTGGTCAAAATTCTGTAACTTTTGAACGGATAGAGATATATTCATAATTCTTTTTTTGTTAGACAGATAACACAATCAGCTTTCAGACGAATTATAAGCGGTCAAGTTCGGTCTGGTAGTTGCAGAGAAATTCAAGGCCAAAGTTAAACTTTTGAGTTTTTTAACTATTTTTCATCAAAATATGAGTGTTTTTGTGGTTTTTATATATTCCTTTGTATTAAAGTTGGTCAAACACCAACAAATAAACAAAATAATTACCAAAAAAAAAAAAAAAAAAACTAAAAAAAAATCGAAAAAAAGTCGAAAAAAAAATTTAAAAAATTTGTAAAAAAAAATTACAAAAAAATTTAAATTTTTTCAAAAATTAAAATAATTCTCCTTGGGTTTTAATAAAACTTATATAACTCGTATAACAACTCATATACTCAAAAAAGTTGTAATTTGTGTCAAAAAACTGTAATTCATATGGAAACAGTATAGAAAAACACAAATTTTTACCCATGTAATTTCAATAAATTGAAAAAAGTGTTAAACGGACGGAACGGGACGGGTACAAAAGTATATATGGGCTTAAAGAGGAGACCTTCGGGCATCTTTCTGTGAAAACAGAACTTTGTTCCAACTTGTTCCACAAAAGTTCTAGTCCACTAAATTTGGAATTTCATATAATTTAGTACCCGAGGAAAAATAAAATAGATCATGTTGTGTAAACGCTACGGTAATTAACTAAAACGATTTTGAAAGGCCACAACCCTACCTACCTTACAAAATGTAGGTAGGGTTGAAAATACAGTTTCAGAGAAATAGCTTCGTCTTTCTCCAGAAATTTGCAAAAATTACGTATTTCCCAAAAATGGGGAATATGCTCGTCTTTAGTGGCACGCCACGCCCACACCTTCCAATATTTGGGCCTAATTTTTTGGTTTCCTTAGTTTCAATATGTTTACTATCGAATCCCATATAGAAATTAAATATCTTTGACAAAACAAAATTTTGATTTTTGGCCAGGAAAATCGATTCCTGAACCATTGTGCGTCGTATGGAGGACAGTGATATAAGTTGCTGCAACAAAAATCAAAGTGATTCGAGAGCAGGTCCTAAACTGAACTTTTCCGAAATTTTGTGTGGGAAGTACCCGAAGGAGTGGACCAATTGAGTCCGTATTGGAACCTCACTAAGTCTTGTAGAAATTTTACGATGTGCAAGGTAAGGACCAAATTTGTTACTTCCTTCAAGATTTATCGTGCGCACAAATTTTCCGAATATTTTCGAACTTTTGTGGGTATCGGAAGGAGGAGTGGACCGATATGGCCCATCTTCGAACTTAAATCGAATCTGGACAAAATATTTCGATACCCAAAATTTGAACCGAATCGATTGATCCGTTCGAGAGTTATCGTGCGCACCAGCCAGACAGACGGACGGACATTGCTAAATCAACTCTAAATTGTCTAAAACACATTTCGTCCAAACATACTTGGGGTCTAAAACCATTATTTCGATGCCCGTATGAAAGTGTATATACCCTCGTTAGCATAAATGCTGAGGGTATAAAAATCAAAATTTTAACTTTGACCTTGACCTTAAATTCCTCTGCAGCTACGTGACAGACTATGATCGTATTTGATGCATAAGAAAGCAGATGGTGTTATCCCTAAAAAAATTACAGAGTTTTGACATGGAAAAACGATTCTGAACCACTGTGCGTCGTTAATTTTTTTCCAATAAAAGTGCTCTTGAAGTCCAGGATTTCAACGGATGTTAAGGTTAGCTCCTCTCTACACGCAGAGACAAAGTTCATTCGACATAAAGAGGAAACAAACAATTTGTTATATTCTAAATTTTAAATCCAACATTGAACGTAACGATGTCTATCGTCTTCACTTTTTGTGATTTTTTGAATATAAAATAGAAATCATTTCTCATTGGATAATCCAGCCATTTATGTTGGCTTTCTATTTCTTGTCCATGGAACACAACTGCACCACTCAATTGACTCTTCGGCCATTTATCAATCACTTTGCGGAAATTCTCCTTTTATATTCTTTTACAATTCTCTTTGGACTGACTGTCCCAGTGATCAATGTTTGGTGACCACAAAATAAGGGATTTAAGTCAACCTGTGAATGAATTATCGAACGAGTGAATGGATGGACGGCATGGAATGGATTGTTGTACAGCCATTATTATGTAAATGCTTAGTCACACTTACATGGGATTGGGTCATTTAATTTAAATTTACAGAGGAGGAAATTCAATACAAATTCTTCTTTTGTGTGTTGGAAAATCCATTCAATACAAAATAGGAAATGCGTTAGGTTGAAGGGGGAGGGGAGGTGGTGTGAAAATCCTTTAAGTGAAAAGGATACAAGGTTTTTTCTTTTTGAATATTTTGTTAGATTGCCATGGTAGCCAAACGATTTTCATGTGGGTGGACCTGAGTTTTTGATTTTTGTTGTTAGTGTTGAATGTGTTCTAGTTAATCGTAGATTTGTTGTTAAATATCTGGACGGATATTGGATTCTTTTGTTGTAGGTAACATTTACAGCAGCAGTAGTAGGTTTTATCGTCGTCCTCTATACACACTTCTCTACCACTCACACAAATTCAATTATTTATTCAAACACTGTGGAGGATGTAAAGAAGAAAACGTTTTTTGCTGCTGTTGATGATGCTGATGTTGCGAGGAAAAATTGACTTTTTAAAAGCTATGAGTGAGTCCAGCAGACTGAGCGAGGGAAGTTAGACGAAGAAGAAACACTTTTAGAAAGCCATACAAGTGTAAAATCTCTACTATTATCCTCTTAAGCTTATTAAAAACGGAAATGTTGAACTTCTTCGAAATCCCAAAATGGATGAAGATGCTTAAGCCAAGAATAGAAAAAAGGAGGTAGCAGAGAATATTGTTGCCAACAGAGAACAGACTATTAAAAAATACAGCAGCAATATCAATTAGGTGTTCATAACGGCCATTATAACCATGGACTAAGTAAATTTAAATGTTAACTCTCGGCAAATGTTCCCACTTTTTACTACAAAGAAGAGCAAGCAACTTTTAAGTGGTTATAAAATATTTAAATCTAGTTTTTTTGATATTCTAATTGCCTTTACTACCTCTGCTGGTTTTATTGGGAGATTTCTTTTGTTTTAAATCGGCTTTACGGCAAATTCAATTGGATTTTGCTTAAGATTTCAGTTTACATTTGCATCGATATTTGCTGCTGTCATTGCCAACGTTGGTTTGATTTTGTGGTAATGACTCTAATTGACCATAATACCAATAAAGGATGTTCAAAGACTTGCCATGATGAAAATGAATGTGGATAGAAGAGTGAATGGTCGGTTGGATGATGTGTAAATTGACTGACATAATAGGATAAGTATTTGTAATGCAAATTTAATTTGTAAAACCATAAGCTTATTAGAAGAATATCAGATTTGTGGGAGGTTAAAGAATCTGATTATTTTTATACCCTCAGCATTTATGTTAACGAGAGTATATACACTCTCATACGGACAAAATGTGCCTAATCGAAATAATGCTTTTAGACCCCAAGTATGTTTGAACGAAATCCATTTCAGACAATTAGGAGTTGATTTAGCCATGTCCGTCCGTCAGTCTGGCTGGCTGGAGCGCACGATAACTCTTGAACGGGTCAACCGATTCGGTCCAAAATTTGGCATTCGTAATATTTTGTCCAAACTTAGTTTAAGTTCGAAGATGGGTTATATCCGTCCACTCATTCCGCTTAATTTGTGCGCACGATAACTCTTGAACGGAGTAACCGAATTGGTCAATTTCGTGAAATTTCTACCAGACTTATATAAGGTTCCAATATGGACTCCTTCGAGTAGCTCCCGCACAAAATTTCGAATCGCTTTGGTGTTTGGTGGTACCATCTTTTATTCACTGTCCCCTATACGACGGTACAAGCTTCATCGGCCGCAAGTCCATACTTCCTGGAAAAATAGCCTGAAAGTTCCAAAAAATCCCTTTGACACCGTGTGTAGTGGTTGGAGCACAAGATAACGGATATCTTAGTTTATATTCGAAGATAAGCTATATCAGGCACCTTCTCCACAAAAGTTCAAAAATGTTCGGAAAATTGTGCGCACGATAACTCTTAATATTAGCGACCGATTTGGTGGTCCATACTTAGCACATCCTAATATACATATCTACAAGATATAGATCAGATTAGAATATGGACTGTATTTGTCCACTCCTTCGGGTACCTCCCACACAATATTTCTGATAAGTTCACTTTAAGACCAGCTCTCGAATCACTTTGATTTTTGTTGAAGCAATTTGCATTCCCAGCCTCATTTACGACAGTAAAATTGTTTCAAGGGCAAGTCCATACTTCTTAAGAAAACAGCCCGAAAGCTGTAAAGCACCCATATTGCACTATATGTAGTGGCTGGAGAGCACGATAACTCTCGAACTGATCAACCGATTTGATCCAAATTTGGCCTTCGTCATATATAGACAGCGGAATTTTATGCAACCCCTATTTTTGGTCCGATTCATGTCAAATTTTGGGACTGGGCATATTTTTGTCTTCTGATTACATTGCAATCGAAACATATGGGATATGCAAAATTTTCTGTTTAAAGTCTCTTCAGATAAGTCAATAAAATAGAGAAATGTATAACCACAGCCTTCAAAATACCGAAAATCGGGAGGTATCGTTTTATGGGGGCTATATGAAGGCCTGAACCTAAACCAACAAATTTTAGGTGAAAAGTTTTTACCCCCAAGGAGGACTTAATACCAAATTTCAGCCATTTCGGAGGGATATTGAGGGCACAACCTTTAAAATACCAGAAATCCGGAGGTACTGTTCTATGGGGGCTATATGAAGACGTTGACCTATGCCGGCAAATTTCAGATGGAAAGTTGTTCACCCCCAACGAAGACTTAATACCAAATTTCAGTCATTTCGGCGGGATATTGAGGCTACAAATCTTTGAATATATATTTTGCATATGGTTTTGCATATGCTCATTTTATGCAGTTATGTAAAAATATGTCAAAATATGCAAAAATTTCTGGGCCTAATTCGTTTTATTTTGTAATAAAACGAGTTACTGTCTAATCAGATCTTCTCTACGACCATCCTAACCATATATGCATTTGCATAGGATTCCGCTGTCTATTCATATATTTTGTCCACACTTAGTGTCAGTTCGAACATGTGCCATACCGGTCCACAATTTCCGGTAATTCCCCCCAATATTTAAAAAAATGTCACTAAAATGGTATGCACGATATCTCTTGAACGGTGCAACCAAATTGGTCCAAACTTTGGATCTCCTAATATTTTGTCCAAATTTAGTTTAAATAGCCCATAATGGTCCTCTCCTTCGGGTACCTCCTCTACAAAAGCTCAACATTTGTGTCTAGGAGCAGATTAGGGTCTGTTCGAACCAACTTGTATTCGCTGCCCCCATTACGAGGGTACAAGTTTTTTCAGAAGGCAAATTCATACATCCTTAGAAAATGTCCTGAAAGCTGTAAAATTCCGCTGAGGGACCACATGTAGTGGATGGAGCTGAGTGCACGAACGGATAAACCGATTTGGTCCAAAATTTCGAAGTTATAATATTTTACCCAAACTTAAATCATGTTCTAAGATGGGGTCATATGGATCAACTGCTTTTGGTACCTCCCCCAAAAATGTTCAAAACTTTTCGCTAAACTGGTGCTCATGATAACTCTCGAAGGCTGTAACCGATTTGGTCAATACCTTGCACATTGTTATTTCTATGGTTCTTGCAACAGGTTGCACGGAAGGCCCCTACTACGATGGTATAAGTGTTTTTGAGTGGCACGTCCATGCTTCTTCAGAAAATGACCCGAATGCTGTAAAAAACTCCTACGGCCAACATGTATATATATTGGCTGGTGGGCACGACAACTCTCGAACCGAATACTGCGTTGGTCCACACTTTGCATATCGTAATATTTCTTAGAATATTATATGAAATTTCAAGATGGTGCTTATAGGCCCACGCCTTCTGATACCTCCCCCACAAAAGATCGAAAATATTCACTAAAATGGTACGCGCGATATTTCATAAACGGAACAACCGATTTAGTCCAAACTTTCGATGAAATTCGAAGATGATGCTTATAGATCCACTCCTTCCGGTACCTCCCCCACAACAGTTCGAAAACATTCTCTAAAATGGTAAGCAATATCTTATAAATAGAACAACCAATTTGGTCAAACTTTGGATTTCGAAATACTTTGACCAAACTTAGTTTATGTTCAAAAGTGGTCCCTATCGGCCCCTTCCTTAGAATACCACCCACACAAATGATCAACATTTTTGTTTAAGTGCTGTTAAGGGTCTGTGCGAGAATCCTATAGAAATTTTTACCAAAGGTTCTACTAGTAGCCCTGTTTAAAGTGATATGATGTTGTTCGTGGGTAAGTCCATGTTTCCTGATATAATGGTCCTATCGAGAGGAATGACTCCCAAAATAAGACACACTTCCAAAATGAACTATGTCTGGCCATTGCTTTATGTACCTCCCCCGCAAAACTTTTGAGATTTTATCCTAATCCATATCTTTGACGGCAAGTCCATACGTCCAATCTTTGGAGGTCTTCAGATACAAACGTTTTTTTTTTTTGGGAAAAAAGTGTTTCAATGCACACAGGCTGAGGGTATACCTCTGTCGGCATTTCATTGCACTTCAGATTTCATTGCACTTCCTGTATGGCGATCGCACACAGCCAATTGCGTGTGTACTTCCCAATGAGGTCAAACAGGAGTCGACGGACTGCCATCTTAACTGTTGAAGACATGAAAAAAGTAAGGCGTTTGGATCAAGCAAGAGAGACGCATAAAAGCAAATAAGCAAAACACGGAAAAGTAAATAGAACAGGAGATTTGGGCCGAGTAGGATATTTATTAGTAGTTATCGTGCTCATTGGCCATTGTAGATCAGTGCCGACCAAGAAGATCGAAGACACAAATGTGAATGTATTCAAAACATTGACAATTTATGACATTTATGACGCAAGCTACAAAACAAAAACAAATCAAAACTTTTGCTCTCTCTAGCACGATCCTTCTTTGCGTTCGGATCGTATGTGTGTGAATTGCCGAAAATCTTCGTAACCAGCGACAAATGGCTATTCGGCACTGTTGTAGATGGTGACCAATTTCAAAGCGGCCCTATTTGGTGACCTTAGCGTTTTTTACTCCGTTCGAAAGTAACTTGCCTGAATGATAAATAAATTGTTTTGCTTTCTTAGCTTGATACGTTAAATAAAACAATTTTGCAAAAACATTCTTAATGCATTTCTGTTTATATATTGTCAATATTAAATTTTTAAACTTTTCACCCCACAACGACCATTTCCTACCTAACCCTTCTAAAGAGGTCACTCGTTCGGTTTCTCTTGTGATGTGTGCAACAAGTTTGTTCAAAATAATTTTCAATATTTTCATTTGACTTGATGATATTTGTGTTTATGTTCATATATCTACTCTTGAGAGAGAGAGAAAGGAAAAAAAAAAAACTATGTAGTATTTTCTCACTTGCGTTTATTTGTACAATCAACATGTTTTGCAATGAAACTGAAGTAGAAAATTGAAAAAGTTTTTTCTTTTACTTTTTCAATCAACATCGCCAATGCCATTGAATAGAGGACACTTCAAAAAAAGTAAACAATAAAATGAACAACAACAATAAATGTTCATATCCGCTTATATGCATACGAAAGTCAAATCGTTTTTTCTCTCTCTATGTGTGTGTGTGCGAGTAGTGGTAAACTAATAATCTGCATATGTTTTTAGCTTAATTACATTTTGATCAATCAATGAACGACTGGCTGGCTGCCTGGCCGGTTAGTTGACTTATTGACTAACTGAAATTTATAATTTTTTTCGATGTCCTTTTTTATGTAAATTTTTGTCTATTGCCACCATAAAATGCCATGTTGGTGAGTGTGTGTGCTTTCACTTTTTCCATATTTTTCGATGGAGATTTTTCCATCCATCCATCCAGCCCACACTCTTGTAATATTTGCATTACCTTCATCATCATTGACTTTGTACGTTTTTTCGCTGACTGCTATGTTGCCGGGCACATACAAAAACCTACCTGTTTTTGTTGGTTTTTGCTCCATTTCATTTCTATGACAAAGGACGAAAAAAGAGAGACGATAACACTATCAATGGCACCTAAAAGAAGAAAAATCAAAAACCTTCTGATTCATTTAATGTTTTTGTTACATACATATGTATGTCATGTTATTTGTTATGCATTTTTTTGAGTGGGACACATGCGACTGGTTACATGTCCTATTTGACTTACCTGTCTATGGCCGCTATTCCAATATACATTGTGTTGGTTCTTGTGTGTGTTTTGCGAATATTTTTCGTTGGTCTGTTATGTAAATATTTCGTAACCCAACACATTGTATACATTTTTGGCTTTTTCTCCATTAGGAGGTACTGTACATGAGGTTTCTATACGTTTCATTGATTTTGCTTGCAACAAACAACATCTCAATTTTAACGGTGGCGAAACTACCCCTTGGCGTAACGTTGGCAACATTTCCTGAGTATTTCAGCAATGAAAAACTTATCTACAAGTGGTGTCTTCAGACACGCATTTCGGTTGACATTATATTATAATTTATAGATACATAATAGATATAGTAAACGATCAATACAGGCGGTAACCTATAGTTGATGATCAATAGAGATACAATCATACACTCTGTTTCATATACACTGTACATTCGTCTACGATTGAGAACTAGCGAAGTCATTTATTTTTTCTAGATCGATATAGGCTCAAAAGAACAATAGAACCAATATAGTTATAGGTTGGCTCAGATGATGATGGGATGCTAGACAAAGAAATGAAGCACATTCCCTCTATCATATTAAAATTCAGGGCTCTGTTGGTGTTTTTATCCAGCTTACAGGGAGGCAGGCTAGTGTCCTCCTCGGGGATATGCCTGGGAAGTTACATTTAACACCAGACCGACTGTCTTGTTTTTCTGTATCGAGGGGGGCGATACAAAAACGGTAAAACCTACGAAAATATCATAAAGGCCAAGGAGAATTTTCTCTGCTACAACATTTTCTTTAGACCCATTTACATAGAACACGCGGTTTCCAAGCTAAATCGTGAAAACCTAAAGAACCCCTAAAAATGTGAACTTAAATCGCGATTTATTTGAAAATCCCTCCGGCGATTTATTTGCTTCTTGGTATTTCTCATCTATGAACATTGTAGTTTCAGAATCAGCAAAAACTTCCGAGGTGTAAGCACCTTCCATTTAAATTTGTTAAGGCACACCGTGTATTGTACGTGTCTGTTATACCAGAGACGGGTTTCTTTGCAAAGAAGTATAGTGAGGGCTCCCAAACGATAAACATCATGTGGTTGTTGTTTTCTTCACCCATATATAAACGCATACTAAAACACTGATGGCAATTTTTGGGCGACGCTGGTTTATGCCCTCAGCATTTACCCACAGTGGTCGAAATCACTGATCCTAGCGGCGCGAAATTAATAACTTCAAAGCTGGAGATGGAGATATGTTTCTGAAATATTGCACAAACTCAGTCTGGGTCCGTGGATAATAAAGGACTAAATACGAACAACAATATTTTGAGTATTTAAGCTACATTTTCCATGCATTTGTCAGCAAGATTTGTGGCTAGTTGTAGTCAAATTTGGTTATTTGGAGTCTAGGAAGTCCAATTTAATTTGTTAAAAAAATTGAACTGAATATTACAGAACTTTTGTAGTTACGCTGCATTCAACAAACGTATATTACAAAAAAAAATGATTTTTGAAAATTTATTGCTATATAACTCCAGGGTCCAAACAGTGTGTTTCATCGAAATCGATTTAAGAAAGTCCGTTCGTCTGTGTGTCTGGTTGGCTGGAGCGCACGATAACTCTCCAAACGATCAGCCCATTTGGCCTTCGTAATGTTCAATGTTCAAGCTTAGTTTAAGTTCGAACATTAGTAATATCGGTCCACTCCATCAGGTACCTCCCCCACAAAAGTTCAAATGTTTTCACTAAAGACTTGCCAACGATAACTCTCGAGGGCAGTAACCGATTTGGTCCATACTTTTCACATCGAAATATTTCCACATAGTTCAGGTTCGAATATGGACTATATCAGTCCACTCCTTCGGGTACCTCCCGCAAAAAATTCGAAAAGTGCAGTTTAAGGCGTGCTTTCAAATAGCTTAAATGTTATGCAAGAACTTACACTCACCTTCGTAATATTTTGTTCAAGCATATTTTAAGTTCTAAAATGGGCAATATCGATCCAGACATTCAGTACCTCCCCCCAAAAGCTAAAAAAAATGTCACGAAGCAATCGATTTGGTCTAAATTTTGGATTTCCTGGTATTTTGTCCAAATGTAGTTTACCTTCCAAAATATTTCATATCGGTCTTCTCCTTAGTGTACTTCCCCCACAAAAGCTCAACATTTTTGTTTAAGGGCAGTTTAGGTCTTGTTCGTTCGCAAATCCTTTGGAAAATTACACCTATGCTTCTTTCTCCTTGCTGTCCTCTTTACGGTGATATTATGTTTTTCGTGGGCAGTCCATGCTTCCTGACATAGTTATCCAAAAGCTCTAAATTGGACGAAGACCAACTAAAATGACTAGTGAACGCGCTATCTATCGAGTAGAAATAACTCCCAAAATAAGATCCACTTCCAAAATGGACTCCTTTAGGTACGCAACAATTTTGACCTTTGGTTTAAATATGTATTTTTTGCGGCAAGTTTATACGTCCAAAGAGAACCACGAAATCTTAAAACTTCCTAAATACATAATTATAGGGGAACAGGATTTTGGTTGCGTAGCCGGTATTCGATGAACGTTTCAATTAACACAGGTTGAGGGTATATCTCTGTCGATAAACCCTACTGATACTTTTTACTTGGGGTACGTGGTGGGTAGCAGTCAAGTGTAGATATTCCGAAGTAGTGGTGCTCAACGTGTGTATTCCGGCCACACATCACATCAAGAGTTGAGCCATTTCATCCTAGACAATGACCTGAAAGGTCGAGCGCTGGCACATTTGTTTTACGTTTTGACGGTGAATGTGAATAAGTGTCACACGGTCTAACAAATATCGCTAATTGGTCATCCATAATTTATTTTCGAAACTTCTTATTACACTGTGAACACAAATTTTGGGGAAGAGATAATTCCTATTGGAGATGAAAGCCCTTGGTGAGTATATTAAGAACCCCGAAGGAAAGATTCGCCGTGAGTCGAACTTCCGCGTTATGGCGTGATGAAGTTTTTGCTAGAGACCCTGTAAGCCATCAGGAATTATCGTTATATCTTTGTTCGCTGTTGCTTAAGCTTATTTTTGAGATGACATGTCTTCAGTTAAATCATATGAGGATTATTTTCGTAGAGCACTTCGACCTTCAAACTCGCTTCGTTCAATGTCCTTTTCGTCCTTTATTTTAAGAGCCGCTATGACGTTTTTCAGCTTCGAAATGTTCTCCAAAAATGTCGCTCAGAAAATTTTAGGTACCGCTCTCATTGATAACTAAACGATTTTGTTGTGTTTTCATAGTCATTTTTGACATTTACCACATTTCTTAATATACTCACCAAGGACATCCATTTTCAAAAGGAATTATCTCTTTCCCAGACTTTCACCTCCATTTTGTTGCACAGTGTTATCGTCTCCAGAGTGATTACCAATCGCCACTTCAGAGAACAGCCCAATCTTCGTGATGTTCGGCTTATATAAATTATTTTTCGTAACACCATCACTGCAGCACTGCTGCAGCAGTTCGCTATATACCACGAGGTCAAATGCCTAAATATATGATAGTATTTTCCGAAGGAGTCAACGAAAAATGGCCAGATCATCTGAAGGTTTGAAACGGTTAAGGGGTTACCTCTACTTATCACTTTCAAAAAATGGAAAAATAGCTTTGGCTCATTTTGAAGTACAGGTAATATAGAGTATGCCGCAAAGCCGATCGGAGCAAAGTTGGCGGAGATATGACCGTTCAAAGTGAAGAAACCCTAGTAGTGTTTTTCGTATAAACACGTTTTTCTCGAAATGCCATTTATGAAGTTGGCGCCAACAATAGCTCGAAAACGAATCGACGATAACTCGAAAACGAAAATCTTTAAGCGAAACAGATTTTTTTTAAAAAACTTTTTTGCCCGAATTTTGTCCAAAACGGTAAATTTTGATGTTGAAATCGAAATTTAGATTTTGATAGCTCATTTTTTTTAAAGATTTGTTAAAATTCCTTCCCTCTTAAAGACAGGATTATTCTTAAAGAGTTCTTAAAACGCCCACAAAATTATAAAAGATTAGCCCATTCACTGAAAGAAAAAGCTTCATAATATAAATGAAATCTTACGTTCCATCAATGAAATTTGTCATTGATTTTGAGCCAACGTAGAGCTTCATTGAATAAACGAAAAAAGTTTCATTGAGTTTCATTGAAGTAAAATTAACGAATTTGTTCATTATTGCAATGAAACTTCTTCATTGATGCAATGAAACTTCTTCATAGATGCAATGAAATATCTTCATTAACGAAATGAAACTTTTTCATTGATGCAATGAAACCTCTTCATTATTGCAATGAAACTTCTTCATTGATGCAATGAAACTCCTTCATTAGTACAATGAAACCTCTTCATTAATGCAATGAAACTTCTTCATTATTGCAATGAAATACTTTCATTAATATAATGAAATACTTTCATTAATACAATGAAATACTTTCATTAATGCAATGAAATATTTTCATTAGTGAAATGAAATACTTTCATTAATGTAAAGAAATACTTTCTTTAATGCAATGAAGCCTTACGTTGTAACGTAACGTAAGATTTCATTTATTTTATGAAGTCATTTCATACTCACGTAATGCATAAAAATTAAGTCAACGCTAAATATGTTTAATACATTTTATTGCAATTAGTTTTGACCATGGATACAATACGTCATTTTTGATTCCTTAGGTATTAACTAAATACATTAATGATACCATTGGTCGTTGTCATCTGTAAGTAAAATTGAAAGAATAAACAATTCGTTACTAAGTAACTGGTTTTCTACACAATAACTTACCTTCATATTTTGCCGCTCAGTCATCCCCTGTGTACTTCCATGATGTTGGGATACAGCATACAAAGTTCACATAAAACAACTGTACATATAAAAACTACATGAAAGGGTTTTAGTTTAATATTTGTATTTTCTTTTCACATTAAACACTTCATACCTACTTTCAACGAAGTTTATGATCCTATTGGGCTTTGTCACCATTAAGAAAAATTGAAAATCATAAAAACTGTTAGTAATTTATTTGTCTTTATTTGTCGCTGGAAACCAAACTCTTGGCATTTTCTCCGTCATTCCGTTCTTCTTTAGATTTTCTATTGCTTGCATCTATTACAAAGAGAAAAACCAAATAAATGTAAATTCGCTTATATAAACAAATGAATACATAAAACTTAACAGAAAGTGTTTGTCCAATATTTACATACTTACTTTTCTAAGTTAAAAACACGATTCGTAAAATTTTTATTCATCCGCACATGGCGGCGTTATAATGTCAACTAAAACAATGTTGTTGACAATTTGCTGATCAAATTTTGTTTGTTGTTTTGTCTAATCTTGTTTTCTGGTTGTTAAACGCACACACACACATTCACACCGCACAGCTGGAATTTACTTCATAACAACAATGAAATACATAACAAGGAACGACAGAGAAATAACATACCGAGAGAATAAGCCTTGATACCCAAGTAGAAAAAATGAGACAAACATTTTAATGAGAATGAATATGTATGTATATCAAATCCAATCGCTAGTAAAGCAAGTAAGGAATTTTTGTACAGTTACGCTTTTAGAGACGCTTCTGCTGTATGTATGTTTGATGTATGTGATTCTATACACACTTATGTATGTATGTACTTGGCAGATTTATAAATGTATACTGTTTATGATTGTGGAAAATTTAAAACATTTGTTTAATAAAGAAAAATAATTAGAAAAGGGTCATAATATAGATAAGATTTCAGACCCTGTTTTCATTCCGCAAAATAGTGTTGGGAACTTCAGAAATGGTTCAATTATTTAATGAAACTCTTGCATTTATTTAATGAGAATGTTTTATTTATTCAATGAAACTGTTTCATTTATTTAATGAAACTATTTCATTTATTTAATGAAACTATATCATTAATTTTTGGAGCCAACTAAAAACATCAAATATATCAAATTTTCCACCATTTTCTTAAAAGATGTTTGAATACTAGTTTTTTAAGCACGTACTATTTAGCACAGTTTCAATACTCACATATTTTTTAAAATTTAAAGATATTAGAAGTTTCATTACATCTATGAAATACGTTTCATTTATTCAATGAAACCAAAAATCATTAAATTTTAGTTAACGTAAGGTTTCATAGCATTAACTAAACATTTCATTGTATTAATGTAACATTTCATAGCATCAATGAAAAATAATCAATGAAACCCGTTCATTGATACAACGAAGCATTTTTCTTTCAGTGTTAGATTTCGAGCTATGCACTGCAAAACGCATTTACAAAAAATGGGGTTCGAAGGTAGTAGGTTTCCACAAAACTGTGCAAGATGTGCGTGCTTTTTCAGAAGAATGAAAGAACTACTTAAGCCTTTGGTAGTTTCTTAAAAAAAAAAAAACAAAAAAATCATGAAAAATTAGTTTTTTGGTCTGCACAACTAGGGATAACCCCTTAAGTCACTCTTAAACTCCTAGAAAAAGCCTTCAAGGATTTCAATCATGTTTGTAAGATGGCAAAATTATTTTCAATTGCAAGGTGGAGAGAAGAGATATCTTCGGTTCGAAACGCTCATTCATCCAATGAGGTGGACCAACAAGATATCTCTATGTTAATGCTGAAATAGCTCTATGGCTCCAGGCAGGAGTCGATTATTATCATCGACAATGTATCCGAAATCTGAAAAAATGTATTGAAGTCTGGAGAAAATGCCAGCCAAGGATAATGTAAGGGTTTTGCCTTTGTCCTCCTTACAAAAAATAAACACGTTCAACGTAAAAGTATTCAAATCTGATTGAATGCATTAAGTTGCTTGATCATGACTCCAGTAAAGTATCTACATGAAGAATATTCATTCATACTTCAGCTAGTGTTGATGCGTAGAACATACAGTCAGGTCCCAAAATACTTAAGGTTACGCTGGTATACGAGGGGCACTAGAAAACCTTCTGGCCTAGGCAACACGTAGTGTCGCTTTGCCGAAGAAATAGGTGACCATTTGCTTCGAAGTGTTTCTTAACTGAACAAATTTCGTTGATTTGGCTCGCTTTCGAAGACCCAAACGGTCGATTTCTGTTTTGTTTCGGGCTCCTAAGCATAGATCCAAGATTCGTAATCTGTGACGATCTTATAAATGTCGTTTGAAGCACTGCGATTGTTTTTGTTCACAATTTCTTTGCACAAATCCACAAGAGCCTTTTTTTGAGCGATTGGCCAATTTTGCTGGATCTAGCGAGAAAAAATCCATTTTTGCGACCAGGTCTTCATGCAATATCAAATGTTAGTTGGTGGAAGAAATGTCCTAGGATGCCTCTATCTCACGGTATATAACATGGAATGGCCCTTTATCGACATACAAAGATTTAATTCGATCGATGCACTCTTGCCGTGATTATCCATGTCGAAAGTTGTGAAAAAGTGATTTTTTGAGTGCAAAGTGATTTTTTTTCAACACAACACATGGTCGTCTGTCCAACTGTCCTGAGTACGCTTAGGCTAAAAACGGTCAAATTTTGCAAAAAAAGTAGTTTTCCGATGATTTTATCACCAAAACTGTTTTTGTCACCACACCGGAATATATGTATAATGGATGTGATCATATATATTGTTAAATCGACCAATGATATGATTGGCCCACCACTTTGTATCGTTGAAGCAATCATACTTATTCTTAGTAGGAGAAATGATGTAACTGGCTCAGGACAAGTAAAATTGTCCCTACTGAATCTAACGATATCATTATAATACACATTTTGGATTTTTAAATATTGTTGGATCAACCATATTTTTCTCTGCGCGTAAAACAGGAAGGGAGTGTGCAAAACATCTTCTCATCAAGCGGTACAGATCACTGCACTTTATCAATAGCCCATACAAAGGTGTGAAAGAGGAGGTAGATGCCCAATGTGCTTATCTAACTACATAGTTAAGTAGCTTGCATAAACAAGATTGATTTCGTAAAGAATGCATGCATTTCGATCAAAACTATCTGTATGCTATTTTAGCTCATCATTTGAATTCAATTTACTTTTGCTTGGAGTCTCTGTGGTAGGGCAGTGTGTCATCACTGTAACCGCCAATATTGTCATCAGTAGCTGCTGCATCACAGTCTGCTTCTCTAAGCATGATGTGGGCGGTTGGGTGTTTGTCATGATGCTACTTTTTTTTGTTAGCTTGGTGTTGGTAACGTTTTTCATGTTGCCAATTTTGTTGTTGGATGATATTTTTAGTTGCTTCTGCTGATGTTTTTGTTGTTCCATTTTTATGATATTTCCAATCGTTGGTCCATCAGCCAAATTGCTTCAATGCAGGCAGCACACACAACGCCCTGGTGTATATTGTGGTGATGTTGGCTATGTCACACCACTGTAAAGGAGAGGAGTAGGAGATGAAGGCAAGCGTTGGCTGGTGGCCTGTCACTGCACCAGAACTTCATAAAAATCCATTTGCATATGATTTTTAATTTTCTCCTCTGGTACGTTTCGCAACACGACATGAATACACATGTATATAAAATTGCCTGCATCAGAGTGTGTGGGTATGTGAATGAGTGTATGAGTGTGTGCGAGTTTATGTGTCTGACTGTGCTCAAATTAATATCAAATCAAATTGTATCCCTTATTCAAATTTGATCTGTTCGCAATAAATGACTTTTTATGGAACGAAACAAATATCCTTTACACTCGAGCATGTCTTTTTTTCTGTCGTCCGCTTATTTTGTTTATTCAAAAATATGATGTTTTTAGTTTGTGATGGTGATGTTTATGAAAGCAAAATGTCCACCACAGTATGCTGACAAAAGTTTAAAATTAAAATTGATAAACATTATAAAATGTTATGTCGTCTATACATCGAGGGGATTTTGTGAAAACGTTATATTAACAAATCTGCTCATTGCAAGTATTAGCCTTTTTTATTAAAATTTCTCTTAAAAGCAAAAGTAAAACAGCCATATCTTTTGTGCGCAAAAGCTAGGTAAAGAATTGAAAACGAATTAAAACTGGCTAGAAGACAAAGGTGGAGTTTGAAAACTTCTATTGATACACACATTATATATGAAGGATTTTTGAATTTTTTTCTATCAAGTCCACCTAAAGTCGTGTCTAGAATCATTTCTCTTCGTTTAAACTAGAAAATCTTAGAAACCTCGTTTTCACCACATTTACATACATTGCAAAAAAAAAAAAAAAAAAAACAAGTGACTCAAAGGTACCAACGGTATTTTCGTTGTACATGAACCCCTACACGATAGAATTTTTGCCTCAGAACGCTTGACTATTTTTCTGGTCAACTTTCTAGCACCGTGCCAGTTATCGACATTTTCCGAAAATTTTACATTTTCTTAAGGGCAAATCTGCCTGAAGGAGCGTTCCAATGTTTTTGAGATGTACTAGAGAGTTCTTAATTATTGTCTTGGCAACAATTGTCGTAGTTTTGGATCAAAAATCTCGATGGTTTGGCTGTATATATCCAAAAAACGTCCTTCGGGTACCTCCCTCACAAATTTTGGGAACAGTTCAGTTTAACAGCTCATCTCCTTTTCCAAAAAGTTCTTCGTAAGGGTCCTGTGACGACGGCGCACAGTGGTTCAGAATCGCTTTTTCGTGGTCAAAACGGAAAACGGATAGAAATATTTTCATATGTTTTTTGTTCGACAGATAACATAATCAGCTTTCCGATTCATTAAAAACATTCGAATTCAGTTTACTAGTTGCAGAGGAATTCAAGGTCTAAGTTAAAAATGTGAGTTTTTTCATAATTTGCATTAAAATATGAGTGTTTTTGAGTTTTTCAATATGCTCAAACTATTTAAAAAAGGACAAACGCTAACAATCGAACAAAACAAATATGAACGGCGTTGAGTTCGGCCGGGCCGAAATGCAGTGGTGGCAGTGCATTGAAGTAAATATGAACAATTAGTAACTCTAAGCTCTTTCTCTACGTTAAGTATAATTGGTTGGAGGAGTATAATATCTTAACTGATGATAATCAATTTATACAGATAATTTTCTATGTGGGGTTTTCTACCCATTGAGATTCCAAACATCCACTCATAAAAAGGGACCATCGTTATTCTTTCTATCCTCTGACTAAACACAATACCAAATTTACAGCAATCTCTGTTCGAAATTTTGACAAAAACCTCTAGATATACATAAAATTGGGCAACACCGGTCCATGAAGTTTAGATTAAACCTACATATCGCTCATTTACTAAAAGAGTGACACATTTCAAAATATCCAGTTTCGAGAAAAACGCGTTTTAAGTTGGCGATTGAAATTTGACCTCCCAACTTAAAAAGATTATTACACAAAAACTAAAAGAAGTACTTGGACCATATTTTGCAGACAGCTAGCCAGATATCACTGCTATCTGTGCAAGATCAAGCATGATTTGAAGTGTTTTAGTGCTTCATAAACTCAAAAACATTTTTGTTGAATTATGCCAAATTCTTAGTAAATGAGCTGCAACTCATTGAGTTTTAGAGATATCAACATGAATATTTGGCACAAGATAAAATAAAAGTCGTAGAAAAAATAGAAATTGCTAGTTTTTAGCGAATAACTCTTCTATCTCCTGGGAACACAAAATTCCTATTAACAACCAATTCGATAGGAAAATCTTCAAAAAATTTTAAATTGGGTGGTACCGTTACAAGTAGCCTTTGGCAAAACGTGGACTTATGCTGCCTGATTTTTTGCAATAAATGTTTTGTACCTGTTATAATGTTTTTAAAACTTTCTAAATGTCCACATTTCAGCCATTTTGGTGGGATATTGAGGCCAAATCCTTCAAATTACCGAATACCGATAAATTTCAGGTGAACATTTTTTAATTTGGGATGCACCGTTCTATGGGGGGGTATATCAAAACGTGGACCGATACTGACAAATTTCTGTGGGAAAGCTTTGTAGCTCAAAGAAGGATTAAATACCAAATTTCAGCCCTTGTGGACCTATATAAAAAAATTTGGTAGAAAAGTGTTTTAGACTCTGGAGACACAAAATACCAAATTACAAGCAATTCGGTGGTCAAATGGCACAAATATCTTAAAAACTCCTTAAAATGTCGACGCATCACTTTGTATAGGGGATATACTAAGACGTGGGCCTACATAGCCCGTTTCCAACGTACATACAATAGATTTTACCAAAATTTCATCAACCTTCTTGAATTCGTTTGGACCCTAGAGTGATTTCTACAGACGGACGGACATGACTATATCAATGTAGAAGTGCACGCTGATCAAGTATATATAGTTTGTGGGGTCTAAAATGATTATTTCGAGTAGTTCCAAACGGAATAACAAACTTAATATACCCCCCACAGTATCGTGGAGGAGGACTTTTTTCATTTTTTTTCAAAAAATTTAAATTTTTTACAAAATAAACAAGTAAAAAAGTATCAGTCGGTTTTGCCGACAGAGATACACCCTCAGCCTATGTGAATTGGAACTTTCATCTACGGACGGATCGAACGTACTTAGGTTCTTTTCAGAGTTTTATGACACTTTTTGGACATTTGAGCTTGCAGTTTTGCGGAGGAGGGATTGGACCGACATAGATCTTATTTTGAGAGTCATATCTTTTCGATAGAAGTTGCGCCCACTAGTCATTTCAATGGGTTATTGTACACCTGTTGGACCAGTATGCCAGGAAACATAGACTTGTCCACGGAAAACATAATATGGGTGTAAAAAGAACATCATCGGTATAATTTTCCAAAGGATCTTCGAACAGACCCTAAACTGCACTTAGACACAACTGTTGAACTTTTGTGGTGTAGGTACCCAGCAAAAATTTTGCCTCTAAAGAGGCAGTTAAATGATATGTACAAGTGATATGGAAGTGCATCAAATTATGCATTTTCACTCATGATTTTTACAAGGGAGTGACCCCGGAAAGAGGCACTCCATTGCACCACATTTTAACTGACCCTTTGGCATTGCATTTTAACTGAACCTTTGGCACTGCATTTTAACTGACCCTATGGCACTGCATTTTAACTGAACCTTTGGGGTAGAATAGGAGCAGTCAAAAGCACGTGTTTTGATACAGGCATTCTGCGGAAATTGTGCAAGCCATTACAAAATATCCCAGAACAAATAAAATGCATTTATTATTTGTTTAAAACAATAATATTAATATCTTTATTACATTAACACAAATTATGAAAATTCTCCATTGAATTCAATCGCAAACATGCGTGTTTCCACGGCTCTCCATTTAATGCAAGCTGTTTTTGCTTCATCTGCTAAATGGGTTGTCTTCCCATCACCAGTTAAGATTTCGACATGTACTCCAACTGCACTCCATTCGGAAATTTTCTTCTCTTGAGTTACCGGAAAAATGTTCACAAATATTATTTAGTTTGTCTTAACAAGTGTTTGGAAATGTTAACACGCTTATCTCTTTTTGGAAAATGTATCCGCTACCTGTAGAGATGTACAAACTGATTTATGTACATGTAAGGATATCTAACAACAGCTAATAAAATGTAGCCAACGGAGTGCCTTTTTCACGACTCCGTTCGGACTGCATCCGGATGCTGTTAAATTCTAAGGAGTTGGAGTGCCTTTTCACGACTCCGCTGAACTGCATCCGGATGTTGTTAAAATGTGACAAGGGGATGTGATTCTTTGGATTGCATCCAAATGTGGTTAACATGTGAGGACTGGAGTGCCTTTTTCACGACTCCGTTTGAACTGCATCAAAACATGCCGTGACAGAACTAGTCCACATTGCACTACTTCCAATTCCCAAGGACCGATATGGGCCATTTTAGAAGTTAAACTAAGTTTGGACAAAATATGACGAAGGCCAAATTTTTGACCAAATCGGTATATTAGTTCGATAGTTATTGTGCTTTCCAGCTACTACATATGGTGCCATAGGGGTTTTTTACAACTTTCGGGCTGTTTTCCTAAGAAGTATGGACTTGCCACTGAAAAAAACTTTTACCGTCGTATTTGACAGCGAGTGGACAAATATAGTCCATATTCGAAACTGATCTATATCTGGTAGATATATTAGGATTTGTACAGTATGGACCAAATCGGCCACTCATATCAAGAGTTATCGTGCGTACAAATTTTCCGAACATTTTTGAACTTTTGTGGGGGAGGTACCTGAAAGAGTGGACCGATATGTATTATCTTCGAACTTAAACTAACTTTGGACAAAATATTACCAAGGCCCAATTTTGGACCGAATCAGCAAATCCGTTCGAGAGTTATCTTGCACTCCAGCTACTACAAACGGTCTCATAGAGGTTGCTTCAAACTTTCAGGCTATTTTCTCAGGAAGAATAGACTTGCCCCTGATGAAACTTGTACCGTCGAATGGGGGGGCAGTGAATACAAGTTTTTACAACAAAAATCAAAGCGATTCGGGAGCAGGCCCTAAACTGAAGATTTCCGAAATTTTGTGTGGGAGGTACCCCAAGGAGTGGACCGATTGAATCCATATTGTAGCCTTATCTGAGTCTAATAGAAATTACACGATGTGAAAAGTATGGACTAAATCGGTTACTCCCTTCAAGAGTAATCGTGCGCACAAATTTACCGAATATTTTCGAATTCTTGTGGGGGAGGTACCGGAAGGAGTGGGCCGATATAACCCATCTTCGAACTTGAACTTGAACTATATTGCGAAAGCCACATTTTGGATCAAGACAACCTACAAAAAAAAAAAAAAAAAAAAAAAAAAAAAAAAAAAAAAAACCACAATGCCTGTTGTAGTTTCCGAGAAATAGCTATTTATTTCTCCAGAAATTTGCAAACAGTGCTAAAATATTGTCATATTTAGGTGCACGTCACGCCCACATCTTCCAATACTTTGACCTAATTTTTGGGTTTCCTTAGGTTTAATATGTTTACTATCGAATACTATCTTGAAATTAACAATCGATGATGGCAAAAGATTGGGGTTTTGGCCAGAAAAATTGATTCCTGAACCACTGTTCACCTCCCTCACTAAGTTTAGATAGAGTGTAGTTTAAGGACTCGTCTGGGATTTTTTTTTTAAATATGGGGCCCTAGTTAGAACGGTACACGGTTTTCGGAAAGAATATATACTTCCTGAAAAATCGGCCCAAAAACTCAAACTCTATAGACGTCAGAAGTATTGTGTTTACTTAATTTCTTTAGTTTGGAGGCTGAGGATATATCTGTGTCGCACATCTGACTGATACTTTCTTACTTGTTGAGATATGAAACCGGTCGATCCTGATGATTATCTTAAGATTTTTTTTTTTGATTGTGTTTACTTAGCAATTTCCAATTCGCAGGCCCAATGTTAGGAAACCATCTTGTGCTCGCGAATTGGAAATTGCTTGTATAACGACTCTCTTAAATATATTATAACTTGTTTACCTTGTAAATCTTTATAACTCATTACATGGCAGTTAGTGCAAATTGTTATATAATGGTTTAATCGACTCTTGTGGCACTTGACTTTTTTGTTGGTATCCACCCGTGGCCAATTATCCTGTAATATCCTTCAAATAGTTTATTTTGCTTTAACCACTCAATATGAATAATTTACGCATTTACCTTTAAAGTTCAATGACACACTCTACCGTTCTCTAAATGCCTTCAAAAATATTTAAATTTTCTTTCCTAATGGCCACGATTAAAAGCAACTCAATTTGTGTTTATAATAATTTTACACTTCAAATACATTGAACAGTGTTGCTGCTGCCCACTCCAGACTCCACAATTATTAGCTTTGACTGTGGTGAGCAAAACTAAATGCATTCCCGTTATTAGCAGCAGCAGCGGTGGCTGTGGCGGCAAATAATAATATAATAAAGTTTGGGAGTTTATGAAATCGTGGCTTATGAAATTATGGTAAACATCATTTTTATATGGCCAAAACAAAAACCTAATGAATGAAATATTTGCCTAAAATCTGTGTAAATGGATGTGTATGTGTGTGTGCAGTCATAAAGTAAATTACCAACAAACTAATGATGTTATTCAAATGAATGCATCTGCCTGACGCTCTCTTTGCCCCAGACAAAAGTGATGAACTGGAGAACAAGCAAGCAACAAATACACATGCATGTAGTATTATATTCATTTGGTCCTGCAGTATGGTGGTTCGTCGTTATGAGGAATGATGATTGAGGGGGCTGATAATTTTGTTCCTGGCGCGGTGTTGAGCTGAGTTTTGGCGTTGATGGTTGTTGCACTGCATTGATTTAAAAGCCATTTAGGAAAATTGAATTTCTATGCTTTTGACAAGTTTTTATTTGGTGTTTTGAGTCTGTGTGTGTGTGTGTTTGGTATTTTAGGTTTGGCTGAAATAAACTAAAATTTACCGCATTGTAAATTTAAATTTGAAATTATATATAAGCCAAAAATTAAATGAGAAAATTCATAACTCAAAAGTTAATTATTTTATGGGTTCTGCCAATGCAATTTTGTGATATTTGTTATTTTTCTCGTTTGTCATTGCAGCCAATTTTTCGGAGACACAAATTATATAAATGAGTATGTTCTTTAAAATGATGAGCATGGTTGTGCGTAACAACGCTGGGTTTTCGAATGTGTGTTAAAGAAGATATACATATTTGTCCAACATCGCTAGCAGAACTTTGGTTTCGCTTGATATATATTTCTTAAACTTTTTATACCCTCAGCATTTATGCTATCGAGGGTATATACACGGAGAAAAAAATGCAGCAAACAAATAATATGTTTGGGTGCAAAATGTATGTTACGTTTGAAACTGTTGCAAACAAATATGTTTGAATCCAAACATATTATTTGTTTGCAGCATTTTTTATGCGTGTATACTTCCATACGGGCAAAATTTGTCTCATCTAAATAATGGTTTTAAACCCCAAGTATGTTTGGACGAAATCCGTTTCAAACAATTTGGAGTCGATTTAGCAATGTCCGTCTGTTTGTCTGGCTGGAGCTCACGGATTAACAGATTCGGTCCAAAATTTGGATTTTGTAATATTTTGTTCAAACTTAGTTAAAGTTCGAAGATGGGCCATATCGGTCCACTCCTTCAGGTACCTTCCCCACAAAAGTTCGAAAATGTTCGGAAAATTGTAAAGGTAGTAACCGACTTGGTCCATACTTTACACATCGTGAAATTTCTACCAAAAGTTCTAATATGGACCCCATCGGTCAAGTTCTTCAGGTACCCCCACACAAAATTTCGTAAAAGTTCAGTTTAGGACCTGCTCTCGAATCGCTTTGATTTTTGTTGTAACAATTTGTATTTGCTGCCCCCATTACGGCAGTACAAGTTTTATCAGGGGCGAGTCCATACATCCTGACACCAAGTCTGGTGGTTAGAGCGCACGATAACTTTCAAACGGATCTGCAATTTAGGCCAAAAAATTATTCATCGTAATATTATGTCCGATCTTAGTTTAAGTTCGAAGATGAGCCATATCGGTACATCCTTCAGGTACCTTCCCCACAAAAGTTTCAAAATGTTCGGAAAAATTGTGAGAACGATAACATACTCATCAAGAAATTTCTACCAGACATGGATGAGGTTCCAATACGGACTCTATCGGTCCACTCCTTCGGATACCTTCCACACCAAATTTCGGAAAAGTTCAGGTTAGGACCTGTTCTCGAATCGCTTTGATTTTTGTTGTAACAACTTGTATTTGCTGCCCCCATTACGGCAGTACAAGTTTTATCAGGGGCTTGCCCTGCATTCCGAAGTTGTAAAAAAACCCTATGGCACCAAGTGTAGCGCTTGGAGCGCACGATAACTCTCGAACGGATCTGTAGATTGGGTCCAAAATGTGGACTTCGTAATATTTTGTCCGAACTTGGTTTATGTTCGAAAATAGGCCATATCGGTGCACTCCTTTAGGTACCTCCGCCACAAGAGTTCAACACTTTACGCTAAAATGGTGTACACGATAACTCTCGAAGGTAGTAACCGATTTGGTCCATACTTTGCACATCGTTATATTTCTACGAGGCATAGATCTGGTTCGAAAATCAGCTTTATATATTTCAACTCTTTTGGGTAATTCTCACACAAAATTTCGGTAAATGCAGTTTAAGGCCTGCTATCGAATCGCTTTAATTTTTGTTGTAACAACTTTTACTCACTGCCGCCATTACGACCTTAAAAGTTTTTTCAGGGGCAAGTCCATACTTCCTGAGTAAATAGCGCGAAAGAGGTAAAAACGCTCTATATCGTCACCATAAATGCCCGAAGACGTAACCGACATGAAAATCGAAATTCGTTTTTTGACGTAATCTGATACATAAACCTAAAATACATGTTCTGGCAAAATTTCAAGATTTACTTCCAAAATGCAAATATATTTTTTGTTGGCAAATTCCAAAAAGGCCACAAAATCCGTAATCCGTAGATTCGATACTGTCGATAGATGGACATTTCAATTCACACAGGCAGAGGGTATATCTCTGTCGGCAAAGCCGAATGATACTTTTTTACTTGTTCTTAGTTTTAACGAGCAGAACCAGGGTTTAAAAGCCAGCATCTAAAAACATTAGCATTAGCTGTACACTTAAACTGCTACACAATATTCACACACACGGCTAAATAAGCAACCGAACGCATATTTATTTTTGTACAATTTTGCTTATTTCGTTTTTTACGCCTAATCTTTTTTTCGTTAGGCATAATCGACAACCACGCTACATATTTAACAGTCGGCTGACCATTCGTCGCAGCGAATTAGCCAGAGAGGGTGTTTTTTGTCATTATAGTTGCCAACGCAGCAATAAAAAATATGTAATTTAATGTCAAAATGATCCCATCATATGGTAGAATCTAAAGAATACTAATTATTATTGTTTAAAAATAAAAAAATATATTTTGAACGGCTTCACCAAAAATTCACATGTCCTTTGAACGAAAAAGTGGAATTAATTATATCGTGATTTTTAATGCATTACACTGGTAACCCTGATCTCAAAAACAATTGTTTGCTGAAAACATGGCTAAGCCGTTGAAACTTTGTTGCTTATTCTCTTTTCTGATATGTGTTGATCATGTGTGCTGCAAAATATGAGTATGCGTATCCGATGCTGATTTATTACAGCAACAATATCAATTAGCGTCAGCATCGCTAGCAATATTTTTGTGAAATTTGTTGCTACATGTTGTCGTTGTTCATTGTTGCTAAACATATTTCGGAGAAATTTTAGCAGGCAAAGCTGCAAATATTCGGTGCTTTTGCTAATATGGCGTTAGCATTTTAAACCCTGAACAGAACCTATTTTTTATTTTTAGTTTCGTTCGATGTGAGTGGCAGGGAATTGTAAAAAAAAACATTTTTTGATAATTCCACTAATCCAATAAATGACTGACTTGGGTTTGGGCGTCGGGTTAGTAACCCTCCCCTAGAAAAAACAGCCTACTATGAAAAAACGAAAGAAAAGAAAAACAAACCTCTCTAAAGTTGACGAACCCCGCAAACGTTTTAAGGACCATGATCTGCGAATCTGCACCTGGAATGTTCGCACCCTTTATAGAGAAGGTGCAGTCTTCGCATTGGTAGACGTACTTGAAAAGTACAAGACCGATATTACTGCCATACAGGAAATACGATGGATTGGGAAAGGCGTCACAACAACACCTAAAGGTGACGCACTGTATTATAGCTGTCATGACGTAAAGCATGAGTTTGGTTGTGGATTCGTAGTTAGTCGGAGACTAAAACATCTGGTATCCAGCTTCACCCCAGTGAATGAAAGACTTGCTGCAATTCGAATAAAAGCTAAATTCTTCAACATCAGCTTTATTTGCGCTCATGCTCCCACTGAAGAAAAGGACGAACAGACCAAAGATATATTTTACGAGCGCTTAGAGGAAACATATGACCGTTGCCCTGCCCATGACATTAAAATCATTCTAGGCGATTTTAATGCCAAAATTGGAAAGGAGAATATCTTTGGCCCAACAGTCGGGAAATTCAGTCTCCACAGTGAAACATCTGACATGGTAGTTAGCAGTACCAGATTTAATCATCTCGATACTCATAAGGGCACCTGGCTGTCTCCAGATCAGAAAACAAGAAACCAAATTGATCATGTTGTGATAGATGGAAGACATTCATCGAGCGTGTTGGATGTACGATCATTCCGAGGCGCAAACATTGATTCGGACCACTACCTTGTTACAGCAAAGGTACGCACCCGCTTAAGCGTAGCAAACAAAGTACGAACAGACACAACACGAAAGTTAGACATCGGTAAGCTGCAATCACAACAGATAGCCACAGCATATTCCACTCAACTAGCCCAATTGCTTAATCAAAGCACTCCTTATCCCGATAACATATCAGCGCAATGGCAAAGCATTGCCCACTCCATGCAAACAGCCGCAAAATCCATACTTGGATACCAGAGACCTCCACCAAGGAATCCATGGTATGATGAGGAGTGTCGTGCTGCCACCGAAGAGAAAAATGCGGCATATAGGGCTACTTTACAATCCGTAGCAACGCGTAGCGCACGAGAGAGATACAGGGAGAAAAGGAGAGAGGAGAAACGTCTTTTCCGCAGGAAAAAGAGAGAGATGGAAAAGCGGGAGTGTGAAAAAATCGAGATGTACAGGAGCCAGAATGAAGTCCGAAAATTCTACCAAAGAGTCAAGCATCAAACTGATGGCTTTGGTACAGGCACATCCTCCTGCAGAGACCAGCAAGGTAATTTGGTAACTGATACAGATAGTGTACTCAGGATATGGAAAGAACATTTTTCAAATCTGTTGGTATCCAATAGCAGCGAAGACGACGAAGATACCACAGTCCCAATCCCAGAAGATGGTATTGAATGTATACCGCCCAGCCAAGATGAGGTAAAGACAGCAATAAATCGGCTGAAGAATAATAAGGCAGCAGGGGCCGATGGCTTACCAGCCGAGCTGTTCAAAACCGGAGGCGACACGCTGATAAGGTGTATGCATCAGCTAGTTAGCACCATCTGGCAGGAAGAACGAGTACCCGACGATTGGAACCTGAGTATCCTGTGCCCCGTCCACAAGAAGGGAGATAAGACTGTATGCTCTAACTATAGGGGCATAAGTCTACTCCCTATTGCCTACAAGATCGTGTCAGGGATATTGTGCGAACGACTAAAGCCTATGGTCAACGAGATAATTGGACCATACCAATGTGGCTTTAGACCTGGCAAGTCCACCATTGACCAGATATTTACCCTGCGGCAAATCCTGGAGATGACCCAAGAGATGTAGATCGACACCTACCACCTTTTTGTCGATTATAAAGCAGCCTTCGACAGCCCGCTGCGTTGAAAGGTATTCCAAGCCATGTCTGAATTTGGTATTCCCGCAAAGCTCATCCGGCTTTGTAAAATGACTTTAACTGACACGAGGTCCTCAGTTAAAATAGCAAAGTACCTCTCCGAAGAGTTTGGTACCAAAAGAGGTTTCAGACAATGAGACAGCCTTTCGTGTGACCTCTTCAACATCCTGCTAGAAAAGGTTATACGAGAGGCAAACGTCAAAAGAAGTGGCACAATCTACACCAATAGTCACATGTTACTTGCTTATGCTGATGATATAGACATCATGGGCCGATCAGTAAAATAAGTAACTGATACCTTTATAAAGGTCGAAAGAGAATCTGCTAAAGTGGGTCTGGCGGTAAACGGTGAGAAGACCAAGTTGATGGTGTCGACGCGCAATGCGTCCATTGAGCTCGGACCGACTGTGGAAGTTGGTTCCTATAATATTGAGGTAGTAAAAGACTTCGTCTACCTCGGCACCTCCGTAAACACAACAAACGACATCAGTTGTGAAATAAAAAGAAGAATTGTATTGGCCAACAGATGCTACTTTGGTTTAAGTAAGCAGTTTAAAAACAAAGCCACATCTCGTCAAACAAAAATAACACTATACAAAACGCTGATACTACCCGTGCTAATGTATGGCTCCGAAGCATGGGTACTTGCGCAAGCAGACATGGCTGTGCTTGGTGTGTTTGCGAGAAAAATTCTTCGAAAGATCTACGGACCAATCTGCGTTGACGGTGAATATCGACGTCGCATGAACCACGAACTGTATCTGCTATACAACGACATCAATATAGTTAAACGTATCGAGATGCAGCGATTGCGTTGGCTAGGCCATATCATAAGAATGAGCGATGATGAACCCGCTAAAAAGGCGTATGAATACATGCCACATGGTGCACGCAGAATTGGCAGGCCAAGGAATAGTTGGCGCAAACAAGTAGAGGATGAGATGAAAAGGCGTGGTATTCCAGAGTGCAAAGCAACAAATAGAGAGGAGTGGAGATCTCTTCTTAGTTCGGCCTATAGAACAAATGTTCTGTAATGGGCCAGTTAAGTAAAGTAAGCAATAAATGACTCATTAATATTGTTTTAATAATTAAATTTGTGAATTAGTCTCAGCTATCTTCCATCACATTACATGGTGTACGATACCCTTTAAACAGCTTTTCCGATCACCACCTACTTTGCTCGATAAATCAAATATTATATCAGATATCAATTAACCTAAATTCAATTCATAGAATTCCTTTTGTTCTACCCTCGCCCAATGCCGCCTCCACACAGCAACCAGTCCTCATTTTTTGCTTCCTGGCGTTTACCATTAACTTTCGCAGTTTTTTGTTCACTTGGTGCTGTCATTTACCCACAATTTTATTTATAACTTTGCCCTGTCTGTGCAAAAAAAGTTTGGCATCATAAAACCATCCTTAAATTTCATAAAAAAGTAAAGTTTATACCTTCATATAACACAAATGAGGCCACCAAAATGCCAGGTATTGAGTCAGGAAATTGGAACACAAAAATAATAATAAGAACTTTTGTTTTAATAATGCCACTTCAGTTTCATTTGTTGGTAATAGCGCTAACCCGCTTAAGGAAAGCATCTATGTTTTCCCGGCTATTGCAGATATTGATTGTGGCAGAATCAGATTACAGTGAGCTTTTAATGAAATCGAAAACCAAATAGCTCGGCTTTAATGATATCCTTCGATGGAACGGTTTTTTGTTCATTTTGGTGGCATAAAATCTGAGGGCATAGCTTTCATACTACCAAAATTTTCCTCACCGAAAAAATGGTTTCGACCCCAAGTGTGTTTGGACGAAATTAGTTTCAGACAATTTTGAGTCGATTTAGCCCCGTCCGTCTATCTGGCTGCGATTGGGCCTCGTACACCCATGGGGTATGCGGCCCAAACACTGTGGGCATGCAGGACAGCATTTGTAATACATTTTGAAGCATTTATCAATGTATGTGTGAATATTTTTTGCATGATAGAAATCAAAACTATTTTGATTTTGGAAATGAAAACCTTTCAATCCGATGAATTTTGTTTATTTTCGATGTAATCAAAAAACAATTATTGAAAATAATAAATATTGCTTGTGGGGAAATTTACAATTTTTGAAAACTTCAACTAAATACCGTGTTTTGGAGGAAAATTTATGATTTCTGGAATGTGGATTGAAGGAATTCCACACTACTCAATCTCACACGTACACAAAGGGTTAATCGGCAGCAGCAGTTTGGCAGTAAATGTATGGGTGGCATTACCCCCACAAAAGTTAAAAAAATTTGCAAAAATTGTGCGCCCGGTAACTCTCGAAGTGAATTACCGATTTGTCCCATGCTTTGAACATAGTAATACTTCTACCAGAAGTAGATCAGGATCTAACAGATATAGAATCGGTCCACTTCTTCGGGTTACTTCGAAACACAATTTCAAAATGTTTGGCACGAATGCAGTTTAGTGACTTGTCTTTTTGCAGTCTGTTGTGCTTACGGCTCCTTTTACGACGGTAAAATTTTTTCTGGGGCAAGTCCATATTTCCTGATGTAATGTTCCAACAGGTCTAAATAACCATGTTGACACCAACTTAAAGGACTGATGAAACGTACGAATTAAGAATCCGATTTGGCTGAATCTTTGCGCAGCTAAAACATCTTCAAAAAGTACATCAAGTTCCAAGAAGGCATGCATTGAAAAACATCATCGGGTACATCCCACAACAAAATTGGCGTTTTCAAATTTTTACCGAAGGTACATCTTGTTTTCCTGTTCAATACTTTTCGTGGGCAAGTATATGCTTGCTAAACAACTAAAGTGCAAATGGATCGAATTAATTAAAAAACTTTCATAAATAATAAACTTCGTCCTAATAAGAAAACAATATATAAAAATAAGTGGTTGACATTGATAAAATGATTGGTCCAAAATTTGGTTCTCAAAATATGTTGTCCAAGAAAAGATCATCTTCAAAATTGTTCGCAAATGTGCAGTTTAGGGACATGTCGTTTTTACATCGAACTACAGTATAGTTTTTATCGGGGTAAGTCCATATTGACTGAAAAAATTACCCTAAAGCTACACAAATTTAAAACGATGAATAGCTATGCCTTGCGTTATATGCCTGCAATTGGTTCGCTTTTGAAGAGCAATAACCATTTCGTGCTAGGGGACTAGCAAATGAGCGTGATGAGCATTGTCGTACGAACCCTGAAGACCCAAGATTTGAGAAACTTTTGAACACGCTAGTCATAAGTCGAAAGACTGGCTAGGCCACTTGATGCAATGCAATACGAAGGGAACTAGAAAAGTTGTTATCCTAATAATGAAAACGTGAATCATCAAAAATGGATTTATTTCTTTTTTGTTGTTGTTATTTTAAGTATTCTCCAGCATGATTTATACACTTTTTCATGCGCTCAAACTTGAAACATGGTATTTGAACGCTTCAACAGCATCGTCAGTCGAAGAAAATTGTTAGCCTTGCCTTTTTCTTGATGTTCGGGAATCATACGAAGTCGTTGGATTCCAAATAAGGGCTGACCCATCAATCTCACGTTTTGTTCGGTCAAAAAAGGCGCTGGTTCGAATCGATATGTGAGAGCTTACATTGTCATGGTGCACAATGATTCGTCTTCTCCTCATTGTTTTTCAAATTTCTCAGGAGATTTCAGGCAAACAAGCCGTATAGTCGGTACATGGCCAGTTTAGCCGAAAAAACAGACGACCATTTGCTTCATAGCGCTTCTTCCATGAAAAATTTTCGTTGGATTTGGTATTGCTGGTTTGTTTCGGGCTCATACACATAGATCCAAGATTCGTCGTGACTCTACCTCACGGTATATAATATGACGATCTTACTCTATCCGTTCAGGCACAGCATAATTTTTTTGGGGCAACGGCCGTTTTTGGACGAACCTCACGACATTTGTTTATTAGCGAGTGTCGGCCACCATTAAAATCCATTGAAACAGTTTTTCATAGTGCAATAAGAGGGTCCTTGCCGTGATCCACGTAGAAAGTTGTGAAAAAATGATGGGACGAAAATGTTCACAAGTAAATTCCATTTTTTTGCAAATTGATTTTTTCAAGTCATTGCAAGCAACACAATCCACGGTTGTATTCCAGAACCCAGAGGTCGATTAGGCTAAAAACTATCAAACATTCAAAAAAATCAAATGGCGCCTGGTAACACGCAGTGTTGCCTAGGCCAGAAACTTTTCTAGTTCCCCTAGTATAGGTACAGTATTAAGTAAATAGTGGGCCACGGATAAATCAGTCTTGAATCCAGGAAAAAATAATGGCCGGCTGTTACTTTCAACGTCGTGACGGTGACAGTTTGGAAGGGCAGCTCGTATTATTTTAATCGGCAGTTTATAATGTACACCGAGAATGATTGGGCAAAGATGAGTTGCTACGCCTCAGACTTCAGCCGAGTAGGTACCATCACAATTTACTATGAAGAATTAAGAAAAATATATTTACATGTTTATATTGAAAAATTTAAATGATTATCATGTATACAAAATGTCTTTGTCGAATACCGTAGTAATACTTCTACGAACTGCTACTGACATGATTTCGGGCATAATTTTGTTTTTTAATAATTTTATGAAATCACGAGGCTACCCTGGGTACTTCGGCATTGGTTGGCACTTAGTCCTTCCAAATGTATAACATACATTCTACATTCTAACTTCTTCTCTAAAATTTGTGACAATTTTTATATTTATAAATTTCAAAATTAAGTAAACAAATAATTTTGAAATAAGAAAAAAAAAATTGGGTGTTATTTCCGCGATTTGTTGGTGTTATGTCCGCATTGCTTTGCGCTCAAAATCATTTTGGGAGTGATGTCCGCTCACCGTGGACATAGATGGACCAAAAAAAGTCCTGACAATGTTTAGTCTACCGGTACCACCCGCATTGTATTTCACATCTCCTACCTCTTTTTAATCTCGCACATAAATCGTCATAAATATGAAGTTTGAATTTATTCTGTCGCTATTGTTATCACAAGAAAAAAAAACATATATGTTCCAGATGTTTAAGTTAAACTATTAAATATATGTTTTGTGGTTTTATATGAAGTTGAAGTTATTATCTAATAGCCACGAGCTATTTTCAAAACAAATATAAATACAAATAAATAACTTATTATGAATTCAGGCAGAGCTTTCACTAATTCACTGATATTGATATTTTTTTGCTTGGTTGTTGTTTTTGTGTAAACAATAATTTCTTGTTTTTGTTAGCTCTGAATTTTCGCCATTTTCGAAGGGTTGAAACAAAACAAACAAAAATTTACATTTTTTGTGTTTACGTTTCCATGCTTTTATTTTTGTGTTTACAATTCGTATTTCCTTTTTTTGCGTGGGCGAAAGGATTTAGGAACATTATTTTCCAATTAATTTAATTGCATTTGTATAAATGGATTATTTTTGTTGTTGTCTCGGTTTTTCTTCTTAATGATGAATGTTTTTTTTTTACCAATTTCTGCTTTATTACAGATTATTTTGTAACCGTCTGTGTGTGTGTGCGCGAGTGTTTAACTGCATTTAGCTGCTGACCCAAACAATTGAAATACTTTGACGGCAATCATAAAACGAACAAAGGAGAGCAAAAAGGTAATTACTTTGTTTTTATTTGTAATGTATTTAATTTGATTTGTGAAATTCAATTAGGAAGTTGTTCAATAGTTTTTCAACCTTTTTCATCCTGACAGTACAATTATTTTCTATCATCATTTATAGCTTCTAACAAATAAATAAATCATTATCACAATAATCCCATTTTACATTTTTTGTTGTATAAGTTTAATTAAGAAATAGTAATAGATGTTCGACAGGATAAATACAGATATACTATATAGTTCGCAACTAGCAACTAGGGCCAGAGTAAAACATAACTTTAGTCGGCACTTCTAAAAATTCTTCTAAAAAAGGTAAACAAAACAGTCGCCTTTGTCGATAGACTTAAATGACTTAAAAAACTAATCAGGAGTGGTGGTAAACGTACACCGCCGTTAGGTATGTTGGACGGCCCTAAATAGTGTGATATTTTGGGCCCACATTTCGGAGAGTATTGGAATCCCCTAAATACATATATAGGGGGGTTTTGTCTTTCCGCAGTTTTAACTTAAAGAAAAAAGTGAGAAAATTCACAGGGAATTTATAGTTGTAAGAAGGACTATCGGGTGCCATCGTGGTGCAATAGTATGCACACCCGCCTTGCACGCTAAAGGTCGTGGGTTCGATTCCCCGGCCAGGCAACATCCAAAATTTCAACGGTTGCAAAATACCCCTCAGTAATGTTGGCGACATTTCCTGAATATTTCAGCCATGTAAAACTTCTCTAGAAGTGGTGTCTTAGGACGCGCCGTTCGACTTGGCGATAAACAGTAGGTCTCATATCATTGGACTAATATGAAACGGGGTGCACTCATTGATATGAAAAAAGTCTCCCATGTCCCGCATGGGATGTTTGTGGAACAATTAGTAAAAATTGCTGCACTTAAGAAAAGAACTGGAACTTTTGTGGAGAAGATACTGGAAGGAGTTGCTTGGAATAATCCAATCATTGATTTGATCGATGACAAACGATGCCCAATGTCAATTCTACCTTTCGGTTGGTATCGTGTCATCAGTCATTTCAGTTTGTCGGCGTAGGATTTTGAAGAGCAGTCGGACCATTAAAAATTAATGACATCGTTGTAATCAAGACCACAAGGTCTACATTCAGTAAAAATTTCGAACAGCTCTTAACCAGCAATAACGAAGTTTATAAATGCTGGGGGGATATACCCGAAGTGTTTGTTCTTGGAACCAAAGGGGGAACCGAAAGAATATCAAACTACAGTATGCCAACTTCCTCCCTTTACTCGGGACATTATTGTGAGATACATGGTGGATAAGACTCTTCCACCCAGACATGTCCGCAGGGATCTTCATGACCTAGAGGGAATTGTCATACGATAGATATTAGAGAGAATCCCCAGATCAGTAGGTCTATCAAGTAGATTTAGAATGGATTCACACCGATGCAGTCACAGATGCCATAAGCAACTATTGCGGGAATTCGGTCATCGGAGTAAATCCCCCAACTACCGCAGCTGAAAAACGTCAGCGGTCCTGATATACCAGAGTAGTTATGGCTCAAATACGTTCGGGATGGTGCAACCAAACCAACTACACTACTTCTGTAGTTACAAATTATCGATGCAGCCACATGGAGATGGAGTTAGATCCACATTAATCAGGAAATCGAACATACTATCATATCAAATGCTGTTACAACAACTGGCCCGCCTCATTGCTTCAGGTTCTACAAAATATAAGTAGAAAAGATATTCTCCTCATAGACATCAAACGACTTGTGCCGTTTGTTCATACGACCAGGACACTAATAGAGTGGATTCTCCATGGTTTAGGTTTCTTCCGAATCTTCACAGAGCCTATAGTGCTCAATATTGTTGTGCTCCGACTCTTGAGTGATGACCCCTATTTTTTTTGTGAAGAAAGAAGTGAAGCGGTGCTTGGCACAGTCTTCCATCGACCAGTCGTTAACGAACTCATTTTCCACAACATTGCAGTATACCGGTATCCAGACGAGACCAGATTTTATAACAAACAACAATAGACACTAGTAGACTATGTACACTAGGGTTATGCTTTTTTACAAGCCCATTTGACGTATGAGATCGAAACAAAACAGCAATCGACCCTGTGGGTCTTCGAAGGCGGGCCGAATGCTATAAGAGTTGTTCATGGAGGAAACACTTCGAAGCAAATGGTCGCCTGTTTCTTCGATCATGTGCCGACTATACGCCTTGAGCAATGTAGGACGGTCAATTCTGAGTGGTACACTACAATTTGTTTGCCTGTCGTCTCCGGAAAACGAACATGAGAAGACGAATCATTGTGCACTATGACAATGCGAGCTATGAAATATCGATTCAAAGCAGCGCCTTGTTGACCGGACAAAACATGGAATTAATGGATCATCCGCCGTACAACCCTGCCTTGGCACCTAATGACTTCATTTGACTCCAGAACGTCAATAAAACAAGTAAAAAAGTATCAGTCGGCTTTGCCGATAGAGATATACCCCCAGCCTTTGTGAATTGAAACTATTATCTACGGACAGATTAAATGAATAGAGGATCTTTTCAGAATTTTCTGGCCCTTTGAACGTGCCGACAAATATATGGATTAGGATTAAAGATCAAAAGTGTTGCGGAATAAGTACTTAATTTTTCCACGTCCACAGTTGGTATATCGTCACCATAAATGCCCGAAGACGTAACCGACATGAAAATCGAAATTCGTTTTTTGACGTAATCTGATATATAAAGCTAAAATACATGCTATGGCAAAATTTCAAGCTTCTACGTTCAAAAACAACGATCCTATTCAAGAAATGGCATTTAGGAAAATGGGATAAAATTGCAGATTTTGTTGTGATGGAGGATCTCAAAACTAAGCAACTCAGCGGTTTTGGTTTCACTACTTATTCCCCTTCGTATATTGACGATAATATCCCATATAGTCGCCTTCATAAGATTAATATTCCGTAAAACAGTTTTAATTTTATAACGTTTTTTGCATATCCTATAAAGTTTTGGTTTTGTGGGTTACGTCTTCGGGCATTTATGGTGACGATATGCAGATCAGTTGTTCATAGATCTTCTCTGGGAGTAGGCGTAAAGTGAAGATTTGGTCCATTGTAGATTTGCAAGGTCTATAATGGCATTGGTAGGACCCAATTATTCCATTGACCATAGATTTTAGCCGTTCACAGGACATAGCAGACTGAGGTTCCAACCGTTGGGTATGCATTCCTCCAGCCAAATTTAGTTCGGCGGTAAACACTCAATGGCGTAGTTTTTGTTTGGTTCTGGGGTATATTCGCCACCCGTGTTTGATATCAGAAGCTTGATAAAACGCTCCTTGCAGCTCCTCAGTATGCTTTCAGTGCCTGCACTACCATACCTTTCACTCTGATATTTTACACTCTTGTGAAGTTTGCGCACTTCATTTTGGTCATGCCGAGTTTCCCTCGTTCACGTTATTCCCGTTATTTCGTTTTTCTTCTGAAACTAAATTTCTCATTGTCTCCCGATATTTTTTCTTGGCTCTTCGTGTTGCTATTGACCCCAAGGTTTTCTCTTCAGTAGATTCACCACTCTTCGAATGTTCCAATGGATTTTTAGGAGATGGGTTTTGGAACCCAAGAGTAGATTTTTCCTACAATTTAAAGATAGTGGGTTATTCTTGGTGACTACGATCTTCCATATTATTGGTTCCAGCATGTGGGTAAGTAGGGTAAGCGGTGTAGGTTTCTTGGGTTTGCAGCTTCTCGACATCCAGCTTTCGTTCTGTATTAGATTCCATTCATGGCTATGACAGCGGTCAAATAATCTCTCAAGGCGATCGTAGAATATATCCGTGTTCTGTTCAACTTAGCCTTCGGTTGGGGAGTGGGCGCATATGGGATTCGCAAGAGTAAAATTTGCTCCATTTCAATCGTATTTTACTCCCATTCGGAAAGGAGAAAAGCATATGCATAGAAAACTAAGTTGCCAATATTTTCAATAGTCATGGAAAGACCCATACATATATATACCAAAATGAATGTCTCGACGAGCTGAGTCGATCCGGCTATGTCCGTCCGTCCGTCTGTCCATCTAAACATTGTAATCACGCTACAAGTCGCAATTTTAATCCAATCGTCACCAAATTTTGGGTGTTGATGAAAGTCCCGGAGGGGAAGAAGCCAATTGATTTTGGTGATGGTCGGATAATATTCAGGGGTCGGAATATGCAAAAAACTTATTTGGAGAAAAAGTCATCATTTTATTTCAAAGCGTATATATTCGCTTCTATCCCCCATACATATATGTAGGAAGAGAGAAAATTAGGCCTACCACAACATAACAAACAACCCCCACAAGTTAGTGTTAGAGAAGCATTCAAACCGTGCAGACGTGCAAGCGAAGAAGTCTAACCGAGTAGACGTGTATTCAACGACGCGCAATCGCAACGACGGGCGAGAGCAAATCATAAACTCCATTCGATTCATTTTATTTACTACATTAATCAATTCATTCTATTACATACTCCATTTAATATCATTTTATTAACATTCAATAAACTCATTACTTTTAAATTGTTTAATCTTAATAAACAAAACTCTTTCAATCCATCTTGTGAACGGATAAGTATAATCCAACAGGGATTCTGCAAAGATTCCCATAAATTTGGGGGCTCAACCCGAATGTAAAGTGAAAATCTCAACCCGAATGTAAAGTGAAAATCTCAACCCGAATGTAAAGTGAAAATCTCAACCCGAATGTAAAGTTAATAAAACTCAAACTCGACGAAATAATAAAAAGTGAACATTGCAAACGGCAAACTCGACATAAAAAACAGAAATTCTAAGTGACGAAATTACTCGCTGTAATTTGTAACATTGTGAAATACGCAATTCTCGCAATAGAAAAGTAACGAACTATCTATCGAACTCTCTAGATCATTTACTAAAAAGAAAAGAAACGTGTAAAAGTAAAATTGTCAACCGTCAAAATGCCTATGCTCGGAGATTTTGCATTGGTGAGAAACAATTTGGCGACGGCGAAAAAAACGACAGTTACTATGCTTCATCAATTTGTTTTTGAGAACGAAGGAGACAGAGGTAATCGTAAACGCCTGCGAAGTTTTGAAGGTTTCTCTTTTGGTGAAGAAGACGAGGAGCAATACAACAAAAAATCAGAATATGTGAAGACGCACATGAAAACATCAGACCTTATTTCTATTTGCTGTTTGTTAGGAATCGACTATGACGTAGACGATTTGTTTCAACATGTGTTTGCAAATTTGAAAAAGGGGATGTTGCTGACGACCGCTGATGTTGCTCAGGGTGATGACGACGACGTCACCGACGATGAGGAGAACGAAGAGAATGAAACCGATGAAGAACAAAATTCGGCTAGCAACGACGAAAACGATCAAACCATAGTCAACACTCAAAACAAATTAGAACTTTTACAAGACAACGACAATGATAGTGATGATGATGAGGTTCCTGCTCAAACACATCATAATGAAGTTAACTTGTGCGCCTCACGATATGCACTGAAATATGAAGATAATGCGACGAAGAATAAAAACACATACAACAATAAGAAAACATACGAGAAAAATAATAACGAAGTTAACTCCGCGGTTAAACAGAAAAAACGACTTAATAATAATCAAAACAAAACAAGTAACGATGAACATTTGATGAAACAACAGTGTGACCTAGTTAACGTAAATGTACCAAGATTTTCCATGAGTTTTCGAGACATAGAAGATTCAATGCGATTGTTTGATGGATCTGGCACATTGTCAATTCAATCATGGCTCGAAGAATTTGAAGAAATGGCTAGTGTTATGTATTGGGATGATTTCCAGAAATTTGTATTCGCGAAAAAATCATTGACGGGATTAGCTAAATTATTTATTTCAAGCGAAAGAGGAATCACAACATGGAACAAATTAAAAAAGGCCCTTTTGTGCGAATTTGGATCATCCATGAACAGTGCTCAATTACATAAACTACTCACTGAGAGAAAAATGAATAAAAACGAAAGTGTGCATGAATATTTCCTACATATGAAAGAATTAGCATCTCGTGGTTCTATAGAGGACAGTGCTCTAATTCAATATTGTATCGACGGTATTAAAGACTCTATTTCGAACAAAGCAATTTTATACGGTGCGCGTAATCTAACAGAATTTAAAGAAAAACTTAAGTGTTATGAAACAATGTGGTTTAAATTCAGAAACAATAACGATACGAAACACTCTGGCGATAAATCTAATGTTAAAAGTGACAAAAACATGTTATGCTTTAATTGTGGAAATAAAGGACACTCGTCGAAATACTGTAAGGACAAAGGAAAAGGACTAAAGTGTTTTAATTGTGACAAATTCGGACACATATCAAAAGATTGCCCTTTGAAAAGTGAAAAGACAAATGTACGATTAATTGCAGATGATATAATGAGAAAAAATGTTAAATTTCGTGAAGACATTCAAATACTTGCATTATTCGATACAGGTAGTAAATTCAATATAGTTTCCGAAAATCTATATAATCGATTGGGCAAACCGAAACTTTTGAAATCAAACTTTCATTTAGTCGGATTCGGTAAAAACGCGAACGCGAATAAAGTTAAACCTTTAGGATACTTTAACCATGAAGTGCAAATAGACAATGAACAATATGATTTGACATTCCATGTAGTACCCAATTCTTCAACCGACGTCGAGGTAATTTTAGGAAAAGAATTTTGCAGATTTGCTGAAATAAGTATTACAGCTGATGGCGTGAAAATCAAAAAGGTAAATGATTCAGTATCTGATGAGACTCATAGTATTATGAAAATGGACGTTTGTACCGACGACGAACACCACATCAATATAGATCCTAAAGCTAGCGAAGATTCAATCCTGAAAGTGAAGAATATGATCCAGAATTACAAACCTCAGAAGATCAAAACGACGAATGTAGAAATGCGTATTACCCTGACTGACGACAATCCGATATATTGTACACCACGAAGACTTCCCTTGAAAGAGAAAATAATAGTTGACGAACAAGTAGATAAATGGCTTGAAGAAGGTATCATTGAACCATCGGAATCGGAATTTTGTAGTCCAATTGTTTTAGTCAAGAAGAAAGACTCTACACACAGACTTTGCGTGGATTATAGAAAGATAAACAAAGTCATCGTTAAAGATCATTTTCCACTGCCATTGATAGAAGACCAGCTCGATAGACTTCAAGGAGCGACGATATTTAGTACCATAGATTTACGCAACGGTTTTTTTCATGTCAATGTCAACAGCGATAGTCGGAAATATACATCTTTTGTTACCCATAACGGACAATTCCAATTTCTTAAAGTACCTTTTGGACTAAGTAACTCACCTGCCGTTTTTCAGCGACATGTAAATGCTATATTTAGAGACTTAACGCGAGAAGGTGTAGCGTTACCTTACGTTGATGACGTTATAGTTCCAGCGAAGACCGAAGAAGAAGCTGTATCAAATTTAGAAAGAGTTCTAGATACATGCAGAGATTACGGATTAGACATCAACATTAAGAAATGTCATTTTCTACAACGACGAATCCAGTTTCTTGGTAACATAATAGAAAATCAACAGATTTCACCAACACCAGAAAAGATCAAAGCTATGGCGAAATATCCACAACCGAAAGACGTTAAACAAGTAGAAAGGTTTCTTGGATTAGCGGGATATTTTAGAAAGTTTATACCAGATTTCGCGTTGATAGCAAAACCTTTAACCGACTTAAAGAAGAAAAATGCTCTGTTTAGATTCGACGCTGAACAGATAACAGCTTTCAACAAACTTAGACAGATTTTATGCGACGTACCTGTTTTAAGGATTTTTAACCCGAATTATGAGACTGAAGTTCATACAGACGCTTCAATAGATGGATACGGGGCTGTGCTTTTACAAAAGTCACCAGATGACAATTTACTTCATCCAGTCTATTACATGAGTCATAAAACCAGCGACGCCGAGAGGAAATACACCAGCTACGAACTAGAAGTGCTAGCAATCATACAAGCTTTGAAAAAATTTAGAGTTTACCTGATCGGAATACGTTTTAAAATAGTCACTGATTGCAATGCCTTTGCGAAGACGTTAGATAAAAAGGATTTGTGTACCAGAGTAGCACGTTGGGTATTATTCCTGCAAGAATATGATTATGTTATAGAACATCGTCCCGGAACACAGATGAGACATGTCGACGCTTTAAGCAGACAACCGATTATGATAATCAACGAACAGAATTTGACGTCGAAGATAAGTCGCTTACAGATACAAGACGAAGATCTAAACACCATTCGAGAAATTTTGAAAGATAAGCCAGACTATAAAGATTACTTCATAAAAGGAGACATTTTGTACAAACTGGTTGATGATAACGAACTGATAGTTGTACCGAAAGGAATGCGTAGTGAAATTATTAGAACTGCTCATGAGAAAGGACACTTCTCCGTAAAGAAAACCAAAGAGATAATTGCAAAAGAGTATTTCATTCCGCAATTAGAAGAGAGAATCCAGAAACAGATATCGAACTGTATCCCTTGCGTTATTTTGAATAGAAAGCGTGGTAAGCAAGAAGGCGAATTAAATCCGATACCTAAAGACGATACACCGCTACACACGTACCACATAGATTTTCTTGGACCTCTTCAAGCAACAAGTAAACTTTACAACCATATTTTTGCCGTTATCGATAGTTTTACCAAATTTTGTTGGCTGTATCCCACAAAAACGACTTCTGCCAAAGACGCTATTTCCAGACTTTCAACACAAAGTACTATTTTTGGTAATCCTGCGAGAATTATATCAGATCGAGGATCGGCTTTTACGAGTGATGAATTCAAGACGTATTGTGAAGACGAGAATATCGTTCATATCAAGATAACTACAGGACTTCCTGGTGCAAATGGTCAAATCGAAAGATTGAACAGCATCATAGTATCCGTACTATCAAAATTAAGTATTGACGATCCAGCTAAATGGTATAAGCATGTTAGTGCAGTACAACAACTTATAAACTCGACGTACCAGCGAAGTGTAGATACAACACCATTTCAAATGCTAATTGGAACGAAGATGAGAAGCAAAGAAGACTTACATTTGAAAGAACTACTCGATCAAGAACTTATTGCTATTTACGACGAACAAAGAGAATCCATAAGAAATTCTGCAAAGCAACAAATTCTTGCCGTACAGGAGGAAAATAGGCGTGTTTTCAACAAGAAACGTAAACCAGCGAACCAGTACAACGAGAACGACGTGGTAGCAATTAAACGAACCCAGCTTGGTGGAGGACTCAAGCTCAAACCAAAATATTTAGGACCATACAAGATTGTTAAAGTTAAATCAAACAACACTTACGACGTAATCAAAATTGGTAGCAGTGAAGGACCGAGATATACCACAACTTGCGCCGAATACATGAAACCATGGCCCGATAACCTAAGTGATGACGACATACCTGATTGCAGGATGGCCGAGTTGTAGGAAGAGAGAAAATTAGGCCTACCACAACATAACAAACAACCCCCACAAGTTAGTGTTAGAGAAGCATTCAAACCGTGCAGACGTGCAAGCGAAGAAGTCTAACCGAGTAGACGTGTATTCAACGACGCGCAATCGCAACGACGGGCGTGAGCAAATCATAAACTCCATTCGATTCATTTTATTTACTACATTAATCAATTCATTCTATTACATACTCCATTTAATATCATTTTATTAACATTCAATAAACTCATTACTTTTAAATTGTTTAATCTTAATAAACAAAACTCTTTCAATCCATCTTGTGAACGGATAAGTATAATCCAACAGGGATTCTGCAAAGATTCCCATATATATCTATCAAAAGCAATTCCTGCTATTGAAAGTGGAAAATATCACCTTTGCAACGATGAAACTTAGGTTGTCGTAGGTGGTCAAACAACGAAGATATCGCAATAGCCGCTAATAGAACCCAATTTTTCGTTTTTGTGATTTTAATAATAATGACTAATACACAGCTTTGGTTGGGAACCTTCCAAAAGTAAAGTCTGACTATGAAAGCAGAAAATCCCATCTTAACAATGATGTAAAGGAAGTTGGTGTAGGTGGCCAAATAACGGATATATCGCAATAGTCGGTAATACATCACATTTTTCCATTTTTTTTTTTTGCAATCACGCTACAAGTCGCAATTTTGATTGGATCGTCACGAAATTCTGGGTGTTAATAGGGGTCCCACAGAAGAAAACCCCTATTTTTTTGGTAATGGTCGGATATTATTCAGGGGTCGGAATTTGGAAAAGAAAAAAATATTTGGAGAAAAGGTCAACGTTTTATTTCAAAGCGAATATCACTCTTCTGTAAGAGGTATATCGAAAGCAAAACCTGGCAAGTAAAGTAGAAAATATCACCTTTACAACGATGTGAAAGAGGTTGCCATAGGTGGTCAAACAACAGAGATATCACAATAGTCGGTAATGCATCCCCTTTTCCATTTTTTGTGCAATCCACTACAGGTCGGCATTTTGATCGGATGAAGCCTATTGATTGTTGGCGTACATACCACCTTTTTTCGTTAGCAACGAAAATAAAGTTGTAGCTCGTGTACAGGATTGAATGTAGACTCTTTATTGTTCAACCCCTTTAAAAATGTTCATTGTGAAAACAACAATGTTTGTATAAAATATCAGTGTGTATTATTGTAAAAATATTTGAAAAAATAACCTCAAGCTTTTGTACAAAGTTCCGATAATGGAAGCGCATTACAAATTGTATTATTATAATTTCCCCTGTTAAACGTGCGAAAAACTAACAGATTATATCTGTCCTCCACTACCAATAATTGGTCCGGCACATTATTTGCCCCTCCCTCCGTTCCACCGTCCAAAGGGTGGTCACAAACGTAAATGTTAAATTTTCACTAACAAAAGTTCATTTGCATATTTGCCTTTTGTGCTATGTGCTCGTGTGTTTCTGTGTGTGTGCATTTGCTGTATATATTTGTACATTTGGTCAAAAGGTTAGTAGAAATTATGTCAGTGTGTTACCATAGCAAATAAAACATCGTGTGTTTTCGTTTTGTTATCTTCTGTCTCTCCGGGTATGGTAATTGTTTCGAACATGTTTGAAGTACATAATTTGTTCTGTTTTTTGCATTATTTCAATTGAAACTCTGTAGGTGGGTGGGTGGTGCAAACTTGGGGTAATTTAATTCCTAGGACGTTGGTTGTTGATGACGATCCCCTTGGTGAAGGGGAATTTGTTTTAACTTTTTGTCGTCTCATTACTGTGCAATTATTTGTGTTCGGAGTTGTACTTAACCTGTTTCGAATGTTATTTAGTTAAAATAATTAACTGTGGGGAATATATGTATGTATATTGAAAAGTAGTAGAGTTTTGTTACAGTTTTCAGCTTTATTTTTAATTTGAAGTGATACTTATTACACTGAGGGGAAGTTAAGTGAGGGAATTAAATTTTATTTTTGTTCAACTGGCGCCAGAAGCCACAAAAAATATGGACTCTGTATTATTCCCAAAAAAACAATTATTCGATATCCTAATGGCTTCACAATATATTTACAAAACAATAATTTAAAATCTTTGACAATAAATTTTATCAATCACAGCAAACGATTATAAGAAAGAAAAAACTACAGCAGTAATTCAATACCAAACATACAGAGCAACTAAAACACACACACATCCATGCAACGATATCGCTCAGTAGAACCCCTACCATGGCATTAGAACTAAAGAATTATTGGCATCAAAGAACATTTAAATCAAGAGACAACTCTATAAAAATAACAAAACTTTTGTAAATTAATAACACCCGCATAGAGCAGTTCTGAATGATAAAGAAACTTTGAGGCAACAATACATTTATTCACATACATACTCGTACATGGTTAGATAACCGCAAGATAATGTCATAAATCTAAAATTGTTTTTAAGCTCATTTATTAAGCGCCGAATTGCTGGCAGCAGTTTTTCACTGTAAGTTTTTTTAATTTTCGCAAGATAGAAAATTCGATAAAAAATATCAAGTCGATCAGAACAAAAGTTACTGAAATAAAAACGTTGAATGGAACGAATCTGTTGAGTTTTGTATGTGAAATAAAAACTCTCAGCCTTTAAGATAACAGCTGACTGGATCGCACGATAACTCTCGAACGGATTAACCGATTTGGTAAAAAATTTGACTATCGTAATACTTTGTCCATCCGGTACCTCCCCCACAAAATCTTCGCTAATATGGTACGCGTATCAACCGATTTTGTCCAAACTTAGGATCTCGGAATATTTTGTCCGAACTTAGTTTATGTTCGAAAGTGGGCCCTTTCGGTACACTCCTTAGGGTTCAAGTACGCTTAAAAGTCTGTTCGATGATCCTTTGGAAATTTTTACCGAAGGTACTCCTAGTGGTCCTGTTTACAGCGACATTATGTTTTTCGTGGGCAAGTCCATGTTTCCTGCTATAATTGCCCAAAAAGCTCTAAATTATATAGTGACCAACTGGTGGGTGCCATATCTATGGAGAAGAATTACTCCCCAAATAAGACACACTTCCAAAATGAACTATGTGTTCAGATACCTCCCACGCAAAGTTTTGAGCTTTTATCCTAATCCATATTTATGTCGGGAAGTTCGTACGCTCACAATTCTGAAAACGTGCTAAATACATACGTTTTTTTTATAAAATTCTTTCAATTCACACGGGCTAAGAGGATATCTCTGTCGGCAAAGCCTAACTACTACAAACCCTAAAAAATTTACAGCACAGAGGCCGGCTGCCCCGGCTGAGGTTTGAACCTGGGTCCTTTCCAACAAACCGACAATGTTGTCGAGGTCTTAGCATTCTAAGCCACTGCCAATCTATGACATCAAACTTCCGAAATGAAAGGCATTAAAATTCATGAAGGAACACCCCCTTCGATTTATACATGTGTATGTATTGAGAAATGAATCTAGACAAGACACTAGGTTGACTTGATAAGAAAAAAGCTTCAAAAATACTTCATATCTGCAAATTTTTAATAATGTTTGTATAAATTGAAGTTATCAAACTCGGCATTCTAGCCGTTCACATCCCATATGCTCGATGAACTGAATTAAACCAGCAGCGAAACGTTCGTAACATGCATATTGGTTGGATGTGTGGACTTCGCTAGAATTCACTTTTTCAATACAAAACTCCTTAGGTCATGTTAGCTCGGTTAATTCAATTAATTATTTTGTCGTTTGTTGAGTATTTTTCAGTTATCAGATTCCTCTGTGCCCATACTCAACAATTACGCATACTGGACTGTCCGCATGAATGAAACAGGAGGCAGGTGCATGGGTTTATCTGGTCAGTTAAAAAATGCAGCGTATCGTTCGGTCCTAATCCACATGTAGTGCTTAGTTGGGTGTAGTACTTTCAATTTAATTCAGCATCTTCCGAATTTTAATTGGGCTACAACCGGTCTCGTCTGCCTTGGCAGCTTGCGTCATTTTGTTGCGATGGATGGATGGATATCCAACCTTACGGCTTATCTTCTCTCTACTACCTCTAGAATCTTCCCAACTGTCGACAAGAAATCAATTTATATGTACGATTCACTTTTGCTGGCATCCTTGTCCGGCTTATGTTGCGGGACTTCCCTGCCAACTTTCGCGGCACACAACTTCGGTTCATGGACTTGTTATTTCTAAATTCCACACATATATTTGATTATCGAATGTTTCAAGAACGGATGGAGGAAAGTCTTCTTTATGTCCTCAAACAGCTTAGCGTGCTAGACGGTAAAAAAGGCCTTCTACAGTTTAAGAGGCACCATGATTTTTCGGTCGTACGGGCTGCCTGTTCTAGTTCGGTCCTCGACTGATATGTGTAGTACTGTGGTACTGTGCATTTTTCGGACTTTATGTTGATGTTGTGCAAAAGGGAAACTGCTACTTATTATGATACAAGTAGTTTCCAGGCTTCTGATACTCAACTCCGGGTTCATACAGTTGCTTAAGCATTACCATTGAGAATACTTTTGGGCCCAACGCTTTGGGTGATTTAACGTATCGGAAGACATCTACAACATCGTCCATGGTTAATTGTGCTTACGCCTCCCCTTGACACTCCTCTTTGCCCTTTCACTCTACGGTTATACAAAAATTTCCCCTTAAAAAACACGGGCACCTCTCCGTGTCAGTTACCGTTACGCTCGAAACAACAGTTCTATCATCCTTCCCGTATTGTAGATTGATTTAAGATTTCCCCACAATTTACTCCAATATCAATGTTCCAATGCACCAGGTGGTCTAGTTTTTCGGGTTCTGAATCCCTACTAGTATGTTGACTTCCCTAATTTTTAGGTCTTCATTGTCACGAACATTTACTAATTCCGCCGCATATGCTGGGAAATTTGGCATAATTTCGGGTATTCGACCAGCATGTATGTAGCGAGCGGCTGTGATGGTGTTCCGAAAAATCCTTTTAGCTACCCGAGAATGTGTAATGAATTGGTAGCTCTCTGTAGTGGTGTTTGGTAAATTATCTTGCAAATTAGCTGTTAAATAGTTCAGAATAATACGGTGGTCAGAGGTTATGAAGACGGGTGGTCTATTAACAGTGACGATGATAGGCAGGTGATCTGAGCCAAGGGAAATGTTGAGTTGCGAGGACACCATTCATTTATCAGATTGGGTACCATAATGGTGATGTCTGCCGAACAGTGACAATCTTCTCTTATCTTCATATGAGTGTGTTGAACATTGAAGTCTTCTAGCACCAGACAGTTATTGCCTTTCAAAAGCGGACTAAAATCAATCATACCACACTGTCACCCCACGTTACTGCTACCCACTGACATTACATGTATGGGTCACCAGAGCCATGCTCAAGCGAGAGGGTCGGTACTGCACAGAATTCTTGTAGAGTTCTTCCCCAAAATGTTGTATCGCAACGTTGCAGGCTACAGGTGGTGGCGAGTATGTTTTCTAGACTGCGGTAACCATGATGTTTCTCCGACTCATAAAGTCTACAATTTCGTTGAATTTTCAAACCTTTGATTGTCATGTAAGATGTGTATTTGTTGTGTTGTGTGTGTCTGTGTTTGTTGTTGTTGGGAAAACTGCGGGTGTCTCTCGTATCTCTCCGACGGAGATAAATCAGATTACCCATATCTCATTAGTACTGGAGATGATTAAGTCAAAGCAGCCTAGGTCTGGGGTTCTTATCTACAAGATACAAGCTCGAAGTAGGTATTACAGTATATATTGCCGCTTCCATAGTGACAAAAATATACGAACTCCAAAAACACATAATTGTTGAGTTGACGGCCCTTGGTCGAAGAGTCAGTCCGACCGTCGTGGGATTAAAAAGTAAACAAATTATATTGAAGGAGTTCGGTTGTTTTCTGAAAAAAAAAAACAATCATGATCAAGACATTTTTAAAGCTTCACAACTGGTGTAAACCCCTTAGAAATGTTCTTTAGAAAATTGTACACGGTGTCGTATAAGTGATATCGAAACTATTTCATATTTAGTATACGCTTGTATGTACCAAATCATATAGGATGGCGTTAGCTTGTCTTTTTCATAATAATATTCGCAGTATATTTCAAAAAAGCTTGGTTATATGCACAATGTAAAAATGTTACTATAGGTTTAAGACAAGTTGATTTAGTCATTTGTGCAATGTGTCTCCAGTCTTTAGGCTAAGGTATATGGGAATTATTGCCAATTCTTTCATATTCCATTTCCAAAAAAATAAAATTTTTCTTTTTGCGCTACATCAATGATTTTTGGTACATAGGTTAAAAAATTCACAAGTACAAACCCGCTAGCGAGAAAATTGTTGACAAAAAATTGACAAAACTTTAAATGTGAGCCGAGTTTTTTCATTTAACCGCCAATAATTACAAAAAAAATAGTACTGATATAATGATCGGGATAATAGTTTGGATGTTATAGCCGAAATAAGAACATATTTGGATAACAAAAAATAAATTATGGTTTGAAAAAATAGTTTTCATATGCATTCTAGAGTTGAAAGTATTGGAAAAAATCTAAAGGAGTAATTTTATTATTTTTCTTGAAACTCTCAAAAAAACGGGCGGATTTTGCTTTATCTACATTTACATAGAAGGTTTCCCCTTTGAGCAAAGTAGTGGGGTTATTGAGATAAATGTTGAGGACCTGTTCCCGAATCGGTTTGATTTTTGTTGTAACAACTTGTATTCGCTGAACAAGTTTCATCAGGGCAAGTCCATAATTCCTGAGAGAATACCCTGAAAGTTACAAAAACCCCCAATGACACCGTGTGTACTGGTTGAAACCCTATACGCCGATTTGGTCTAAAATTTGGCGTTCGTAATATTTTGTCCAAACTTAGTTTAAGTTCGAAGGTAAGCCGTATCGGTCCACTCCTTTAGGTACCTCCCCCATAAAATTTCAAAAATGTTCGGAAAAATTGTGCGCACGATAACATTCAAGAGAGTGACCGATTTGGTCCATACTTTACACATTCTAATATATCTACCAGAAATAAATCAGGTTCGAATATGGACTGTATTTGTCCACTCCTTTGATTTTTGAGAAAGCAGCCCGAAAGGCGTAAAAAACCCCTATGGCATCATACATAGTTGCTGGAGGGCACGATAACTCTCGGCCTGATCCAAAATTTGGCCTTCGTCATATTTTGTTCACACTTAGTTTCAGTTCGAAGATGGGCAATACCTGTCCACAACTTCCGGTACTTTCCTCCAATATTATAAAATGGCACTAAAATGGTATGCACGATGTCTCCTGAACGGGGCAAGCAATTTGTTGCAACTTTGGATCTCCTAATATTTTGTCCATATTTAGTTTAACTTCTAAAGTGTGCAACAACGGTGCTTTCCTAAGTGTACCTCCCCCACAAAACTTCAATATTTGTGTCTATGTGCAGTTTATGTTCCGTTCTAATATCCTTTGGAAATGCATACCGATGCTGTTCGTTGTGGTCATGTTTACACATATATTATGTTTTCCGTGGACAAGTCCATTATTCCTGGCATACAGGTCCTAAAGTAATACGATGACCCACTGATATGACTAGTGGGCGCGATATCTATCGAAAAGATATGACTCCCAAAATAAGATCCACTGCCATAATGGAATATGTCGGTCCATACCTTCAAGTACCTCCTCCGCAACAATTTTGAACTTTAATCCTAATCCACATTTTTGTCGGTTCATATGCCCAACATTTTGAAACCCCCTAAATACATGTTTTTTTTTTTTATAAATTGGCACAGGTTGAAGGTATGTCTCTGTCGGCAAAGCCGACTGATACTTGTTTCCGCAAACCAAGATGCTGTACCAGTTTTTTCAAAACGCTCAGAAAACGCGATATTAGATTTAGATCGGCAACGTAAAAATCTAAAATTTGCAATGCAGTACGAGGGAATCGAATGACAATTGTAAAAATTACGCCCGAAAAATATGATTTTTAGAAAAAAATGTTTACACAAACGCAAGAATAATAGAGCGAGTTCTAGAATCCTATACTTGATTTTTTGAGAAACCTGTTTGCGGAATGAAATTAGAAGAAAATTTTAAAAAAAAAACACACACACTTAAAAATGTTAGCATCATTGAATGGTAGACGTAGATCAAATTTTGAAAAGTTATACATTCGTGAGATAATCCTTATTCAGTTGGCTTCTACTTTTACTTTGACAGACTTCGCGAGCTATAAACAGGTAAACCTTGGCTTCAACTATGTCATCAAACGATTTTGTCCAAATTTTGAACCAATACTTTGTCTGGAATTCGGTCAATTTCGAGGATGAATGATATCATTTATAGAGTTGGGCAATCACTATCTCGTTCAAAGGACACCTGTAATATGGGTTGTATCGATCCACTACTTCGGCTACCTCCCATACACAATTTCAAAAATTTTCTCAAAATTTCAGTTTTACTACATGTCTCGAATCGTTTTAGTGTTCTTTTTGCACCAGGAAACCCAGCCTCGCGTTTTGTGAAGGTATATTTTTTGTGGTAGATTTGTACTTTCTGAGATAATTAATTGCCCTACAGCTGTATAAACCACACGGCCACCAACTAAAATTGACATCATTGGACATCATAACTTTTGAAATGAGTATCTGATTTAACTCAAATTTTCCACCTCATAAAAATTCTTTCCTTGATCTACTATTTCCGATACCTCCCCCTCACAAAAGTTCAAAAATTTTGGCTTTAAGTTGAGACCTGTTCGTGGAAGAAATTGACTTATTTCTTTATTGCCCTCATAATTTAATCCCGTTTTTTTTTCATCAAGCAACTTGCTATGGTTTTCTAAGAGGTTGTTTACACTATCTATCAATGTCATATGTGCTGAAATGTTCCATACAGTCTCTAATGTGTGCAATATTGGGGGATTTTCCATACACAATTTACTTTTTGTTTTCACACCAGCAAAAATGCAGTGAAATTACGTCTCCACGTTGCCTGGGAATGCTTTTATTTCGGATCATATGACATTGATAGCTCGTGTTAACTACCTACAATGGAACAAATGCTATTGAATGGCGTAACATGTTGCGTATAATTCATATTAATAATTATTTGTAATGTGTATACGCAACACTGAACCACAGGTATTGCAACTAGAGTTTGGCAACCTCGTTCGATTGAACTTTCCGGATCCCTATCTCGTTCAATGGACACCGGTGATTTCTTTGACAAAACTGTGTATACATAATTTCAAACATTGGTTTTTATGATGTTACTCATTCGTCTTTGAACGAGGACAGTGATCCGGATCGTTCAACTCTAATTGCTACCTTTTATAATTCCTAATACCAATTCTCCAGTAACAGCTACACAATTCTCAATTGGCAAAGTTTGCATATCTTGCATGGTTCTTTAAGGTATATTTTAACCACACTTAATTCAATTCTTCATGCTATACACATACATATATTATTCATGGAGATACCTTTCAAATTACAAAAAATGCGATAAAATAGTCATGTATGTGGTTCCAACACCATTCATCCGTGTTGCCACTTTCTCGTATCCCATCCATACCGTCCCATACCATCCCATTCCATCATTCCCTATTTGTGCAAACATTAATTGAGAATGTCGAACACACAACATAAGGAGGAAGTAAAGAAAAAGGCTCCTTTCCTTCCAATAGGGTCACACAAATCACAGTCTTGTCTTGTTACACAATACGGTAAGATGATTATCCTGGGCCCAAGGAGCAATGAACCAATAACCCGCTATGAAGACATATAAACAACATATACACATAAATTACTATACTACATACATATGTATGGTAGGTTCACACAGTCTCAACAATCCATTGTCAGTAACATGTATGTATTTTACCGTATGCTGCAATATAGATATTCATACATACCATGTTATGTATATCTGTACGTATTTCTATATTGATATGGTTTACTAAACACATTATTGAATATTCTTCTCTACAACATATTGTTAGGAGAATAAGCGATTCCTTTAGTTGCACTTTATCCATAGTGTACAACATAACGTTTTATCGTTTTCAATCTTAAAACTTTATAAGCTATACTTACGTGGAAAACACAGAATAAAAAATTATCCTGTTTTACAATGACGCAAAAAGTGTTAAACGCTCAATTGAATTGAATTAAATGTCTCAATATTTTCTTACCTGAAGAAATTTTTGGTAGCCTGTAGTAAAAGAGAAAGCCATTTTCATTCTTTCTTAGGGGTCGATTATGGATAACAACCCAACACCAGTTGCGTTGCCAACAGCAAATATAATAATAGAAATTTCCATTTCCGCATTGAAATTCATACTTTTTTTACAACTAAATTAAAAGCTGAAGGTTCAAAACATTGATATTGAATGGATTTGACAAAAATTTCGGTCGTTTTAGTTATGATTTCAGGTATGATTTTCTCATCTGGCACCCCAATTACAGTTGAGATGCTATCCATAATCAACCGCATAGAAATTGCTTCCGGTTTTACCACTTTTTGGGGTAAAGAAACGCTTTACAGGTTAAAAATGCTAACTTCAGGTATGTAAAGGAGTGAAATAGTCAAACAACTTTTGTGAAGTGAAGGAGTATTTTTCCAGAAACTACGACTGAAGAAAACACCCATGTTTGCTATGAATCTTTTTTCGCTGTTGTTCTCAGTTTGTCACGCCCGCATCCGTCGCACTCAAGGTTCGGCGACATGTATTAGATGTCGAGAGTGGATGCATATCTGGGTTCTGGACTCGTCAATGCGAGGGGCTACGACAGAGACTATGCAGCTGCATGCTGAGTGAGCACAGTCCCCAGCGAGTCTTCATCATCTGATCTCGCGACTCCCCCGCAGTCCCCTCAACAACATACAGTCGCACATACAGCTCTTAACACCAGCCGCTGTTATTCCAATCCCTGAAAATTCATATTTTTTGTAATTTAATTGCAATGGAAGGTCGATTGCGAGGTAAAGTCAAGGAAATAGTGGATTTCATGAGTTGGAAGAATATCAAAGTCGCAGCTGTGCAGGAACCTAAGCTCAAAAAACAAAACAAAAAAAAAAAATAAAAATAAAAATAAAAAAAACTGAGGTAGGATCGTATCAGAAGTTGACGTGGGGAATTAACATTCCTATTACATCATGGGTTGTGACATTAGGTCCTCGGAAGCGACCAGAGGGGTATAGTGCTGGCTGAGCATATTGATAACTCTCGTTTTGTACTATCAATGAGGACGCCCCTACCAGAATTAGCAACCCGTCGTTTCTCTTGGATCCTCTCCCCATAATTGTCTCCATCAGCAGACCGCTCAATTTCATCACCTCTGAACGTCGCACTTTCATCAATCATGGGAAAGGAGTTTACTAATCACCGCGTCAGAGATCTCAAATCCCTCTGATGTTCGGGTAGCGGAAAGGACGTTCCGAGACATCACCACTGCTGTATCAGCTCGGCTCGGAATATCCGCACTGAGCCCAAACTTGCCAGCAAAGGCGACGGGACTAGCGTGATGATCTTCGTTGTGTCTACCCCAGTGACCTCAGAGTCAATGAGCTGACAGCTAATAACTAGTTTGGTCGGTAAGCATAAACGGAACAAGTGGTTAAATTATCTGAAGAGTTGCAACATTGAAGCCGGAATAAGTAAATTTTGTGCAACGGTTAAGTCACTCTCGAACCCTGGAGAGAAGGAAGATCTCAGTCACGTTTGGTGACGTTACGCTGACTGATCCAAAGAGGTGTGCAAGTTATTTCAATCACCAGTTTGTCGAGCAACCCGGTAGTGGCAGGGCGAAGAGAAGAGTACTACGTTGCCTGCCGAATATGAACCACCAATATTTACAATAGATGATGTTGTGAATGTCATCAGGAACGCTAAATCATCCAAAGCTTTGGACCATGATGGAATCTTCATGTTAATGATGAAGCAGTTGGTTGTAAGTATCTCACTGGGTGGTCCCGCTACAGAGGACAGGCAAGGATGCCAGCAAAAGTGAATCGTACAGGCCGATTTTGTTTTTGTTGCCCGTAACAAAGATCCTTTAGGCTTTAGTCGTCCCGAGCGTCAGAAACAGCTATACAGTTGCCGATTATCAGCATTGATTCGGAGCAAGCGGTGTGTCAGAACAGTGATGGTGGTGCTTGACGTATCAAAAGCCTTTTATACTGTCAAGTATTCCACGCTGATTGAGGACATCGAGCAGGCAACTCTCCTGCCATGTTTGAAGCGCCGGATAATCAATTATGGGGGTTATCATGAAAGGCAATTCCCCGTGAATTTTTTCACGTTCTCCCTTAAGTTGCAACGGCGGAAAGACAAAACTCACGGGGAAATTTCATTCATGATACCCCCGTATATGTGTGGACTTCAGAAGTCCAAGCCCTGTAGAGTAAAACAAGATGGGGTGTTATCTCCGGAACACTTCCACATCTACCTCTCGTTTTTCTCACTTCTCCAGAGGCCATTGAGCTCGTAACGTGTGCGGACGATTGTACGATCTTGACGTCTGGTACATTCCCTGTTGTCATTTGTGAAAGTCATAAACAACTATAGTATGAATGCGGTACTCGGAGAACATCCCCCGTCGATCGCAGCTGAGAAGTGTCTGCTCCCACGACAAACACGCACGACACACTGCACAGTTTCAACTGCCCTGCCAAACCTATTCAACTAACTCCAGTAGATCTGTGGTTACATCCTATCAAAGCACATACTTAGAACTGGAGATAGACCTATAGCCAGATAAGGCAGAAGAATGAACTTACAACAACACTGTTACAACAACAACTACGACTGAAGAATGTAAAGTTGCACGAAATTAACGTCTACTTGTTGATGTTTGAAGCCTTTTGTTGTATGTTTTATATATGACCAAGTTACCTAGGTACTAATTTAAAGATCTGCACTGTGGTTCCGCCCGTGGACAAAAATCGAAAAATTTATGGCAACAAATTTGATTGCGATTGAAATAAATATTTTGTAAACACGTCAAGTTTTTAATATCTAGTATAATTTTTGCCAATTTACAGCTGTAATAAGTCAAACTAAGTCGAAAAAGTTGAAATTTGTAAGTGCCCAGCAAACCAAAATCGGAATAAACATCAGAGTTCGGACCGAATTCGGTCCGAAAGTCGGATGAAACGTCCGAGTTCGGATCCGAATTCGGTCCGAACTCTGACCGAAAGTCATATGGCGTGGTTGACGTGTTCTCTGACCGAAATTCGGATGAAAATCGGATGTTTTAGCCGACTTTCGGACCGAATTCGGCCGAACTCTGATGAACTATCGTATAAATTTCTGATTTATTTACCGACTTTCGGACAGCTATCGGTCCGAATTCGGAAGTAAAATCTTATGAAATTCGAAAGTGTTTTAATTAAGAAATATCCAAATCCTATAAAAGTTTATCTACTATAAACATATTAAAGGCTTTAATATCATCTTATGCTGTGTTAAATGCGGAAAACAAACTGTAGAGAACAACAAATTCGTCAAAACGATCTGTGGAAATACATGTCTTCACATGCAAAAAACGAAGAAAATCTTTACTTTAATTAACTTCACAAAAATAAAGAAATATGTATGCAACCGATCACTATGAATAACATTTAAACAGTATCATGCATCAACACACATAACAAAAATAAGCCAAATTTGTTCTCCGATACAGAAATTAAAACCCGAGCACTAAATTTTTCTTCGTATTGCATCAATGTCGGCACATCAACAATTACACATTTACAATGTGCGAGCGAAACATGTACAATTCTTTTCTCTCTGCTTATTTACACTTAATTTTGCCAAAGCAGCACAAGAGAAAATAGAAAAATTTCCTTCAGAGAGGGAGAGAGAGGACAAGAAAAAGTTCGTCAGACTAGTCGGACAGAGTTCGGACCGAAGTCGGTCAGACGCCTCGGAAAAAACTTCCGACTTTGAGCAGACGCGTCGGACGTCCGACATTGTGTTTGCTGGGTGGTGCCTTAAAAACGTAAAATACATCCTCAGAGCATTCGCTGCTTATGACTTATAATTAGACATCGGATTTTGCATATTTGCATATTTTTTATTAATAAAGATACGAAAATTCTGATTGGACCAAAATTCGTTTTGAAGAAAACTGAATGCAATGACAGGCTCATATTTTTATTTTTTTGCATATTTGCATATTTTGCATATGCACAAAATATGCAAAATATATGCAAAATATGCAAAAAAATATGCAAAATATGCAAAAAATATGCAAAATATGCAAAAAATATGCAAAATATGCGAGTAATTTTTTTGACAAAAATCATCAAATTAAATTTGGAAAGTCATCAGAAAGTGTTCTATATTAAGTTTATTGCCGTTAAACGTCGATTTCTTAGCAGATTATCATGTTATTAGTTATTATTCCGCCACAGCAATAAATCTGGACTAAAAGACTTAGAAAATTTCCTATAACACATTCTTCTTATTACAACATAAGTTGCTTTCTAATACAAATTTGTTCAAAAACTCAATCAGAAATGTCAAAATGTATGTATCCAAATATGTTGATAGGTTTTGCTCGGCCAAAATTGTCTGACAGAATAACAAATGAGCCAGAAATTAAGACTAAGGAAATATTGAATATTACATAAAATCTTTCATATTTAATTAAAAACATATAACAAATATATACGGTGCCATCATGAATATTTCCCTCTGAATTTTCCACACGGAAAATAATTTTTAAAAATGAAATTCTTCTAAAATCAATATTTGTTAAAAGTTGAAAAGTACTGGATTCGCTTCATTATGGCGTATACTAGTCGAATCGACAAAAATATTCCCTTTTTGAGCATAAATACGGAAATAAAAAATTGTGAAATTGGGGAAAGGAAACAAATTCTGCACGGAATTTTTATTCATGATTGCACTGATAACTATATTTTAATACCCTAAGGGTATTATGTCTTAGTGAATGAGTTTGCAACATGCAAAATGAAACGAAATAGACCCACAGTTCCTTTTGATGATCTGCATAGATTCGCACTTATCCATCTCGCCATGTCTTTTTGAAAATAAAGCACAGGTCACATTTATAGACCACTTTGCATAAAAATTGGGGATTTTTTGGCCCTAGGGCGATCCCTATTTTGGTAAGAATTGATTCAGATTTGGATATTGCTCCCATATATACAGTTGATTCGCGATAATCCCTACACCACAGGTTTCGGCGGTGTCCGAATTATCAAAATGTTCGGATTAACGAATTGTAAGGAAAATAAATTATTTTATATGATTAAATCACTCGTGGAAGTTATATAATAATACTTTTTTAAATTGTAACTGCTAATTACGAACACTTAAATGAAAGTGCTCTACGTGTAAAAACTAGTGAGATTTTTCTACTCGAAAATCCAGAAAAAGAAAAAGCCAATCAGATTGTGAAAGTAGTGCTAGAAATATGGCGTTTTTAAAGTTTACATCAGGATGTAAGCAAACCTAGAGACAGATGCATAATTTCATCGTTTTGTAAATTAATATTCCATAAAATCTTTTAGGTGTATAGTGCATTTGGCAACTTTAATGACAATATTGCGCGAATATTTTTATACCCTCAGCCTTTAGGCTATGAAGGGTATATACACTTTGATACGACGAAAATGTGCCTCATCGAAATAATGGTTTTAGACCCCAAGTATGTTTGGACGAAATGTGTTTCAGACAATTTGGAGTCGATCTAGCCATGTCCGTCCAAATTTAGTTTAAGTTCGAAGATGAGCTACATCGGTCCACTCCTTCCGGTACCTCCCCCACAAAAGTTCGAAAATGTTCGGAAAGTTTGTGCGCACGATTACTCTTGAAGTGAGTGACCAATTTGGTCCATACTTTGTATAGCGTAAACTTTCTACCAGAGTAATATGAGGTTCCAATATGGTCTCAATAGGTCCACTCCGTCGGGTACCTGCCACACAAAATTTCGGAGAAGTTCAGTTTAGGGCCATCTCTCGAATCGCTTTGATTTTTGTTTTAACAACTTGTATTCACTGCCTACTATACGAACGTACAAGTTTCATCAAGGGCAAGTTCGTACTTCCTCCGAAAATAGCACGAAAGTTGCAAAAACCCCTATGACACCGTGTGAGGTGGTTGGAGCGCAAGATAACTCCTGAACGGATCTGCCGATTCGGTCCAAAATATGACCTTAGTAATATTTTGTCCAAACATAGTTTAAGTTTGAAGATAAGCCATATCGGTCCACTCCTTCAGGTACCTCCCCCACAAAAGTTCAAAAATGTTCGGAAAAATTGTTCGTACGGTAACTCTTGAAGGGAGTGGCCGAATTGGTCTACACTTTACACATCCTAATATATCTACCAGATATAGATCAGGTTCAAATATGGATTATATTTGTCAACTCCTTCCGGTACCTCCCACACAAAATTTCGGATAAGTTCACTTTAAGACCTGCTCTCGAATCACTTTGATTTTTGTTGAAGCAACTTGCATTCGCTGCCTCAATTACGATGATAAAAGTTTTTTTAGGGGCAAGTCCATACTTCTTGAGCAAACAGCCCGAATAGTGTAAAAACACTCTATGGCACCATATGTTGTGGCTGGAGATCCACTTCCATAACGGTCAATGTCGATCCATTTCTTTTAGTATATCCTCCGCAAAACTTTTGATCTTTAATCCTAATCAACATTTATGTCGGTTCAAACGCCCAAAAGTTTTAAAACCACCTAAATACATACGTTTTTTGGGAAAAAATTGTTTCAATATACACAGGCTGAGGGTATATCTCTGTCGGCAAAGCCGACTGATAGGTTTTTACTTGTTTTTAATATATTTATTTATATCCTATACAACAAGACTAATGTGTCATGAAAGGTTTGTCCTTGTACTCGATAATTTTTACTAAATGTTGCTGAAACAATTTTTTTTACCAACTTCTCCATTAAACAACTTTCAAAATTCAAAGCATTGGTAATAATTAGTACAAATTATCGAGTACACGGACAGGTATAAATTAAACAATTGTGTATACAAAAGGGTTATGACTTTTCGACTGTGTTATCAAAATTGTTTTCCTGTAGCAGGAATGAATGAACTATATTTTTTAGCATTCCAAATACTTTTCTAGCAGAAATATGTGAGTGGTTTTGCCATTTTAAAGACAATTCCAAGGTTTTTGACTTATTTTACCACTGCAATAATGCATTACTTTTCGCCGAGGAGTGAACATTTTCCAATTCTGCATTATGCGTACAATATAGACCGAAATTATAAAATTATGTATTTTTAGTGCATTAAACTAAAACCATGTCATCAGTATTAAAGCGGCAGTTAGAGCATTTTTCCAAAGAAGCTTTTTGACCATAAAGAACAAAAATTGCCAATTTATGTCTGTATAAACTGAATAAAGGACTAAACACTATAAAATATATTAAAATCTAATATGTGGATATTCAAAACGTATACTTCTAATTATAGTTATATTCCAGAACCTGGACTTTAGTACTTTTTCCCATTTTTCGCTAAAAAACGAACCCTTTTTCCAAAAACTAGAAAAAATTGCGCTTTTATCTAAACAAAAATAGCGATGACTAACTCTAGCTCCTTTGTTTTTCTGCTAGACAATTTTGGCCGATTAGAAACTATCACCATATTTGGACACGTTGATTTTGACATTTCTGATTGAGTTTTTGAAAATTTTCCATTATCTGTATACATTTGTAAAGGAAATTACAAATTATGTTGTAATAGGAATGCTGGGTTGTTTGACATTTTCTCACCTTGTGAAAACTGATTTAAGTCTTGTTAGTCTAGATTTATTGCTGTGGCGGAATATCTGGAGAGTCTCAATAACATAATAATCTGCAAAAAACTATGTTAAACGTCAAAAAACTTAATTTAGAATGCTTTTTTGATGATTTTCCAAGTTTAATTTACGATTTTTGTCAAAAAAACACTTGCATATTTAGCATATTTTTTGCATATTTTGCATATTTTTTGCATATATTTTGCATATTTTTTGCATATATTTTGCATATTTTTTGCATATATTTTGCATATTTTTTGCATATTTTTGATATGACCCCAAATATCGAAAAATTGACCCTCAAAACGCCTAGATCCAAAATTTGAGTCCAATCGGATAAGAAATAAAAAACATGCTAAAATCCGATGTCTACTTATAATTGATGATGTACATAGTTTTCTTACTTCCTTAAAAATAAATTCTCTGTAAATTACATTTTTTTTTAAATTTATGTTGACTTTTACTAATGTTGGGAGTATTTGGGAGACTTCATATATTTTTTTAAATACTAGGGAAAGTCTCTGGTTTACGATAAAACAAAATCCATCTGCCCCCGGTTAGTTATTCCCCTTATACCACGGCACTAAAATCGTCAAAATTCCGAAAATCGTGAGGTACGTTTATTTGGGAGCTATATATAACTAAATAAAATTGGAACTATATTCAAAATTTTTTGCAAGGAGGTATTTTATGTATTGAGAACTCAAAATCCAAAATTACAGCTAAATCGGTTGGCAAATTTGGCAAAAATAGTTCAAAATTCCGAAAATCGGGAGGTACGTTTATATGGGAGCTATACCTAAAAGTAGACATACATATTTTGAATATCTTTTGCAAGGAGCTGCTATGTTCACTCAGAACTCAAAATTCAAAATTAAAATTAAATCGGTTGCAAAATATGTCTAAAATTCGTCATAATACCAAAAATCGGGCGGTACCTTTACATGTAGGCTATACCTACATCCACTAATTTTTTTCTATTTTTTTCTCGTTATAAACCTTTAAATTTCTGGGCGGTAGCTCCATTTAAACTATTTTTGGCTCTGCTGGTCTTCCTGATGAGTAGGTTACATATTCTTCTTGCATATTGGACATTAAAATAACATTTTTAAAACTTCGAAATTTACCATCATCGTCACCATGCTTGTTATTCTTGTAAGCTCAGAAACTTCTGTGCGCTCACAAAGCAAATAACCGACATATCTCTATGTACCTCATCTAATTGTCTGTTTGTATTGTTCTTTTAGCTTTTTTGTTGTTTGCAAAAATCTTCTTAAGTTGTTTTTCTTCTTTAGTTTTCGAACGAAGGCAGTCAATGAATATAAATCGGGCTATTTAAACTGATTGCCTGTGGCTGTCTACTTCTAGCAATATAAACTCATACTGGCTTTGTGTAAAAGTTTCATGGAATTCATTCATCTTTAGACTCTGAGTACATACTCCTTTTTGCCTTCGCAAAGTTTCGAAGATTCAAATCATATCGGATGTCGGAGTAAAACTTAGCAAATCCTCATTCTTTGTCTTTGTGGTTTGGGAATGTCTACAAAATTATGACAATGTTTGTGTTTATCTTTGATTTCTCATATTTCTCCCCTTAGCCCCACGTCTTGCTGTGCATATTTAAATATGCCGTAATCTATAGAAGTCATAGATCTTGGTATTTTATGTGTTAAATATGTACATATATTGATTTATATGGAATTGATTGGTATGGAATGTAATTAGGGTACATATACATACAAACATATATTTCTTAATGAAACACAATACACATACACATTTCTAAAAATAAGTAGAGAATATTCAGTTTAATAACTATACAGGAGGATACTTTAATGTCCTTTATATTCAAAAATTTCCTTTTTTTTGAAGTACCTACATAACTACATCTAGCAATAATTTAATTTCAGGATATTTGGTAGAAACAATCATTCACGAATATACACACATATGTATGTATGTGTGTTACATTTATTTTCAATAGAAAGAAAACCTTTTTTTATATTGACATTTCTGTCAATTTATATTACTTACTTCCTCCATGGTTTGAAAAATTGTCACAACAACTTAAAGTGTTAAGGAACAAAGAACGATTGACACACTTTCATGTTTACATTTCATGTCAAATGTCAATTTACCAGTTCATCCTTAGCATTTAGAGTCAATACCCACTTCGAATATTTGTTTCCAATCACGTTTTCCAAGTTATGCTAGTATCGTAGGGGCACAATATTTTTCATGTTGTTTGTACATTTTGTTTCTGGTTTTTTCCCATTCACTCATTCATTCATGTGTTTTCTTCTTTTTCGTTTTCCTTCATTTAATAAATGATGCTTTGTTTAACACATACTTAACCTAAGCAAAAAAATTGTTTGCCTTTTCCCCAAAAAAAGGTAAACGAAGCATTTGACAAACCCTAAATGTATGCTATATATTTTATTGCTACTCTACTTTTTGCAAGCACCACACAACACGAATATTGGAAGGCAAAACCATACATCGCCCATGTAGTTGCAAAAACAGAAAGGAAGTGCCTTGCCATTCGTCGTGTAGCTACACCATGTAATACCTGTAGTTAAACACGATTTCAAACAAATTTGAAAGGCGTCCTTAGTAGTGTATCAACCAACAACAACACACATACATTGGCTGAGGGGGGAAACAATCATTGTCATCTCTAACAAGTTTTTGGGATATCACAACAGAAGATATAAGCTTATGGTTCATGTTTAATACATTTGCAGAAGATCGATTGCGAGGATTATATTGAACAATATTAACACACGTACACTCATGCGAACATCCTCTTATGTATGTATGTATTTGTTGCAATTTTATTGTGGCTTGAGATTGACTGATTGATTATTCTCTTCATGTTCAAGCTTTAACTTTTGTGTCATCATTTCTCTGTAGAAATTGAATTCCTTACTTCTTCTATATGAACATGGCAAAACTCCTTTCGACACGTGGAATGTCTGAAATTAAATTGAAATATTTCTTGCTTAAGTGATGAATTTCGTAAACTATTTAAAGATTCTTATGTTTTGAATAGAAGAAACGTTTATAAAGTAAAAATTTGAAAAGAGACATTAAAATATTTAATAACTCCCAAGATAAGTGATGAAAATTAAAAGGGCATGTGGAGGGACCTTACAATTTATTACCATACATCTTATTTGAGCTGTATAAATTCATTAATTTGTCAAATAAATTCATTAATGACAAGTTCTCTAAAGGAGAGATGTGGCGTCATCCCTAGCTGTGCAGACCAAAAAAACGAATATTTCATGAATTTTATCAAAGAAACTATCAATATTTTTGATTAGTTCTTTATTTCAACTGAAAGAGCACATTTCGTACTAATTTTGGAATTATTGTTGTTAAAAAATATTACATAGTCTTGTGGTAAATGGCTACATGCGAAACCCCTTTGTTTATAAAAGCATTTTGCAGTGCCAACCATAGCTCGAAAATGAATGGGTTGATCTACGAATATATTTGATCAGCCAAAAAAATAATAAACAAGTAAAAAAAGTATCAGTCGGCTTTGCCGACATAGATATACCCTCAGCCTATGTCATCTACGGACAGATCGAATGTATCAAGGGTCTATTCAGATTTGTATGCCCTTTTTGAACATTTGAACATGACGGCAAAAATCAGAATTAGGATTAAAGTTCAAAAATGTTGCAGGGGAAATGGACCGACATAGTCCATTTTGGAAGTGGATCTTATTTTAGAATTATATCTTTATTAGCTAGTGGTAAAACAGAAAAAGATGTTACAACTAAACTTCAAACAGCACTTTCCGAAATTTTTTCCTGGGTAAAAAATAGAGAATGCAACTAAATGAGAATAAGTCAATACATATGTTTTTCACAAACCGATTAATAGCATAACAAATAAAAATACCATTCGCAAATACCTCAAAGTATCTTGGAATGACATTAGATACAAATATCAAATTGAAAGAAAAAGATACAGGAAATAAAATTGGAAAAAACTAAATTGGATTTTTGCTGCAAGATCAACTGTTAGCATAAGCAATAAGATTCTGATATATAATCAACTAATAAAACCGATATGGACCTATGGTCACCCATTATGGGAATATACAAATCAACATGAAATTCAAAAAATTCAAAAGTTACAAAACAAAATTCTTCGATCCATTGTAAATGCCCCACGGTACATACGAAATGCCGATCTTCTCCGCGATCTTCGTATAAATTTTGTCACCGACTAAATAAAACAGCAATCGCAGACGTATGTTATCAAAATCCGTCAACACAGAAACGCAAATATGGAAAACATATACCACGAATATATCACGAATAATTCCCGAAGACTTAGGCAGACATGTCCTATGGATTTGGCCACATAACCCCGGAAGGAAGTAATGCTAGAGTGTAATTAATGAATTACATACTCATCACAAATTATACCGCTATTTTTTTCCCATTGTCTATTACATTTATATTGCTAGATGAGTTTTTGAACTCAGTTGTAATTAATAAATCAATAAAAAATATGTTTATGGTAGATATCGCGCCCACTATCACGATCTTCGAACAGACCCTAAACTGCACTTAGACACAAATGTTGCTCTTTTGTGGGGGAGGTACCCTAAAGAAGAGAAGATCGATATCGCCTATTTTAGAAGTTAAACTAAATTTAGACAAATCCAAAGTTTGGACCAATTGGTCAAGAGATGCATACCATTTTAGTGACATTTTTTAAAAATTGTGGCGAAGTACCGGAATTTGTTGCCCATCTTCGAACTGAAAATAAGTTTGGACAACAAATGACAAAGTCTACATGTAGTGCCATAGAGGTTTTTACTCATTTCGGGTTGTTTTCTCAAGAAGTATGGACTTGCTCCAGAAAAAATGTTGTCGTCGTAATTGGGGCAGCGAATGCATGTGATTCGAGAGCAGGTCTCAAAGTAAACTTATCCGAACTTTTGTGTGGGAGGTACCCGATGGAGTAGACAAATATAGTCCATATTCAAACCTGATACACATCTGGTAGATATATTATGATGTGTAAACTATGGAGCAAATCGATCACCCCCTTTAAAATTTATCGTGCGCACATTTTTTCCGAACATTTTTGAACTTTTGTGGGGGAGGTACCTGGAGTAGTGGACCGATATGGCTTATCTTCGAACTTAAACTAAGTTTGGACAAAATATTACGAAGGCGGTGTCAAATGGTTTTTGGCAACTTTCAGGCTATTTTCTCAGGAAGTATGGACTTATCCCAGATGAAACTTGTACCGTCGTATTAAGGGCTGTAAATACAAGTTTCTACAACAAAAATCAAAGCATTTCTTTGAAATTTTGTGTGGGAGATACCCGAAATGGTGGACCGATTGAGTCCTTCATCTAAGTTTGGTAGAAATTTCACGATGTTTAAAGTATGGACCAAATAGGTTACTCCTTTCAAGAGTTATCGTGCGCACAAATTTTCCGAACATTTTCTAACTTTTGTGGGGGGTACCGAAGCAGTGGACCGATATAACCCATCTTCGAACATAAACTAAGTTTGGACAAAATATTACGGAAGCCAAATTTTCGATCGATTCGGTTGATCTGTTTGAGAGTTATCTTGCGTTCCAAACAGACAGACGGACGGGCATGTCAAAATCAACTCCAAATTGTCTGAAACGGATTTCGTCCAAACACACTTGGGGTCGAAAACCATTATTTGGATGAGGCACATTCTGCCCGTATGAAAGTGTATAAACCCTCGTTAGCATAAAGGCTGAGGGTATATAAATATATCTCGCTTAAAGACAAGATAATTATGTATTTGGCAATGGCAGACAAAGTGTTGCAACGTTTCGTTGTTGTTGTTGCATCAATGTAAATGTGTTCGTTCGTATATCTTTTCATTTGTCCGGTTCAGGTTCCTCTGAGTCCATATTGAAAAATTGTGCTGAAGCACCGGCAAGAGCTCGTCTCCTAATGAAGGTAATTAGTCCGGTCAAAATAGACATGCTTATAAGGGGGAAATAGCAAAAATTCCCACAAAGCTGAATTTTGGTGGATAGCTAGGGTTAGCCATTAGAAGCAACGTTCTAAAAGTCCCCATCGATCCCATGTGTGCAAAACAAGTTATTCGGGGTCAAAGGACATTTTTGGAGGCGGTAAGAAGCAAAATGCGGCAAAAGTAAAAGTTGTATATTCAATAATTGTCTACAAGAGTGGTCTTTATGATTCTTAAAAAAGACTTACCATTTTCGAGATATCTCGATCTAAAGGTCAAATAAAAAATTAGCCGCGTAAGTACATTATGAGGCGAACCGGTTAAAGTAACGACACTATGTGTTAGATACTTCCGTAAGCTTTCAAAGGATATCCACTTTGCAGTAATCGGTTCAGTAGAACCGGGTCTAACCCGGTTTTTAAATTTGGCCTTTCGGGTCGAATAACCGGCGAACCGTATCCGCAACCGTTGAAAATCATACGTTTCCGTAATCAGCGCAACAAACCCTACCTTCGGACAAAACTTGAAAAAAAAAAACGGAGAGTTTTTGTTGGGGTCGTTCACGTTGGGCTTTCGATTATACATGTGGGTTAAATGGGCTATTTTTTGCATAAAATGACTCTAACATTGAATAACTCTACTAAACACGCTCCGATTTTGTTGGAATTTTTTTAGAAGATAGCTATAATTTCGCTCTTTAAGAAAATATATTTTTTGGGGGACAGACCCGATTACTTCGCTTATTTTAGCCGCTTCGTCTGAATATGTACATATTTCCCTTATAAGTGCATAAAAATCATGTGTTTTTTAGAACAGCTATATCTCAAGAATGGTTCCTTCTAGGAAAAAAATTATAAAATTAAACTTGTAGATAATTTTTCTGTCTACAATATTTACTTTAGTTACTTTTTGATTAGATCAACCGTTATCAAAAAATAGATCCGAAAACCTAAAAACCCTTAAAATTTTACCTTTGACCCCGAATATTTTTTTTGAACACATGGGATCGATGGGGACTTTTAGGACGTTGCTTCTAATGGCAAACCCTATCTCTCCACCAAAATTCAGCTCTGTGGGAATTTTTGCTATTTCAATGTCTATTTTGACGGACTAAATGTACAGCAATTTTTATACCTTCAGCATTAATGCTAACGAGGGTATATGCAATTTCGTGCGGATAAATTGTTGCCTTATCAAAATAATGGTATGTTTGGACGAAATCCGTTTCAGACACACTTGAGTTGATTAAGCCATGTCCGTTCGTCTGTCTGTCTGGCTGGAGCGCACTATAACTCTCAAACGGATCAACCGATTCGGTCCTAAATGTGGCTTTCGTAATATCTGGTCCAAACTTAGTTTAAGTTCGAAGATGTTATATCGGTCCACTCCTTCCGGTGCCTTCCCCACAAAACTTCGGAAAATTTGTTCGCACGATAGCTCTTGAAGGGAGTAACCGATTTGGTCCATACTTTGCGCATGGTGAAATTTTTAGCAAACTTATTTCAATATGGACTCAATCGGTCCACTCCTTCGGATACCTCTCACACAATATTTTGGAAAAGTTGAGTTTAGGACTTGTTCTCGAATCGCTTTGATTTTTGTTCTAACAACTTGTGTTCACTGCCCCATACGACGGCACAAGTTCAGGGACAAGTCCATACTTCCTGAGAAAATAGTCTGAAAGGTGCAAAAAAACCCAATGACACCGTGTGTAGTGGTTGAAGCGCAAGATAACTCTCGAACGGATTTGCCGATTCGGTTCAAAATTTGGCTTTCGTAATATTTTGTCCAAACTTAGTTTAAGTCATATCGGTCCACACCTTCAGTTACCTCCCCCACAAAAGTTCAAAATTTTTCGGAAAAAATGTGTGTACCGGTTTTTTTCATTCCCGGGAAACGGGAATCACAAAATCTTCATTCCGGGGGATCCGGGATTTCCCGGGAAATTTAAAATACGAGGATGGATCAATGTTTCCATGATTTTTCTATAGTTACATATGTATATGAAATATAGTTACATATGTATATGAAATACAATACCGGTTCCATTTCTTAAGAGTCCTAGAGCATATTTTCAGAGAGTACCGTTCCAAAAAATTGCTGACAAGTTTTCGCTCCACCGAGTAAAAACGAAAAAAAATATGGAACAAATGATGGATTTGATTACGAATTTGAGCCTCTGCCACCATGTTGTCCGGATTCACTGAACTTTTCCATTTTTTAAGCTACGAAAATCGCTCAATGGCAGGAGATTTGTCTCAAACAATCAAGTTATTTAACAGAAATGCCTATTTATGGACCTCGGAAATCTTATGTTTTGAAAAATATGTTCTTATGCTTAAGATTGTTTAAAAACAATCTGACTTTAAAATATTAAATATTCTTTCGCACTCATTTAGATAAAAATGCGTTGTTATAGTCCAAGTTAGTCAGGTTTTATAACTTTTTCCCTGAAAAACAAACTTTTGTGTTTTACAGTTATTTCCAAATCTTTTGTCATTTCCAGATTCAGTAAAATCTAATCGAACTCTGATTCTCTGGTATAAAAGTTTATAGTTTATTCATTCCATTCATTCCCGATTTCCCGGGAAATATGATTTTGTTTGCCAGGAAAATCCCGTAGCAAAAAATCGAGAATTCCCGGTGCGGGATTTCCCTACCCAAAACCCTACTCTTGATGTTTACTTTAGACATCTTAATATATCTACCAGATATATAGACCATTCGAATATGGTTCGAATATGGACTATATTTGTCCACTCCTTCGGGTACCTTCCTCACAAAATGTCCGATAAATTCACCTTAAGACCTGCTCTCGCATTCGCTGTCTCAATAAGTTTTTTTTTCGGGAGCAAGTCCATACTTCTTGAGAAAACAGCCCGAAAGATGTAAATAAACCCCTATGGCAACACATTTAGTGGCTGGAAAACACGATAACTCTCGACCTGATAAACGGATTTGGTACAAAATTTGGCCTTCGTCATATTTTGTCCAAACTTAGTTTCGAAACATAGTTCGAAGATGGGCAATACCGGTCCACAACTTCCGGTACTTCCCCCCAATATTTAAAAAATACCACCAACCAATTTGTTCCACACGTTTGATCTCCTAATATTTTTTACAAATTTAGTTTTACTTCTAAAATGGTACATACCGGTCCTCTCCTTAGGGGACCTCCCCCACAAAAGTTCAACATTTGTGTGTATGTGCAGTTTAGGGTCTGTTCGAAGATTATTTGTAAATGTTCGTTGTTGTCCTGTTTACATCGATATTATGTTTTCCGTGGGGAAGTCCTTGCTTCCAGGCAATGAGCATAGGCTTAGGCAAAGCCGACTGATACTTTATTTACTTGTTTTAAAATTATTTGTACATTTCTATTTGTTTTCTTCTCAACTATGGCTGCGATTAGATCCTAATTTAATATTTCGAATACATGCATACCTACATACATTTACAGTAAAATCACGATAATGCGTATCCCTATGATATATAACAAACTGCTGTCGGTCGCCTCAAAAAATAGTATAATTCAGTTTGGCCTCTAATAAATGTAAATTATTATACTGCTGACTATTAAAAATAATTCCTTGGCTTAGCTGTTATACTTGCTCCCATATTTTTATAGTTATTGATGCCTACAATTTTTTCATTGTTCCCATATCTTCCGCACTGATCATTGGTGTTGTTATTTTCAAAAGCTGTGGTATTCGTGTTTGTCCAAAGAAAAGAATAAACATTCATTGCAGCCATGTCATCGCAACCCGTATAAAAAACTTGTTTCTTTAAAAAAAACTTTCACTACACGTAGCAACAATTTGTCACAATCACTTCAACTTTTTAGTTATGATGAACCAGTTTTTCGTTCTTCATAGTTGTTTCATCAAAGTTTTCCTTTGCTGGGGTTGTAGTTAAACCTCATCAATTTACCATCATCATCATCATCGTCGTTGTCAACATTATGTGACTATTTACGAATCCCTGTATCGTTGTGTTATCATTGCAACATTTGCGGCCACTTAAAATCTGGTTAAATATAAACAAAGTTTATTGCCATACCCCAACACCACTCGGTTGTTTCATGGTGTTGTTGCTAATGATGATGATTGCTGTGCCGTGGTCGTTTTTTTTCTTCTTTTAGCAAAACTTTATTTCTTTTCGGTCAATATTTATTTAGGATTTATTTAGTACTTCTTTTTTCGTTTTTCTCCTTTTTGCTGTAGGATATTACTTTGCTAATTCCATAAATATAACCAACTGCTGGGCACAAAGTACTTTTCCTGTCCACTTTAATGGTATGTGAAAAGTGTGACATGTTTGGGTTTCAGTGTGCGGAGCAACTGAAAAGGGTAAAGTGGGGAGCAAATAAACAATGTCAAACATAATTACGTCAAAATACGTGTTTATTCCGTTTGTTTCCATTTTCCGTTCGAAATCTTAACACTCTCATAGTGGATGGCTGTGAAGAGAATTCTTTAAAAAGCACGTACACAATGACCTCCATAGTTTGAGACCGAAATGCTTGACCAAAACTAACTTTTACCAAGAAATTGAAACCAACAAACGTTTGTTTTTTTTTTTTGTAGCAAACAAAAATAAAAAATCCTAAAACAATTTTAAACCTGTGAGCACCATCATAATTATAGAACTACGCATTACGTTTTGTTTATCCCTTATTTAGGATGTGAAAAGTTAGTTTCCAGGGATTTGTTCGATTGAAATCAAATCCATTTGTCAAACATGATTTTTGTTAATGCTCCAGGTCGTGGCACTAAATGTCAATGTTTTCAGTGATCGCCATAATAGCCCAATAACCCCAAACAGTTTTTTCAGGTTGTTGACCATAACAATAAAGAAATTGGTATTTCAAAATAGAATAAGGGCAAAGTGCTTATAAGACAAATACAAAGATGTATGTTTTTTGTTTTGATTTTAATAGAGTATGGCAATTTTTTATCCTGGTGGAAATGTCTAATAGTCAATACAAAGCTTAGCAATTTGGTCCTGTTTGTAAGGGATGTGAAATTCTTGAATTTGGTATTGATTGTTTAGTTAAGATTTACTATGTAGCTAGAATTTAAAACAGATTATTGACTGAATATTACCCATTTAATGATTTAAATTTCATTTCTTGCAGGTACGTATCCTCGTTCTTTTCTGACTGTAAGATAAGGCAAAATTTTTCATGTAAATGTAAACATTCACAACAAAAAAAGTAAGTCCAAAAATCCTTTGTAACCTTAACAATTTTTATAAATATGGGACTGGGATATACAGAAAAATTCCGAGATATTAACTAAATCACTGGGTACATCCCATGCCAACTATTAGCTGTGGGATACTTCCATCAATGTACACATGTTTTATATTTTTAAGCTATTTTTCACTTTAACCGAATGTTTATAAAGTGGCAGTATTCACATACTTAGGAATTGGTCCGCAAGCTTAACTCTAAACGAGAAAAAAAATAAATACCATTATAAATGATCTTCGCCCTAACAGACAAAATTTCAAAAAATAAAAAACAGGCTGAACCCGGCTGGGTTTTGAACCCGCATACGAAACAAGTAAGAAAGTATCAGTCAGCTGTACTGACAAAAAAAAAAAAAACCAAACCAAACAAAAATATTATGCCGAATATAATATATGGTAATATTCAAAAAAGTTTTACAATCATTGAAGTTGAGGTTCACCATTTAATGAGTCGCGAACTGTTAATATATTTTATAAAATATGAATACATTTATATATATTGAAGTGTTTTAGCTACGATCTCATAATATGGACCATAACAAATAATTTTCGTGGAAGCTGCGCTGGTGGTAATATAAAAAAATGGGAAAAATGTGTTGAAGTTTACAAGTTTTTTTGTGTTCTTTCTTGATTTCTGGCCAAACCACGGAAAATTCAAACCTGTGCTCAAAGAAAGAACTAAAGAATACCCCTTAGGCAATATGGTTCTAGTGTATGACTTTTCGATATATACACTGCATCCCCCAAAATCGATGCTGACATTTTGGAGTTTTGATTTCAGTGTTTTTCGAATTTTTCTTATAATTAGATGGTGCAACTAGATAATAATCGAAAATAGTTTATAGGATAGTAGAACTCGCGATTCCACGTCGTTCGATGTATATCTCATGAGTGTGCTCCATACAGCTTCCTAGTAATAGGAGTCCAAAGGCGGAAATTTAGTGCGTAAATTTTCTGAAAAAACCTATTTTTTGGCTTTAAAATTTACAACTGTCGTACAGGTACCCCTGAACCCCGCGTGATTTTAGTTTTTTTCGTGCCGGATCTAATAAGACCTTTCGCGTTCGAATCCATCCACTAAAACGCCGGATATATATACCTTGAAAGTAGGAAATTCTGCAAAAATATATTTTGACAATTCCCCGAATTGAACCGCGATTTTCTTTGATTATTTTTACATAAATGTAATCCTTTATACGCGATTATAATATTTGCCAAAAAGAGGTGTCACAAATTACAAGGATTCGGGAGTAATATCCCTATTTATCCCAAAATAGAATGCGGTGGCACATCCGCAGTTCTTGACGAATCTGTCTAAAATAATTTAAATTGACGTATTAATAATAGGGGGCCATTGAAATCGGATGCACCTTATAATCATCGCGTAATTTTTGCCCACTTGAAGGTTTTTTAAATAGTAAGATGCAACTGATGGCACACTTTGGCCGCTGAATGAAACATGGGAAAATCCATGCATATTGATAGACATGGACTCCCTGTATCCGAAAAGCACATGCACCTCAACCGATTTAAACCAATTCGCGAATTATACGGTTTTTAACGTCTATGTTTTTTCTTTGATTGTAATTTCAATATTACTCTCTACTTCTTATTTCTATTGCTTATCACAGAAAGCGAATATACTTTCACGATGACTAATTACTTTTCTCGTAGAAGTTTAAGCAAAATACTTCAGGATTTGGATCGAAATTTAGCGAAATAATATAATAACTCCCAACATTTATTTTTCAAATTTTTCGTATTTAACCAAAAATATATTTTTGAAATAATTTCCAACAATAAGTTTCCGTTCTTTGTTGTTGCTGTAATATGCATGTTATAAACGCGATCTTTATAATTTTAGTCTCACATTTTTCTACGCGTTGTCTAGATTCTGTACGTATTTTTAAATTATTTTTTAGAGATTTTTTGGACTCTGATTTAGAATAAATAAAATTTATTCCAAGATTTCTTCAATATTTTTTGATTTTCCGCGAAAATAAAAATAAATTTAGCAACTATTTTAGCATCTACGGATAGATATCAAATGCTGCTAACGATTCGTATATAAATGTTCTTATTACAACACAATAGGAATTTTTAAATATATTTTCTTTACAAGAGAGTAAAACCGCATATAACTTTTGAGTGCAGCATCCAATTTTGTGAACGCGAACAGATTTGAAACCACGATTTTTTCGTAAACCATGTACCAAAAATGGCGGATGTGCTCGCCAAAAAAGTTTTTAATTTTTTTTCTATGTAATTGTAAAGGAAATTTGAAATTTACCATATGTATATTGATTTTGTTTCACGAGTTTGCTTTAATATCTGTGGGTACCGAAATGTGAGACCATACCAAATCATTGACATATACCAAAAATTTTTAGTAACCAAACGTCTTCATAAAGGACTCGAAATATTAAATTACGTTAAACTAAGTTTGAAAGAATTTTTTGAACAAGTTTTAGAGTTTTCTTGTACAATAGCCATTTTAGTATGTGCCGGGAGGGTTTTGGTGCTTGGATCATCATCTCAGGAAGTATTGACTTACTCCGGAAAAAGATTGTACCGTTGAAAATGAGGCCGCTAGAACAACCTCCGGAAGAAGAATCAAAACGATGCGAGGGGAGCTCTTAAACTTCACTTTTTTCGAATTTTGTGTGGGAGGTACCCGAATGAGTGGACCAATATAGCGCATATTCCAATTTGATGAATGACTGATAAAATAATATGATGTGCAAAGTCTGCACCAATCACAAACTCCTTCGAGAATTATCTTGCGGATTTGCCATTTTGGTTGGTGCCGTCAGGGTTTCTTGGAACATTAAGGCCAATAGGCACAAGGACAACTTGCTAAAAGAGAATTCAAGACGATCCGAGAGGAGCTCTTAAACTTCACTTTATCCCAAGGTCTAAAGAAGGTCGGCCATTCAGAGTTCTATTAACAACTTTTGACAACAAACATAATAGATTGTTCATTATTGTGATTTGATTTCCTTTGTATTTTATGTCACAATAATGTATTTGACAGCAAACTAAATAGTCAGGGCTAACTAGTTTGGGCTGAGAGTCCGACTGTATAGCCTGTGCTTTATCCGAATTTTGTGTGGGAGGTACCCGAAGAAGTGGACCGATATAGTCCATATTCCAACTTGACTGAAATAATATGATTTGCAAAGTCTGCACCAATCAGAAACTCCCTGCGGGAATTACTTGCGGATTTGCCATTTTGGGTTTCTTGGAACTTTTAAGCCAATATCTCCGGAAGTATGCGCAAGAAAGTAATTGTACTGTCGTAAAGGGAACCACAAGAACAACTTACTGAAACAAATTTCAAAACGATCCGAGAGGAGCTGTTAAACTCCTTTTTAACCGAATTTTGTGTGGGAGGTACCCGAAGGAGTGGACCGATAAAATCTATATTCGAACCCGATCTATATCTGGAATTAATAATACGATGTGCAAAGTTTGGACCAAATCGATTGCTCCCTTCGAGAGTTATCGTTCATACCATTTTACAGACAGATTTTGAACTTTTGTGCGGAAGGTACCCGAAGGTGTGGACCGATATGGCCCATCTTCGAACTTAAAAAATTTGGTTCGAATCAGTTGATCCGTTTGAGAGTTATTGGCTCTGGCTAAATCGACTCCAAATTGTGTGAAACGAATTTCGTCTAAACATACTTGGGGTCTAAAACCATTATTTCGATGAGGCACATTTTTGGTTGTATCAACGTGTATATACCCTTTCTAGCCTAAAGGCTGAGGGTATAAAAATGTTGTCACGGCGTGTTAGCGTTCAAATGCAGCCCAAAATAAGCGTTTGTCATGAAGAAATACAATACAACGGCCAAATGTCCGTTATTGTATAAAAACACATTTGCATTTGAAAAACCAAAAGTTTTAGTTCCATGTCTGAAGAGCTGACCAACTAACATCGAAGCTTAACTCTAAACGAGAAAATTAATAAAAAGCATTAAAAATTATCTTCTCCCTAACAGGCACATTTTCAAAAAATAGTTCATGTTGTGTAGACGCTACGGCCACACTCCTACCTACATAACAAAAAATAACAAAATATCTGTTATAGTTTCCGCGAAATAGCTATTTCTTTCTTCAGAAATTTGCAAAAATTACGTATTTCCCAAAAATGGAAAAAAAATGTTTGTCTTTATGATCACCCCACGCCCACACCTTCCAATATTTTGACCTAATTTTCGAACCTACTTTCGAATCCCATATAGAAATGAAATATCTTTTACAAAACAAAATTTTGATTTTTGGCCAGGAAAATCAATTTCTGAACCACTGTGTGCCGCAGCATGATAGAAGATCAAAAATAAGAAGACACGTGTTCTGGCGTAAAGGTACAGCTATACGAAATCAATTTTATTAAGCAAACTTCTGATTTTTGAATTATTTTTTGGACATTTGGACCATTATCTCAGGAAGTATGGATTTACTCTGGAAAATTCAAATAGATCCGAGACGGGTCCTCAAACTTTACTTTTCCTAAATTTTGTGTGGTAGGTACTCGAAGGACGGGCCAACTTGATACATAACTGGAAGGAGTGAACGGATATAGCCCATATTCGAAATTAAACTAAGTTTGGGCAAAATATTACGAAGTTTAAAAATGGTTCGAATCGGTAAAGCCGTTCGGGAGTTATCGTGCGCACCAGCCAGCTAGACAGTAAGAGAGACAGATTAACGGACAGGGCTAAATCGACTCCGAATTGTCTGACACAAATTTTGTCCAAACATACTTGCGATCTAAAACCATTATTTCGATGAGGCACATCTTTGGTCGTATTTTGTATGTATCCCCTTTACCCAAAAATCCTGAGGCTGCAATATTTGTATAAAAAATCCAATTGGACAATTGAACTGAAAATTTCTTTGTAATGATAGAGACAATTTGTGGCGTGGGAGGAAATTGTGGTTATCTACACAAAACCCATTATATATTGGGCGGTAGGCCCATTATCTAGCAGACACGTTATTGCAATTTGCATCAAGGTGAAAGGTCAGTAGTTATTTTTCCATATGTATGCTACTTTGCCGGTATATGCCCTCCAGGAATTAAAATGTGGGCCAAAAATAAAATTTGTATGTTTTTCTTACAAAAGTAATGGTCTATTTCGCCCGTTAAATAATATCAGATCATCATGCAAAATTATAGGCATTTTCTTCAACCTAAACTCTTACCTCGTGCAAAATTTCGTGACTATTGAGCTATAATTGCGAGCAATTGAGCTATAATAGCGTGTTTATGATTACACTACAAACAAAAACCTGGATATATTAGGCTCTAACTCTGTTATCTGATCGCGTACATCAGCATAATTGACATCAATTATGTTTTTGGTCCACTTCCCCCGCTAAATATTTCACGATCATCACCAATTAAAATAGCGATCTATTCTGATGTGAAACAGATCTCCATACCAAATTTCGTGACGATCGGTCCATAATTGCGGCCTGGAATTTGATTACAATTCATAATGGACAGACACGGACGGACGGAAGGACGGACGGACACACATCTCAAAATCGCTTTATCTCGCCGAGATATGAAGATTGCTGTACCACATTGGGGGTCTCCGACGAAAATTTCGCGGTGTTACATGAATTTTTACCAAAACAAACTTATAATACCCTTTCCACATAGTGGTGCAGGGTATAAAAATGTCAATTTATGTAAACAAGCGGAAACGACATGGGAAGAGAAAACTCGCAGGCATCATTCTGCAAAAACGAAACTTTGTTCCATTTTTCTAGTCCACAAAATTGGAATTTCACAACAATTTAGTACCTGAAGAAAAATAAAACAGCTCACTTCGTAAATGAATCCAAATTCTTAGCAGTTTAAGAAATATGAGCCTGACAAAATGATACCCTTTGACATCAAGGCATCACGTCTTTGGGTGCCATAACCGCGAAAATTGAAGTGATAGGGAAGCACGCCGGGACATGTGTCTTCTTATTTTTGTTCTTCTTCACGCTGCGGTGTCAGAATATGGTTAATAAACCATCACTCAAAAAATTACACACAGTGTAATATACAATCACAAGTCCGGTGTTTTGAAAGGGTAAACCTTGCCTTTTACTTACTTACTTAGCTGGCCCATTACAGAACATTTGTTCCATAGACCGAACTAAGAAAAGGTCTCCAATTCTCTCTGTTTAGTGCTTCGCTTTTTGGAATACCGCGCCTTGTCATCTCTCCATCAACTTGCTTGCGCCGTCTATTCTTTGGCCTGCCAATTCTGCGTGCACCGCAATGTGGCTTCAATTTATAGCCTTTTTAGCGGATTCACCATCGCTCATTCTTATTATATTGCATAGCCAACGCAATCGCTGCATCTCGATACGTTTAACTATATTGATGTCGTTGTATAGCAGATACAGCTCGTGGTTCATACGACGTCGATATTCACCGTCAACGCAGATCGGTCCGTCTGCTTGCCTTATCTGCTTGCGCAAGTACCCAGGCTTCGGAACCATACATCAGCACGGGTAGTATCACTGTTCTGTAAAGCGTTATCGGTTACTTCTTTTACAGATCGTCCCATGATGGTCTTCTCGCCGTTTACCGCAAGACCCACTTTAGCAAATTCTCCTTCGACCTTCATAAAGTTATCGGTTACTTCTTTTACTGATCGTCCCATGATGTCTATATCATCAGCACACAGTGTCAGATTTTCCAAAAAAAAAACTGGCCAAAAATCGAAAAAAATTATCAATTGCACTAAAAAGGGTCAGATATTGTTTATAGGACCCCAGTGCGTGTAGTTATGGAAAAATATATACATTTCTTGTTTAATAAGTGAGTATAAATGCAGGTCGAAGTGACCCTGTTTTAAATTTGTTTTTTTTTTCAATATTTAAGTTGTTTATAAATCGATGGTAATATGCAAAATAAACAACGGTTATTAGATATTTGCTTTTTGTAATTGTAATGAAAGGTATGTGAAACGTATTTAAGATGTTCAGTGTCGCCAATGAATTGTGCGTTCTTTAATAATTGATGTCCATACTTGTTAATTTTTTTCAAGATAAATTTTCACAATAAATTATGAAAATAGTTGTGAGTAAGATCGAGTTGGGCCGTGTAATTTATCATTTCTTAAAAATGGGAGGGTTTTTTTACCAATTTTCATCGAAACATCCTGCACATATTTGCACTTTTTGTTTTTATGTGATATTTTGTCTTGCAGGTATGTACAGATTTTCTTTCATACAATGTCAGAATATAGTATAGGGTCACTTTCTGGCGTTTGTGTATAATTTGGTGTTTTTGTATATTCTAAGACCTATAGTAACATTTTATGGCGAACAAATTTCTAGAATATTTTGGTCTGAACCGATCACATTTATAGGAGATTTTAAAGATTTGTGGAAAAAGGGACCAAAAGGACCCCTTTTATGACTCGCACGAGGGTTAATTTTTTTAAGAAAAATATTCCTCGCATTCTTGTCAGTATAGTTACCAAAGACATTATACACCTAAAGTGCAAGGATTCCAAGTGATCTTAACTCAAATATTTCCAAAACTGTAGAAATGGTGGAAGCTTGCAACCCTATTTTAGTTTCTTGGTTTTTTTGGCAAAATTGATACCGATATTTTCTTGGTATGTAATGCAAATAGAGATTTCTTTTCTTTGGCAACTTATAGTGAAATTTACAGAGAACATTTTTGTCTTTGACGGCATTCTTCTTAAAGGATGCTTTGTATGACAATTTTGCCAAAACTCACATGAAGTACGCCCTTAACCCTAAAATGTGTTTATAATTTTGCATATTTCTGGAGTTTAGGTAAGGTATAGAGTTTTGGTGTATTCTAGGACCCATAGTAAAAGTTGATAGCGAACAAATTTGTAGAATATTTTGATCCGATAAGATCACATTTTATAGGAGGAGGGACCAAAAAGACCCCTTAAATGACCGCCTAAGGGTTAAATAATATCAAAAATGTAATCAGCGGCCCGAAAAACATAAGAACCAAAGGTTAGGTCAAAATCCATTCATTTTTAGAGTTTTGGCCAGGTTTTTCGGAAAATCGGACACTGTGCAGCATAAGCAAATAACATGTGGCTATTGGTGTGATTGTGCCACTTCTTTTGACGTTTGCACTCGTACAACCTTTTCTAGCAGGATGTTGAAAAAATCACACGAAAGGCCGTCTCCTTGCCTGAAACCTCTTTTGGTACAAAACTCTTCGGAGTGGTTCTTTCCTATTTTAACTGCAGATCTTGTGTCAGTTAGAATCATTTTACAAAGCCGAATGAGCTTTGCGGGGATACCAAATTCAGACATGGCTTGGAATACCTTTGAACGTAGCGGGCTGTCGAAGGCTGCTTTATAATCGACAAAAAGGTGGTTGGTGTCGATTTGCACCTCTTGGGTCTTCTCCAGGATTTGCCGCAGCGTAAATATCTGGTCAATGGTGGACTTGCCAGGTCTAAAGCCGCATTGATATGGTCCAATTATTTCGTTGACCATGGGCTTTAGTCGTTCGCACAATATCCCTGACACTATCAAGTAGGCGATAGGGAGAAGATTTATGCCCCTATAGTTGGTACAAAAAGTCTTATCTCCTTTCTTATGGACGGGACACAGGATCAGCGTACGTAAAAATACTTTAAATAACATTTCCAATCGTTTCGTATTTTCCATAGGAACAATACCGAACTCACTGTTTAGTTTTGTTTTGTTTACATTCGTGTGTGCGAACAAAACGAATAGCGAAAAGTTCTCAATTCCACAACAACAGACAGAAAACGAAAAAGTTCAAAACACATGAACGATTCAATGAACGAATGATTCGTTTGGTGGTTGAAAACATCAACCGTAGTATGTTCAGTATGTTCCCAGCAAACCAATCGTACCGACATTTTAACGAAATCGGAACAAAATTCGGACGATACGTCCGATGTCTGATCCGAAATCGTAACGATATCTTAACGAAAGTTGTATGAAGTGGTTGACATAATTTTGGAACGAAATGTCGGAGCCACATCGTATCGATTTCGATCCGATTTCGTAACGAAATCTGAAGAAAATCCTTGGGAAATTCGGAAATGAAATTTCTTTCCGAAATTCGTTCCGAAATCGGTACAAAATCTGAACTATTTCCGCTCCGAAAAATCGTTTAGAAACCGGAACGAAATCTGAACGACGTTGCTTCCGAAATTGTTCAGACGTGTCGGACATCCGACATTTGGTTTTCTGGGTTGATGTTAGCGATAAGAGGGTTGTTAAGCAATCAAATGTGTGTGTGTATGAGTGTGTCGTTGATCATTTCGCACAGTAAAATTTACTGAGTAAATGTTTGCCAAAAATTCCATTTGTTTGGGTGGTGAATGAAACAACTCGGCAAAGCATAGCCGAAGTTACATTTCAGCAATCGTACGGTTTCCATCTTTTTACATTGAAAAGTTTGTGTTTTTGTTTTGGTTGTGAGAATGAAACGATTCAGAGAAGCTGAAAAGTTTGTGGCGTTGTGTGATTGGTACGGGAATCGTTTTGTTTCTTTCTGTTCATTGCACAGGATGCTCAGGTTCCAATCGTCGGGTACTCGTTCTTCCTGCCAGATGGTGCTAACTGGCTGATGAATACACCTTTTCAGCGTGTCGCCTCCGGTTTTAAACAGCTCGGCTGGTAGGCATCAGCTCCTGCTGCCTTATTATTCTTCAGCCTACTTATTGCTGTCTTTACCTCATCTTGGACGGGTGGTATACATTCAATACCATCTTCTGGGATTGGATCTGTGGTATCTTCGCCATCTTCACTGCTATCGGATACCAACAGTTTGGAAAAATGTTCTTTCCATATCCTGAGCACACTATCTGTATCAGTTACCAAATTACCTTGTTGGTCTCTACAGGAGGATATGCCTGTACCAAAAGCCATCAGTTTGATGTTTCACTCTTTGGTAGAATTTTCGGACTTCGTTCTGTCTCCTGTACATCTCGATTTTTTCACACTCCCGCTTTTCCATCTCTCTCTTTTTCCTGGGGGAAAGACGTTTCTCCTCTCTCCTTTTCTCCCTGTATCTCTCTCGTGCGCTACGCGTTGCTACGGATTGTAAAGTAGCCTTATATGCCGCATTTTTCTCTTCGGTGGCAGCACGACAATCCTCATCATACCATGGATTCCTTGGTGGAGGTCTCTGGTATCCAAGTATGGATTTTGCGGCTGTTTGCGTGGAGTGGGCAATGATTTGCCATTGCGCTGATATGTTATCGGGATGAGGAGTGCTTTGATTAAGCAATTGGACTAGTTGAGTGGAATATGCTGTGGCTATCTGTTGTGATTGCAGCTTACCGATGTCTAACTTTCGTGTTGTGTCTGTTCGTACTTTGTTTGCTACGTTTAAGCGGGTGCGTACCTTTGCTGCAACAAGGTAGTGGTCCGAGTCTATGTTTGCACCTCGGAAAGATCGTACATCCGATGAATGTCTTCCATCTATCACAACATGATCAATTTGGTTTCTTGTTTTCTGATCTGGAGACAATCAGGTGCCCATATGAATATCGAGATGATTAAATCTGGTACAGCTAACTACCATGTTTTTTTGCAGCTGCAAAGTCTATCAGCCTCATACCATTGTCAGATGTTTCACTGTGGAGACTGAATTTCCCGACTGTTGGGCCAAAAATATTCTCCTTTCCAATTTTCGCATTAACATCGCCTAGAATGATTTTAATGTCATGGGCAGGGCAACGGTCATATGTTTCTTCTAAGCGCTCGTAAAATATATCTTTGGTCTGTTCGTCCTTTTCTTCAGTGGGAGCATGAGCGCAAATAAAGCTGATGTTGAAGAATTTAGCTTTTATTCGAATTGCAACAAGTCTTTCATTCACTGGGGTGAAGCTGGAGGCCAGGTGTTTTAACCTCCGACCAGCTACAAATCCGCAACGAAACTCATGCTTTGTGTCATGGCAGCTATAATACAGTGCGTCACCTTTAGGTTTTGTTGTGACGCCTTTCCCGTTCCATCGTATTTCCTGTATGGCAGTAATGTCGGCCCTGTACTTTTCAAGTACATCTGCCAATGCGTAAACTGCATCTTCCCTATAAAGAGTGCGAACATTTCAGGTGCAGATTCGCAGATCATGGTCCTTAAACGTTTGCGGGGTTCGTCAACTTTAGAGGGGTCTGTTTTTCCTTTCTTTCGTTTTTTCATAGTAGGCTGTTTTATCTAGGGGAGGGTTACTAACCCGACGCCCAAACCCAAGTTTTTAACGTTCTTATGGGTGAACGCGCGACACATTTTAGCTCACCACCTTTAACGGGTGTTAAAGGCAGTTCCCCAGGTGACACCACGGGGAAGTCATTGTCCACTTGAGATGAAAGAGGGACCAAGACAAATCCTGGCCTTCGTCATGTTGAATTTTTAAAAATATTGGTGATTTATTCTGCTCGTAATTGAATATAGCTCGCACATCTGTGTGTTATTAAAGTTGATGATAAAAAACTCTTATACTATTCCTTGACATCATCAACAAACCCTACCCACACTTCCTGATAGATGTATGCATTTTAAGATGTGTATCACAGTTTAAGTGCCACTTTATCTTTAGATTGCCTGGCCATTAGCATAATAATGAGCAATTTAAAAATTTCTTATTATCTGCGTACATTCCTCCTGCAGTACTCTGTAAAAAAATCCAACAGCAGTTCTTTGATATGATATTATCTGCTTATTGTTTTTGTTATTGTATTTATTTATTGTTGTCTAAGTCTAAGTAGAATACTTCAACAATTAAGTGTCTACGGCTATAAAGTTCTGTTCTTCTGTTGGCTTTGTCGGTTTTCTTTGCTGGAATTACAACATTTGCTCTTAGTGTGATGCTAATGATGTGTGTGTGTGTGTGCTCGTGTATGTTTCGCTTTGAAGATCCAACTAGTTTTTTTTTTTGTTTTCTTCTTTATTATTCCAAAAGTTTGTTCTTCTTTTATTACTAATGGACAACATTTCATTTCAAAGCTTAAGCTTTTCAAGTGTACTTTTAACAAGTGCTAAAAAAAGCTTAAGAGAGATTTCTGTTTATAAGTTTGTTAGTTTTTTCTTTATTTCAAAATGTTTAAATCACACCCTTTTTCGTTGTGTTGAACGAGAAAAAAAGTGGATTGTTTCACAAACTACTTGTGAAATTTACATTTTAGTCTCAAGTCCACGTTTTATTGTATTTTATATTTTATGGCAACAATAAAATGCAGACACCTAAAAATCTAATATGGAGCGTTAATGTGTTCATGCAGCTGAAATTGTATTACATATTTTTTTTTCTAACACCCATCTGCTTTCATAAAGTATACTTTGCTTTGTGAAGGGACATATGCAGTGTGCCAAGCTGTGGTCCTTAATAAAAGTGATTTTTCAAAACATTTAAAGTGTTGCTTGAAAGTCCTGACAACCTTGGTCCAAGCTAAAAGTATAGCCCTCATATATTTTGCACAAAATTCCTAAAAGTATGCTAATGAAAATATATATTCATTCTATTGTTATTAAGAAATTTTTTAACAGTTGTTTTTTTCGTTCTTCTTGCCTTTTATTTTAGGGTTCATTCTCATTTTTCACATATTTTCAATGTAGCGTAAGTTTTGTCTTCCTTCTGCCTTTTTTTTTTTTTTGGAAAAGGACAATAACAATGGCTGTGACAGTAGCAGCAGCAGCAGCCCAAAAATGACAACAAAAATTCTTGTGTTGCAACCTGAATTCTTGTAAATTGTAGATGACACACATTTTTGAGGATCTAGGTTACTAGTTTCCATGTTGTGTGCCACAAGGCTGTGTGATTGTGTGTGCAGACGGACATGTGTGTGTTTGAAAGTGCCAGTGTTTTTGTTGTTGTTGTATGATGATACTATTACTACCAGTCTGCAGCAGTTCTGTATGACTATAATGCACGTTTTCATAGTAGAACATGTTTGGCTGCTTGCTGTGGTCGTTCGTCGTATATCCAATGTGAAAGAATACCACAATGACTAGCACAAATGCGCCCCAGGAGGTTTCACCAACTACTCCCCCCTCTCCTTCTATCAAAAATCAGCTGCTGCAACGGCAGTTATTTGGTCGTTTACGTGAACTTGTGTCATACTCTAGTTATTTGTTTTAGATACGCTATGCGATGGCAGTTTTCATTCTCTTTCTCTCTCTCTCTCGTATTTGTACACACACTCGTACCATCCTTCCCATTTTGGCGGTTTCTGTGAGGATATGCCTATGTTTGGGGCAAGAGTGGAGTGTTTAATGGGCTACAACGCCAAACGAGGAAGATACAAATTTATTTTCAACCTGAAATTTCCATTGCGTTTTTTGTTTGCTGTTGTTGGCGCTGCTGAAACAGGAAATAGTTTGTGTTGTTGTTTTGCTGTTGTCGCATACCAATTCCATTGTCTTGTTTTTGTTGTATTGTGCACACGTTGCAAGGTTTTGCTATTATTTTTGTGTAGTGTTGTTTTGTTGTTTATTTTTCTGTTTTGTTTTGTGTTTACTTTCGTCTTTCGAGTGTGTCCACTTCCATTTTGTTTCAATTGCACTGAGTCCTGCAATGCTTGATGTTTACCCTTCTGCTATATTTAGAACGAAATGGATACGTTTTAATCTTTTTCGAGTACAAAGGTTTTTGTACGCCAAAGGTAAATAACTTTTAGAACAGTGGTAATTAAGCAGACGTTGTGATTTATTATAGCCGGTGGGACTCAAGGACACATCTGAACAGGATGTATAAATCTTGAAGACAAAAAATTCATCTCAGTATTGTGATAGCAATTCTCAACTGGTGTCTGTCCCTCACAAGAGATCATCCTTCTTAAAACCAACAGTTCTAATTTCGAAGAGGCTTTTGAAGTTGTCGATACTATCAGAGGCACGCCAATATACCGCCTGTTATCAATTGTGCCCACCAACTATTTCACCTTCGTTATTATGGTAAAGGTCAAACGTTTTTCTCATAGAAAACAAAAGGTCTTCTCATATAAGACCGAAAGTTCTCTCATATAAGAGTAAAAGGTCTTCCTAGACGACTCAAAGGTCTGATCATAGAAGGCCGTAAGGTTTTCCAACAGAAGACCATAAGGTCTCTCAACGAAAGACTCAAAAGTCTTCTTCTCATAAAAGACCCAAAAGTCCTCTCATGGAGGAGACAAAGGTCTTCTCATAAAAGAATTAAAGGTATTCTCATAGAAGACCCAAAGGTCTTCACATAAAGGGATCCAAATGTCTTCTCATAGAAGACTCAAAGGTCTTCTCATAGAACAACTGAACGTCTTCTCATAAAAGACCCAAAGGTCTTCATATAGAGGATTCAAAGTTCTTCTCATCGAAGACTTAAAGGTCTTTTCATACAAGAGCTAAACGTCTTATCATAGACGATTGAAAGGTCTAACGGTCTTCTTATAGAAGACCCAAAGGTCTTCTCATAGAAAAGCCATAGGCCTTGTCATAGACGACCCAAAGGTCTTCTCATAGAACCCCAACAGTCCTCTCATAGAAGACCCAAAGGTCGTCACATAGAGGATCCAAAGGTCTTCTCATAGAAAACCCAGAGGTCTTCTTATGAAAGACCTAAACGTCTTCTCATGGGTGACTGAAAGGTCTAACGGTCTTCTTTGAGAAGAGGTCTTCCAGAGGTCTTCTCATAGACCCAAAGGTCTTCTCATAGAAGACTAATAGGTTTTCTCATAGAAGTCCCAATTGTGTTCTCATAGAAGACCCAAAGGTCTTCTCATAGAATACCCAAAGGTCTTCTCATAGAATACCCAAAGCTCTTCTCATAGAAGACCCAAAGGTCTTGTCACAGAAGACTCAAATGTCTTCTCATAGAAGAGCCAAAAGTCTTCTCATAGAAGACCCAAATGTCTTCTCATAGAAGACTCAAATGTCTTCTCATAGAAGACCCAAAGGTCTTCTCATGGAAGGCCCAAAGGTCCTTTCATAGAAGACCCAAAGGTCTTCTCATGGAAGGCCCAAAGGTCCTTTCATAGAAGACCCAAAGGTCCTTTCATAGAACACCCAAAGGTCCTTTCATAGAAGACCCATAGGTCTTCTAATTGAAGGACTAAAGGTCTTCTTATAGAAGACCTGAAGGTCTTCTTATAGAAGACCCAAAGGTCTTCTCATAGAAAACTCATAGGTTTTCTCATAAAAAACCCATAGGTCTTCTCATAGAAAACCCATAGGTCTTCTCATAGAGGACGCAACTGTATTCTCATAGAAGACCCAAAGGTCTTCTTATAAAAAACCTAAACGTCTTCTCATAGAAGACCCATTGGTTTTCACATAGATGATACGAAGGTCTTCTCATACATAATTCAGTCAAAGGTCTTCTCATAGAGGACCCAAAGATCGTCTCATAGAAGTCCCACAGGTCTTCTCGTCGAAGACCCAAAGGTCTTCTCATAGAAGACTAATAGGTTTTCTCAAAGAAGTCCCAACTGTGTTCTCATAGAAGACCCAAAGGTCTTCTCATAGAATACCCAAAGGTTTTCTCATAGAATACCCAAAGGTCTTCTCATAGAAGACCCAAAGGTCTTGTCACAGAAGACTCAAATGTCTTCTCATAGAAGACCCAAATGTCTTCTCATAGAAGACTCAAATGTCTTCTCATAGAAGACCCAAAGGTCTTCTCATGGAAGGCCTAAAGGTCTTCTCATGGAAGGTCCAAAGGTATTTTCATAGAAGACCCAAAGGTCTTCTCATATAAGACACATTGGTTTTCTAATTGAAGGACTAAAGGTCTTCTTATAGAAGACCTGAAGGTCTTCTCATTGAAAACCAGAGGTCTTTCATGGAATAGCCTTCTCGTAGAAGACCCAAAGGTCTTCACATAGAACACTTCAATCCTTCTCATAGAAGACCCTAAGGGTCTTCTTATTGAAGGCTCATATGACATTCTATAGAAGACGACTAAAAGTTCTTCCAATAAAAGACCAAAATGTCTTTTTATAGAAGACCCAAAGGTCTTCTCATAGAAGACTTGAAGACTCAAATGTCTTCTCATTAAAGACCAAAATTCCATCTCATAAAAGATTGAGAAATCTTCTCAATATGACAATAAGACAAAAAGGTCTTCTCGTTATAGACTAAAAGATCTTCTTATTGAAAACTACCACGTCTTCTCATAGAGGATCCTCTCATAGTAGACCTAAGGTCTGCTAAAAAGTCCACGCATATAGGTCTGAAGATGTTTGAAAAAATTGTTGCCTTAAAAAAAATTTATACATATAAGTACGTATTATATGAGTGTCCCCAATTGCCAACCCCACCTGATTCAACCACTGTTCCTGTTCACTCCTCGAAAATTCTAATTATTTGTTTGTGTGGGGAACTTTGTTGCTGCAGCACTTTTAATGGAATTTTTCTGTTTTATGTCTCAAAAGCAAACAAATTTAAGCTGACACTTGTTTATAACTGCAGCGAACTGTTGAACGTAGTGAAAGAAGAAGAAGACAAATGATTAAAAAGTTTCAAAACGACAACGATGAGGTTTGGTTGGTTATATTTACCAAGGCAGAGCAGATCTGAGTATAATGGTTATGGTCGGAGTGCAAAATTAAGGATAACCAACCAATTCTTTGCGGAAGACAAATATTTCTCTTAATTACCGGTTTAACAAATATTGATTGGGGTTGCAGGAAAAGTCTACCAAAACAACAAAAGCAACAACCACACAATGTGAACTGAGATTTATGTAGGTCAGTTTATTGTTCTACTTAACAAACCCAACCAATAAAATTAGAAAGTTTATGTGGTTGACATTTTAGGCCTTTGTTTAAATGAGTATAAATTTCCTCGAACACACACACACGCGTCATTACCACACGGACACATGGAAAACTCTTGTGGTTGATTGCTGGTATATAAGACCGAAAACACACACGCACACACATTGTAACAAGAAATTAAGTGTCTTAAAAGTATGTCCAAAAGTTAAAGTTCTTATATGGTTCTTGTTTATGTGTCTATGTGTGTGTGTGAAAGCTGAACAGCATGAATTATCCTTTAGTCTATGTGGTGGTCTATACTACATGTTTGAGCGTGTGTTTCGACAATATCCTTCTGTTTTCCTGTTTCTTTTAAATTTTAATTTCGTAAGCCAACAATCAACCAAAAATCAGTGGGTTTCTTGGTGTTCTCACCTTTGCATGTGCACATATACACACATATACTTGAATTTGTAAATAACAAGAAAGGTGTATGTTGCTGTGTATATGAACAGCATTGTATACACTTCTTGATGCAGACATCAATAGTCATGTTGCATACCTGGGGCGTCTTTAAAACTTAATCGCATTTAAAAAACTTGAATACATACACATATAAAAATGTATGTCATGCATATAGAAATGGGTCGTACAAGAAAATAAAAATAGTTCGAAAAGTTTTATATGTATATTAAAGTTTATATATTCTTCAGGTAAGTATAATAAGACAGTGCATTCTACATTATAAGTATATATACGTTTTTTGAAATGGGAGTTGTATAGGAGACACATTTTGTATTTCCTGCTAATTCAGTTCAATAGTCGACAATCGGCCCTTTAAATGACTGACTCTCAGAACTAGTTCGTATTACGACCGTTTTAGGTTTTTGCTTGAAAGTATGTAATAAACCCCTAAAGGTACTGAAAGAGCCCTACAGGACTTGCTAAAGGGGCATGGGCGTAGCCAGGAATAGCTAGGGAGGGGCAGCTGACCCCCTCCCACCATGTAAGCAGGTTATTTGTATGTAAAAAAATATAAATATTGCAAAAAACAAGCATTTTTTATAAGTTTTGCAGGGATACCAAACAGAGATCATCAATGAGTTACTTGCCCCCGTAAGCCAATTGTGCACGTACAAGTTTTTCGGGCCTTTTGCTTTTTAATGTGTGTGTTTTCTTGCACTCTGTATTTTTTTCCACCATCACAAAAATACTTGCGACGCATCAAGACCGTTGCTTGTGCGTAATAAGTAAAACAAGTATTCATCATATTTTGCACTGTTACAAGACATGCAATCGTAGATGGTTTGCCAAGTGACTTATCATGTGGAAGCACACACACAACATTACAAAAAATTAACAATTCTAATTTTATTTGTTGTTGTTTCGTTTGTGTGTGATTTTCTTTATTTGCTTGGAATGTTATGCGTGCTTTTGCATGTTCTTCTAACGTTTGAAAATCAGTGTTAGAAAATGATTTTTGCTCTCACTCTCTCGGAGAACGTAAGACAACCGGTTGAATTACAAGGGTTGAAAACAACACTTGATGTGCGATGAGCAAGAAAGTAAAACAGAAAATGTAATTGCGTATTTAAAACTACTTGGCAAAGCATACACAAGTGTGAAAAAATATCCATTTTTAAATAACTTATATTTGTGAGTGGATAGCCACACTCGTACATATTTTGAGAATGGCAAGCAACACTTCTATTTATTTTTTAGAGTAGCAAGCCGCACATACGCTTGTTTTTTAGCATGTGGCTTATGAGTGTCAAAATCAGCTACTTACGCATTTCTCTGATACCAAACTCAGGCATGGCTTGAAACACCTTTGATCGAATTGGGCTGTCGAAGGCGGCCTTATAGTCGACGAACAGTTGGTATGTGTCGATTTGTCTTTCGTGGGTCTTCTCCAGTATTTGGCGCAGTGTGAAGATTTGGTCAATTGTCGATTTACCAGGTTCTAAAACCGTATTGGTATGACCCGATTATATTATTGACCATGGGTTTTAAACGTTCACACAGCACACTCGGCAGCACTTTGTATGCGATTGGGAGTTTGTACACACCGTCTTATCTCCTTTCTTGTGTACGGGACATAGGAGGCTGAGGTTCCAATCGTTGGGTATGCTCTCTTCCTGCCAAATTTCGGTAATTAACGGATGCATACTCCTTTATCAGCATTTCGCCACCGGTCTTGAACAGTTCGGCGGGCAGCCCATCAGCTCCTGCTGCTTTATTGTTTTCAGCCGATTAATTGCTGCCATGACCTCGCTTTGGCTAGGTGGAAGACATTCATCGTCGTCGTTTGCGATTGGTTCTGGTGTATCTTCATCACCGCCCATATTCGATACGCTATCTGTATCAGTTACCATTACCTTCATGATCTTAGCAGGAGAATGTGCCTGCACCATACCCTTCAGTCCGATGTCTTAAACTCTGGTAAAATTTGCGGATTTCATTCTGACTCCTGAACATCTCGAGTTTCTCAAGCTCACGTTTTTCTTGCTCTTTATTTTTTCTTCTGAAAATACGCCTTTCCTCTTCTCCCGATATTTTTCTTTCGCGCTTCGTGTTGCTACTGAATGCAGGGTTGCTCTGTATGCCGCGTTCTTTTCTTCAGTAGCCTTACGGCACTCCTGATCGTACCATAGATTTTTAGGAGGTGGTACTTGGTACCCAAGCACAGATTTTGCGGCAGTTTGAAGTGAGTGGGCTATTCTTTGCCACTGCGCTTAAACATTATCGGGACAAGCAGTTCCGACTTCCAGCATGTGAGTCAGTTGGGCGGAATAGGCTTGTGCTATTTGTTGTGTTTGCAGCTTCTCGACATCCAGCTTCCGTCCTGTGTTAGGTCGCACTTTTGCCGCAACATTAAGGTGAGTGCGTACCTGCTACAAGGAAATGGTCCGAATCGATGTTCGCTCCTCGAATCGATCGGACATCTAACACACTGGACGAGTGTCTTCCGTCTATCACAACATGATCAATCTGGTTTCTCGTTTTCCCATCTGGGGATATCCCCGTGGCCTTATGTATGTCGAGGTGTTGGAGTCCGGTACTGCTCACTACCATGTTTTTTGCCGCTGCAAAATCGATCAGCCTCATTCCGTTGTCATGAAGGCTGAACTTTCCGATCGTGGGACCAAAGATATTTTCTCTCCCAATTTTAGCATTAAAATCTCGTAGAACAATCTTAATGTCATGGCCAGAGCAGCGGTAGTATGCTCTTTCTAGGCGCTTGAAGAATATATTTTTGGTCTGTTCATCTTTCTCTTCGGTCGGGGCATGGGCGCAGATGAGACTGATGTTAAAAACTTTGCTTTTATTCGGATTGTGGTAATTCTCTCATCAACAGGAGTGAAGCTGGAGACGAGATTTCTAAGCCTCCTATTTACCATAAATCCAACACCTAGTTCATGTTTCGTTTACGTCTGCCCGGTTCATCGCTTTTCCTGTAAGGCGATAATATCAGCTTTGTACTTGCCAAGTATATCCGCCAGTCCGCATACTGCACCTGCTCTGTAGAGAGTCCTGACATTCCAGGTGCAGATTCGCAGATCATGGTCCTTAAAACATTTGCGGGGTTCGTTAACTTTAGAGGGGTTTTTTTTCTTTTTCTTTGTTTTTTCAAAGTAGGCGGTGTTTTGACGGGGTGAGTTACTAGCCCAACGCCCAACCCAAGTTTTTAAGGTTCTTATGGGTGAACGCGCCGCACATGTTAGCTCATTACCTTCGACGGATGTTAAAGGCAGCTCCCCAGGTGACACCACGGGGAGGTCAGTGTCCACTTGAGATGAAAGAGGGACCAAGATAAATCCTGGGCTTTGCCATGTTAAAGCCGGTCAAGACCGTTGCTTGGTATCATTCATCCCCTACGTAAGCTGCTTATGCATCTTTAAAATATTTACATAATGTACACATCGCGAAGATTCAAATGAAACCAAAATTATACAAATCAGTTTTGAGCCAAATTATAAAATTTTTGTAAGAGAAAACGCACATTATTTTTGTCGAATCCATGCTAATATCTAGCTAAAGATATAAAGGACGTTCAAATAATTGGATTCCTTTTAATGGATATACATACACTCCTGATATATATATATATATATATATATATATATATATATATATATATATATATATATATATATATATATACAGTGCTGCTCAAAACATTTGCAACTCGAATGACTAGTTCATATTTTATGAAGTTCTGAGGCAGTTTGTGGATTTGAAATGCAAATATTTTAGTAGATTGATTGTTTATTGGATCCTTTTTAAAGATTTAAAAATTAATTTGCAAAAATAGCACTTATTTTACAAAAAAATTTACAAAGCAATGCTCGAACCCACTTTTGGCTCTGCTCAAAACATTTGCAACTGAGAAAATTTGATTCAAAATCTGAAGAAATTATTTTTGTTTTGTTAATATATTGTGAATTAAACATTTTATTTATTATCTGGGGACATCGTAAAGTAAACAAGTTAACTAAATAAATTAATATATCCCTGGAATCCTGTGCTCTAAGGATAATTGCTAAATACCAAGGTTTTATTCGATATTTAATAGTCTAGAGTCCAGATTAGAGTCCCGGGACCTCCTATATGAATATAGATTACTTGAGTTGATCAGGTCCGATAAGAACTTAAGCATATTTGCAAAAAATTACCAGTTTTACGTGGTTATATATACGTTTGGAAGCGGTATTATGTCAAAACATCCTGTTATACGACACTTCTGGAGTGTAAATGGTGCTATTTTGACATGCTATATGTCCGGTTAGTTCTTGGATCTGTTAAATATCTCGACCTCATGCATCCTGTACCATTTCTGTCCATAAAAATACCTCCAGGGCAATATAAAACACCTTCTACATTTTGGGTCAACTTCTTCGTATAATGGGACAAATTTTATTGTCCTTCGTTCTGGTGATCAATCAAATTTTTCGAGTCATATAACTTAAATATTGATTTAAATCGAAAAGAAGTACTCGGTTTCACTACTCCAAAAACATAACCACACATTTTTTGCATAATTTCTATGAAGAATTTCATTTTTCCTGGAAATTACTGTTTTCCCAAAATTTGCCTATTTTGGTATAGCGGTATCCTTGGTATGTATCGGAGGTGTTTGTACAGATTTATTGGTGTCAAGTCTTTTTTTAACATCTGTTGATGACCTCTGAGAGATATGCTTAATAATTCGTATAATTATTTGATCATCCCCTGCAGTAGATGTTGTTGTCCTCGCATGTCCTTCCCATCTTATGGCGTTTTTGTTCTTTTTACGCGGTATCCAGATCTGTTTTAGATATTGTGATGTTCATATGTTTACTTTTGGAACTCGTTGGATCCACAATTTTCAAAAATTACCATTTTTAGCAAAGCGTTGATAAAAATTTCTGATCATAATTTAAGTTTTTCTTAAAAAATTAGACATGTCTTGTTTTCGGCCTGCTTGTCTATCAGAAGTAAACATATGTGGGATAAAATGTACTCCCCATGAAAGCTTTTTGCCCCTTTCTTCTGATTCAAAAGCAATTTGATGCCAATCAATACAAAAAACTCGTCAAAAATAAACTAATAGATATTCGAAACATGGAGTTGCAAATGTTTTGAGCAGGCAAAAACATGTGTTCCTCCGATATTTCACACATTTTTTAAACAAAAGTGTTCATATCTGAATAATCCTTTCTAAATCTTGAAAATATGGTCAATAAAAAATCAAATAACAAAAACAAACATATTTCAAAACTCAAAATGTCCCTAAAAATAGACTGAATGTGATATAGGCATCTGAGTTGCAAATGTTTTGAGCAGCACTATATATATATATATATATATATATATATATATATATATATATATATACCTGAAGTACCTCCCCCACAAAAGTTTGAAAATGTTCGGAAAAATTGTGCGCACAATAATTCTTGAAAGGAGTAACCGATTTCGTTCACACTTTTCGTATCGTAATATATCTACGGGATATAGATTAGGTTCGAGCATGGACTATATAGGTTCACTCCTTCGAGTATTTCCCACATAAAATTTGCGAAGAGTGAATTTAAAGTCCTGCTCTAAAATCGTTTTGCTTCTTTTTGTAACAACTTGTATTCGCTGCCTCCATTACTACAGTACACGTTTTTTAGGGAAAAGTCTACTTCCTAGGAAAATAGTCCGAAAATTTAAAACACCCCTATGGGACCATGTGTAGTGGCTGGAGCGCACAATAGCTCTCGAACGGACCAGCCGATCGGTTCAAAATTTGGACTTCGAATCCCTTTTTTTTTATTTTAACAACTTGTATTCGTTTCCCCCCATTATGACGGTACATATTTTTTAAGGGGCAAGTTCTTACTTCTTGAGATAATGGCCCAAAAGCTCTGAAAAAGGCTGCCGGCAGCAACTATGTCGAGGTTTGGAGCCTATCGGATGTCAGTATCGATAACCTCGACAATTTATATTTATTTGCGCCATAAAAGCTGTCATAAAATGTCATATCATCTCTGTCAAAGTGTTGTTGTTGTTCGCCTTTGGACAACAATTAATTTGGGTTCTAAAGCTACTCTGTAGATTTAGAACCCCTACACGTTCATACGCCTGTATCGGAACTTGTACAAACTAAAATGGGTAGTACGTAAGATAACTCTCGAAGGGAGAAACCGATTTGGTCCAAACGTTGTACATCGTATTATATAGACGGCAGAAGTATTGTCTGTTACTTCTTTTTTTAATTCTGAGGGTATATCTCTATCGGCCAACCCGACTCCTGCTTTTTTTACTCGTTTCTTAAGTAATCTCCAGCATGATTTATGCACTTTTGCGTGCGCTGAAATCAATTGTTCCACTCCGATTGAGACACCCCCGCAACATGGTTTTAAAACGCTTTCGCAGCAACTTCTTGCGATTGCTTTTTTAGGGCTAATGCGCTTAGTTCCATAATTCGTCACCTGGGACCATCTTATAAACGTCTTTTGAAACACCGCGATATTTTTTTTTCGAAATTTCTTGCGGCCATCAACACGGAATCCAACGAGAAAACCACATTCCCAAAGATGCCCGTATCTCACGGTGAACTGGCAAACCCTTGTTACCCTTTTTATTTACAATTTTCAGTATTTACTTCACCTATTTCATGAAATTGTTGAACCTTATATTTCGTTTACTTAATATCCCCTTTGCTGTTGTTATGTTTCGTTCCATATCCAACAACGTATCCTGTTTTTTAAGACACACACATACACACATCCTTTCCAATCAACACTAACCGAGAGAGAAGAGTTACTTTCTCGAAAGTGGTTTACTTTTTAAAATACATTGTCATCAGACCATTAACTTTTATTTTATTTTAGTGGCTTGTAATTCAATCTGTGTTACAAATTGCTGGCCCATTTAACTGGATTGTGTAAATTTCTCTGAATTGTGTTACTTTGTTCCGGGAGCTATATTTCAACTGGCGAATACTGGCTGATCACTTGCAGTTTATTGCAAAAGAAAACAATAAAATCGTAGAGAATTTTTAAATTGTCGAATAAAGAGTAATTTACATTTTTTTCGAAACTAAACAGCTAATAAATGTTCTATTTCGGGAACTTTTTGCGCTTTAAAATGGTACGTTCTATGGAAAACAGTAAATTTAATGTGTGTTTAAATATGTATGTATATCTTTATGTTTGCTTGAACAATATATGACAATTTCTTTAGACAGTTTGAAGCAAATGCTTCAAAATAGTTCGACACACTGTATACTAAATACACATTTATTTGTTTTTAACAAAAAATATTTATTTCATGTAAAATTGTTTATTCTATTTTCAGGTAAAACAATCAATGAAATATATAAAATGTTTGCAACATACATTTGGTAAATATTTAATTGTTTTGAATTTAATTAAACACGAATGATTTTAAATTAAATATTACAAATAATTTCCAAACACTTTATTACTTAGCATTGAATTTGAAATTAAAATTAAATGCGAACAAAAATAATTTCACACTTCAATGGTTAAATTTTATTGCTTTGGTGAAGTGTAAACTAAAATTTAATTTTTTTGCGATGAAAATATTTGTGGTTAAATGTGCAAAGTACTGCAAGTACCCCCTCAGACAGTTGGATGGAGATGGGGAATTTGTTTATTTGAATTGTTTGTCAATTCACTTTAAAATTTCTATAACTTTTCGTGTTACATTTGAATAAATTAGCAACAACACCCAAAAAAGAATTATCAAATTAGTGGTGTCATTGTCTATCGTGATAAATGCCTATTAGTTTGACAAAATTTTCTTAAACGTATAGACTGCACGCTATACAATTGAAAATCTAATTTGCACATTTATCTTCCTCTTTTTGTTCTTGAATTTTAAATTGTGTCAAAGCATGTGACATTCTAGTAATCGGCAGTTGACAAAAAGCAATAAGTAAAAAAATATTGAGTCGGCATGATCGAAAACTGAATTCCGCCGGTCTATTACTGCATAAAAATACAATAAGTGTCTGTAAGGTTAGGGCGATAACTCTCGAACGGATCAAACGATTGGGTCCACATTTTGGATGTCATAGTATTTTGTCCATAGTTCAAGTTCGTAGAAGGGCACAAAAGTTCAAATATTTTCACTAAAATATTCCATACGATAACTATTGAAGTGAGTAACGGATTTGATCCATACTTTGCACATCGTAATATTTCTACCAGGGGTGCCACCGTGGTGCAATGGTATGCACACCCGCGTTGCACGCTAAAGGTCGTGGGTTCTATTCCCCGGCCATTCAACATCAAACAAACGGTGGCAAAATACCCCTCAGTAATGTTGGCGACATTTCCTGAGTATTTCAGCCTTGTAAAACTTCTCTACAAGTGGCGTTCGGACTCGGCGATAAACAGTAGGTCCAATATTATTGAACTAATATGAATCGGGTTGCACTCATTGGTATGAGAGAAGTCTCTCTGGGAAGTTTGTGGAACAATTATATTATTATATATATTTCTACCAGACATAGATCAAATTCACTCCTTCGGGTACCTCCAATACAAAATGTCGGGAAAGTGCAGTTTAAGACCTCATCTCAAGTCGTTTTCATTTTGTTTGCAACATGTTGTACTCGGGCCCCTATTACGACGGTAATTTTTTTTTAACGGCAAGTCCATACTTCCCGTCAAATGGCAAAAAAGCTATGAAAACCACTATTGTGGCACTAATATGTAGCGGTTGGTGCGAATGGCGATTCTCGAACCGAACTTTGCATATCGTAATATTTCTGCAAGATTATACCCCGTTTTGGGAAACTCCCTAAGACTTCTTATTTGTAAATTCCAAAAACGATTGGCGTCCACAAATATAGTTGAAAGTCTTCTCTATGTCCTCGAACAGCTTGGCATGGTTTATGGTATCGGATGCCTTCGATAGGTCAAGAGCCACCGCGACTGTTCGGGAAAGATAGTGCCTCTACACCTTTTTCAGATGTAATTCGAAACAGATTAGCTGTAATTCGTAAGATTTAATTTGTAATTCGAGAATTCCATATGTAACTCGAATTATTCCATTTGTAATTCGAATTATTCCATTTGTAATTCGAATTATTTCATTTGTAATACGAATTATTTCATTTGTAATTAAATTTTTTTATTGGAAATTTAAAGCATATAATAAAATGATTAGAATGGAATAAATCGAATTACAACTGGAATAAGTCTAATTACAATCGCAAAATTTCCAATTTCGTATGGAATAATTCGAATTACAAATGGAATTCTCAAATTACAAATGAAATTTTACGAATTACAAATATAATTATGCAGCTGTGCTTATTTCCCAGAAAATTCTCTCAGCTAGCAATCGGAATAATTCAAATTTCTTATGGAATAATTCGAATTACAAATGGAATTCTCAAATTACAAATGAAATTTTACGAATTTCAAATAGAATTCTTTAATTACAATTAAAATAATTCGAATAACCCTGCCAGCAGGCATGTGACGAGCGGTTGCAGCTGTGATCATGTCCCAGAAAATTCTCTCAGCTAGCCGAGGATCTGAGGGAATGGGCAGCTGTCTGAATCAGTGATTGGTATATTTTCAGAATCCTTGCCAATAGCATTTCCTTGCTTCAGAAAACTACGGTGGTCAGACGTTATCAAGTCAGGAGGGGTCTGTTAACGGAGAAGATGGTAAGAAGGTGGTCGTCTGAGCAGAACTAAATTTAGGGTTGCATCATGTATCAGTCGAAATCTCCTCTTATCTTCAAAGAGTAGCGTCTTCCTTCACTATACTCTCTGTCATTGCCTAGGACGGAATGCCAAAGCTCATGGTGGGCATTGAAGTCCCCTCGCAACAGACGATTTTTGCCCTCCAATAACGAACATTTGTCGGACAAATAACGCACGGCAAGGCGTCGGCGGTATGTATACATTAAGCAATTCTGCTACCACTATATATTCCCTATAAGGTCACAATAATGCTATGTTTATACTGGACAATCTGGTGTATACGGAAGTTAAATCCTCTTCATCCCCTTCTTGTACGATCATTCCGTAAAACGCTGTAAACATCGCGAAGTTACAAGCAACAGGAGTTTTTCCCTGGTCGAAGATTCCTCCGAGGGATTGAACATTTGTGGATGAGTACGTGAAGGAATAGGCCATATTTAATCTTTGGGAGTCACTCAATTTGACAGCTATCATGCCCTCCGGATCCACTTTAGTCGGCCACCGCATACCCCCATCTTGCCCCCTTCAACATATCCCCCCTCAGCTTTCCCTCCCCCAACTAGCCCCCACACAACTTCCCCCAACACTACACAAAAATTTTTCCAAAAATATATCAATTCATTTCTACTCGATTTTACTCTTCGAGTAAACTCGTACTCTATTTCGAGCATTTCCACTCCCACTCGTGCTCGCAAGCACTTTTCACTCGCGAGTAAAAGCAAGTCTGAAATATGCTTCGCGAGTGACGAGTAAAAATAAAGTATACTCGATTTATTTTTTCTACTCGCGCGAGTACTCCCGCTCGAACTCGCTCGAATTTCACTCGCAAGTAGAATTCAAGCGAGTATTTCGGAGCTCTGCTTTTGGGTCCGTATGGCAGGAAGTCTGGAATTGTCCACGAAAAAAATTATATATCAAAATTATATACTCAGTTCGAAAGTTGTCGAGCTCTTCAGTCATTTAAATTGGTTTTGAGAGGTTTAAAGCCATTATCTCAAAAAATATGGACTTGAAGACAAAATGATATCATTCTAATAGTTGTGCTTGTGGAAAACCTTCGTTAAAAATTCCAAACAATTCGCCCTTAAACTGTACTAACGAATTTATGTATGAGGTATACGACGAAGTGGATAAACATAGCCCATCTCCGAACGTGATCTAAGTTTGGATAAAATATTACAATAAACCAGCCAGGGGCAGACAGACAGACGTATTTGGTCTTAAAATATGTGGGGTCCATAGGCATTATTGCAATGAGCCACCTTTCTAACCTCTGTAGCCATAAGGCCGAGTTTACAAAAAAGTAACCCATTTTCCTCTGCATTATTTTAAATCTGCAACTACTTTAAAGCTGCCCTAAAAATCTGCTATTTTCCAACACCTACTAAAATGAAATACTAAATTCAAATGTCACCTTAAATTATGTAATTTTTTGTGTGACAAAAATAACACTCACGGCCATGGCGGGCGGCTGTGGCACTTTTTCACTCACTCATTCACCGCAAAGTGCCACATACTCATGAATGCATGCATAAAAGCATCCGAGCTTGTAAGTGTTGGTGTAAGACGAGCAACAACTACAACTGCGCAACTACTATAATTTAGTCTTTACACTTCTCGTACCTTTAATAACATCAAATTTTATGAACATTTTAAAATAATGCAGATTGCAGTATAAAAATTACACTGTTGTTAAACACACGCACACACACACACACAGACAACAGCAAAAACACATGCCATTGCCTGCCATCTCAGTCTACTTAGCCCTAAAGAAATCATCTGAAGACAACAACAGTACCGAAGGAGAAGAAGAAGAAGAAAAAAACATTGCTGATGTTTTCTTTACGATCCTTTAGCGGCATGTTGCATGTGCTTTTATGTCACCAGGATGGGCGAGTGTTTAGTGCAAGCGTGTGGGTTGCTGGTTATGCACGTGTCGTTCGATATGCCCTGTATAATACAAACATACAATCCTATAGAAACAATATGACAAACATGCAGAGAAAATTATAATAAAAATCAAGAAGCAGAAGAAGAGATGCAACAAAATGCTGCAATATAAAATCTCTCGACAGTTGGCTCAGTTTGCGCTATGACGATGGCAATGACGATGATGATGATGAGCACACTGTTGATGTAGATGACGAGGAATGAGTGAGTGAATGCAAGGATATTTTGTTGTAGTTGTCGTTTTTCATACGAGGGGTTATGGCAGCCAAGTTGACATTTTTAAATGTAATAAAATATAATTTTATATTCCCCCTTTGTTGTAATTTATATAATGCAATTGTAATGTTATTTCAGTTTAACTTTTTTCCAAACATTTTATGTCTTGTAGATATAATAAAAAATGAAATAAAATAAATGTTACGCTAGTCATTCGTTGAAATTTGAGAAAAACAATAAAATATAATTGAAGAACATTTATAGCCTGTATTTACAAATAACTAAATACGCTAGTTACCGTTATGTAGGCGGTTGTACTAAAACAAGGAGAGGAAATTTCCTGTCCACAGAGAACTCGAAAAATTGGCTAATGGGAGCTACACTAAATTATTGTCTATGTCAACTAGGGTTATGAAATTTTTTACAAACTCGCATCCCTGTATGATATTTTGATGAAGTGATTCGATGAAAAAAGGTTCCGCACAAAAATCTTTTAAAGTTTTTATTTTTCAAAACTATTGTAAATTTTTTGAAGTCACCGCACGCAGATATTTAACTGAAAACAAGGTACACGACATAACCAAAATGACACAACCGCTTCATTCTCTTTAATTTTATCATCGTATTATAACAACGTGCCACCGTGGTGCAATGGTATGCACGCCCGCCTTGCACGCATATGGTCGTGGTTTCGATTCCGCTTCCAGGCAACATCAAACATTTTTCAACGGTGGCCTCAGTAATGTTGGTCACATTTCCTGAATATTTTAGCCATGTAAAACCTCTCTACAAGTGGTGTCTTAAGACACGCCGTTCGGACTCGGCGATAAACAGTAGGTCCCATATCATTGAGCTAAATATGAATCGGTGTGCACTCATTGATATGAGAGAAGTCTCCCTTGTCCCGTATGGGATGTTGTGGAACAATGTTGTTGTTGTTGTTTATTATAACATATATGTATATCATTTTATATTATATATAACTATATTTCATATATCATAAAAATTAAGACAGGATTGTGCGGGACATTTTTTTTAAAATTTAAATGGAATAAAAGTAATTTTAGTCATTAATAGGCAAAAGACAATTCATTCGTGCAACAGGAAGTCATTTTTTTTCATTTCATAGAATTTTTTCAAAATTGTTTGTGCAATAAAATGGAATGAATGTTAGTTTAGGCGTTAATAGGCAAAAGTTCATTCATTCTCACTACAGGATATTATTTTTGAGAAAAAAATTGCAAAAATTCATAACCCTAATGTCAACAACTATTCGTGCAGATGTTGTTTCCTGTCCATTGCGACCCCAGAATGCAATTTGCCGCCCATTCGGATGGGAATTGTGGATAAAGTCTTGAAAACCAAATCGGTTATTTCGGTTCGAGAGTTATGTTGCTATCCAGGCAGACAGACAGAAGAAAAGACATGGCTAAATCGATTCCGAAAGTGCCGGAAACAAATTTAGACTTAACATTTGTGTATTTGATTTTGGCTTTATTACTTAATAATATTTCATTCTAATTGTGCATTTCAATTTTTTGGGGTATACGAAACTACTTTGCAAAAGTTGCCAATTTTCATGTATGGCACAGATTGCATTGTGTCTTTGTTAGCTATGTATATAATAGTAGTGAGGTGAGTGACTGACTGACTGATTCGTCAGCGCCCAGACGAAACCGCTGAAGCTAGAAAGTTGCTGTTGGTGTGGGGGGGTGAGATAAGGCTGGGTTTTTGGAAATTCGACCTAGAAGTGTACGAAAAGTACTAAAAGGTACTAAATATGGTACCCTTTGTATTAGGCAAACGGTAAGAGCTCGAATTCTGAAATTTGGAATGAGGGTAACTGATGGAGAGCTAGAAAAATGTACCAACGGGTTTTTGGAAATTCGAACTACAAGGGTACGAAAAGTACTAAATGGTACTAAATTTAGTACAATTGGATTTGTGTGAACGGATATAGCTGGAATCCTGAAATTTGGAATGAAGGTCACTGATGGAGAGTAAAAAATAAAGGTTTTTGGAAATTCGAACCATAAGTGCACGCAAAGTATTAAATGGTACTAAATTTAGTACAATTTGGATTTGGGTGAACGGATAGAGCTGGAATACATGCATTTGGAATGAGGGTCACTGATGAAGAGTAATAATGAAGGGTTTTTGGATATTCTAACTGTAAGGGTACGAAAAGTACTAAATGGTACTAAATTTAGTACAATTTGGATTTGGGTGAACGGATTAAGCTGGAATACAGACATTTGGAATGAGGGTCAATGATGAAGAGTAACAATAAAAGGTTTTTGTAAATTCGAACTATGAAGGTACGAAAAGTACTAAATGGTACTAAATTTAGTACAATTTGGGTTTGGGTAAATGAATAGAGCTGGAATCCTGAAATTTGGAATGAAGGTCACTGATGGAGAGTAAAAAAGAAAGGTTTTTGGAAATTCGAACCATAAGTGCACGCAAAGTATTAAATGGTACTAAATTTAGTACAATTCGGAATTGGGTGAACGGATCGAGCTGGAATCCTGAAATTTGGAATGAGGATCACTGATGAAGAGTAAAAATGAAAGGTTTTTGGAATTCGAACTATAAGTATACGAAAAGTAATAAATGGTACTAAATTTAGTACAATTTGGGTTTGGGTGAACGAATAGAGCTAGAATCCTGAAATTTGGAATGAAGGTCACTGATGAAGAGTAAAAAAGAAAGGTTTTTGGAAATTCGAATTACAAGGGAACGAAAAGTACTAAATGGTACTAAATTTAGTACAATTTTGATTTGGGTGAACGGATTGAGCTGGAATACAGACATTTGGAATGAGGGTCACTGATGAAGAGTAACAATGAAAGGTTTTTGGAAATTCGAACTTTAAGGGTACGAAAAGTACTAAATGGTACTAAATTTAGTACAATTTGGATTTGGGTGAACGGATGGAGCTAGAATCCTGAAATTTTAAGTTAGGGTCACTGGTGGAGAGTAAGAAAGAAAGGTTTTTGGAAATTCGAATTATAAGTGCACGAAAAGTTCTAAATGGTACTAAATTTAGTATAATTTTGATTTGGGTGAACAAATTGAGCTGGAAAACTGAAATTTGTAATGAGGGTCACGGATGGAGAGTAACAAAGAAAGGTTTTTAGAAATTAGAACTATAAGTGTACGAAAAGTAATAAAATGTGGTACCTTTTGGTATTTGCTATATGGTATATAATTTTGTACAATTTGTGATTTTGTAAAGGGTACAACTGGAATTTTGAAATTCGGTATTAGATTAGAAATTGGTGTTTAGAGTGGAGGTAGGGAGGAGTTTTTGAAAATTTGTACTTATTTATACAAAAACTACTAAATAGTCCTCAAATGGGTTTCAGGGGAACTGGTAAAACTGGAAAATTGAATTGGGGTTAGGATATATGTTGAATATATGGAAGTAATTTTTGAAACGTTTACCTATGTGTAGGAAAACTTGGGTAACATGTTGATACCAAAACCATTTTAAATAGTTAAGGTACTAAATTTGGTGTTGGGTGTAGGAACAGAGCTGGGATTATATATAGTTTAAAAATACGCTATTTGTACAAAAAATACGAAATGGAAAAATATTTGTTATGAAGATCGCTCTAAAGTTTGAGACAAAGTTCTGAGTTTGAAAAATTGTACTGAATATTGTCCCATTGATTTGATGTTAACGCCAAGGAGTTTCTAAATAATGTACTGAAATTAAGTAGTCAAACGTGAAGTATCTTTTCAAAAAATGTGTTTTGTTCTGACCGCTTTGGTATGTAAATTTGAAAACGTGGCCCAATGCGACAATTTTGTTAACTAGAAGGTATTTATCCCTGATATTAAAAAATCCTAAATTGAAATGCCTTCAAAAAATTTTCCGTTATATACGGTTGGCATACCGGTGCACATTAAGTACAATTTTTTGTAAAGAAGTTTTCTAATCTTTCATGCCACAAATTCCGAATTTCGGTTGGAAAATGTGCAGAAGATCTTCAGAATAGTCTAAATCTTCAAAATATGTCTTCTAATAAACGTGGATTGAAGTGGAGATTTTTTAAATTAAACTTCTATGTCCTCTGAGTATTCAAGGTCCAAATTTAAAGAAACTTGGACAGTATACATTTGTTCTTCTTTAAAAATACACTAAGTCGAGAGGCACCGTTATATGGGGATATACGAAAACGTGGCCGAAAATTTAACGGATCTATTCGGGTTCTGGGCGAAACTGCTAAAGCTAGAACCTTGAATTGTGAATGTTCGTGATTGTTGTTGTGAAGGGGTGAGATAAAGTTTAGTGTTTGGAAATTCGTACTGGAAGAGAATGCTGTGTTAGTGAAGGGGTAAAACCAGGAGTCAAATCTGAAATTTGCAATATGATACGTAGTTTTGGAAATTCGAAATAAAAAATATGGTAGCTGTGTAGGGATGCGATACGGCACATTCTTCATCTCAAGCGGAGACTGAACTGCCGGACTGTCACCAGGGGAACATTACTACGAGTTCACCAATAAGAACCAATAAAAACTTGGATTGGTTGTCGGGTTAGTACCCAATTCTATAAAAAAAAATGACTGTACTATGAAAAAGAAATGAAAAGGAAAAACAACCCCATTTTAAGGGCGATGATGTGCCAATCAACTACTGGAATGTCCGAACTATTTACAGTGTAGGTAGAGTTTGTGCGCCGGCGGATATACTTTACAAATTCAAGGGGAATGTTATCGCCTTACGGGAAGTGCGTAATGATCACGGAAAGATAACAGTGGGCTGGGTGTTGAATTTGTGATTTTCCCCGGTGGATTTAAGAATGGCCACAGTATAAAATCAAAGTTCTTCAACATCAGTATAATCAGCACCCAAGGCTGATCGAAGCAAAAAAAACATTTTCGTGTGATAATTTTTCACAACTTTCGACGTGAATTATCGCCATTAGAGAGCATCAATATTCTTAAATCTTTGCATGGCGATGAAGCACCAGCCTATATAACTGTGAAAATTGGATTAAGGGGTTACCTCTACTTATCACTTTCAAAAAATCGAAGAAAACAAGTAAGAAAGTATCAGTCAGCTGTCAGCTTCCTCATAAAGGATTCGATATATTAAATTACGAAATAATAATTTTGGAAGACATTTTTGAAAAGTTTTTACAGTTATCTTGCATAATAGTTATTTTAGTATGTGCCGACAGGGTTTTGAAGTTTTTGGGCCATTGTCTCTGGAAGTATTGACTCACTCTAGAAAAAATGATACCGTTGTAAATAAGGCCGCTAGAACAAACTACTGAAAAAAGAATCAAAACGATTAGAGAGGAGCTTTTATACTTCAATTTTCCCGAATTTTATGTGGGAAGTACCCGAAGGAGTGGACGGATATAGTCCATATTCCAACCTGATACATGACTGGATGAAATAATACGATGTGCCACGTCTGCTCCAATCAAAAACTCCCTGCTAGAATCATCTTGCGGAATTGCCATATTGGTTGGTGACTCCAGGGTTTCTTAGAGCTATTAGGCCAATATAGCTGAAAGTATGGACTTGTCGTAAAGGAAGCAGCAAGGACAATCTACTGAAAACATATTAAAACGATCCGCGAGGAGCTCTTAAACTTCACTTTATCCGAATTTTGTGTGGGAGGTACCCAAAGGAATGGACCGATATAGTCCATATTCGAACCCGATAAATATCTGGAAGGAATAATACGATGTGCAAAGTTTGGACCAAATACATTGCTCCCTTCGAGATTTATGGTTCACGCCATTTTACAGAAAATGTTTTACCGTTTGTGGGGGAGGTAGCTGAAGGAGTGGATCGATATGGCCCATCTTCGAACTTAAACTAAGTTTGGACAAAATATTACGATTCCCAAAATTTGGTGCGAATCGGTTGATCCGTTCGAGAGTTATCGTGCGCACCAACCAGCCAGGCAGATGGACAAACGGGCGGGCATGGCTAAATTGAATCCAAATTGTCTTAAACACATTTCGTCCAAACCTACTTGGGGTCTAAAACCATTATTTCGATGAGGCATAATAATTATAATTTGCTCCCCAGCCTTAATCACAAAAGAGAAAAAAGAGGGCAAAAAGCTATCATAAGCAACAATAAGTAAGATCAGAAATACAGTATTAATGATATAGATATAGTAAAAAGCCATGACATCACAATATTCCTGCAATGAATAAAAAAGAGTATGATTGTTCTAGGAGAAATTTGAGAGGGAAAATATATTTGATCCCACGGTCGGCAAGAGAGGAGGTCGGAGAGAGGAAAAGCATATTGTTTGAACGTTAGAAACTCTAAACGCTCAGGAGGTCGGAAAATGTTACCATAGTGTAAAACACAAGGCAGCCACATTCTCCTGCAAAGACGATGTAATGAACCTGGTAACTGATACCGATAGCATACTGAGAAAGTGGAAGAAGCATTTTATCAAGCATTTAGTATCAAACATGGGCGGAAGATGCAGATACCCTTGAACCAAACCCAATCGGCGACATTTAGAGTTTAACGCCTACTCAAAGTGAGTTCACGGAAGCAATTAATCGGAGGAATGCTTCCCCAACGATTGAAACCTCAGTCTGCTCGTTCCGTGCTCCAGAAAAGAAACAATGCAGTTTGTGCCAACTACGGAGGCATAGAGGCCTCAGTATATAAGAGAAATTGCATGCTTTCTTAAGTCACTTCGGATAAAATAACGGCCAAGTCCTATTATCTTTTACCAGAAATGACCCGGTGCTTATATAGCGATCGATGCGTTAAGTCTCCTGCTGTCAAGCGTATTGTGTGGTTGGCTAAAATTTATGGTCAATGAACTAATCCGGTCATACCAATGTGGTTTTAGACGTGGTAAATCTACAATAGATCAAATCTTTACTGTACACCAAATCCTAGAGAAGACCCATGAAAAACATATCGACACATACTACCTGTTTGCCGACTTTAGTGCCGCCTTCGGCAGCTAGATAAAGTCAAAGGAGTTTGGTATTCCTGCAAATTTAATATGATTGTGCAGAACAACTTTAACTGACACAAGATCAGCAGTTAAAATACGATAGAACCCCTCTGAGACTTTCAATACCAAACGCTGTTTCCGACAATGTGACAGCCTATCGTATGACCGACCTATTTAACAATTTGCTGTAAAAGTTCATATGAGAGGCAAATGTACACGAATATACAAAATGATAAATATAGCTCTATATACGATATGGAATTACGAGGGCTGCACGATAACTTTCTGGCCTAGGCAACAGTGTGTGTTGCCAGGCGCCATTTGAAACTTTTTTTTGCAATGTTTGACAGTTTTTAGCCTAAACGTACAAAGGACAGTTTGACTACTACCGATCACTTTTCACAACTTTCGACATGGATAATCACGGCAAAAGTGCATCGATCAAAATAAATATTTGTATGCCGTTATAGGATTATCCTATATTGTTTAATGAATTTAATCGCGGCCGACACTCGCTAAAAACGAAGGTCGTGCAAAAACGGCCGTTGTGCCCCAAACAAATTAAACAGTGCTTAAAAAGATAATGCAAGATCGTCATGTTATATACCATGAGATAGAGCCATCCTTGGACATTTCTTTCACCAACTAACTTTTCATATTGCATGAACACCTGGCCGCAAAAATGCATTTTTTTATACCCTCCACCATAGGATGGGGGTATATTAAGTTTGTCACTCCGTTTGTAACTACTCGAAATAATCATTGTATACCCCACAAACTATATATATTCTTGATCAACGTTCAATTCTACATCGATATAGCCATGTCCCTCTGTGGAAATCACTCTAGCGTTCGAACGGATTGACGAAGGTGGATGAAATTTTGGGAAAATCTATTATTTGTACGTAGGACTTTTGGTATTGAAATAGGGCTATGTAGGTTCACGCTTTCGTATAGCCCCCATACAAAATGACGCGTGACGCGTCGTCGTTTTAAGGAATTTTTAAGATATTTGTCCCATTTTACCACCGAATTGGTTGTAATTTGGTATTTTGTGTATCCAGAGGCCAACAAATATTCTTACCAAAGTTGGTTCATATAGGCCCGCGTTTTGGTATAGCCCCCATATAACGTCCCATATAAAGTACACGTCATTTTAATATATTTTGAATGTATTAGTCCCATTTGACAACAGAATCGGTTGTAACTTTGTATTTTGAATTTGCAGAGGCTAAGAAACATTTCTACCATAAAATGTTAATATAGGTCCACGTTTTGATATAGCCCCCATAGGACGATATCTCCCGATTTTCGGTATTTTGAAAGTTTTGGCCTCATTATCACACCGAGATGGCTGAAATTTGTTATTTAGTCTTCGTTGGGGGTATAAAACTTTCCCCCAGAAATTTGTAGGTGTAGGTCCACGCCATCATATAGCCCCCATAGAACGGTACCTTCCGATTTTCGGTATTTTGAAGGTTGTGGCCACATTAATCCACCGAAATGGCTGTAATTTGTGGTGGAGGGTATAAAAAGTTCGGCCCGACCGAACTTAACGCTTTTCCTACTTGTTTATCGTTAGATCCAGCACAATTTGACAATCGCTAAAAAAGGCTCTTGTCGATATTTGCAAAGAAATTGGGAATAAATACGATCAGCAATCGGCCGTTTGGGTCTTGAGCAACGTAGCGTCCTATGTCCTTCATTTTGAGTGGTACACTACAGTTTGTTTGCCTGAATTCTCCTGAGAAATTCGAAAAACGAACAAGAAAGACGAATCATTGTGCATCATGCAATGTAAGTTCCTACACATCGATTCAAATCAGCGCCTTTTTGTCCGGACAAAACGTGGAATTGATGGGTCATAAAGTGCATAAATCATGGTGGAGACTACTTAAAAAAAAAAAAACAAAAATAAAACTATTTTTATGATGATATTCATTGTTAGGCCAGAAAGTTATCGTGCAGAGCTCGTAATGTTATTGACCTACGCATATGACACCAAGGCCACCTCTGGAAAAATTAAAAAAAATGTATGCTAGTGTACGTCTGATAGTAAACGGCGACAAGACCACGATTGTGGTATCAATACCAAAGACGTCCAATAGACTTTGACCAACTCAGGGTCGCGTCAAAAGGGTGGAACAAGCTGCCCCCGCCAGAACGGCTTATGAAAACGAGCAATTTGACGGTATACTTTCCCAAAGGAAGGCCACATCCTGGAAGACTTCCATAGAAAACCATGATAAAGATATCAGTGCGTTTGAAAATCTTAGTTCGGCATATGGAACAAAACGTTCTGTTTAGAATAAAAACCATCTAATGAAGTAAGTAATATGTTGCTCTGAATGACTACTCAAAAGCTCTTAAATGCTTGAAGACCCACTGCAAAAGATGGAGATCAAGGTTATGCACGATTTATACAACTCCTGCATCATGAAGAACAACCTCTTACAGAAATTCATCCTCTCCAATGACAACGTGCCTATTTAACTTCCTTGTGGCTTATTGCTTCCGGCTTATTGTTGTACTGCCCTATTGCTAGGAAGTTGAACCATTTTATCGGATTAGTTGATTCGGGGGTATCTTCGTTGTTAATATTTCATGGAGAGCTTCCAATATAGATTTGTTACCTCTACAGGAGGATATGCCTGTAGCAATATTTCTTTCTACATAAATATTTCTTGCCGTAAAGACCGTTCTTCTTCGCCTTTTGTCAATATATTTTCACACATATCCTTCCATATGTGTGTGTACTCATATATTCATTCAACTCTTTTCTGGGATGGTGAAGTAAAAAAAAATCTCAAAAAACCATTGGCACTTTTAATATTAAAAATTAATTTTGTAAAACTGTCAAAACTTTTACTGAATACCTCGCTGCCTGGGGAGTTGATTTTCACATTCAGGTACAGGTGTTCACACGTGTACTTGGTTGCTTGGCTGCGGGAGGGCATATGTGAGTGAGGGTGTGAGTGTGCGGATAACCACACAAGTGTCACAGAAACTGGCAAAGTATATCAATGACATGCCTATTTCTTGTTGTTGTTATTTCTTGAATAACTGTTAAACGTTGTTGTGAAAGAGAAGGATGAGGAAGCTGTCGTTTTTTTTTGTTTTTATAGAAAATATCCATGTAACTGAACCTTCTCACCCAGAACAATATTTTGTTTGCACACGTTGTTGGCATCTCCTATAGCTGAGATGAGAAAACAAAAGCTTTATGGTTTCATTTATAGTGATACTAGCCGTGTTTTCTTGCAGTTATCCATGTACTCGTACGTATGTATGTGTGGGTGTCAATACATTTCACGTAGGAGTATGCAAAAATAAACACTGTAGGCTTTTTTGTTGTATCGTGTGTGTGGGTGTTTGAATGTAAAGCCTGCCATAAACCAAGTGGAATCTGTTTATTTTTGGTTTTAAATACTTTAATTTAAATATTCATTTCTCTATTAAGGATACACTGCATATCCTTTCGCCGCAGTGTAAAGAAACAATAACAAAGTGGCACTTTTTATGTTTTTCTTTTGTATTTTCACACTTTGTGAAAATGTTTCTTTCACTTTATTTAACTTGCCATAACCTTTGTATTTACAACGCCCTCTCTCGTTTGCCGTTTGTTGAATGAACAGTGATTTTGATGAAGGTAAAGTTTATTATTTTATTATTTATATAACTGCCGTATGTGTATGGAAATCCTGGAAATTGCTTAAAGTGTCTAGAACTGATTACATTGTGCAACAAAGTGGAGCAGACGCCTTTTTAGTAGAGTTTGGCAGTATCGGAACTACCTAGTTCCTTCACCAAAAAAACTCCGGAGAACAGAACTTTGAAAACGTGTTAAAATAGAAAATAACGGTGAATTGAAAGATTCATTTAATTATATTGATTTAGGAAGTATTTCGAAGGACAGAAAAACGAACATTGTATCGGTGTTGGAACTATTTGGAACGATTAGAACTAGATTTGTTCAACTCTACTTTTTACTAGTTTTATCATGACATGGTCTCATTCATTCTCATGACATGGTCTTGCTAATCCAATCATTGTAACTCGATACGTTTGTCTACCCCGACGTCGTTAACAAGATCACACGAAAAACTGTCTTCTTGTATGAAATTTCTTTTTGGTACTAAATTGCTCAGAGAGGCTTTTTCCGGAAATATCAAATTCAGACAATGCTTGGAATACCTTCGCATTTGTAGGGCTATCGAAGGCAGATTGAAATTGTCGAACTGCATGTCGACGACCTTGTGGTTTTCTATGAGAAGGTCTTACGGTCTTCTATGAGAAGACCTTGTGTAGAGATTGTGGCATTCTATAGGAGGACCTTGTGATCTTCTATAGGAAGACCGTGTAGTGTTCTATAAGAAGACCATTCGTTCCTCCATAAGAAGACCTTGTGGTTCTCTATAAGTTGACATTCTGGTATTTTAAGGGAAGACCCTGCGCTCTTATATAAGAAGACCTTGTGGTCTTCTTTGAAAAGGCCTTGTGGTCTTCAATGAGAAGGCCTTGCGATAGTTTTAAGAAGACCTTGTGATCTTCTATAAAAATACCTTGTGGTCTTCTATAAGAAGACTTTGTGGTCTTCTATAAGAATACCTTGTGGTCTTCTATAAGAAGACTTTGTGGTCTTCTATAAGAAGACCTTGTGGTCTTCTATAAGAAGACCTTGTGGTTTACTATAAGAATACCTTGTGGTCTTCTATAAGAATACCTTGTGGTCTTCTATACGAAGACCTTGTGGTCTTCTATAAGAAGACCTTGTGGTCTTCTATACGAAGACCTTGTGGTCTTCTATACGAAGACCTTGTGGTCTTCTATACGAAAACCTTGTGGTCTTCTATACGAAGAACTTGTGGTCTTCTATAAGAAGACCTTGTGGTCTTCTATACGAAGACCTTGTGGTCTTCTATACGAAGACCTTGTGGTCTTCTATACGAAAACCTTGTGGTCTTCTATACGAAGACCTTGTGGTCTTCTATAAGAAGACCTTGTGGTCTTCTATACGAAGACCTTGTGGTCTTCTATACGAAGACCTTGTGGTCTTCTATACGAAGACCTTGTGGTCTTCTATACGAAGACCTTGTGGTCTTCTATACGAAGACCTTGTGGTCTTCTATAAGAAGACCTTGTGGTCTTCTATACGAAGACCTTGTGGTCTTCTATACGAAGACCTTGCGGTCTTCTATACGAAGACCTTGTGGTCTTCTATAAGAAGACCTTGTGGTCTTCTATACGAAGACCTTGTGGTCTTCTATACGAAGACCTTGTGGTCTTCTATACGAAGACCTTGTGGTCTTCTATAAGAAGACCTTGTGGTCTTCTATAAGAATACCTTGTGGTCTTCTATAAGAATACCTTGTGGTCTTCTATAAGAATACCTTGTGGTCTTCTATACGAAGACCTTGTGGTCTTCTATAAGAAGACCTTGTGGTCTTCTATACGAAGACCTTGTGGTCTTCTATACGAAGACCTTGTGGTCTTCTATACGAAGACCTTGTGGTCTTCTATACGAAAACCTTGTGGTCTTCTATACGAAGAACTTGTGGTCTTCTATAAGAAGACCTTGTGGTCTTCTATACGAAGACCTTGTGGTCTTCTATACGAAGACCTTGTGGTCTTCTATACGAAAACCTTGTGGTCTTCTATACGAAGACCTTGTGGTCTTCTATAAGAAGACCTTGTGGTCTTCTATACGAAGACCTTGTGGTCTTCTATACGAAGACCTTGTGGTCTTCTATACGAAGACCTTGTGGTCTTCTATACGAAGACCTTGTGGTCTTCTATACGAAGACCTTGTGGTCTTCTATAAGAAGACCTTGTGGTCTTCTATACGAAGACCTTGTGGTCTTCTATACGAAGACCTTGCGGTCTTCTATACGAAGACCTTGTGGTCTTCTATACGAAGACCTTGTGGTCTTCTATACAAAGACCTTGTGGTCTTCTATACAAAGACGTTGTGGTCTTCTATACGAAGACCTTGTGGTCTTCTATACGAAGACCTTGTGGTCTTCTATACAAAGACCTTGTGGTCTTCTATACAAAGACGTTGTGGTCTTCTATACGAAGACCTTGTGGTCTTCTATACGAAGAACTTGTGGTCTTCTATACGAAGACCTTGTGGTCTTCTGTACGAAGACCTTGTGGTCTTCTATAAGAATACCTTGTGGTCTTCTATAAGAAGACCTTGTGGTCTTCTATAAGAATACCTTGTGGTCTTCTATAAGAATACCTTGTGGTCTTCTATAAGAATACCTTGTGGTCTTCTATACGAAGACCTTGTGGTCTTCTATAAGAAGACCTTGTGGTCTTCTATACGAAGACCTTGTGGTCTTCTATACGAAGACCTTGTGGTCTTCTATACGAAGACCTTGTGGTCTTCTATACGAAAACCTTGTGGTCTTCTATACGAAGAACTTGTGGTCTTCTATAAGAAGACCTTGTGGTCTTCTATACGAAGACCTTGTGGTCTTCTATACGAAGACCTTGTGGTCTTCTATACGAAAACCTTGTGGTCTTCTATACGAAGACCTTGTGGTCTTCTATAAGAAGACCTTGTGGTCTTCTATACGAAGACCTTGTGGTCTTCTATACGAAGACCTTGTGGTCTTCTATACGAAGACCTTGTGGTCTTCTATACGAAGACCTTGTGGTCTTCTATACGAAGACCTTGTGGTCTTCTATAAGAAGACCTTGTGGTCTTCTATACGAAGACCTTGTGGTCTTCTATACGAAGACCTTGCGGTCTTCTATACGAAGACCTTGTGGTCTTCTATACGAAGACCTTGCGGTCTTCTATACGAAGACCTTGTGGTCTTCTATACGAAGACCTTGCGGTCTTCTATACGAAGACCTTGTGGTCTTCTATACGAAGACCTTGTGGTCTTCTATACAAAGACCTTGTGGTCTTCTATACAAAGACGTTGTGGTCTTCTATACGAAGACCTTGTGGTCTTCTATACGAAGAACTTGTGGTCTTCTATACGAAGACCTTGTGGTCTTCTGTACGAAGACCTTGTGGTCTTCTATACGAAGACCTTGTGGTCTTCTATACGAAGACCTTGTGGTCTTCTATACGAAGACCTTGTGGTCTTCTATACGAAGACCTTGTGGTCTTCTGTATGAAGACCTTGTGGTCTTCTATACGAAGACCTTGTGGTCTTCTGTACGAAGACCTTGTGGTCTTCTATACGAAGACCTTGTGGTCTTCTATACGAAGACCTTGTCGTCTTCTATAAGAAGACCTTGTCGTCTTCTATAAGAAGTCCTTGTGGTCTTCTATAAGAAGAACTTGTGGTCTTCTACAATAAGACTTTGTGGTCTTCTATAAAAATACCTTGTGGTCTTCTATAAGAAGACCTTGTGGTCCTCTATAAGAAGACCTTGTGGTCTTCTATAAGAAGACCATGTGCTCTTCTATAAGATGACCTTGTGGTCTTCTATAAGAAGACCTTGTGGTCTTCTATAAGAAGACCTTGTGGTCTTCTATAAGAAGACCTTGTGGTCTTCTATAAGAAGATCTTGTGGTCTTTTATGAAGAGACCTTGCCTTATTTTTGAAGAAGACCTTATCCTCCTTATAGAGGACACCTTGTGGTATTTTAAAGGAAGGCCACGTGGTCATCAATGAGAATACCTTGTGGTATTTTATAAGAAATAATGGATTTAGACCCCAAGTATGTTTAGACGAAATCTGTTTCAGACAATTTGGAATCGATTAAGCAATGTCCGTCCGTCCATCCATCTGCCTGCCTGGCTGGTGCACGTGATAACTCTTGAACGAAGCAACCGGGAGCGGGTTCAAAGTTCAAAATTTTTCTCTAAAATGTTGCTAACGACAACTCTCCAACGGATTACCCGAATTGGTCACAAATTGGCATATGGTAATACTACTTTGAGCCATTGATCGGTTTCGAATATGGACTATATCGGTCCAATGTTTCGGGTACTTCCCACACAAAATTCGGAAAAAATGAAATATAAGATCTTCTCTCGGATCGTTTTGATTTTTTTCAGAATTTTGTCTTTGCGGCCCTTACGATGGTACAAAAGCTCCAAGAAATCTTGATGGCACCAACTAAAATGGCCAATCCGCAAGATAACTCTCGCAGGGAGTTTCTGATTGGTCCAAACTTTGCTCATTTTATTATATCGGCCCCGTCCTTCAAGTACCTCCCACATATAATTGGAAAAAGTGCAGTTTAACAGCTCTTTTCGAATCGTTTTGAAATTTTTTTCCTAAAAGTTATTCTTGCGGACCCTGTCAACGACGGCGCCGATAGCTCCTAAGAAGTTTGCTGCCACCAACTTAACTGGGTAGTCCGTAAGATAGCCGTCGAAGTGAGAAATCGATTTGGTTCAAACATTTAATCCTTACGGTATCGAATCATGTCCGAATATAGGTGCATCGGACCACTCTTTCAGGTACTTTCGAAAAGTTGAGAAAGAGTGCAACATGTTTTGTATGCGGCCGTAGTTAAAACGGTACAATTTTTTGGAGTGAATCCATACCCCTGTAGACCTCAGGGTATATATAGAGGCTAAGATATATATATCTGTCGGCACAGCTGACTGATACTTTCTTACTTGTTATCAAGCAATTGGGCAAGTTATGTGGAATATGCTGGGGTTATTTGTTGTGTTTGCAGCTCTCCAACGTTCACCTTCAGTGTTGTGTCTATTTGCACTTAATTTGGGCGGCAATCGAAAAAGTTATCACCCCATAAGTCGAAAACTTGCCATATGTCGAAAACTTGCCATAGCTGTTACCATAGTTTTTATCCCCAAAAGGAATTTATTTATGCACTGCTTGTACATTTTAAAACGTATTTCCATGTTGACTTTTTAAATAAAATATATCACCACTGTATTCAGATCCTCACTGTATTTCATCTTAAAACCCCTCCCAGCAAAAAAAGTCATTACCAAATAATGACTTTATTCAGTAAATTTTTGAAGTTGTAACTACTTACTAATTGACCGTAAAAGTCATTATTTTTACATGGGGATGTCATAGGGAGGAAGTACTTCCTTAAATGTGTTTTTTAAGTACATATTTAACCACTTACCAGTAGTCAAAAAAAAGCTAAAAAGCATATGTTCTATTTTTAGAACAAATGTGGTGAAATTTTATTCAAATTCAACATTCCATTTATTTTTTATTTTTATTTCTTTTTTTCTTTTATTCCGCTTCCTGCCGGTGTCGAACACATGAACTTCTGATTTCTAGCCAAACACACTACACACTAGGCCACTCGTACAAATAGTAAGGGTTGTTTAAAAATATTCATGTACATCAACATTTCTTCGTAATTTTGTCAACAAAAAACTCCCATGCTGACGGTGAGCTTTGAACACACAAACCTAGGATTTGTAGTCAGACACACTAGCCCTGTGCCACCGTACTTATTCCTTTTTAAGTAAGTAGTAAGTAAGGATGTAACTAGTTATATGTTAACGGTTATATATGTACTGTCTGATAATGCGGAGGGTAATGAGTACTCATTACCTGGTAATGCAGAAAGTAATGACATGTGCCTACCAAATTTTTGCTGGGCTATAAAACGCATTCCATCCCTAACCATTGTAGTTGTTGGACCCTCAATTTATTTAAATACTACTTTTTTTCTTAGCTTTTTTTGTGTGCTCAAGCAATCTTCAATTATTCATTGTGAATCTCTGTGTTCGCAAAGAAATAACAAATAAAAATAATGAAATAAAATTATTTGCTTAAACTTTTGTGATGCTCGTTCTCATTTCCACATTGCCATTGCTGCCATAACGAACGAACGAACAAACAAACGAACGAATGCTCTTCTTATTGCCATTGTTGCTGCAGTGGCTTATTAAGGCACTGTTCGCTGAGCAATAACCAGTTAAGTTGTTAATATTTTCAGTTGGCCACGTTTTTACATTTGAATGAAAAAGACTTGTCGTCGTCGTGAATGGATTTCACCGCATGAATATTAGCACTCTCACCGAGTATTGCTGAGGGTGTTATGCTGCTGGTGGCTGGCTGTACACTGTACAGTTGATGTGACGAGAAGCGCCTTGGATTATGCTATGACATTTTATGCTTTATGTTTGCCTGAGAGATTTCTTCTGTTTGGGGTGTTTTTTTTTGTGAACATTAGCAGCGTCGTCAGTGCCTTTGTGTTTGCCTTCAATGTTGCTTTGCTTTGTTTCGTTTTCGTTTAACAGTTGAGTGAGTGGTGTGGCTATGGGTTGTTATATGTTGCTGGATGACTGAATGGCTGACTAACTGACTGACAGCCAGTATTGTTGCTGTTGCATTGTAAAATTAGTTGCTTGGCTTGTATCCAATAAAATTGCACTTGTCTAAACCTTAATTCTTCATCATTTTCTTAGTTTTTCCTCTTTGCTGCTATCAAACTTTTTTTTGCTACTGTCCATCCAAACCCTAGATTTCTTTAGATACTCAAATCTTGTGCTGCTTGCTTCTAAGGAAAGCAAGTGGTAGAACAGATTCAAGATACTCCGGCACCTCAAGATGGGGAAGACAGAATTTGTTATTGTTGTCGTTGTTGTATATGAAAACACAGACAATGTTAAATGTTTTGCAATATCCTTTTTCTCTCTTTGATTGCAAACAATTCCAAGCAAATGCCAGTTGCCAAGTTAACCAAGCAGGCACAATTGGTTCCTGGTCATGCTGTATTGACTAACTGCTTTTTCTATTCTCTGCAATTGTCCGCAGGAACAGTTTATGTCTATCTCTGCCCCCTCCCCCTGTCTTGTTCTAACATGCCAGTGTTTGTGTAACTATTATTCATTGTAATAAATTGCATTTTCTCAGTTTTAGTTTTTTTAGTGCCACGTCAATGCCTTTAAGTATGCAATAAAAGAGTGCTCTCTTAACATTTAGCCTAAGTAACGACAATGGACCAGGGACAAAAGTAATCTAAACGTGGTGTTTGTAATGCAAATTTTCTTGTTGTCTGCAAATTAGCTCTATTGTATCCTTCTATTTGCCATGAAATAAAATGCAACAAAAGGGCTATGTAATGAATTGAAGGTGGTGTACTTCATTCTTTTTCAGCATAATTGCTTCATTGTGCAGCAAGTTAAAAGATGTAACAATAAGATCCTGTCAATATTTGTCTAATATAAAAGTGTATAATTTTTAAATATTTTAAAAGGTACAATAATTTGCAAAATTTATAATCAATTGTTAAATATTGAATTTTTAAATAACATTTCATTTCTTCTCATTGCAGGTAATTTGACGATCCAAACATAATATTGGGTATGTAGGAATGTTGATTGGTTGTAATATTTTTGTTATTTTTTGTAGATGGATATTCACGGGTAAAGATTATTTGATCCGGAATCTAAAAATCTAAAATTTGTAATGAAGTACAAGGAAAAATATACAGTTAGTCAACTAAATTATTGCAAACAATGAATTTTTAAAAAACTTATATTTTTAATTAGAAATTATTACAAGAAGTTCTTTCAATAGTTTTTTGTACATATCTGTTGATTTACCTGGCCGGAAATAACAAAAATAACGGGCAAATAGGTTTCGGTGGTGTCAACTAAATAATTGCAATACGAATGAATGTGCAATAAAATCGTGGGAAGTCAGGTAAACGGATTTCAGAACATATGCTACATTTGGACTATTCCAATTATACAGGCATGTCACAGAAACGAATTCCGATCGAAAGTGGAATTGATTCCGTATTTAGCTTCTTCAGAAAACGAAAAATGAAGAATTTTTCGGAATGAAACCACTTTTGATTTGGCAAACGGAATTGTATTTTTATTTTGTTTAAATCTGCCACTTTAAAACACTCTAAAAACACTTAGAAATAATTAAAGTGTTGTTTTATTAACAAATTTACATATAATTTCGCATTTAAAATAAATAATTAAGTTTTTTGACTTCACAAAATCGATCGGAATCTAAAGAAGCTAAGACAAAATCGATCGAAATGAAATTTCGGAATTGCAACCATTCCGATCGGAATCTGTGACATGCCTGATAATAATGGTAAATCCGACAGAGAGGGTGCCACCGTGGTGCAATGGTATGCACGCCCGCCTTGCACGTAGAAGGTCCGGGGTTCGATTCCCCTGCCAGCAACATCAAACATTTTTCAACGGTGGCAAAATACCCCTCAGTAATGTTGGCGACATTTCCTGAGTATTTCAGCCTTGAAAAACTTCTCCACAAGTGGTGTCTTATGACACGCCGTTCGGAGTCGGCGATAAACAGTAGGTCCCATATCATTGTGCTAAATATGAATCGGGGTGCACTCATTGATATGAGAGAAGTCTCCCTTGTCCCGTGTGGGATGTTGTGGAACAATGTTTTTTTTTTTTTTTTTTTTTTTTTGTTAAATCCGACAGAGAAATCGGCAAAATCACCTCTCATAATCTGAGAACTGTATACAAGATCATTAGACAGCGGAATCCTATGCAAATGCATATATGGTTAAGATGGTCGTAGAGAAAATCAGACAGAAACTCGTTTTATCACAAAATAAAACGAATTAGGCCCAGAAATTGTTGTATATTTTGAATATTTTGCATATCGTGCATATTTTGACATATTTTTACATATTTGCATAAAATTAACATATGCAAAAATCCCACCGAAATGGCTGAAATGTGGTACTAAGTCTTCGTTAGAGTATGAAACTTTACACCTGAAATTTGTCCGCAAGACGTGGACCCGTCTTCATATAGCCCCCGTAGAACGGTACCTCCCGATTTCCGATATTTTGAAAGTTGTAGCCTCAATATCCCACCGAAATTACTGAAATTTGGTATTCAGTCTTCGTTGGGGGTATAAAACTTTCCCCCATAGAACGGAACCTCCGCATTTCTGGTATTTTGAAGGTTGTGGCCTCAATATCCCCCCGATGTGGCTGAAATTTGGTATTAAGTCTTCCTTGGGAGTATAAAACATTCCACCTGAAATTTCTCGATATGGGTTCACGTCTTCATATAGACCCCATAGAACGGTACCTCCGGATTTCTGATATTTTGAAGGTTGTGGCCTCAATATCCCTCCGAAATGGCTGAAATTTGGTACTAAGTCTTCATTGGGCTTATAAAACTTTCCACCTGAAATTTGTCGGTATAGGTTCACGTCTTTATATAGCCCCCATAGAACGGTACCTCCGGATTTCTGATATTTAGAAAGTTGTGGCCTCAATATCCCTCCGAAATGAGTGAAATTTGGTATTAAGTCTTCCTTGGGGGTAAACGACTTTCCACCTAAAATTTGTCGCTTTAGGTTCAGGCCTTCATATAGCCCCCATAGATCGATACCTCCCGATTTTCGGTATCTTAAAGGTTGGGGCTGTGGTTATACATTTCTCTATTTTATTGACTTGTCTGAAAATAATTTTAAACAGAAAAATTGTACATAAAAACATTTTTGTAGCTATTATTGAAATATTTGTTGCATACAAAAATATGCAAAATGCATACATTTTTGCATATGCAAAATATATGTTTCGTTTGCAATTTAATCAGAAGCCAAAAATATGCCCAGTCCCAAAATTTGACATGAATCGGACCAAAAATAGGGGTTGCATAAAATTCCGCTGTCTAAACACCATATACCGCACCGAGAGAGAAGGCAGGCTCAAAATAAAGACGTTACATGGCAGGCCAAAAATAGTAACCCCAACAATTGACAGGAGAATGATTAAATAATTTGACTAAAAATCCCAAAGCTCCACCAGAATATTGTTTTTTTCTAATTAAAAAAGATTTTGGAGTAAATGTGTCACATGGAAAACTCAGAAAAGTGCTACATAATAAAAGGCCTTCCTCACGAGTAAGTAGGTAAAAACCATTGCCCTCCCAGCACTAAGCATAAATCCTATTTATGTAGGACTTTGTTGTTATACAACTGCACCAAAGTCATTGATACCCCAGTCCAAAGTCTAGATATTAACCCTATCGACAATTCATGGACACGCCTGAAGAAAAAAATCAGGAATAGGTCGCCCACTAGCAGGAGGGACTAAATAAAGAAGAATGACAAAAAAATACCATTGGAATATGACATTCCGAAACTTATTTATTAAATTCAGAGGCGTTAACAAGCTGCTAATGAAGTCCAAGGTCGGTAGTGGTGTAGGGTATCACATATTCGGCCCCGTACCGACTATAGCCTTTTCTCACTTGTTAGTATTAATTTTTAATTAATTTCTCTCCCCATTGTTGTTGTAAAGAACAAAACAATATGCATTTGAAAGAGAAAAAGTTCGAGGACAGCGAAGCCGCTCCACATCCGATATGTCTGAGGAGACTTTACCAAAGTCGAAACATGTCATGTCACATAGTGGTGGGTGTGTGGGTTCGAGTCGTCGTCGGCTTTCCTTTTTCATTTGCATTATTGATTGATCATCAAGCTCGATTCCAACGGGAAAAAATATTAATAATTATATTTATTTATACCAATAATATGATGTTTTATTTAAAATGTTGTAATAACTTTGGTTTTGCAATAATTAATTTGACTAACTGTATTTTTCAGAAAAATGTTCGCACAAAATTTCGGCCTTTGGATACAGATTCTTGTGAACCTGCGTGACTCATAATAGCGAGTACTACAATCCTATAAATGATTCTTTTTTTTTTTTTTTTTTTTTTTTTTGAAAAACTTGTTCCCGTAACGCGACTAGAAGAAACTATCAAAAACACTTTAAATTTGGCTTCAAAATATAAATATAGCCAAAGCTTGCACGCAAATTAACTTTAAAGACCCATTTTTTGCAAAGTCCAAAAACATTTAATTTAGCTAAAAGCATCGCGGGTAATAAAAGAGTAAACCTTGGCTTCAATCATGTTAAATTTTAAAAAATATTGTCCATATACCGATTCAATGACATTTTCTATTCGCCATATTATATCCATAAATTCAGCGTGATATCTGTATTTATTAACTGAAAACCTTGGTCATTTCGATAGGAGAATGTCGCTGTGGCAAGGTTATCAGTTTGTTGTTTTACTTTCTGGTAGAATTTTCTAATATAATTCTATGTCCTGTTGCTGCAGTCTTGATACAATGAAAATGTGCCTCATCGAAATAATGGTTTAGACCCTTGTTTAAGTCGAATCCGTTGGGTATGTTTGGACGGAATCCGTTTCAGTGAATTTGGAGTCTATCTATCCATTCATGTCCGTCCCCCTGTTTGTCTGCCCGGCTTACTGGAATGGACTATAACTCTCAAACGGATCAACCGATTTATAGTCTTTCAGTATCATTTCAGTTGTCCGATGTTTCGTGGTGGAGGTAAAATTTCACGGACATTCGAGCTAAAAACATTTAACTTTTTAATTTTGACAATAAAGTCGCCTGTAATAATTTTAATAATATATTTCATACATTTATCTGTCGCAAAATAAAAATCCTAAATTTTCGCCAGACCATAATCCGGCGCTGCGAATCGGCAAATTAGATGTTTGTCCTACGTCTTACCACAAATCCACAGCCACCGCAATTCCTATAAAACAATATCAAGTTCATCCGACTGTGTCTAATGGATCTACCCCGTATTGCGACAAGCGTCGATTCGCTTTGCCAGTTCCAATTTTTAGATTTCAAATGGCAATTGTCGCCGTTAAATTTTGTCGCCATAACGTTCATTTTCGGGCTACAACAAATTAGCTGTCGCCGTGCATATTTACAAGTGAATAAAAACGAAAAATTGAAACATAAGTAACATTTTCATTTATTTTAAGTGAATTTTTTAATATTATATATCGCTCATTTACTCAAAGAATGACACATCTCAAAAAATCAAGTTCCGAGAAAAACGCGTTTTAAGTTGGCGATTGAAATTTGACTTCCCAACTTAATAAGATTATTACACAAAAACTAAAATAACTACTTGGACCATATTTTGTAAACAGCTAGCCAGATATCACTGTTAAATTTCGGCGCTCAAGCATGATTTGAAGTGTTTTAGTGTTTCAAAGACTCAAAAACATTTTTGTTGAATTATGCCAAACTCGTAGTAAATGAGCTGTAACTCTTTGAGTTTTAGAGATATCAACATGAAAATTTGACACAAGATAAAATAAAAGTCGTAGAAAAAATAAAATTGCTAACTCAGAAAACGCATTTTTTGAGTTAGGCGGCTCTTTGAGTAAATGAGCGATATGGTTTTGGTATTTCAGTATCAATAATGGCAAAAATTACTACAAAACAGCAATTTGAAATGCTTGTTAAAAAATGGAATGGTAGCTCGTGGAGTCAGATTTTTTGTCGCAACTAAGGTCAATTTTAAAGAGTTATGGAAGGATGTTACGGAACAGAATAGTTGTTCCACTTTTTTAAAGTCTTTTTTAATGTCTCTGCTGTATAAAGAAGAACGTCTCTTAAACCTAAAAAACTAACAATTATTTTGATGAATTGTTTCAAATATTTATCAAAATAATTGTTAATTTTTTTGGTTTAAATCCTATCTTCGGCTTTCAACAGACGTTCTTCTTTATATAAAAAGGATAAAGGTTTCGATTTTCCTCTTAAATGTCTTCTTATAGATGCTACGTTAAGTATATTTCCTCTATCATCAACAAATAGTTCCACTGTGCTTATCATTTTTGAAAAAATATTCCTTTTGTTTACAATTTGTTCTGCTATTTTTTTCTCATTTATTGAAATCAAAATAAAAAACGTTCCATTACATTGCCGATAACTCATTATCGGCGATTTTTTTGATCGCTTTACGTAATACGAATTTTGAATTTTGTCGCAGAGACGACTGAAAACGTGACTCGAATCTTGTCGCAATACGGAATGGACCCATAAATAAACGTTACTCCCTGATATCAGATATTTTGATGATTCTTGTGTCCCGTTCGATTTGAATCGGTTGTAGTTTTGCATTCAAAAAACGTTGGCAGAGGACAAAGTTTGTTAGATTCTGGAATGAAACATATCGCCAAATTTGGAAGAAAAAAAATCGAAAAATCTTAACAATGGAAATCTAAGGCGTATGATTGTTATTAATTGGGAAGATTATAATAGCAATCATACCCACTAGGGCTTCATTGTTAGGAAATACAAAATATTTATAAAAACCAACAAGTTGAACCACAAAAATTACATAACTCACCGTTTTTATGACATATTTTGTTGTTTTGCTTCGAAGGCTTACTTTATTTCCTTTTTCGTAAAAGTATGTTTGGTATCTTCAGTTTAAGTTATGTCCGTTTAAAATTGAATAACGAAGATACCTCGTTTTTATATATGCTTACCTTTTAAATCAGTTTATGAAGTCACCTAAAACAGGTATTTTGTAATTAAAACACTTGCAATCTGTTCGTAAAGTTACATGCTGGCTGTATCGGAATGTGGGTCCATGTTTACAAATTTTGATAAGAAGGTTCATTCTACCCAGAAAGTACGAAATACCAATACATTCAATTATTATTATATATTTAATAAAATATTAAAATTGAAAACAACAATACCCATCAAAATTCATTTAAATGTATCATTTCTTTATAAATTTGATCCCTAAGGACCCATTTCGATTTCTTAACCCCATTTGACTTACTAGATTGTTATCTTTGATGTTCAAACAAAGCCTCAAACAAAGTCCCAAGATAACGGAGATTGAGGTCTTGGGTATATAATGAAGGAACAAAAAGGCCCTCTGGTCATAACAGCCCTTGTATATAAATAAATTGTGTACTCCTCAAAGTATGCTTCAGAAAAGTTTTTTCTTTTCTCTTTTCATTTCTTCATACTTGAATTCATTCTCACTTTCACTTGTACTATAAAGAAAGAAAAAGAAAAAACAATTGTTGCAACAACAAAAACAGCAAATGTGCATCAAGTTGTTGTTTTTTTTTCCCCTCTTTAACATGAATTCATTGCTATTATTTGTCATCTGTGTTCATGCTATATTTGTATGGGTGTTTGTTATAACCCTTTTCTGCTGTTCTTGTTTTCTTTTACTCAATTTCATTGTTCAAATGAATGAATTCTTTAGTCTCCTCATATTTCCTTCAGATGCTGTTGCTTCAGCTTTCGGACCCTTTGTCGTCGTTATAGTCTTTTTTGTAAATTTTCTGCGGAAGATGAGAGTGAAAGCGTTAGGTAGCCAGCCGAGTGTTTTTGTGCATTAAAAATTTATTGTTATAGTCCTTTGGTTTTGTTATAGTTTTATTCGTATTTTTTATAAGCTGTTAACAATAGACACTTGTACACTAAAAGACCATAGTTTTCAGGCACAAGTGTTTTGTTTTTGTATTTTCATTTTCTATATTCAAATTCTCTGGGACTATACTTTGTCAAAATACAACAACAACATCAACGGTTGTAGCGTAGTTTTTGAGACTTAATTGTTTAATTGCCAGTAAGAGCAATGTTTTCAGTTCAAGGCATCATCAGCAGCAGCAATGAAGAGTTGAATGAAAGGATGTCGGGAGGGCATATTACAAGGAATTATATCGACGTCCAACCAAACAATTTAACCACCACTAAAGCCTCAATAAGTGGCCAACTTGAGCGTTTTCTAAGTGTACTTTTATCATCACTTACTGCTATCGTTGTTAGCATCGATTTCATTGCCTGCATTTAGGCGCTGAAATGAAATTCAGTTCAGTAGCATGATTTTAGGTCATTTGTTTTTGTTTCTATTGAAAACACACACACACATTTTCCACGCAACCAATTTCATGCAATTTTCTGTCTATTGGCCAATATTTGAGTTTTGTTCAGCACGTAAAGGGGAAACAAGTACGAATCAAGTACAGATTGGCAATTCCAGCCATGTGATACACTACCATGTGTTAATTTTGTCGTGCATTGAACGTTTTGGTATCATAATAAACTGATATCTGAACTTATAATGAATGGATTTTTCTATTAATTCATTTATGTATGTAAAAAAGTTCTATAAACTGAAAATAGAATAGATTTAAAAAGGAGTGATCTTTTACTTTTAGTACCCAATGTAAAACATCCTCATTAGGTACTGCTTCTTCATTCAATCATAGATTGCGATGGTGCTCTGTTGGTTCGTATTTTATACGACGACAATATTTGTCGTATATTATTACATACATACATGTGTTCCCACAATATCCTCGAAGCGGTGAGATAAGTACACTTATCTCATATCATTGAGTGCACACCGATTCATATTGGCGCCATGATATGGGACGTACTTTTGATCGCCGAGTACGAACAAATAAAAAAGTATCAGTCGGCTTTGGAGACAGAGGTATACCCTCAGTCTGTGTGAATTAAAACACATTTTTCCCAAAAAATGTATGCATTTAGGCATCTTCAAAATTTTGGGCGTATGAACACGCCGACATAGATATGGATTAGGATAAAATCTCAAAACATTTGCAGGGGAGGTACCTAAAGGAATGGACCGACATAGTCCATTTTGGAAGTGGGTCTTATATTTGGAGTCATTCCTCTCGATAGCGCCATTATATCAGGAATGATGGACTTGCGCTGTAAACAGGGCTACTAGGAGTATCTTCGATAAAGGATTCCAAAGGATTCCCGCACAGACCCTTAACCGCAATTAAACAAAAATGTTCATCTTTTTTTTCTGTGTTACCCTAAGGAATGGACCGATAGCGCCCACTTTTGATCATAAACTAAGTTTGGACACAATATTTCGAGAACCAAAGTTTGGACCAAATCGGTTGCTACGCCTATGAGATATTTCGTTTACCATTTTAGCGAATCTTTTTTAACTTCTGTGGGGAGTTACCGGAAGGAGTTAACCGATAAGCACCATCTTCGAACTCTATCTAAGATTCACAGAAATATTAAGATATTGACATTTTGGACCAACACAGTATCTGGTTCGAGAGTTGTCGAACGCACCAGCTGCTGTATATGGTGGCAGTTGGGGGTTTTTACAGCTTTCGTGCCATTTTCTCTAGAATGATCTGCACCTATATGACTGAGTTAAGGCCTCCAACTCAGATAGTTTTAATTTGTTTTACACTTTTCGGGTGGACCGTTATAGTCCATATTCGAACCTATATACTACCATCGAGAGTTATCATGAGCACGATTTTGGCGAAAATTGTTGAATTCTTGTGGGGGAGGTACCTGAAGGAGTGGACTTATAAGCAACATCTTCGAATTTCATATAATATCCGAAGAAATATTACGATATACAAAAAGTGGACCAACGCAGTATTCCGTTCCAGCCACTATGCATGCTAGTCGTAGGGTTTTTTTTTACAGTTTTCGAGTCATTTTCTCAAGAAGTATGGACTTGCCACTGAAGAAGCTTGTACATCGCAAAAGGGGACTTGAGTGTAACCTCTTGCACTTTTCCGAAATTTGGTGTGGCAGGTATTCGAAGGAGTTGACATATATAGTCCATATTCTAACCTGATCTATGACTTCTAGAAATATTACGATGTACAATGTATGGACCAAATCGGTTACTCCCTTCGAGAGTTTTCTTGCGCACCATTTTAGCGAAAATTTTGAACTTTGGGGTGAGGTACCCAAAGGAGTGGACCGATAAGGTCCATCTTAGAACTTGATTTAACTCCGGGCAAACTATTACGAATGCCAAATTTTGGATCGCATCCGTTCGAAAGTTACAGCGCGCTCCATCCACAACACATGGTGCCATAGCGGGTTTATACAACTTTCACGCCATTTTCTCAGGTAGTATGGACTTGTCCTGGACTTGTGTGGTAGAAATATTAAGATGTGAAATGTATGGGCCAAATCCGTTAAAAAAACAAAAAAAAAAACATTGTTCCACAACATCCCATTCGGGACAAGGGAGACTTCTCTCATATCAATGAGTGCACCCCGATTCATATTTAGCTCAATGATATGGGACCTACTGTTTATCGCCGAGTCCGAACGGCGTGTCTTAAGACACCACTTGTGGAGAAGTTTTTCAAGGCTGAAATACTCAGGAAATGTCGCCAACATTACTGAGGGGTATTTTGCCACCGTTGAAAAATGTTTGATGTTACCTGGCCGGGGAATCGAACCCCCGACCATCTGCGTGCAAGGCGGGCGTGCATACCATTGCACTTCGGTGGCACCCAAATCGGTTACTCCCTTCGAGAGTTTTCGTGCGCACCATTTTGACGAAAAGTTTTGAAAGTTGAGGGGGAGGTACCCAAAGGAGTTGAGCGATAAAGCCCATTTTCTCAGGAAGTATGGACTTGCCCCTGAAAAAACTTCCACTGTCGTAATGGGGGGCATCGAATAGAAGTTCTTACAACAAAGATCAAAAGAATTCGAGAAGAAGTCTTAAACTACACTTTTCCGAAATTTTGTCTGGGAGGTACCTGTAGGATTGAATCGACATAGTCCATATTTGAACTTTATCTATGTCTGGTAGAAATATTACAATCTGCAAAGTATGGACCAAATCGGTTAGTCCCTTCGAGAGTTATCGTGCACATAATTTTTGCGAAAAATATAACTTTTGTGGGAGAGGTACCCGAAGGATGGAGTGGTCCGATATGGTACATCTTCGAACTTAACCTAAGTTTTGACAATCTATTACGAAAGCCAAATTTGGGACCAAATCGGTTAATCCATTCGAGAGTTATCGTGCACTCCATCCAGACAGACCGACAGACGGAAGGACATTGCTACATCCACTTGAAGTTGTCTGAAACGGATTTCGTCCAAACATACTTCGGGTCTAAAACCATTATTTAGATGATGCGTATTTTGCCCGCATGAAAGTGTATACACTAGGCCGGGGCGATTTGTGTGGAAGGAAAAAAACCTTAATAGGCCCTTCGCGTTTCTGATTCCTGGGATTGAACTGAGCAAAAAAGGCTACTGGACCATATGTCTACGATGAAAATCGAGCCTCCCGATTTTGACTTTAAGTTTTTTATCTACGTTTTTTGATATCTTGGCATATAACAGCCAAACCATTGAGATTTTCGAGCCAACACAAAATTCAGATATAGGTTTTTTGTGGGGGTTTTCAGACATAAACCACTATAACTTAGCCATTTGTTAACCGATTTAAAATAATAAAAGCTTATTCAAAAGATATTATTCACCACTTTAAAAGGAAGAAGGAAAAGAAATCCGTTGTGTAAAAAATAAGATATGCCCGTGTAACTTTGAAAATATTAGAAACCCAGATTTTCAATACTTTTACCGTTATAAAAAAAATAAAACGAAGTGACCCAAATGAACTAAAGGCATTTTCGTTCTCCATGGATCCTAACACGATGGAATTTTGCACCAGAACTCTTGAATATTTTTCTGGTCAACTTTTGTAGCACAGCGCCATTTATCGACATTTTCCGAAAAGTTTACACATTCTGAAGAACAAAACTGCCTGAAAAAGCGTTCCAATGCTTTTGCGATGTATTAGAGAGTTCTTCTTGGCTACAATTTTTGTCTTTGTGTTGGCTCGAAAATCCCACTGGTTTGGCTGTTATATACCAAGATGTCAAAAAAAAAAAAAACGTAGATAAAAAACTTAAAGACAAAATCAGGAGGCTCGATTTTCATCGTAGACATATGGTCCAGTATACTTTTTTGCTCAGTTCAATCCCAGGAATCAGAAACCTCTGTTAGCAAAAATGCTAAAGATATAAAAAGGTGAAACACCTATAAACAATCCATAAAAATACAAACATGTAAAAAAATTAATTTTTTTCAAAATTTAAAAAATACTCTTAGTTTTCATAAAACTCTTACCAAAACTTATATTTAAAAAAAATCCCATTTTTTATGAAATCTATAATTAATATAAGAAGCACGCATTCCTATTCTGTTTCCATGTAATTTCAAAAAGTTTTAAAAAAGTGTTAAACGGACGGATCGGGACGGGTACAAAAGAGAAAAGATTCTGAAAGACAATTCTACCTACCTACCTAACAAAAAAAAAAAACAATGAACACAATATGTGTTATAGTTTGCAAGAAATAGCTATTTCTTTCTCCAGAAATTTCCAAAAATGACAGATTTTCCAAAATTGGGAAAAATTGTCGTCTTTAGAAGCAAGCCACGCCCAAACCTTCCAATATTTTAAACTAAGTTTTTGGTTTCCATTGTTTCAATATGATTATCGAATCCTTATAGAAATTAACAATCGGTGAGGATAAAAAATTGAGGTTTTGACCAGGAAAACACTTTCCTGAACCATTGTGCGCCGTAAATGATTTTCTAGTCAGGAATTGAACCGCAGACCTTCTGAATGCAATGCGGACGTGCTTGCCACAACACCACGTTGTCCCCAATTCGCCATTATGGAGCGTACCATAAAATATCGCATGAGATAATAAGCTGAATTATTACGTACAAGTTTACACATGCTACCACCTTATATCACATCTCGAGCACTGGACATAAAATAATTGTATGAAAATAAGTTCTGAGGGCTACCTATCAGCCCTTACATGCATTCTAGGGGCCATAGCAGAACGTCTGTTCCTGAGACTGGACCCAGGATAAACATTCAACAGTTTTGCACCACTTCAATTAATACGAAGTTTCGTGATGATCTTTCCATCGCTTCATAAAATGTTTCCATTCCAACAAAATGTATACCAATTGGATTTGCATGACTTGCACAATTTTAACTCAAAACGACATCACTTAGTGTAGAGTATCAACAGCAAAATTGAAATGCAAATTCGATTCAGTTGTCATTGTTGTATTGTGTGAATGGCAAGAAAGTAAGGAATGGTGTGTGTGTGGCATGGTATTGTGCCAAATCTATGCTAAACTTTCACTTTTCGGATTTGGTTGCAACAACAACATTTCGTTGGTTCGTATATCAATGGTTGGTTGTCTGTCTGTGTATTTGTCTTTGGTTTGCCTGTCTGTGTCCCGATATTACATGTTATGTTTCGAAATAGAATAACAATTGTAGCAGCTGTTAAAACAACATTAAGGCAAAAAGTAAAAGTGCGTTTCTTTTCACTTTTGTTTTCATTCGTTCATTGTTTTTTTTTTTGCTTTCGCTTTTCATTCTTTTGCATAAGACGACAGACAATTCGTTTGCCACGGGCAGTGTTTAAGGATATTTCATGTCCATGTCCTTGCTTTCTCACCAAAGTAGAAGAAATGCTAAAGGAAGTAAGGGTCCTTTCATGTAGACAACTTTGTTAGGTTTCACGCTTTGATGTATGCAACAATTGCAATTGTGTGCATTAAGCGCCTCTATATGTTTATGTGGTTATTTGCGTTTCTTTCTCTCTCTCTTTTGTCTTGTCTTGTTAGGGAAGACCATTGTTATATACTGTGTATGTGTGTGTGGTAACCGACGACATAGCAAGCAAAAGCCAAGGAAATATCTAAAACTTAATTTGACCTCATTCTGTCCAGACAAACGGGAACAGAAACAAAAGAACTTGAAACCATAATGGATGGCAGAACTTGATTTGAAACACATATTGCCCCGTTGTAAAGAAGGCCACGTTTTTGTGGTGTTGCAGAGGAGAAATTGGAGCTTATTAAGCTTAAATATGGGTTTTAGTAGAAAAATTCAAAAGTCCAAACTGCAATTTTTCTACTTTTAGGAGCTTTAGGAAAACTTTTTAATATAAATGGAACCGTGTTCATTATATGTGAGTACGTATTGAGTTCATCTGCACTTTTGTATATTGTACTGGAGCCTTATTCTTGCATACGCGATCGATCATTACTATAGTTTGTATACCCTCAGCATTTGTGCTAACGAGGGTATATACACTTTCATACGGCAAAATGTGTCACATCAAAATAATGGTTGTAGACCCCAAATATGTTTGGACGAAATGTATTTCAGACACTTTGGAGTAGATTTAATAATGTCCGTCCGTCTGTATGTCTGGCTGGCTAGTACACACGATAACTCTCGATTTGATCCAAAATTTGACTTTAGCAATATTTTATCCAAACTTAGTTTATGGCTCGGTCCACACCTTCAGGTAACTCCCCCACAAAAGTTCGAAAATGTTCGGAAAATTTGTGCGCACGATAACTTTTGAAGGGAGTAACCGATTTGGTCCACACTTTGCACATCGTGAAATTTCTACCAGACTTAGATGCGGTTAAAATACTGACTTAATCGGCCAACTCCTTCGGGTACCTCCCACACAAAATTTCGGACAGTTCAGTTTAGGACCTGCTTTCGAATCGCCTTGGTTTTTGTTGTAACATCTTGTATTCACTGTCCCCTATACGAAGGTTCAAGTTTCCTCAGGGGCAAGTCCATACTTCCTGAAAATATAGTCTGAAAGTTGAAAAACAAACCATAAGCCATATCTGTCCACTCCTTCAGGTACCTACCCCACAAAAGTTCAAAAATGTTCGGAAAAATTGGGCCACGATAACTCTTGATGGGAGTGACCGATTTGGTCCATACTTTGCACATCGTGAAACCAGACATAGACAAGGTTTCAATATGGACTCAATCGGTCCACTCCTTCGGTACAAATTTTTTGTTGTAGCAACATATATTCACTGTCACCATTACGATGGTACACGTTTTATCAGGAGCAGGTCCATATTTCTTGAGAAAATAGTCAGAAAGTTTTAAAAAACCTCCATGACACCATGTCTAGTGGTTGGAGCGCACGATAATTCTCGAACGGATCAGTCGATTCGGTCTAAAATCTAGCGCTCTTAATATTTTGTATGAAACTAGTTTAAGTTCGATGATATACCATGTAGTAGGTTCGGAACAAATTTTCCCGCGATAATTCTTAAAGGGAGTAGCCGATTTGGTCCATACTTTTCTTATCGTTATATCTCTACGGACATGGATCAGTTTCGAATATGAACTATATTCGAGTACTTCCCACACAAAATTTGCGGAGAGTGCAGTTTAAGGTCTGCTCTCTAATCGTTTTACTTCTTTTTGTAACAACTTGTATTCACTGCTTCCATTACGACGGTACACGTTTTTTAGGGGAAAGTCCATACTTCTTGAGAAACTAGTCCGAAAGGTTTAAAATACCCCTATGGCAGCATGAGTAGTGGCTGGATCGCAAGATAACTCACGAACGGATCAGCAGAATCGGTCCAAAATTTGGGTTTCGAATCCCTTTGGTTTTTGTTGAACAACTTGTATTCGCTTTCCCCATTACGACTGTTGTTGTTTCGGGGGCACGTTCTTACTTCTTGGGACAATGGCGCAAAAGCTGCAAAAAAGGTAAGATAAACCTTCGAGCGAGAAACCAATTTGGTCTAAACGTTGAACATCGTATTATATAGACATCAGAAGTATTGTGTGTTACTTTTTTTCCTTAGGTCCGAGGCTGAGGGTATACTTTTTTACTTGTTCAATGTTTGGATTATTCCACCCAACATGTCCAAACTTAGTACCACCCCCACAAAAATTCAAAATTGTTCGCCAAAATTGTGCGCATGATAACTCTCGGAGGGAGTAACCGATTTAGTTCCTACTTTTCACATCCTAAAATTTCTACCAGACATACATAGATCATGTTCGAATATTGGTTATAACGGTCCACTCCTTCGGGTACAAAATTTCACATAAGTGCAAAACAAATTAAAACTATTTGAAATGGATGACTTAACTCAGTGCCACTATTATGCCTGTACAAGTCTTATGGGTGCAAGTCCATACTTCCAGAGAAAGTGGCACGAAAGCTGTAAAAACCCATAATGCCACAATATGTAGCAGCGCTGCAATATCTTAATATTTCTGGGAATCTCAGATAAAGTTCGAAGATGCTTTTATCGGTTAACTCCTTCCGGTAACTCCCCACGATATTTATCAAAAGAAATAACTCGCAAAATAAGATTCACTGCCAAAATTGACAATGCGGTCCATTCCTACAGGTACCTCCTCCTCAACCATTTTGAGTTTAATCCAAATCCATATTTTTGTCGGCAAGTTAAAATTGACCACACAATTCTAAAAAACTTCTAAAATATTTTTTTTCTGGGAAAACGATCGGGTGCGTAACTAAAAGTTTGGTTTCCACTAACAGGAAAACGTTAGCGTGAGAAACTCTGGATGTTCAGAAGCTAGAAGTTGGAGTGTTAAACAGCAGACAAAACTTCTAGCTTCTGAACATCTCGAGTTTCTCACGCTGACGTTTTCCTGCTCTTTCTTTTTTCTTCTGAACCTACACTTCTCATATTCTCTCGATATTTTTCGTTGGCTCTTCATATTGCTTCTGACTGCAGGGTTGCCCTGTATGACGCATTTTTGTCTTCAGTAGCCTCACGACACTCCCGATCATTCCAATGGATTTTGGAAGGTAGTTATTGGAAACCAAGTATAGGTTTTTGCTACAGTTTGAAGAGAGTGGGCTGCCCTCTTTCATATTAACGGTTCCTACTATGCGTAGTAGTATGATTTGTTGGTACAGATTGGCAACAGTGATCTTCAACGTATTTGTTTTTTTTTTTTTTTTTTTTTTTGTAAAACCTAAAAAACCCTTTAAATTAGACATTTTACTTTGAAGTATTTTTTGCATACATGGAATCGATATTTAGAAAATTACTTTCGGTGCGCCTGAACCAACTTCAAATAAAAGGTGCTTACACCTGGGAAGTGTTTGCGGATTCTGAAACTGCATTATTCATAGATAAGAAAAATCAAAAAAGTCGCCGGAGCGCTTATTAAATAAATCGCGGTCAAAGTTCACATTTTTAAGTTTATTTTAGGTTTTTTCGATTTTGCTTCTAAACCGCAAGTACTATTGAAATGGGGCTAAAAAATTTGGTAGCTGCGAAAATTCTCTAGAAAATTGACCTTTATGATTTGTACCAAGGTTTTAATGTTCTCTAAAATGGTACGCGTGATTTCTCATAGACGTAGCAACCGAATTGGTCCAAACTTTAGATCTCTAAATATTGTCGAAGCTTAATTTATGTTCAAATTTGGGCCCTATCCTTGTGGTGCCACCCACACAAATGTTTAAAATTTTTGTGTGGTTAAGGGTCTGTTCGAGGATCCTATGGACATTTTTTCCGAAGGTTTTCCTAGTGGCCCTGTTTACAGCAATATTATGTTTTTCGTAGGGTAGTGTGATAAAAAAGCCCTATCTATCGATATCCCCGCAAGTTTTTGAGCTCTAATCCTATCCATACTTTAGTCGGTTCATACGCCAAAAATTTTGAAAACCCCCCTAAATCCATATTTTTTTTGGGAAAAAGGTATTTCAATCCACACAGGTTGAGGGTATATCTCTTACTTGTTTTTGCTAACATTATTAACGGGTTTCAGTTGGATATTGTATCAATATTTATGCACTTTGAGCAATTAACCGTAACAATTAGCATGCCACTTTTTTGTAATGTCACTTTCTCTTTGCTTTGACCACCAAAGCTTTATAACGTATACATAAATGACTTATTCTTCATCCAATGAACCGAACAGTCATCATTTTTCTTCGGTGTTCTTCCATGTTTTCTATGAAAAAGAAAAAAGAGAATAGCCTTTGTTGCACTCAAGTCAACATTGCTTGTGTACATTTATACTTTTGTTGTTTGTTGTCAAATTCAAACGCATGCATGAACGCTAACAATTTGTAAATATGAAGATCCTTGTTTACTATATGCGTACGAGTATGCAACAGTCAATGTATGTACAATTCCAACTACTATCTTCACGGAAATTGTTGACAACTCCCAGTTAACAATTTTTCCACATATTGGACGTTCCTTTCAATAGGTATGATTCGTTGGGGGAAAAAATTGGGGCCTTTCCTATATTTAGTAATAAAATGTTTACTGGGTTGCTTCTGCAGTTGTATACTGCTGTTACTACATCAAAACTGTAAGCAATACTACAACAGTTATTCATAATGGCATGAATAGCACAGCATGTGCGGAATATGTGTGCATGTGTCTGTGTCCTTAGTAGCCTTTGTATGTTTTTTTTTTCAGTATGTGTTAGAATGAATATGTGATCCAGCTACTGAACGAATGCATGTTTTTGAATGAATTCAAAAGGAAATAAAGAAACAACGTGCATTTGATTCCCATTTTTTGATGTGTTGTGCAACTGTTGTTGATTGTATTTGGTGTTGCATTGTTATCAAGTGTACATTTGTGCAGATCATCTGGTTTTTTTTTTTTGAATTGGTAGCACTAACAAATAAACGCTAGTGATGAATATTTAAAGAGAAATGTGTAACAATTAGGTAAATTATTTGAAAACAAGTAAAAAGTCGTTAAGTTCGGCCAGGCCAAACTTTTTATACCCTCCACCATAAAAAGTCTTAATTCAAATGCAATAATTAGTTTCCTTTCATAATTTTAGGTGGAGTACCCCAAATGCCTAAAATGTGTTCAGCCAGGTGAAAGGTACGACAAGTACTTCGGAATACAAATTTATTGATGAGAATTTATAGTGAACATTGCAATTTGAATTATGGTATTGATTTGTCAAGTAGTTTTGTCCATGGGAAGGTTCAAATCCGATAATTGTTGGAAATATTTATTTTTGTCCTTATTTTACTAAAATTAATAACTTGTATTACGCTCCAAAATTTAAAGTAATTTATCGTTCTAAAATAAATTTTTAAAGTTGCTATTGGTGTAATAAACATGGATTTAATATTGTTTTGAAGCCAATAGTGATCATATTGTGTTTACAGCTACCCAAGTCTGTGGTACTTAGTACATCGATTTTGTGAACCAAATTTTAAAATTATTAGAGTGGGAAACAATTGTATAAAAGTGTATATCGATATTATTTGTTGCTTGAGTTGTGAAAAGTGAGTACTTCAAACGTATCAAGGTTCCAGCTGCATAGGTTTGCAGACGAACATGTTATTTATTTTAACAAAGCGCCTTGCGATGTTGGCTATAGCGCGAAAACGAATAAACCGATCATCATATATTTTTGTGAGCTTATTAAGTGCGTAATAATCTTGCTTTGAAACGAGAGACCTTTAAAATATAAATTAAAAAAAAAATGGTGAATAGCGAAAGTCAAAATTCGATTTTTTTTTTTCAAAAAATGGGCCGTTTTTGACCATTAATCGGTCAAAAAATGTTTTTAAATGTTTCCCATTTATAAAGAAAAGAGTTTAATGTATTCAATAAGGTCACAAAAATATGAAGACTGAACACCAAATTGCAGTCGTTTCGGGTGGATATTGTGGCCACAACATTCAAAATACCGATAATGGGGAGGTACGGTTCTATGGGGGCTAAAGGGAGACGTGGACCTATACTGACAGGTTTCTGGTGGAAAGTTATAAACCCGCAACGAAGACTGAATACCAATTTTCAGCCATTTCGGTGTGATAATCAGGCTAAAATCTCCAAAATACTGAAAATCGGCAGGTACCGTCCTATGGGGGCTATGTGAAGGCATGTACCTATGCAGACAAATTTCAAGGCGAAAGTTTTATGCCGCCAACGAAGACTAAATACCAAATTTCAGCAATTTAGGTGTAATAATGGGGCTAATATCTTCAAAATACCGATAATCGGGAGGTACCGTTCTATGGGGGCTATAACAAAACGTTGACCTACACCCAAAATTCGCAGTTGCAATGTTTTATACCTCTGTTGAAGACTAACCACCAAAATTCAGTAATTTCGGTTGGTCATTATAAATAAAACTTTCAAAATACTGAAAATAGGGAGGTAAGGTTCTATGGGGGCTATATCAAAACGTGGACCGACCATCCCAGTTTTTTGTCCTGGAGATTGTAAGTCAATAATAGGTACGTTTACAAAATTGATGCACCTACAAAAGCTCCTATTTTTGACCACAGTTAATATGAACTCGCGCTATATCAAAGGTGTCGACCTATCTGTACAAAGTTTGGTGGAAAAGTTTTATAACTGCAGGCAACCTCAAAAGTCAAATTACTGGTAGTTCCATCAAACAATGTAGCTAAGACCCTCAAACTACCAAAAATCGGGAGGTACCGTTACATGAGAGCTATACCAAAACATGGATCTATGTAGACGATTTTTAGTGAAAAAGTTTCGTGACCACTGAAAACTTCAAATGTCAACTTCAGCTAGTTCGATTGTTGGGGAGAAGTTTCGTGACCACAGATAACTTCAAGTTACAAATTACAGCTAGTTCGGTTAAAAATTTTAGTTACAACCCCTGGTCACTGAGAACCTCAAATGTCAAATTACACCTAGTTTGGTTAATAATTGTAGCTAAAATCCTCAAAATACCGAAAATCGAGAGGAACCGTTATATGGGGGTTACATCAAAACATGGGCCTATGTTGACGATTTTTGGTGGAGAAGTTGTGTGACCACTAAGAACCATTTATGTCAAAGTACAGATAGTTCGGATACAAATTGTAGATAAAATCCTCAACATACCGAAAGTCGTGAGGTACCGTTATATGGGGGCTATATCAAAACAGGGACCTATATAGACAATTTTTGGTGGAGAAGTTTAGCGATCACTGAGAACGTTAAATGTCAAACTACAGCTAGTTCGGTTAGAAATTGTAGCTAAAACCCTCAAAATATCGAAAATCGGGAGGTACAGATATACGGGGGCTATACCATATCATTAACCTATATACACAATTTTTGGTGGAGAAGTTTAGCGATCTCTGAGAACGTTAAATGTCAAACTACAGCTAGTTCGGTTAAAAATGTTAGCTAAAATCTTCAAAATGCCGAAAAGCGGGAGGTACCGTTATATGGCGGCTATGCCAAAACATGGACCAATATAGACTATTTTTGGTGGAGAAGTTTTGTGGCCACCGAGAACGTTAAATGTCAAACTACAGCTAGTTCGGTTAAAAATTGTAGCTAGAATTCTCAAAATACCGAAAATCGGGAAGTACCGTTATATATGGGCTATACCAAAACATGGACCCATGTCCATAATTTTTGAAATGTAAGTTTGTTGATCACTAGGAACCCTAAATGTTAAATAGGTATTTCGATTTGAAAATGTGTGTGGTGTGTGAATCGCGGTCAAAATTCACATTTTTAGGTTTTTTTTAGGTTTTCACGATTTTGCTTGGAAACCGCAAGTCCAATCGAAATGGAGCTTAAAAAATAATGTAGCTGTGAAAATTCTCTGGAGGATTGACTTTTATGAGTTGTTCCCAGGCTGTACCATTTTTGAGATAAAGAAGCTCAGTTTACATTTTTAGGGTTTTTTGTTAGGGCTTCGCGATTTTGCTTGAATACGGCAAGTCTTATCGATATGGGACCTGAGAAAATCTTAAAGCTGTGAAAATTCTGTACAAGACTGGCTTAAGTAACTTATCCTATGTTGTACAATTTTTTAGATATATAAGTTTAAGTTGGGAATTTGCAGTCATAACATTGTTTTATAGGGGTACAGAATTGAATTGAATTTGAATTGTCCCTATTTCAATCTTGTAGAGAATTTTCATAGCTACAACATTTTCTTTAGTCCCATTTTAATAGGACTTGCGGTTTCTAAGCTAAATCGTGAAAACCTAAAAACCCCTTAAAACTGCCAACTTGAATCGCGTTTTATTTAAAAAGCGCTTCTGTGATTTTTTTTTTTTTTTTTTTTTTGTTTTTTGATTTTTCTCATCTACGAACATTGTAGTTTCAGAATCCGTAAAAACTTTCCAGGTGCAAGCACCTTCCATTTAAATTTGCTTCAAAAGCACCTTGCAGATCAATTTTGAATTTGACCCTGTTAAAGAAAATATATACTTTATAGGGTCGCAAATTATTATTTCAATGCGTTACGAATGGAAAACAAACTTAGTATACCCTCCATACTATGGTGGAGGGTATAACAACAAACGAAGGTTCTATATTAAAGAATTCAACCCGATTCTGAATTTAGCCGCCTTTGAAAAAATGTACTAGTGACATTGCCAAGAATAATAGGTTTTCCATGAGAATATAGAAGAAACAGGTCTAACTCAATTGTGGATATGGAACATATTAACCATTGAATATCTCAAAATTAATAGAAGACAGATCGACGGTTTTTAAAAACAACCTAACCAATCAGGGTTGTAATTCGGTTATCGAAATTTTGTTATGTGTATGGTCTCGACATGCAAATGTTACAACAAATTTCACATTACTATATACCTATGCACATTTTTAACATTTTACGCACACATATTGCCTTTAGACAAAAGTTTGACAAATCGCTCTATTTAGACAAACATAAATACATATTTGCCCTCTTAAAAATGTAATCAACGACACCATAAATGGGTGTTAGCAACCACTCACATTTACACACTTGCATACACCAACGCCTCAGATGTGATTCTAAATGAATTTTAAACAAGTTTTTTTTTTGTAAAATATATCATTTGTTGTAGCTGTTATAATTTTGGTGTTAACTTTTGGAAACAACAAAATTTGAGTTTTTTCTTTCTTGTTGTTGCTCGTTTTGCATAAAAAGGCGAAAACTAAATCAACAACATTTCCTCTGTGGTTTTGTAGTAAAAAAAACTTTATTTGACTCTATTCGTTAGGAGATGAAAGTATACGAGAAGGTTCAACAGGGTCAAATCATTGTAAAAACTTAACCAAAAACTTGGTAACAATACAACATAAATCACTTCGTTGAAAGCTGTTGGTGAGTGTCTTCTGTGTGTTGTGCTGCCACTCACTCCCGACACAAAATACGTAGATTGTCTGAATTCTCACATCAGGGGTACGCCTTCGCAATCAGCATCAGAAGAACAGCATCATCGTTGGCATTACTTATGTGATTTATTTATGACATTTTTTCCATTTCATGATATTTGTTGAAGATGACGTCGTGCGTGCGTGTCTGGCATATGTTTCTTAAGTTGTATTCAACATTTTGTTGTTCGTTTTTATTTCCATTTTCACATGTGATGGGCAAAAAGATTGCTTAAGGACGAAGGTTTGTGAATTGAGGCTGGGAAATTTGGATGAGGAGTTTAAAAAACTCTTACATTTTTTGAGGAAAAGTTGGCCACTGATAATTCCACATACCAAATGTCTCGTTCGGATTTTAGTTGTAGCTCCAAATTTAGTCGGAAATGTAGCTACAAACTTCTAAATACCCAAAACCATGAGGTTCTGTTATATGAAGAGTTAAAAATATGTATCTAAACTCGGTTAGTACTGTTATATGAGGGCTATTGTAAAAAGTGGTTCGATATAACCACCTTCGAACTTGAGCGACCTGCAAACAAAAAGCGCCTATGTACAGAATCATTTAGAGTCTAATCTGAAATTATTGCATCAGACGGGAAGAACGACATATCTATATCTAGTCAGAATTTTGCTCTGATTTCGTTGAAGAACGTCGTAATTCAAACTCTCGTATCACCATGCCACTCCACAAGTGACTGTTAACAACGGCCGTTCAATGTGGCGTATGACCAATGAAGTAAATCGACATATTAGGTATGTACACGCAATAAATGACTAATAGCCCTGTCAGACGGATATGTCAAAAGATAATAGAAAGATTTGTATACGATATATGCATTTTTTAAAAAAATCATAAAAAATTAGTTTTTTTGGTCTGCAGCTAGGGGCAACCCCTTAAACAAGTGACTGCTAACAATGATCGTTCCATGTGGCGTATTACTAATAAACTGATTCTGAATATTCAGTATACGCAGTTAATGACAAAAATAACATAAGAATGGCTTAAGGGGTTATGGCCACTTATTGAGCACGAAAAATTACAGTTTTCATGAACTTTTTACAAGAAATCTAATTTTTTTCAGAATATTTTGTTTTCATATGATAGATCACACCTTGAACTACTTTTCGATTTTTTTTTTTAAGGCAAAGTGTGCAGACAAATGACCGCCTACGAAACACTGTTTTTACTAAGGCAGTTTGCGGTGTCCACTGTAGCTAGAAAACGAATAAAACACTCAAATTTCGAATTACAAATGAAATTATTCGAATTACAAATTCGTATGTTTGCAACGATTTTTAGAGTTTTTTGTAATTATCTTAATTAAAACGGTCATATCTTTTGCGCGTAACGATCAAAGTTGGTAACGAAAATAGATTTGGAATAACGATTTATTTCTTAATCTACGAGTATGTACCAAAAATCAGTGATGTAGTATCAAAAACATTTTTTTTTTTTTTTTTTTTGAAATGGAAAAGACGATTTTAGAAATTTTTCGTGACATACAAGATTTTTTAGCAAACAAAATTCTGACTCATAGATAACTCCAAATCTTAATTTACATTAAATTAAATTTGGAAGACAGTTTTGAAATAGTTTGAGTGTTATCTTGCACACTAGGCATTTTAGCATGTGTCGGCAGGTTTTGTACATTTTATGCCATAACCTCAGGAAGTATGGACTTTCTTCGGAGAAAATTGTATCGCGAAAACAACCTTCTGCAAAAAAAATCAGGTAGATCCCAGACGAGTCCTCAAACTGCACTTTTCCCAAATTTTGTGTGGTGGTACACGAAGGACGGCACCGATATACTCCATATTTCAACCTGATAATACGATGTGCAAAGTTTCGCCCAATTAGAAACTCCCAGCTAGACTTATTTTGCAGATTTGCTATTTTAGTTGGTGCCGTCAGGTGGTTTCAATAATAACCTATCTCAGGAAGTATGGACTTGGCCCCGCAAGGACAACCTGATAAAAAAAAAATACAAATAGATCCGAGAAGATCTCTTAAACTTCACTTTTTCCGAATTTTGTGTACCCGAAGGAGTCGACCGATATCGTCCATATTCGAACCTGATCTATACCTGGAAGGAGTAATACGATGTGCCAAGTTTGGACCAAATTATTACTTACTTAATTACTTTCTTCGAAAATTATCGTTTACACCATTTCACAGAAAAATGTTGAACTTTTGTGGAGAAGGTATCCGATATGGCCTATCTTCGAACTATGTTTGGGCAAAATATTATTAACTGCAAAATTTGTTTCGAATCGGTTGATCCGTTCGAGAGTTATTGTGCGCTCCAGTCAGACGGACGGACATAGCTAAATCGACTCCGAATTTTCCGAAACCAGATTTGTCCAAATATACTTGGGGTCTAAAACCATTATTTCATTTATACCCTCATTAGCCTAAAGGTTAATGGTATAAAAATTGGAATTGAAAAATTCAGTCTCTTTCCCCCAAAAGCATACATGAAGGTCATTCGTGATGAAATTGCCACTCGGGATATACGAAAATTCTTCTCACTACTGGAAATGCCTGTTTTAGAACTCCTTTGTAAATTGTCGTGCCCATTTAGGGTGAAAGAAATTGACGCCCAATTCCTTCATATTTAGTAATGGGTTCCAGCACCATAAAAACGCATTAATCGCTACAGAAACAATTTAGAATATGGTATTCCATTCAATAGACGCGAAAACAATAGTTATATAGTTATGCAATTGTTTACTTAATGAGGAGAGTCCTTAATAATTATGAAGCATTTGGGTATCAATTTCTTTCACCCTAAATGCGCACGACAACTTACAACAGAGTTCTAAAACAGGCATTTCCAGTAGTGAGAAGTATTTTCGGATATCCGGAGTGGTAATTTCATCACGATTTTATAAATTTTTGTACACTTCGAGTCATCATAACTTAAATTTTTGAAAAGAAATGTGGATATCCTGGAGGGGCCGTCATATTCTACAGTGGTAAAGATTCTCCCTTGTCTCCCTTGTCCCTTATGGGATGTTTGTGGAACAATTATTATTATAAAGATTCTCTAACATGTATGGGAATGACTTATGCGTAAAATATACGACTAAAGGAGACAGTACGCTTCAAAGATATACTTGTTGAAAGAAAAAGCTTTGTTAGGCATTACACCTATTTTTTTTAAAGAATCCTTGCCAAAGCAGGATATACGGGTGTATCCTTAATCAGGAGGGATATTCTTTTACTGAATATTACTGAAAGTACTTAGTTTTCAATATAGAGTAAATATGCAACGATATTCTAATGCAATTATTATGTATTCCAAAGTTTTAAGGGGGGTTCTATTCAAATGAGCCAAATTTTTTACTTCAATTTTTGACTTTATTTTGTTTTCCTTGTATAATTCTTATACAAATTGGACTTGAATGCAAATGAATGACTAAGTTTACTCCAAACACATAAAGCAAAATATAATAAAACTTAGAAACTTAATTTCTAGTACAATCGGAAAAAAATGGATGCTGAAAAAAAATTTGCAGGGGGGTTCTATTCTAGTGTACGCCAGTGTACGATATAAAATGTTTTGACCAAATTATTTTCTCCCTTAGAGGGTTACCTTACGTACTACCCATTATCTCAGGAAGTATGGACTTGTAACATGGTCCGCAAGAAGAACTTTCCAAAAAAATCACAACGATCCGAGGCGAGCTGTTAAATTTTGTGTGGGAGGTACCCGAAGGACTGCAACGATATAGTCCATATTCCAACCTGATACGTGACTTGATGAAATAATACGATGTGCAAAGTTTGGACCAATCAGAGACTTCCTGCGAGAAATATCTTGCAGATTTGCATGTATTTGGTACCGTTCCTTGGAGCTTTTAAGCCATTATCTCAGAAAGTATGGATTTGCCCCTGAAAAAATTGTATGGTCGAAAAGGGGGCCGCAAGGACAACCTGCTGAAGAAAATTTCACTACGATCCGAAGCAGTGGACCGATATAGTCTATATTCGAAACCGTTATATGCCTGGAAGTACTATTACCATATGCAAAGTTATGACCAATTCGGTTACGCCCTTTAAGAGTTGTCGTGCGCACAAGTTTGAACTTTTGTGGGCGAGGTACCCGAAGGAGTGGACCGATATAGCCATATTCGAATGTAAACTAAATATGGAAATAATATTACGAATGCCAAATTTTGGACCCGATCGGTTGCTGTGTTCGTGCGCACCAGCCAGACATACAGACGGTCGGACATGGCTAAATCACCTCCAAACTGTCTGAAACACATTTCATACAAACATACCCCAAGTATTATTTCTATGAGCCACATTTTTGGTCATATCAAAGTGTAAATACCCGCTTTAGCCTAAATGCTGAGGGTATACAAGGTGCTTAAAACAGATCAAATTTTTTCCTTACTAATAAAAATCTTATTGTAGTTAATTTACTTACTTTGGTGACTCCGCTTTCGCTCAGATCATTTGTTCCATAAGCCGAACTAAGGACATATTTCCATCTTTACCGATCTCTAGCAAAATCTTCCCAGTTTGGGGATACCAAGGTCTTCGATGTCATCAGAACAGTTGAAAGTTCTTTCCATCTAAGCTTCAGCCTACAAGTTTTTTGTTTACCGCCCTGTCGATCATGTGCATATGACTTTCTAGGGGAGGAGAATCGGCTTCAACATCATTCTACAATTCTCCGTCGGTCGGTGCTCTCTTGGAGTTCATATCTACGTTTGCATCATCTTAGAGACCTTCCATGGTATTTTCCTGGATTAGACTAATGACCTTGTACTCATGAAGTACTTTTGCCGGGGCACGAACTTCGCCAACTGAATTTATAGTTCGTGCATACCAAGTTCAGCGCGCAGATCATGATGTTTGCGGGTGTGTCAACATTTGGATTTCCTTTTCTTTTCCTTTGTTTTTTGTTTTTTTTTTTTTACAAGGGCGGGTTACACTGTGTGTAATTTTTTGTGTCATGGAAAATTAACCACATTCTGACACCGCAGCGTAATGGAAGACGAAAAATAAGAAGACACGTGTCTCGGCGTTTTTCCCTGTTACTTCGAAATTCGCGGTTATGGTCCCCCAAAGTCCCGAGGCCTTGATGTCAAAAAGGACCATTTTGTCAGGCTCATATCTTCTAAACCGCTAAGAATTTTGGTTTACTCGTGGAGGCAAAGTTGTAGCTCTCATCTTAAAGAATAATAATTGTGAAGACATAAAATCCATTCAACCTTATCTTCAAGGGCAAAATTGTTAAGGTCAAGTTTCCGCTATAATTTTTTCTCAGATTTTGGCCTACAGATATCAAACCGATCAAAATTGAATCAAACTACCAACTACAAAAATGTACCTCAGATCTCAATAAACAACTTTCTAGAACATACAAACGGTTCGGTATCTATTGACCAAAATTGGAGAAAAAAGTATAAAAATCGAATATTTTCCAAAGTTTTTTCCTATTTTGACCTTTAAGAACAGTTTGTAGTGGGCTCTGATGTTCCACAAAGTTGTATACTGATATATTCGCTACATTATTGTGTTTGAATGTTTTCTTGAATTTTGAATGGTTTAATTTCTATGGAGCAGAAACCGAAAAAATAAAATAAAAATTGCATTTGTTTTGCTATTTTGTCCTTTAAGAACCATTTCTACAGGGTTTGTATGTTCTAGAAAGTGGTTTGTTGAGATCTGAGGTACATTTTTGTAGTTGGTTGTTTGATTCAATTTTGATCGGTTTGATATCTGTAGGCCAAAATCTGAGAAAAAATTATAGCGGAAACTTGACCTTAACGATTTTGACCTTGAAGATAAGGTTGAATGGATTTTATGTCTTCACAATTATTATTCTTTAAGATGAGGGCTACAACTTTGCCTCCACGAGTAAACCAAAATTCTTAGCGGTTTAGAAGATATGAGCCTGACAAAATGGTCCTTTTTGACATCAACGCCTCAGGTCTTTGGGGGCCCATAACCGCGAATTTCGAAGTAACAGGGAAAAACGCCGAGACACGTGTCTTCTTATTTTTCGTCTTCTATCAGGCTGCGGTGTCAGAATGTGGTTAATTTTTTCGTGTCGCACAGTGTTACCAACCCATCGCCTATGCCCTCCTCCTTTCTCGTCCGTGCTTATCACCTGCAATTTCCCTGCATGGCGTTACCAGCCAGTTTTGAAACAAAAGAAGTAAGCACTTGTTAATAAATGCTACTTTGGACTGTTCGTTCAGTCCAAAATGAAAAAAACTCTATATTTACCCTTTCTTTAAACCTATTATTAGTTTTGCTTCAATTATTTTGCTAACCATCCGTTCACATATGTTATCATCTCATTTCCCATACATTAGACGTCTTCCTCTCCCACTATTTATCACTTTGGCTTGTCTATCCATGCAAGTACTTGTAAATCATTGTCTGGCAATCAAAATGCAATGCAATTTTCTTTTAGCACAACAACATTTGTCATCGTCTTTTGTACAAGAATGGTTAAAAAGAGTCTGCGTTCTGTAAAAAAGACGTGCAAAAAGGGGAATGAGACATTTCCAAGAATGAATTGTCAAATTGAAGTCTTCCGTTACTACCAATCTTGTTGATGGTGTCGCATTTTTCCTCTTCATTGCAGCTGGTGGTTGGTTGGTTGTTTGGTATCAATCAAATGTCTAAGTACATTTTTTTGTCATGTAATTCTAACAAACGGCACGTTTAGTGTGAATATGTAAATGTTTGTGTATATGTGTGTGTGTATTTCCTGTCTCAAAAAGAGTTCATTGTTGCATTCTACGCGCATACACTTAATATCTTTTCAATAACAAATTGAAAATATTTCACGTTTCCATTTATTGAAAATTAATGTTCAATTGTTTGGAAATATTGAATAGAGATTTCCAGAATAGCAGATGAAGAAATATTTACAGTAAATATGTGGTCTAAAAACACATACTTACGCACATAACTGTGACGAAGCAGTAATAGCATATGGTTTTCTATTGACACATAAGCCACTCTGTTTGTGTATTTGTGTTTTTGTATTTTGAACATGCATTTGCAATTTGTCGAATTAAAAATCGATTAAATGAATTATAATTCATAAACCAAAAAGTATGTGGTTATGTGTCTAAGTGTGTGTGCGTGTATGTGTGTATGAATGTATAAATGCATACTAAAATGTGATTGTGGTTGAACAATTACAGGTGGCATTCAAATCTGCCAGCTCAATTAATTTGTTGACATAAACACATTATGGTTTTTTTCAGTCGAAATAAAGCTCTTTGCGGTTTAGTGCAAACTTTGATGGTTTAATATGAAATTTAATAAAATCTTTTATTTATTTGTAAATGTAATTACCCGAAATTAGTTTACTTATTTCTACTGATAAATGTTTAATTGACTTACAAAACGAACTGCGTTTATTCATTTAACATAATTATGTTATACAAAATTGTATATATCAATAATTGACATATTGATTGTGGCTTAAATTGTTTGGAGAGGAAAAAAGCAAAAACAAAAACATAGTGGGTGGTAGCTGTTAGCCGCTAATACCAAGTATATAGGACAATTTCTATACAAAGCGATTTTAAATACGAAGAACCCTAATAAAAAATGTATGTGTGTCTAACTGAACAACATGAAACGCATAACACTCATTGTGTAATGTAGGCCAATAAGTATTTGTGGAACACCCACACTTTATCACTTTCTCCTTAAACTCACTTTTGGTCGCTCGATTTCCTTTAAGATACCCATCACCTGTCATCACTTGATTGTACAACAAATTCATCTTCAACTTCAAAAGGATTCTCACATCGAAAAGGGTGTACATAAGACATATTTGATATGTATGTCCTCTGTAAGATATCTTTGCACTTAACTTGAGTAGATTTTAATCAGCTGCTCTCTTTAAGATATAGACGACGTGTCATACACACATCTTAAATTAGGTTAATTTGTAATGCAAATATGAAAGACAATGCAGCAGCTACTTGACAACGTAACATTCCTTTCTGTCTGCACCCCCTTGAGATTACTATTTAGAGAATGGGCTGTGGTGTTTTTCGTTCCCCACCCCCCTTCTCCGTGTTATACAAATAGAAATCATTACACATTTAAATGCATTAATGCATCAAGGATGTCAAGTACCTTGACGAAATATGAATTCCCAATTGATGCCATATCAAACAGAAGCGAAGGAGAGAGAGAGCGAAAAAAAGAAATAAGAACAACAAATTGAGGAGGGCGTTTTCTCAAGCAAATGATTGGAGATGAAAAGAAAGCCATGACAAGTTTTGTGCTTTTAGAAAAATTAAAAAAAAAGTGAAATAAACTAGCTAAGTGACCTAGTTTGCTACTACGCTGTCATAATAACAAGGACTACTTAATATTAAAAGAAGATCCTTGAGTTTGTAGTTTTTGAATTATGACACAATTTGGTGTTTGAATTTAACAAAAAAGAATTTATTTATTTTTATTATGTTAATGTTAACAGTGCCGAACTCGATCGCGTGTTGACGTGGTATGACAGTGTTTATAGATAAGCTTTCACTATTAAAATATTGAATGCCGGACAATGACCTTCTCCCTTTAATGTATGCGACATTTTTGAGTATTTCAGTCATGTAAAACATTTCTACATATGGTGTCCTTCCACAATCCGATTGGAGTCTGCTATGAATCGGGGAGTAATTATTAATATGAAAAGATTCTCCCTTGACGCTTCTAGAATGTTCGTGAAATATGTATGTATTTATATAACGGTGAGAGATTTATGAGGGCTTACCAACTGTGTTATTTATCCGGATTGAGGAACACAAGGCTTTCCTTTTCAAAATAGTACAACAAAACAATTCCCAAAAAATCAAAAAAACAATCTTCTGCAGTATTCTAGTATTCATTTGATAGAGAACCGATGATGTATTGTATTAAGGAGGACTTGAAAGACTTCCCAGCAAAATTTGAAGGAAGGGGTTCTATGCGATGACGTGATTTCATGGCATATTTTGCATTGGTTCAAAGCAAGTCGTGAAAGATCCGATCTTTTCATTATCATTTAAACCCATGCAAAGGAAGTCGTGAAAGATCCGATCTTTTCATCGGCATTTGAATCATTTGTACAGATCACTAGAAACAAAGAAGTCGATTTGTACATCCCTACATGTAGCGACATCAAAACAAAAGAAAAGCTTTTGAAAGATGAAACAAAATCAGTGGCTGAGAGTGGACGAAGTAAACTCTGTTGCGGTGCAGCGGCGGTGATAAAATTGAAATTTTGGGTGTAAACTTTATGCTGATAAATTAGTCTAGTTATTTCATGAATTAGTTTGAATTAATAAAGAGTTTGGTTTGTCATGAAAATCATATTTCAATACAGAATTTTCCATTTTCCAAACAAGACATGAAAATGTCATGCCAAAGGGTAGGTGAAAATGACATGTCAAAGCATCGGTCAAAATGACATGCTTAGGATCCGACAATGAATGTCATCTTAAGATCCGAAAATGAATGTCATCTTATGGTCAAATAAAATTCATGAGTGAAAAATGCTAAAAAGATGACATGCCAGATCACTTGCACCCATGATTTTATTAATGAAGATACGAGGATTCTGATTGGACCAAAATTCGTTTCAAAGAAAATTTAATTTAATATTTTATTTTTGCATATGCAAAATATACAAAAAAATATGCATCATATGGTAAAATCTTCGAAGTATCCTAAATTAAGATTGTTGGCCGTTTAACGTCGATTTTTTAGCCGATTATTATTATATATAGATCTAGGACCAGAGATCTTTTATAGATGGAAGAACAAGTTAGTATTTTACAAATAGAAAACCATTGAAATATTTAATAGATACAAGACCAATGTGGTCTTCTATAGATAGAAGAGCAATGATATCTTTTAAAAATCTAAAAACAATAAAGTCTTCAATAGATGGAGGTTCTTGACGGAGGATCTTGATGGATGGAGATCTTTCATAGATAGAAAACTAATGTGCCTTATACTCGTATATAAAAAACCAATTATGTGAGTAGACGAGGACTTTGATACTACTAAAAATATGCCTCATCGAAATAGCGGTTTTAGAAGTATGTTTGGACGAAAATTCGTTTCAGACAATTTGGAGTCGATTTAGCCATGTCCGTCCGTCTGTCTGGTTGGTGCACACGATAAGTCACGAACGGATCAACCGATTCGAACCAAATTTTGAGTATCGTAATATTTTGTCCAAACTTAGTTCAAGTTCGAAGATGGGCCATATCGGTCCACTCCTTCGGGTACCTCCACCACAAAAGTCTGTCAAATGGTGTGAACGATAACTCTCGAAGGGACCAATTGATTTGGTATATAGATCGGGTTCGAATATGGACTATATATATTGGGTACCTCACACACAAAGTTCTGATAAAGTGAAGCTTAAGAGCTCTTCTCGGATCGTTTTGACATTTTTTCAGTAAGTTGTCCTTGCGGCTCCCTTTGCGACGTTACAATTTTCTTCCGTAAGTACATATTTCCTGAGATATTGGCCTAAAAGCTCCAAGAAACCCTCACGGCACCAACCAAAATGGCAAATCCGCAAGATAATTCTCGCAGGGAGTTTCTGATTGGTGCAGACTGTGCAAATCGTATTATTTCATCCAGTCGTTTATCAGGATGGAATGTGGATTGTATCGGTCCACTCCTTTGGGTACCTCCCACATAAAAATTCGGAGAAAGTGAAGTTTAAGAACTCCTCTCGGATAGTTTTGAAATTTGTTCACTAAGTTTTCCTTGCGGCTGCCTTTACGACGGTACAATTTTTTTTCTTGCGCGAGTCCATACTTCCTGAGATACTGGCAAATCCGCAAGTTAATTCTTGCAGGGGGTTTCTGATTAGTGCAGACTTCGCACATCGTGCTATTTCATCCAGTCATGGATCAGGTTGGTATAAAGACTATATCGGTTCACTCCTTCGGGTACCTCCCACACAAAAATTCGGATAAATTAAAGTATAAGAGTTCCTCTCGCATCGTTCTGATTCTTTTTCTCAGTAGGTTGCTCTAGCCGCCCATTCCCAACGGTACATTTTTTTCCGGAGTAACTCAATACTTCCTAAGATAATGGGCCAAAAGCTCCAAAACCCTGCCAGCATATACTAAAATGGCTATTGCGCAAGATAACTCTAAAACTCTTTCAATTTTTATTTTCAAAGTTTGTTTAAAGTAATTTAATATTTCGAGTCCTTTATGAAGAAGTTTGGTTACTATAAATGTTTGGTATATGTCAATGATTTGGTATAGCCCCACATTACGGTACATACATATCACTGACTCTACAGTGTGATAGAACACCAAACAAGTAAAAAAGTATCAGTCGGCTTTGCCGACAGAGATATACCCTCAGCCTGTGTATATTGAAACAATTTTTTTCCAAAAAACGCATGTATTGAGGGAGTTTTAAAAATTTTGGCCGTTTGAACTGACAAAAATGTTGATTAGGATTTAATATCAAAAGTTTTGCGGAGGAGATACTAAAAAGAATGGATCTCCAGCCACTACATATGGTACCATAGGGGTTTTTTAGAACTTCAGGGATGTTTGCTCAAGAAGTATGAACTTGCCCCTGAAACAACTTTTACCATCGCAATTGAGGCAGCAATGCAAGTTGCTTCAACAAAAATCAAAGTGATTCGAAAGCAGGTCTTAAAGTGAACATGTATCCGAAATTTTGAGTGGGAGGTACCCGAAGGAGTGGACAAATGTAGTCCATATTCGAACCTGACCTATATCTGGTAGATATATTAGGATGTGTAAAGTATGGACCAAATCTGTCACTCCCATCAAGAGTTATCGTACGCACAATTTTTCCGATCATTTTTGAACTTTTGTGGGGGAGGTACCTGAACAAGTGGACCGATATGGCATATCTTCGAACTTAAAGTAAGTTTGCACAAAATATTAGGAAGGCCACATTTTGGACCGAAACGGCAGATCCGTTCGAGAGTTATCTTACGCTCCAACCACACGGTGTCATAGGGGTTTTTTGCACCTTTCAGGCTATTTTCTCAGGAAGTATGGACTTGCCCCTGGTGAAACTTGTACCGTCGTATGGGGGGGGGGGGGGGGGGGGCAGTAAATATAAGTTGCTACAACAAAAGTCAAAACGATTCGAGAGCAGGTCCGAGTGGACCGATTGAGTCCATATTGAAACCTTATCTAAGTCTGGTACACATTTCACGATGTGCAAAGTATGGACCAAATCGGTTACTCCATTCAAGAGTTATCGTGCGCACAATTTTTCCGAACATTTTCAAACTTTTGTGGGGGAGGTACCTGAAGTAGTAGACCGATATGGTCCATCTTCGAACTTAAACTAAGTGTGGACAAAATATTACGATAGCCAAATTTTGGACCAAATCGGCTCATCCGTTTGAGAGTTATCGTGCGCACCAGCCAGCCAGACAGACGGACGAACATTGCTAGCCTAAAGGCTGAAAAAACCTAAAAATGTGACCTGAACTTCTATATTTCAAAAATTGTAAAACCTAGGTACAAATCATAACGGTCAATCCTCTAGAGAATTTTCACAGCTACAACATTTTCTTTAGCCCCATTTCGATAGGACTTGCGATTTCCAAGCAAAATCACGAAAACCCAAAATAAACTTAAAACTGTGAACTTTCACCGCGATTTATTTAAAAATCCTTCCAGCGATTTTTTTTCTTGTTTTTGGATTTTTCTCATCTATGAACATTGCTGGTTCAGAATCCGCAAAAACTTTCCAGGTGTAAGCGGTTTTTTATTTTAAAGGCGCACCCTAAATGACATTGTTTTATAAGGAGGCGATACAGTCAGTGCATTGTCCCAATTTGAAATTTACAAGCAAAATCTTGAAAACCTTAAAAAATTCTAAAAATGTGAACTTTGACCGCGATTTATTTGAAAACCCCTCCGGAGATTTTTTTTTTTTTTGATTTTCCAGGCTTTCAACATCTCCGTCGGCGGTCTTATTATCCTTCAGCTAATATAGTGATGTCAATACCATCACTCAATACCATCTTCTGGGATTGAATCCGTGGTATCTTCTCCATATTTGTTAGTAACAAACTGTCAGTTTTTTTTTCTTGCGGAAAAGGCGTGTTTTCTGCATCTCTCGTGCACCACGCGTTGTTGCGTTGTTGCTGATGGCAGGACGACCGTCCTGGTCATACCATGGGTTCCTTGGTGAAGGCATCCGGTATCCAAGTGTATTTTGTGGCTTGTTGTTTGTCAATACTTTTTCACGGTGCTGATATGTTATCGGAAAGAGGAGTGATTCCATTACGCAATTGCGCTGTGGCTATGTGCGGTGTCTGTTCGTACTTTGTCAGTTTTAATCGGGTACCTAACTTGTCCCCAACAAGGTGGTGGTCCGAGTCGATATCTGCTCCTCGGAACGATAGTACATCCAACATGCTCGATATATGTCTTCTAGCTATAGCAACGTGATCAATATATTTTTTTTTTTTTTTTTTTTTTTGATCTGGCTAAAACCAGGACGAGATACTTAAATCTGAGTCTCCATCCGTTGTCGCATGTTTCATTGAAGATATTGAATTTTCCGACTGTGGCACCAAATATGTTCTCCTTTTAATTTATGGCATTAAAATCGCCTGTACTAATTTGAATGCCGGATGTCTTTTTAGCTCCTTCAATCAGCCGCATACAAAAATTAAATATACTATTTTCCTTAGGTCTCTCCAGTCGTTGAAGAATAAATAAATAAGTCAATCAATCATAGTTATCATCATCAGTTATTTGTATGTGAATTGATGATCAATAAACTAAATTTTCCTTTCTGCAACAACCGTTGACTTTTCGCAAAATAATTGGCAATTATATCAATTATATATTTTTCCATACAGATTTAAAGTTTACATATCAACAAGCATTACCACAACGTTTACATGAATATTACAAGGGACTGAGCATATATTTCAATATTTATTACATGGCACACTACTAAGGATTGCCAATAAAACGTATTAAAATATTTACAAAGTTTACTCTTTTACTTTGTTTTCTCATCACAACAAAAATAGTTGTTGTTGTTATTATTATTATTCTTACGGTTAAGTTCTTCGTTCTCTATGTAAGGCAAATGAATATAAAGTGGAAGCATAAGAAAACGATGACGAAGAAGACGAAGCTGAACTCGAAGAAGTATGCAATAAAAATTTATGCAAACATATTATCACAAGACCATCCTGAAAGTATGCTTTACTTTAAAGACCATTACCATAGTACCATGCAAGTATGCTATAGCATAAATTGTTTTTGTAACACTTTAGCCTGTGGCTTTATACTGCAGTTGTTGTTCTTGTTGTTGCTGTTTTTTTGCTTGGTTGGTATTTTCCAACTCAGTCAACAGTTGGTAAAATGCAATGACTTTGCTTAAATTATTTACTAAAAGTCACAAAGTTATGGAAATTATAATCAACTTATTTGAGTAACATATTTTCCTTCCTAACTTGTGACCCCAACATTCCCCTCACATATTTCTCTCGACCATGTCGTGGTGACTCGTTCTTCCATACATTAAATCACTTTCAATTTTCCACTTCATCTTCAAGTTTTTGAAATTAGTTGTTTTTTTGTGTCATGCTTTTATTTTCGTTCTTGTTGTTGTTGTTGCAAGTTATGTGATGAAATGTTTTGTAATCAAATTGAAATCACTTTAAACTTTCATCTACAACTTGACAAATTTTGTTCATTTATCAAAGTTGTAAACTGTGTAAAACTGGTGATTTATTCTACAACGACAACAACAAAAAATGAAGTTGTTTAAGAAAGTTGTTTTAGTTGATATTTTCACCCTCTCCCTCTCTCTCTATTTGGAGGGAAATACATTTAAAATATCCAAAGTTGTTTGGTAATGCAATTAAAACATTATGGTTCATTATAATAAGAATACAATTTTAATAAATCTGCATTTGAAATTATTAAACATGAATTTAAGACGGAGTGAACAAAATTTCGCTACTGAAGTTGCAAAGAATCGTAACTTTGTTTGATTTTGTTGAAATTATTCTTGTAAATGAAGTGATTTTATGTTGCTTTTATTATAAGTTATACATAATTAATATTAGTTTTTTCTTTCTTCTTTTTCAGGTAATTAACAACTATTGTAATAAAAGGTAAATAGTAATAGTAAACATCAGAAAGAGATTTTGAGATATTGTAAAGAAATTCCAAAAAATATGGGTTAAATTTCGCACGAGTCTATATTACGGTAGCGTAATAGAGTTTCTCACAAATAAATTGTATATCATCAATTTCGGACAATACTGTAATGACCTGCTATATTCTCCCTTTGTTAAAATAACGCAGCTTGCCGCGCGGTCCCAATATACATGCATGGTATGTGTTGGTTGTCAAGCACGAATTGTGGCGGCTGCATTGGGCTTAATTGGTCTAAAACTATCCACCAGCTGCCATGGCAAACGTGTTCTTTGCTGTAAATGATGGGTTGCGATCTCCTAGTTCACACTGTATCTTTGTACTGCCTGCGCAACTACATCAGTTTGTCTGCCTGAAAGACTACGCGATGTAGAGGTTCTCGTTTTTACTTCTTTATAGATAATGAAGATCTTTCATTGTCCGCCTGATAGGGATAGCCTGTAAACTAGGTTGTGATAGGGATGCTCAGGGCAATAATTCACAAGCAGGTACTGCATAGATCACATTTTTTGGTGTCCCGGTAAAACCTTAGACTCCTCATGAAAATGGCGCAAATATGTCGTGTGAAGGTGCCCTCCCAGCAAAAACTCGAATCCGTTAGTCATTATGTTACCTATTTCAAAGTAATGTAACAAGGTAAAAGTACGATCGCGGTGCTTCAAAAGATGTTTATAAGATGGATCCAGGTGACGAATCATGAAACTATGGGTATGAGCTCGAAAAATCGCAGCAATCGCCAGAAGGTGCTGGAAAAGCGTCCAAAAACCATGTTTTGGAGGTGTCTCAAACAAGCCAACAGATGGTCGCATGTCAAACTGTCCTGAGTGCGCATAGGCTAAAAACTGTCAACCTTTCTTAAAAAAAAGTCAAATGACGCCTGGCGACACTGCGTTTTTCCTAAGCCGCAAACTTTTCTAGTTCCCCTCGTATATTTTTCAACACCTATTGGTCCTATTGGTATTCTATTGGTTAGAGCATAACTAGTTATGCAGTTCGATATGCCTTGTTAAAATAATAGGATTGTACAGTGTTTTGTAAGTAGTTACGACTATCAAAAATCACTATAAAACCCCATGATTTGGTAATGATGTTATTTGCTGGCCTGTTCCGATCCTCAGGGCACATTCTAGCAGTTTTTAAAATTCATTCACTGCGTAGTACTACCATTTGCATATCACGCGCATACCGGCCTATTGCTTTATAAGAGCTCAACAAAGCTTCTTTGTCAGCATCCTATGTACTGTCGGTCTGCGACTTTGAGAACCTTGTTCCTACTTCTGACCTTGTCGCAAATTACTTGCTCTAGTTAGTAGTCAGAATTAGAACACCATCGACCAATATCTTCAAGCGGAGCCAAATTTAAGTCATCCTGGTGGTGAGCAGTGTGACAGTAGATTTAGCGGCGGCTATTTTCATTTCAGACTAAAAAAACTGCATTACGTCAGCTATGTGTAGATATTTAACCTATCATAATGCCGTCTGGAGCGTGTGGATTTCAGAAAGGTAAATGTTAAAACACATTCAGAGATATCACTCCGTCTTGGGGATCCCTCTTTTTCACTCTACGAATCTTTCACTTCTTATTTATGATTCTCCAACTTTTTAAACCGCATCGAAGACCCTTCAGAGGTCAAAACTGTTCGGTCGAACGGCATTTTCTGGTTCAATCCTCGATTGATATGGCGTGTAATGCTTTTGTGGTACTGCGCATTTTCGGGAATCCATGTTTATGTTGGCCAACTAGAAAACAGCTCACGAGGAGTAACACCTCATGATTCTACACGACTGGCGACAGGAGAGAGATCGGCCTGCACAATTCACATCTGTTAGCATCCTTGTTTGGCTTCAATACAGCGGCTACCCTGCCATCTGTCCAAGCCTGGGTATTCAGAGTCCGTACGCTTCTGGTTGTTTGGTCTATTTTATGGTATGGGCCTATAGAAATGTAGCGAGGGGCTGGAGTTGTGATGATGCCCCGGAAAATTCTCTCAGCTACCCGAGGATATGAGGGAATGTGGATCTCTCTGAAACGGTGATTGGTAAATTCTTTGAACTCCAGAAGTTTACGGCAGTCAGAGGATATGAAGTCGCGTGGTCTGTTAACGGATAGGATGATAGAAAGATAGTCTTAGAGAAGCGTCATTTCACTTGGTTGGCACGACACGTAATTTTTCAGAATGGGGTCCATAATAGTGATGTCTTGTAGGAACGTCCTCGTTCACCGTGCAAAATGTGAAGCTCTTCAATTTACTAGGTCACGCCGCACCCCTCTTGTCTTGCCCACGATGGAATGTCAGATCTCATGATGATCATTGAAGTCCCCTAACACCAGGCGGTTATTGCCCTCCAAATGTCCAAGAGTTTTCAACACATGTACAAATTTTGAAATTATGTTGGGGTACGCGAATTACCGATCTAGTCCATAATCGAGCCTGATGTATGCGTAAAAGAAATATTATAATGTGAATCAAATCAGTTACTCCCGTCGAGCGTTATCGTGCGAAGCTATCAGATAGACGGGCGGACAATGTTAAATCGAGTCCAACATATTAGAAACGGATTTTATCCAAACAAACTTGGGTAAACATTTATGCTTGCTTTTGCCTCACTGACATGGCAAACTCATTTTCCGTAAATCCTGATAATAGTGTTGGCATTTCATGTGGACACTAGCAGAAACGTTAGCCGGTCCGTTCATCTTTTTTATTATTTTTTCACCGTAATATTTTTACTAAGCCGACACTTCAACCACTATAAAGTTTTTAAGGGTAGAGATTTTTCGCAGAACTTTTAAACCCATTTTCATTACTATTAGTTTCCCACGCTTGCACCATTGGGGCAAATAAAGATTAAAGTTTGACCTAGCTGTCTATGTCCTTGACTTTGTACTGTTAAAGTCAGTCAGCTGGTCTAGTATACAAAATGCTCTGCGTCACCCAAAAGCCAACATTTATTCACAACAATTACTTACCATAACATGAAAACAGAAACAAAAAACATTTTTTGCTAAGCCAAGCAAATACCAAATTGAATGAACTTTAGCCACAAACTCCGGCAATAAGCCAATGAGATAATCAAAGAAAGTTATGACATGTCTTTCGAAAGAAAATCTTCGATAACAAAGCCAATGTGGATAATTAAAAGTCCAACAAAGTAATAACACTTCTTCTATTATTGCATAACAACAATAATAAAGTTATAAATAAATAAAATACTTAATGGGATGAACGAGATCATTGGCGTAGCTACACAAGTATAGACAAACATTTTTTCGGGGATTCCTAAATCTACACATAAAAACTTGGCAAAAAAAAATTGCAAATTTTCAATAAATTATCTTATGACAAGTTAAGTAATCTACGCCAATGGAAAGCATGTTAATAATGACATGCTTAAAGTCATGTGGCAACAAACATTTCTGGAAGTCTTTAATGTTGAATTTTCTCCAATAGGCGTTTGTCTACATGTGTGCGTTTGTGGCCTCTTTGTGACATTGGATATTAAAAAGAACACTGCTTAAAGCTTTGCATATCCGTTGCTCTGTGATTATGAGGTCATAGCAATTTTTTCTCTGTTGAACTTTACTCACAAAGTTATTAAATTTTCTCTCATACGTTCTTTGCTAATCTGCAGGTGCTGCTGGGTGGTAATCAATGGTGTTTAGTTTAAGAGCTACCAGAGAACAGTTATAATCTTCTTTTTTGTGTTCATTCTGATGCTGGAGTATGCCATAATAATACTAGGTTTGTAGGAGGAAGGAAGTGATGCAGCAAAAGAAATGATGCAGGTAGGCAGGCACCCAAGTCACCTATAAAATGTTGGCATTGTCATTGTTATGCTTTTCACTTACAGACAGACACACTGCCATGCATACACACGCACACACACTTGCACATCATAACAGTCAACTGACGTTATTTCCTTTTTCATATTTTTGTCCATGCCAGGATTTCAGATAAGTACCATCAGTAATGGTCTGTATTAGGAGCTAAGATTTGTAATTTAAGGTGGGTGAAAATACCAAAGGATTTATTTAATGGTACAAAACGTATGATTCTCATCTTGTTGTTTATATATGAAACATTTTATATATAAACTAGCAGGCCCCTGTCCGCGTTGCTGAGGTTTAATGAGAACTTTTTATGGACTTTATGCTTGACAATTCAAAAATAAGTATTTTGTACCTTACTTCTTCGGTCCATTGTCAAACCGAGGAGGATTTTAAATATATCAACAGATTTGGTCTGTAGCCTTTTTTTTCTCTTATGGACTTTGTCGGATTTTTTGCCCATTAATGCTGTTTAGGATTTATTATCTTCCATGTCCCCTGTCTTTATCCTAAAGCGATCTAATTATAAAAGTAAAAAAAAATATGTTAAAGTCGAATTCTCCCGCTTATGGAGACTTATATGTTTTAGTTTTTCATCGCTGATGGACCGTTCAACCTCACCATTTAAGGAAATTCGTAAATATACCGTTTTTCTTGATCGGGGGCGCAACCACCGTTGTCTCGAAAATTAATATGCAAGCCGATGCAATCACTAGTTTAGCAAATATAGCGATTACAAAACAATAGGCTCCTGAAATTCGTCTACAAATATATAGCATTTTGGACAACGGGATATTCCTGAACATTTTCTATAAATTGCCAAATATTAGGTTCAGTAGTATTGGAAAATAATGTATTAAAAAAGTGGGCGTGGTCCTGTATTTGGCTCCAAATATGTACCTAGTGTAACGAGGTTTTGTCGTCGGCTGGGGTAAGCTCAGTCGCGTCCAGGTTCTCCATAAGGACCTCATAAACCTTACGAAATGAGAAGACTAGTATTCTCCCTTTCCTGGGGGTTGAATATATGCGTTGGATATCGTTGGAGTTGATTGCGGGGGCTTCGGCGTTACTGCAGAAGTTTTGGCAGCTGGGGACTTCATGGCGAGTTGGCGTGCCCTCTGCTAGATGCTATGGTTCACTGGTGGTTAATCGGGAAACTGGCGGTTCGTATATGATCGGGAATCAGGTAAGTTGACAATGCTCGTAGGAAATCGAAATGACAGTTTGTAGATGTTCGGGGAGCATGCGTTCGGGCGTGAACGATGTATTCGGCTGCAGATGTTCGGGACCACGATGTATTCGGAGTTCGTCTGCCGATGTTGGGGTGTTAGTCTGGGCTACGACTAGTGTCTACCATGCGCTACTGTGTGCTAAGTACGAAACAGCTGACCGGAAGGCCCTGTGGAAGAGCTGACACGAATGCCCTGTGGAACAGCTGGCACGAATGCCCAGTGGAACAGTTGGACTTATCCATATAGCGTTTAAAAGAAAGGAGTGGGGAAATTACCACCCACCTCCTTCGAAATTCATAAAATATACATAACAACGTCAAACATTGTTCTTTTGCTGCAAATTTGAGGGAAATCGGTTCAGTAGTATTGGAGATATAAATAAAATATGTAGCCTGTTTTCGGGATCGGATCGTCACTGTACATTCCCTGACAATTTCAGGGAAATCGGTTCAGTAGTTTTTGTAGAAAAAAGTCTTTAGGTCCAAAAAAGTAGGTAATGTCGGAGACACAACCACAATTGTCTCGAAAATTAATTTTCAAACCGATACATTGGTAATTATTTTAAAATAGCATTTTGAAAGAAATAGGGTATAGGGGCCGGGTACTCCTTTTTTCATATCAATGAGTGCACGCCGATTCATATTGACTCACTGATATGGGACCTACTTCTTATTGCCTAGTCCGATAAATTCATCTGTTAACCTATGAAAACATGAGAAACTATACATATCTATTATGGCAACTTTTGTGGCTAGTAATTACATTTTTGGGGAAGTACTTTGTTGGGTGTATATCTACAAAATTAGCTAAAAATTCTACCTATGTCCAATATGTTACACTTTTACTACAAACCATCACATGTATTTGCTGTCCATGGATGCTGGTGGCATTTTTGGATTTTTTTTTTCAATACCAGAGAGCATTTGTGTTGGTTTTTATGATTAGGCAATTTGCGTTCGAGTGTGTGTGTGTGTGGGGGAAATAAGAAAATCTGATAACCATTCCAATAGAATGGAACAAAAATCTTAAAGAGCTGCATTACACATTTGGTTAAAAATGCAAATTCATTCTTCTCGTATTACAGCAATCGTTTCGGATTGATTCAAATAGGGGCTAACAGAAATTCTCTTTAATAAGAACAACTAGAATTTGAATTTTGGCAATGGTAAATGGGAAAACTTTACCTTAAATGCATTAAGTTCTGCTACACATAAGATTAACGGGCGTTTATGTTGTATCTAAAATTTGTTACATATCGACATGTCGTTTACAATTATAAATATCAACATTTAAAGGTGTCAGTCTTCACGTCTAAATATAATAGGACTTATTTTAAAGCAATTAGTTTTCATTGCCATTTTTGATTATGTTGATTTGATTTCATATCAAGAAAAAAGGCGGGGTCAACGATTTTCGTCGCCAGACGATTCTGTAAAAGTATTCAATACAACAACTTCTTAGGCCATGTTAGCTTGATTAAAATTCAATTAATTAAAAACATTCATTAATAATGACCTTTGTCCTCATAAGACAACAATAAATAAAAATTCACAGCAAAGCCGCGCTGCCCCGACTGAGTTTGGAACCTGGGTCCTCTCCAACAAACGGACAATGTTGCCGAGGTCTTAGCGTTCTAAGCCACTATCATATCAAATTTCCGAAATGAAAGGCATTACAATTCATGAAGAAACCCCATCTTCGAATGTAAATGTGTATCTATTGAGAAATGATTCTAGACAAGACACTAGGTTGACGGGATAAGTAAAACGCTTCAAAAAGACTTCATATCTTCAAATGTGTAATATGTTTAGGTGTCAAAATCGGAGTAGAGAAAATGATGCAACAATTGGTTTGAGCGTATGAAAAAGTGTATGGTGGAAAATGCTTATCACAATTAGCGCCGAGAATTTTTTGCGAGAAAACTTAAATATTTTTTTGAAAATTATATTTTTGAGACTTTTTAAGAATTTTTTAATAAATAACTTTTTTCTCTAAAACGAATAATTTTCCAACAATCGAGACTTCTTTTAAAAGTGCCGAAAACTTTGAAGGGTAACATACATACATAGGTGTATTCTTACATGACTATCGCCTGGTTTTTGATTGAGAAAATACTCCTACTAGATTCCGAAAAAAACCCTGAAGTTATATGAATGTAAGATTTCTTATTAAATTTTTATGGCATATTTAAATTTTTGATCAAAAATCGAAAGTTACAAGAAAGTCGACTTTTTTTGGATTGCTTGCGTTTTATTCCAAATGCGTGGAAATGCGTAGGACAAATGCAACTTTAGGTTAGATATGTATCGTATAGCCCTCGTACTACAAACACATAATAAGCTTTTAAACAAATCAAGTTGCGCAATTAGAGCAAAAAATCAAAAAAAAAAACCAAATTGTTTTGCTTAATAATGTCAGCATATTTTTGACGCGGTTGCAATGAGATGAAGCGAACGCAACATGGAATGCTTTTCAAAAAATTTTTTGTTGTAATGAGTATTGTGAAAACTATCCAATTTAACGTTTAAACTTTATCCACAGGTTTGTAAGCCCAAATGTTTAAACTTTTAGGGGCAGGTTCCGGAAGAAGTGATCCTATATAGTCCACCTGCGAATTTCACATACGTTTGGAAGAACGATTACGATGTGCAAACATTGTGTTTGATAACAAAAATATGAGAAACAGTGTTACTTCATTATATGGGAAACTCCATTATCCGTAATGCCCCCAGTCCCGGCTGTAATCGATAATCGAGGTCCAATTGTATATGTATATAATATAATTGTTCCACAAACATCCCAGAAGGGACAAGGGAGACTTCTCTCATAGTCCACCCCAATTCATATTAGCTCAATGATATGGGACCTACTATTTATCGCCGAGTTCGAACGACGTGTCTAAGACACCACTTGTAGAGAAATTTTACATGGCTGAAATAATCAGGTAATTACTGAGGGGTATTTTGCCACCGTTGAAAAATGAAAACATTTTCCTGGCCGGGGAATCGAACTCACGACCTTCAGCGTGTAAGCCAAGTGTGCATACCATTGCACCACGGTGGCACGATCTGCTAAGTTTCGAAAAATTCTTGGGACATTATCTCAGGAAATATGGACTAGCCCTGCTGCGAACCCAAACTCCTGCAAAATGTTTTATGACAATCCGAGAAGTGTTTTTAATATACACTTGTGCCAAACATCTACTCTTGTGCCAGAAATTTCCTGTAAGATGTACCCGAAGGAGTGGACCGATATATTACATATTCGAAGCTGATCTATGTTTCGACAAAATGTTAAGAGAACCACATTTTGGACCAACCCGGTTGATCCGTTCGAGAGTTATGGTGCGCTCTATCCCGACAGACGGACATGGCTAAATCGACTCCAAATTTACATAAGAATCCCAACAATTAGGATCAACCGCCTTTGAACGATCTCTTAAGATATTCATATATGTTATAACGTTCTAGGTTTATACCCCCAGTCATTCTTTTTAATGGCTCACCCTCTAATTTTTTCCATTTAATCCAAAAACCCTTAAATATGAATTTTTTGGCGATCGGTTAACGTTAACCGTACCCCCATAGAATTTTTCACAGGCCACAGTTATTATCCAAGCAATGAAAAATGGACCAGTTCATTCATTGCTGTTCCTAAAATACAATTTCTACAACAAGTAAGAAAGTATCAGTCAGCTGAGCCGACAGAGATATACCCTCAGCCACGTACCCGAAAGAAAAAAGTTAACACAATACTTCTGTAGGTTTTTTAGCTGTTGGGAAAATTTTCCAGGATGGAAAGGGGCGCAAAAAACTACATGTTGCAACAAAATTCAGAATTATCCAAGACTAGTGCTTTTTTTCCAAACTTTGGGTAGGGTGTACCCATAGGAGTGATCCGATGTAGTACATATTCGGACCTAATACAAATCTGTAGGAAATATTTTTTTTTCTTTATTAGTCTATGGATATTTTCCTTACAGACTATATAATTAAATATGTTGTACTTAATTTTCTGAATTTAAATATATTACAATTTTACTTTTCAATTTACAAAGTTTGAGCTAAATCGATTTCTCTCTTAAAGGGTTATTTTACACATTAGCCAGTTTAGGTGGTGCCTGTAGGATTTTCTGGACCTTTTTGGGTCACTATCTCAGGAAGTATGGACTTTCCCACGAAAAAAAAGTTACAACGTCGTAACAGGGGCCGCAAGTGCAACCTGCTGCGTCACAAATGAATAAGATCAGGGAGGAGTTGTTAAACTATACTTTTTCCAAATTTTGTGTGGGAGGTACTCAAATCAGTGGACCGATATAGTCCATATTAGAACTCGATCTATGCCTGAAAGTAATATTACCAATAGCAAAGTTTGGCTCAATTCGGTTATTCCCTCCTAGAGTTATCATTCCCACAATCTTGGCGAAAAATTTTGAACCTTTGTGGGCGAGGTACCGGAAGGAGTGGATCGATATGGTCTATCTTCGAATTTAAACTAAGTTTGGACAAAATATTGAAAGACCCAAAATTTTAACCAAATATGTTGATCCGTTCGAGAGTTATCGTGCACTCCAACTACGACACATTGTATTATATGGGTTGTTTGCAGTTTTCGTGCTGATTTTTGAGGATATATGGACTTGCTCCTGAAAAAAATTATATCGTCGTAATGGGGGTAGTGAATACAAGTGGCTGCAACAAAAATCAAAGTGAACCAATAGGGTCCATATTGGAAATGTCACGATGTGCAAAGTGTGGACTAATTCGGTTACTCCCTTCAAGAGTTATCGTGCGGACAATTTTTTCGAACATTTTTGAACTTTTGTGGGGGAGGTACCTGAAGGAGTGGACCGATATGGCCCATCTTCGAACTTAAATCAAATCTGGACAAAATATTTCGATACCCAAAATTTGAACCGAATCGATTGATCCGTTCGAGAGTTATCGTGCGCACCAGCCAGCCAGACAAACGGACAGACAGAGGGACGGACATTGCTAGATCGACTCAAAATTGTCTGAAACGGATATCGTTCAAACATACTTGGGGTCTAAAACCATTATTTCGATGAGGCACATTTTTGGCCGTATCAAAGTGTAAATACCCTCTTTAACCTAAAGGCTGAGGGTATAAAAATTTGTGAAAATCAGCTCGGATTTTAATATTAGCTATATTTTTATAGGACCCCAATTACCTATAATTGCTCAAATATGCATATTGGAGCAATATCAAACGCTGACCCGATTTTCTTAATTTTTATAAGATTCGTTTTTAGTTACAACAATGAAGAGGTAAAATGCTCTCATTGACTACATAATAATTGCTGCATTTAGTACAATTCGCCTTTGGCTCCCATACTTTTGAAAATGAGTTAAAATTTTTTCGCAAAAGAGCAGTCAAAGACTGCCTCTTTTTGTTTTAAAGTCAGGAAATGTTTTGGACTTTTATAATTTTAGGCCTAATTTCAAATATTAATTTTGTACGGTATAATGTAGTGGACCTCGACCGGCTATGATTTCCATTACTTGCTTTTGTTGTTAAAAATATTCCAACTTCCTTTTATTTTTGGGACATGAGCCACCAGGTAGGCTCCATTGTTCCCCCCAAAAAAATATACAGGCTTACAGTTGGCATTATGCTCGAACATTGTCTTGTTGTTGTTCCCATAATCCTGTTTTTGTAACAACAGCAGCAGCAGTAATAAACACAGCAGCAAATAGAGATTTATTATTCGATTTCAAGTAAGTCGTAAAGTAGAATTTTTGGTAAACACATTTCTGAGCCAAGAATAACAAAAGACATCATACATACAGCACTCGAGCACACGCACGAACAATGGCCTACAACTCCACCTGAGATTGTTGGTTTTGTGGCATGTGAATTTTGTAACACAACTAGGCTCTCCTCTACCCTACCGTGCGTTGCAATTGAAAAGCGGTCATTTCGAGAAGAGGTCACAACCACATCAAGATTATTGCCAAACAACAAAAGTTAGGTAAACAATTGGGATGTGGTGGATCTTGTGTTTCTGTATAATCATTGGTTATGATGTGTGGTAGTCATAAGTGGAGCCAACTAGGCGCGTAGATATGTACGTGTGTATATCGGTTTTATGACAGCTATTTGTTCATATTTTTCTGTTGTCATGTTATACGGCACTGCAAATTTGTTGTTCTATGACCAACTCTATACCTTGTTATTGATTTTAAAATTAGTATTGTTTTCAGTTATAAATAGATGTTGGTGGACAGTTTTTCATGTTTGATATAATTGTAATAAACATTACAGAAAACTGTAGATTAGCCAAAAAAGAAATAAATAAATAAATAGAGGAAAATCTATAGGTTTCCCAGTGTGGTAAGACCACAATTAATTGTGTATTTACTCCTGTCACCTTTGCAAATCCCTTAGCAACCAATCATCACATTTTAAAATCACTTCGTTCTTAAATTAATTTTATAATCAAAATCTTATGGAGGTCCCAAACATTAGAAAATGTCATATAGTTAAAAAGTTATCAAACAAAATATGCGGTTAAATACATATATAGTATAAATATTAGGTTTTGAAAGAAACATACCCACATGTCGCCGTTTATTTCGGTTTGCCTTCAGTTTAGTTTCATGGCAAACCTTGTAAAATAAATAAAAAACTATAGAAGCAAAAACACACATTTTTATTTGATTAAATTTCCTGCAATCAAAGAGTTTTTCTTTGTTGCCTGCCACCGCGTCTGATTAAAACGAACTTTGGGAAGTTTTAAAATAACTTTTGGAAATTCTGTGTGAGTTGGATATTTGTTTGACTTTTTCTGGCTCCTGTTTTTCTGGTCACAAGCAATTTGTTGTAGTCTGGGAAAACTATTAATACCAGCAAAAATATATACGAGTATGTATCAGGGAAAAATCTTTAGTAAAGGATGATTGTATGGTGGTATTAGTTGTTGTTGGTATGTTTATGACGGGAATTAAAATAATACTTTATTATTTTACGTTATTTGCTTTTGTGTGTGTGTGTGTGCGCACGCTTTTTTGTTTTTATTCACCAGATTCGCATAGAGTCTGTAAAGTTTTTCAGACATTGGAGAATGGTTAAGGCGATTGTATTATCCACAAAAAAATGGTAATCTCTGAAACGCCGAATACTGTCGTTGATATTAATATGGTTCAAGCTTTAATGCTTACATTTTATAGTAAAATTTTTGGCATTATTAACAAAAAAACTTTAAATAATTAAATTTTCATTTTTATGTGTGTTGTTTTCTTTGGGGTTATAATTGAAATGGGTATTTCGATCGTTTAACCGGTGTTCTGTCTGTACAATTTGACGAATTATATATAGATTAACTCCATCTTCTACAATTCCGATTCCATAAAAAACCACACGCAAAAAATTATTTTAAATGTCACTGTAAGCAAATATACATATATAATTGAACACAAGCTCTATATGGGATTCGACAGTAATCATAACTAAGAAAACAAAAACAAAAAAAAAAAAAACAAGTAAAAAAGTATCAGTCGGCTTTGCCGACAGAGATATACCCTCAGCCTGTGTATATTGAAACAATTTTTTCCCAAAATACGTATGTATTTAGGGGGTTTTAAAAATGTTGGGCGTTTGAACCGACATAAATGTTGATTAGGATTAAAGATCAAAAGTTTTGTGGAGGAGATACTAAAAAGAATGGATCGACATTGAGCGTTATGGAAGTGGATCTCCAGCCACAACATATGGTTCATAAAGGTTTTTACACTCTTCGGGCTGTTTGCTCAAGAAGTATGGACATGCCCCTAAACGAAACTTTTACCATCGTAATTGAGCCAGCGAATGCAAGTTGCTTCAAGAAAAATCAAAGTGATTCGATATCAGGTCTTAAAGTGAACTTATCCGAAATTTTGTGTGGGAGGTACCGGTTGGAGTGAACAAATATAATCCATATTTGAACCTGATCTATATCTGGTAGATATATTAGGATGTGTAAAGTATAGACCAATTCGGCCACTCCCTTCAAGATTTACCGTAAGAACAAATTTTCCGAACATTTTTGAACTTTTGTGGGGAAGGTCCCTGAAGGTGTGGATTGATATGGCTTATCTTCAAACTTAAACTATGTTTACTAAGGCCAAATTTTGGATCGAATCGGCAGATCCGTTCGAGAGTTATCTTGCGCTCCAACCACCTCACACGGTGTCATAGTGGTTTTTTGCAACTTTCAGGCTATTTTCTCAGGAAGTGTGGACTTGCCCCTGATGAAACTTGTACCGTCGTATGGAGGGCAGTGAATACAAGTTGCTAAAACAAAAATTAAAGCGATTCGAGAGATGGCCCTAAACTGAACTTTTCCGAAATTTTGTGTGTGAGGTACCCGAAGGAGTGGACCTATTGAGTCCATATTGAAACCTTATTTAAGTCTGGTACTCGTTTCACGATGGGCAAAGTATGGACCAAATCAGTTACTCCCTTCAAGAGTTATCGTGCGCACAAATTTTCCGAACATTTTCGAGGTGGTACCGGAAGGAGTGGACCGATATAGCCCATCTTCGAACTTAAACTAAGTTTGGGCAAAATATTACGAAAGCCAAAATTTCAACCGAATCGGTTCATCCGTTCGAGAGTTATCGTGCGCTCCAGCCAGCCAGACAGACAGACGGACGGACATTGCTCAATCGACTTCAAATTGTCTGAAACACATTTCGTCCAAACATACTTGGGGTCTAAAACCATTATTTCGATGTGGCACATTTTGCCCGTATGAAAGTGTATATACCCTCGTTAGCATAAATGCTGAGGGTATAAAAATTAGGTCAATATATTGGAAGGTGTGAGCTATTTTGAAAAATACGGAATTTTTGCAAATTTCTGGAGAAAGACTAAATTACTTACTTACATAGTTGGCCCATTACAGAACAATTATCTCTACTTGTTGCTTCGCTTTTTCGAATACCGCGCCTTTTCATCTCTTCATCCACTTGTTTGCGCCATCTATTCCTTGGCCTGCCAATTCTGCGTGCACGGCCAAGCGGTTCGTATTTATACGCCTTTTTAGCGGGTTCATCTTCGCTCATTCTTATGATATGGCCTAGCCAACGCAATCGCTGCATCTCGATACGTTTAACAATATTGATGTCGTTGTATAGCAGATACAGCTCGTGGTTCAGGCGACGTCGATATTCACCGTCAACGCAGATTGGTCCATAGATCTTTCGAAGAATTTTTCTCTAAAACACACCAAGCACTGCCTTGTCTGCTTGCGCAAGTACCCAGGCTTCGGAACCATACATCAGCACGGGTAGTATCAGTGTTTTGTAAAGCGTTGTTTTTGGTTGACGAGATGTGGCTTTATTCCTAAACTGCTTACTCAGCCCGAAGTATCATCTGTTGACCAACCCAATTCTTCTTTGTATTTTACAACTGATGTTGTTGGTTGTGTTTACGGCTGTGCCAAGGTAGACGAAGTCCTTTACTACCTCAAAATTATAGGAACCAACGTCAACAGTTGGCCCGATCTCTATGAACGCATTGCGCGACGACAGCATTAACTTTGTATTCTCGCCGTTTACCGCCAGACCCACTTTAGCAGATTCCCTTTCGATTTTTTCAAAGGTATCAGTTACTTCCTTTGCCGATCTGTTTGTTTTCACCTTCTCATCTCGTATAACCTTTTCCAGTAGAATGTTGAAAAGATCACATGAGAGGCTATCACCTTGTCAGAAATTTCGTTTGGTACCAAACTCTTCGGAGAGGTTCTTTCCTATTTTAACTGATGATCGAGTATCAGTTAATGTCATTCTACAAAGCCAGATGAGCTTTGCAAGAATACCAAATTCAGACATGGCTTGGAATACCTTCGAACGTAGGGGGCTGTCAAAGGTGGCCTTGTAATCAACAAAAAGGTGGCAATTGTCGATCTGCATCTCTTGGGTCTTCTCCAGGATTTGCCGCAGGGTAAATATCTGGTCAATGGTGGATTTGCCTGGTCTAAAGCCGCATTGGTATGGCCAAATTATTCCATTGACCATAGGCTTTAGTCGTTCGCACATTATCCCTGACTATCTTGTAGGCAATAGGGAGAAGACTTATGTCCCTATAGTTAGAACATACAGTATTATCTCCTTTCTTGTGGACAGGGCACAGGATGCTCAGGTTCCAATCGTCGGGTACTCGTTCTTCCTGCCAGATGGTGCTAACTAGCTGATGAATACACCTTATCAGCGTGTCGCCTCCGGTTTTGAACTTCTCGGTTTGTAAGCCATCGGCTCCTGCTGCCGTATTATTATTCAGCCGACTTATTGCTGTCTTTACCTCATCTTGGCTGGGCGGTATACATTCAATACCATCTTCTGGGATTGGGTTTGTGGTATCTTGGTCGTCTTCGCTGATATTGGATACCAACAGTTTTGAAAAATGTTCTTTCCGTATCCTGAGCACACTATCTGTATCAGTTACCAAATTACCTTGCTGGTCTCTATAGGAGGATACAGGCACATCCTCCAAAGCCATTAATTTGATGTTTCATTCTTTGGTAGAACTTTCGGACTTCATTCTGGCTGCTGCACATCTCGATTTGTTCACACTCCCGCTTTTCCATCTCTCTCTTTTTTCTGCGGAAAAGACGTTTCTCCTCTCTCCTTTTCTACCGATACCTCTCTCGTGCGCGTTGCTACTGATTGTAGAGTAGCCCTTTATGCCGGATTTTTCTCTTCGGTAGCAGCACGACACTCCTGGTCATACCATGGAATCTTTAGTGGAGGTCTCTGGTATCCAAGTATGGATTTTGCGGCTGTTTGCATGGAGTGGGCAATATTTTGCCATTGTGCTGATATGTTATCGGGACGAGGAGTGCTTTCATTAAGCAATTGGGCTAATTGAGTGGATTATGATGTGGCTATCTGTTGTGTTTGCAGCTTACCGATGTCCAACTTCCGCGTTGTATCTGCTCGTGCTTTATTTACAACGTTTAGACGTGTACGTATCTTTGCTGCGACAAGGTAGTGGTTCGAATCAATGTTTGCGCCTCGGAACGATCTTCCATCTATCACAACATGATCAATTTGATTACTTGTTCTTTGATCTGGAGAGAGTCAGGTGCCCTTATGAATATCGAGATGCTTAAATCTGGTACTTCTAAGTACCACGTTTTTTGCCGCTGCGAAGTCTATCAGCTTCATACTATTGTCAGATGTTTCACTGTTGAGACTGAATTTCCCGACTGTTGGGCCAAAGATATTTTCCTTTCCAATTTTGGCGTTAAAATCGCCTAGAATAATTTTAATGTCATGGGCAGGGCAACGGTCATAAGTTTCTTCTAAGCGCCCGTAAAATATATCTTTGGTCTGTTCATCCTTGTCTTCAGTGGGAGCATGAGCGCAAATGAAGCTGATGTTGAAGAGTTTTGCTTTTAATCGAATTGCAGCGAGTCTTTCATTCACTGGGGTGAAGCTGGAGACCAGATGTTTTAACTTCCGACCAACTAAATCCGCAACCAAACTCATGCTTTGTGTCATGGCAGCTATAATATAGTGCGTCACGTTTAGGTGTTGTTGTGAGGTCTTCCCGTTCCGTCGTATTTCATGTATGGTAGTAATGTCGGCCTTGTACTTTTCAAGTACATCTGCCAATGCGTAAACTACATCTTCCCTATAAAGAGTGCGAAAAATCCAGGTGCAGATTCGCAGATCATGGTCCTTAAAACGTTTGCGGGGTTCGTCAACTTTAGAGGGGTTTTTTAATTACTTCTCTTTCGAGTTGAGCTGTTAGACCTTAGATATACAGGGGGGTTCGGAAACTTCTTAGCCTACCAATGAAAGAGAATAGTTAGTTTTTCAAAAATATTTTTATTTTTCAATATAATCTCCTGAAAATTCAATACACTTAGTCCAACGCTTTTCTAGCAATTCTATCCCTTGATTAAAATAGTTTTCCTCAAGGTCTTCAAAATAGTGGTTTACAACTGTAATTGCATCTTCATTTGAGGTAAAACGCTTGCCAGCAAGGAATTTTTTTTAGATTTGGGAACAAGTAAAAGTCACTGGGAGCTAAATCAGGAGAATAAGGTGGGTGGTCAAGCAACTCGTACTTTAATTCGTTGATTTTAGCCATTGTTAAAACACTCTTGTGCGCTGGTGCGTTGTCTTGATGAAAAATTATTTTTTTATGTTGTAAGCCAGGACGTTTTTCTCGAATTTGTACATTTAATTGATCCAAAAGGTTGCAATAGTACTCTGAATTTATTGTTTTATCCTTTTGCAGATAGTCAATCAATAAAATACCTTTGAAGTCCCATAACCTTGCCATAACCTTATCAGCCGATTGAATTGTTTTTGCCTTCTTTGGGGCACTTCCTCCAGCTTCAGTCCATTGTTTCGATTTTTAGAGATCCGGCAGTTGGAACACGACGATTTTTAGTGATCCGGCAGTCGGAACACGACGATTTTTAGTACTCCGCAGCCGAACACTACGATTTTTATTGTTCCATTCTTTGGTTTTTGGATCCGGCAGTCGGAACACTACGATTTTTAGTGATCCGGCAGTCGGAACACTACGATTTTTAGTGATCCGGCAGTCGGAACACTACGATTTTTAGTGCTCCGCAACCGAACACTACGATTTATTGTTCCATTGTTTCGATTTTTAGAGATCCGGCAGTCGGAACACTAAAATTTTTAGTGATCCGGCAGTCGGAACACTACGATTTTTAGTGATCCGGCAGTCTGAACACTACGATTTTTAGTGCTCCGCAACCGAACACTACGATTTATTGTTCCATTGTTTCGATTTTTAGAGATCCGGCAGTCGGAACACTACGATTTTTAGTGATCCGGCAGTCGGAACACGACGATTTTTAGTGATCCGGCAGTCGGAACACGACGATTTTTAGTGCTCCGCAACCGAACACTACGATTTATTGTTCCATTGTTTCTATTTTTAGAGATCCGGCAGTCGGAACACTACGATTTTTAGCGATCCGGCAGTATGAACACTACGATTTTTAGTGCTCCGCAACCGAACACTACGATTTTTATTGATCCATTGTCCAAAAATCAAATCAGGCGTTTTTCACGTGTTCTATTAAATTTTATTTTTTAATTTGTATTTATTAAAAAAATTATAAAATATTTAATTTTCCTCACAAATCATAATAAACTCATGTATCCACAGTCAGAACACTACAATTTGTAGTGCGCCAATGTACAACAACCGCATCAATGTTTTTCATATTTTCTACTTAAGATCCCAACGTAATTAATTAATATGTATACATACGTGGATTTAAGAGGTGTATCTGAGTTTTTATGTCTTAATTTGTACTTATCTCAAAAATTATAAATATTTAATTTTTCTCGCAAATCATAATAAACTCGTGTGTGGTACATTATCATTACGTTATTTTTTAGTGTTCCGACATGTGGTACACAACGATTTTTTAGTGCTCCGACTGCGGAACACTACGATTTTTAGTGTTCCGACTGCGGAGCACTACGATTTTTAGTGTTCCGACTGCGAAGCACTACGATTTTTAGTGCTCCGACTGCGGAGCACTACGATTTTTAGTGTTCCGACTGCGGTACCCAACGTTTTTAGTGTACCAAAATGTGGAACACTACGTTTATCGTTGTGCTCCGGATCAGTATCACTAAAATATTTTTTAGTGTTTGTGTTCCGGAACACTAACGCTAAAAATATTTTAGTGATACTGTTCTCGGAGCGGTACACTATGTTAGTGTACTGTTTATTTTCGAACTCTGGTTACAATAGGGTGAAATTTCATAAATATGCAAAAATCCGATGTCTAGTAATTAGTTATAAAACTGTGTCATACGTGGGAAAATTAACTTTTCGTTTAGAGGATGTTTATAATGTACTATACGAGTATAAAATTTTGTTAATACATAAAACAAAGTCAATAAAAATTTAAAATAATAACATGAGAAGCGTATGCATTTTCACTTTGATTCACTATAAGCTGGTAGTCACATGAACATTTAAAGCATTTATAATAAATAGTTTTATAACTTTACACACTATAGAACTATAGATATTAAAAATGTCATTTGGGTCATTACCCAATACTACTCATCTCACCCTCTAACCTTAATTCAAATAATAGGACCATATCACAGTGCAGTGATACAAGTTAATAAAAAACACAAATACCTATAAGAAGAATGATTTTGTTGTAACATAACAAATGAGACTGTTGTGTCATATATGATGACAATCTGTTCTGTTTCTCTCCCCTTGGTGGTCTTTGGACAACGTGCTGCTGGGAGTAATGTGCTGGGTGAATGAATATCCATTGAAAATCCCATTTAAGTCATTATATAAAACTATTAAAACGGACAATATACAAACGTTCATTCCCATGACATATAGCAGAGAGCAGCAACAGTATTATGGTCATGCTCCTGCAATGTGTATTGTTGTTATGTTGATGTTGTCCAATAAATGTACAAATAAAATGAATAAAAATGAAATATGTCTGAGCCATTAAAGAAATTATGATTGCACAATTTTCAGTTTTTTTATTTCTTTTTGTTGTACAAACAGAGACATTGCACCAGTACAATAGACAATTGAAATGGTAGATGAGAAGGGGTATGTAAAAAATGAGTTACGTACGTATGTCAGTGACACAATGTATAATTCCCCAAATAAGCATAAATATTGACAAGACACATACAGACTCACTCACCATATTTATCTCAACAATTCACAGCATGTTACAACGTTTGCATACACATTGTGATGTACACATATGTACATTGTAAATACTCACACATCATCATTGTAGGTCGTTTTGTCGATCATAATTGTTGCAATATATTATTGCAACTTTGACCATTAAACCATGTGTTAACAAACAAATGATATCTCATAATATTCTTTATGTGGTGTTTCTGTCTTTGATATTGTGTACCATGTACATACATATATAACATACATGTGCAGCATATATAGACGTTTAAAATAAACATTTTGCATTGCTATAAATGAAATTGGTCATTGGTCAATATCTGTGCTCCAACATATAAATAATAATCAATTAAAGAAATTAATAGGATAAGAAGGCTGCACGAAAAGTATCCGTGTTGCCAGGCGCCATTTGAAATTTTTTTGTAAAGTTTGACAGTTATTACCCTGAACGTACTCAGGTCAGTTTGTCATACGACCATGGTTTGTATTGTTTACAGTGACTTGAAAAAAAAAAAACACTTTGCAAAAAAATGTATTTTCTTGTGAACATTTTCGTCCGATCAATTTTTACAACTTTCGACATTGATAATCACGGCAAGAGTGCATCGATCAAATTTAATCCTTGTATGTCTATAACACTGTGCAACAAAATTCAATTTTTTTTCAAAATTATGAGAAAAGCCGTGTAGATGATGAAAGTAGACCTAAAATATGAGAATTATTTCATCCTAAAATATACAAATTTGTAATCTAACTTTCTTATAGAAATAGTATACTTAGATATATGGTTTATTCCGAAACTCATAGCGCAATTTTGTGTAGAATTTTTCTTCTTACACTTTTCACCTAGAACCAAGTTTCATATATATTACTTTCATGGATCAAATCGAAAAAAGACTGAAAAAATTTTCATCAAAAAAATTGGGAAATATTTTCATGTTTTTTCAGCAAAATTGATACTGATATTTTCATGATATATAGTGAAATCTGACGAAGAATATTTTTGTCTTTGATGACATCTCTCTAAATTTATGTTTTGTGGGACAGTTTTTAAGAATCTCAGATAAAGTCCGACTTTAACCCTAAAACGTGTTTTTAATTTTTAGAGATTCCTGGCGATTTGATACGATTTACAGATTTTGTGTGTCCTGAGACCTATAGTAAAATTTTATGACGAATAATTTTGTATAATATTTGAATTTGATATAATCACATCTTAAAGGAGTTTTTGAAAGATTTTCGAAAAAAGGACCAAAAAGACCCTTTTGATGAACCGCATGAGGGTTGAAACTTTTAACAGAAATATTCCCCATATCCTCCTCAGTGAAGTTGCCAAAGACACTATATACCTAAAATGCTAGGTTTCCAAGATATCTTATATCGTATATTTCGAAAAAACTAGAAATGGGCGAAACTTGCCCCGCCTACTACGGTTACTTTCCGACGTAAACTTTAAAAACGCCGCTACACGTGTTTCATATTTTTAGATCTACTGTCAGCGACCATGGACCATCCCATACCACAATGAAAAATTGGTTTAATGAATTTAATAGTGGAAATAAAAACGATCGCGATGCTTCAAACGACGTTTATAAGATCGTCATAGACGACGAATCTTGTATGTATGCTTAGGATCCCGAAGCAAAACAGCAGTCGATTGTATGGTTTTTCGAAAGCGAGCCAAATCCAACGAAAGGTGTTTATGGAAGAAACACTTCGAAGGAAATAGTCGCCAGTTGCTTCGAAAAAAAAACTGGCCATGTGCCGACTATACGGCTTGAACAACGTAGGACGGTTAATTCTGAGTGGTACACCACATTTTTTTTTTTTTTTTTTTTTTTTTTTTTTGCCTGAAGTCCCCGGGGAAATTCGAAAAACAGATATGAAAAGACGAATTATTGTGCACAATCACAATGCTAGTTCTCAAAAAAACGTGGAAAGGAAAAGTATTTTCTGCAGGAAACAGGTGGTATTGGAGCCGCTCAGTGCAAAAACGTTTTATATTTATAATAACTTTCCTGAATAATAAAGATTAGCATCGTTAAATGGCAAAATTACATTACAACATCGCGTTTCTTAACTTTTCGTTTTATTGAGTTAATCAATGTGTGCACTGAGCCGCTCATATGACAACAGAGGTTCGGAGAAGTCTAAACACTTACTTACTTAGCTGGCCCATTACAGAACATTTGTTCCATAGGCCGAACTAAGAAAAGATCTCAAATTCTCTCTATTTGTTGTTTCGCACTCTGGAATACTGCGCCTTTTCATCTCTTCACCCACTTGTTTGCGCCATCTATTCCTTGGCCTGCCAATTCTGCGTGCACCGCCATGTGGCATGTATTCATACGTCTTTATAGCGGGTTCATCATCGCTCATTCTTATGATATGGCCTAGCCAACGCAATCGCTGCATCTCTATACGTTTAACTATATTGATGTCGTTGTATAGCATGCGACGTCGATATTCACCGTCAACGCAGATTGGTCCGTAGATCTTTCGAAGAATTTTTCTCTCAAACACACCAAGCACTGCCATGTCTGCTTGCGCACGTACCCAGGCTTCGGAGCCATACATCAGCACGGGCGAGCGTTATTTTTGTTTGACGAGATGTGGCTTTGTTTTTAAACTGCTTACTTAAACCAAAGTAGCATATGTGGGCCAATATACTTCTTCTTTTTATTTCACAACTGATGTCGTTTGTTGTGTTTACAGCGGTGCCGAGGCAGACGAAGTCTTTTACTTCCTCCAAATTATAAGAGCCAACTTTAACTGAGCTCTATGGACGCATTGCGCACCAAGACCAAGTTCTTTTCGCCGTTTACCATCAAACCCACTTTAGCAGATTCTCCTTCGAACTTCATAAAGCTATCGGTTACTTCTTTTACTGATCGTCCCATGATGTCTATATCATCAGCATAAGCAAGTAACATGTGGCTATTCGTGTAGATTGTGCCACTTCTTTTGACGTTTGCCTCTAGTATAACCTTTTCCAGCAGGATGCTGAAGAGATCACACGAAAGGCTGTCTCCTTGTCTGAAACCTCTTTTTGTATAAAACTCTTCGGAGAGGTTCTTTCCTATTTTAACTGAGGATCTCGTGTCAGTTAAATTCATTTTACAAAGCCGGGTGAGCTTTGCAGGTATACCAAATTCAGACATGGCTTGGAATATCTTTGAACGCAGCGAAGGCTGCTTTATAATCGACAAAAAGGTGGTATGTGTCGATCTGCATCTCTTGGGTCTTCTCCAGGATTTGCCGCAGAGTAAATATCTGGTCAATGGTGGACTTGCCAGGTCTAAAGCCGCATTTGTATGGTCCAATAATCTCGTTGACCATAGGCTTTAGTCGTTCGCACAATATCCCTGACACGATCTTGTAGGCAATAGGGAGTAGACTTATGCCCCTATAGTTAGATCATACAGTCTTATCGCCCTTCTTGTGGAAGGGGCACAGGATACTCAGGTTCCAATCGTCGGGTACTAGTTCTTCCTGCCAGATGGTGCTAACTAGCTGATGCATACACCTTATCAGCGAGTCGCCTCCGGTTTTGAACAGCTCGGCTGGTAAGCCATCGGCTTCTGTTGCCTTATTATTCTTCAGCCGGTTTATTGCTGTTTTTACCTCATCTTGGCTGGGCGGTATACATTCAATACCATCTTCTGGGATTGGATCTGTGGTATCTTCGTCGTCTTCGCTGTATACCAACAGATTTGAAAAATGCTCTTTCCATATCCTGAACACACTATCTGTATCAGTCACCACATTACCTTGCTGGTCTCTACAGGAGGAGTTGCCTGTACCAAAGAGTTTGATGCTTCACTCTTTGGTAGAATTTTCGGACTTCATTCTGGCTCCTGTACATCTCGATTTTTTTCACACTCCCGCTTTTTCATCTCTCTCTCTTTTTCCTGCGGAAAAGACGTTTCTTCCGATACCTTTCTCGTCCGCTACGCGTTGCATTTTTCTCCTCGGTCGCAGCACGACACTCCTGATCATACCATGGATTCCTTGGTTGAGGTCTTTGGTATCCAAGTATGGATTTTGCGGCTGTTTGCATGGCGTGGGCAATGCTTTGCCATTGTGCTGATATGTTATCGGGATGAGGAGTGCTTTAAGCAATTGGGCTAGTTGAGTGGAATACGCTGTGGCTGTCTGTTGTGATTGCAGCTTACCGATGTCTAACTTTCGTGTTGTGTCTATTCGTACTTTGTTTGCTACGTTTAACCGGATGCGTACCATTGCTGCAACAAGGTAGTGGTCCGAGTCTATGTTTGCTCCTCGATACGATGAATGTCGCTCGATGAATGTCTTCCATCTATCAACGCGTGATCAATTTGATTTCTTGTCTTCTGATCTGGAGACAGCCAGGTGCCCTTATGAATGTCGAGATGTTGAAATCTGGTGCTGCTAACTACCATGTTTTTGCCTCTGCAAAGTCTATTAGCTTCATACCATTGTCAGATGTTTCACTGTGGAGACTGAATTTCCCGACTTTTGGGCCAAAGGTCCTTTCCAATTTTGGCATTAAAATCGCCTAGAATAATTTTAATGTCATGGGCAGGGCAACGGTCATAAATTTCTTCTAAGCGCTCATAAAATATATCTGTGGTCAGTTCGTCCTTGTCTTGAGTGGGTGCATGAGCGCAAATAAAGCTGATGTTGAAGAATTTTGCTTTTATTCGAATTGCAGCAAGTCTTTCATTCACTGGGGTGAAGCTGGAGACCAGATGTTTTAACCTCCCACCAACTACAAATCCGCAACCAAACTCATGATTTGTGTCATGGCAGCTATAATACAGTGCATCACCTTTAGGTGTTGTTGTGACGCCTTTCCTATTCCATCGTATTTCCTGTATGGCAGTAATGTCGGCCTTGTACTTTTCAAGTACATCTGCCAATGCGCAAACTGCACCTTCTCTATAAAGAGTGCGAACATTGCAGGTGCAGATTCGCAGATCATGGTCCTTAAAACGTTTGCGGGTTCGTCAATCTTAGAGGGATTTGTTTTTCTTTTCTTTCGTTTTTTCATAGTAGGCTGCTATTTTCTAGGGGAGGGTTACTAACCCTGCGCCCATACCCAAGCTTTTAACGTTCTTACGGGTGAACGCGCGGCACATTTTAGCTCACTACCTTTAACGGGTATTAAAGGCAGCTACCCCAGGTGACACCAGGGGGAGGTCAGTGTCCACTTGAAATGAAAGATGGACCAAGATAAATCCTGGACATTCCCATGTTAAAGCCGGTCAGGACCGTTCCTTGGTATCTTTCATCCCCTACGTCACCCGAAGTCTACACACATCGGAAGGAATTCCGACATTTCTAAAAAACGAGAAAAACCAAAATGATGGCTTTGACGCAAGAACATAATACGGATTTCATAAACAAGTCAATACCTCCTTAGACATGAGTCTAATATATCCCAATATTTAAGATAAATCCTTCATACACCTCTCACACTAAAGTTTTTTAGCAGTCTTAGTGGTGGTTCTGATTTTCTTAACAACTCCCCAATGTTATCTAGCCGGGTATCCTATGAAAAATCAGAAAAATGTACTACCGAATGTTTTTCCTTCAGACGCCAATTCATTCTTTGCACCGTGTCTCCATATCAATCTTAGATAAGATTCGGTCTACGGAACAAAACGTTATGTTTAGAATATAAAGCCACTTATAATAAGTAATTAAGTGATGGTAGTGCGTATGATTATTATCAACGCGTATACGGCAAGTGGTATTTAAAACACATATTAAATATAATATTTTAATGAAATTTTCAGTCTAAATTACTTCTTAAAACTCGATGAATCACAAAAAGGCATGTTTAATAACTGTGGTAATTGTCAAAGCCAATTGTCCACAGCTGATGATTACCCGGCAAACTATAAAATTGCCTTTCTATTGTCAATGGGTAATTAAAACTAATTTGTGACAACTTAACACATTTGCATTACCAACAACAATAAATTTTATATATAATAATTCTATAAATCACCGACAAACAAAGAGACAAACGCTGGAGCACACACTACGCGTTCGCTGACAACTCATTTAGCTGCGAAACATTTTGAAATTATTTGAAGTTTGTGAGGGGGAAAAGCAGTAATAAAACCATCTGACATTTACTGAGAATCAAACAACCAGATGCGTACATGAAAGTGGGTAAGAACTACTTTCAAAAAAATACATATTTTCTAAAAAACATCACAGGAGGATTTCTTCAGGAACCTTTGTAATATAAAAGTCAAGACATACAGTGGAGGCCAATACATTTGCAACAAAATTGCACAAAAAATGTCTCTAAACTATTTTTTTGAAAGTGAAATTAGGTATTTTTTGTAATTATGTATAGTTTTATGCTTCAAAAATAAGAAAATAAAACATTTTGACCCGACATACAACAACAGTTATGAAAATTTTTGAAAATACTTAACACGCCTTAAAATTTAATTGATTCAATTGAACCAAATGGCATGCAAAAATCGTCAATATTTTGTAAAATATCATTTTTTATATGACTCAAATCATTTCCTTTTTTTGGGAAGTCTAAAAGTAAGTAAAATTTTTAAACTGATATCAGTCATACGTACTTCACCGGTGGGTTGGCGGGTCATAGGAGAGAGGAATGAACATGGGTGCAAGAGTCAGAAGCTTCGGAAATAATGGAAATTTTTTCACATTTCAGTTTTTGATTTAATAAAATTCAGAGTCAAGAGTGCAGTTATATAATTTATTAGCAAAAGTCAGAAGTCTGGGCGTCGAAAAACATATGATCGTAGTGATTTGACCCTTATAAGGGTGAGTAATACTGATCTATTGACGTTAAAACTAATTTCACTTTCAAAAAAATATTTTAGAGACATTTTTCTAAAACGTGCAATTTTGATGCAAATATATTGGCCACCACTGTAAATGCCAGGGCGACTCAAAATAATCCAATCCTATTTTCACGAATTTTTGTAGGATTCGTTTTTTAGCCACAACAAAGAACTGGTAAAGTTTTTTTCTCGATTGGATCATAATTTCGGCTTTTAGAGAATTTTCATGAAAATGCACCTTGGGCCACACAAATTACTATGGAAATAAAGATCGCTCGGGGACACGGGTTAACGTTAACCATTGGATCCAATGGATAAAAGGGGGTCGGAGATCCGAAAAAATAGTTTTGGATCGCCAAAATGTATATATGTATATGAGACTTAGTTTTATTGAAACATGTTTCTTAGATTAAAAATCCAAAAAAGCCCATACAAGTAAAAAATATTAAAAGGAATTGTTGCGGTAGGAACCTTTATACGCGGTACATATAGAAACTACCTTTCCACAGAGAACTCGAAATACCAAGTTACAGACGATGTTGGAAAATGTTGCTAACTAAACTGGAATGTATGAATTACGTACTTTATGATATAATTTTTTAAAACGAAGACAGATAGGGTCAAGGTACGAATTTAAATTAAGTTCGGATAAAAAAATATTGGGTTTTGCTAAGTTTGGGCCAAGTCGCTTACTGCGTTCGAGAGTTGGTATGCTCCAACCAACCATTCAGACAGACACATACTGGTCGAAATAACTGATCTAGCGGCGGGAAAGTAAAAATAATCACTATAACTCTTGAAGGGAGTAACCGATTAAGTCCATACTTTGCACATTATGACATTTCTACCAGACTTAGATGAGGTTTTAGTATAGACTCAATCGGTCCACTCCACACAAAATTTCGGAAAAGTTCAGTTTAGGACCTGTTCTCAAATCTCTTTGATTTTTGTTGTAGCAACTTGTATTCTTTGCCCGGCTTACAACGGTACATGTCTCATTAGGGGTAAGTCCATACTTCCTGAGAAAATAGCCTGAAAGATTCAAAAACCCCTATGACACCGTGTGTAGTGATTGGAGCGCAAGACAACTATCGAACGGATCAACCGATTTAGTCCAAAAGTTTGCCTTCGTAATATTTTGTCCAAACATAGTTTAAGTTCGATCATAAGCCATGTCGGTCCACTCCTTCAGTTACCTCCCCCACTCCTTCCGGTACCTCCCCCACAAAAGTTCGGAAATGTTCGGAAAATTTGTGCGCACTATAACCGTTGAAGGGAGTAACCGACTAGGTCCACATCGTGAAATTTCTACCAGACTTAGATGAGGTTCTAGTATGGACTCAATCGGTCCACTCCTTCGGGTACCTCCCACGCAAATTTTCGGAAAAGTTCAGTTTAGGACCTGTTCTCGAATCTCTTTGATTTTTGTTGTAGCCACCTGTATTCTCTGCCCGGCTTACGACGGTAGGTGTCTCATTAGGGGCAAGTCCATACTTCCTGAGAAAATAGCCTGACAGATGCAAAAACCCCTATGAAAAAGTGTGTTGGAGCGCAAGACAACTCTCGAACGGATCTGCCGATTCGGTCTAAAATTTGGCCTTCGTAATATTTTGTCCTAACATAGGTTTAATTGGAAAATAAGCCAAAAATTTCAAAAATTGTTCGCACGATAACTCTTGAAGGGAGTGACCGAGGTAATATGTCTCCCAGATATAGATCAGGTTCGAATATGGACGATGTTTGTCCACTGCTTCTGGTACCTGTCACACAAAACTAAGGACGAGTTCACTGTAAGACCTGCTTTCAAATCACTTTGAATTTTGAAGCAACTTGCATTCGCTGCCTCAATTACGACACTAAAAGTTTTTTTCAGGGGCAAGTACATACACTTCCGCTCACTTGAATAGAACCCCCCTGCAAAATTTTATTCAACCTCCATTTTTTCCGAATTATACAAGGTATGAAGTTTTTAACTTTTACTATATTTTGCGTCATGTGTTTGGAGTAAACTTAGTCATTCATTTGCATTAAAATCCAATTTATATAAGAATTATAAGAGAAATACTAAATTAAGTCAAAAATTGGAGTAGAAAATTTGGCTCATTTGAATAGAACCCCCCTTTAAAACTTGGGAATGCAGAAAGATTGTGTTAGAATAGCGATGCATATTCACTCTATATTGAAAACGGAGTACTTTCAGTACTATAAAAGGATACAGTAAAAGGATATCCATCCTGATTAAGGATACATCCGTATATCCTGCTTTTACAAGGATTCTTTAAATAATCAGGTTTAATGCCTAACAAACCTTGCTTATTTCTGTCAACAAGTTTATTTTTGGAAGCGTACTGTCTCCTAGAGTCGTATATTTTACGCATAAGTCATTCCCATGCAGTTTAGAGAATATCTACCACTGTTAAATATAGTGGCCCCTCCAGGATATCCGCATTTCTATTCAAATCTTTAAGTTTTGATGACTCGAAGTGTACAAAAGTTTATAAAATCGTAATGAAATTGCCCTCGGGATATCCGAAAATGTTTCTCAATACTGGAAATGTCTGTTTTAGAACTCCTTTATAAGTTGTCGTGCGCATTTAGGGTGAACTAAATTGACGCCCAAGTCCTTGATAATTAGTAATGCGTTCCAGCACAATAAAAACTCATTCATCGCTACAGAAACAATTTAGAAGATGGTCTTCCATTCAGTAGACGCGAAAATAATAGTTATATTGTTATACAATTGTTTACTTAATGAGGAGAATCCTTAATAATTATGAAGGACTTGGGCGTTAATTTCTTTTACCCTAAATGCGCACGACAATTTACAAAGGAGTTCTAAAACAGGCATTTTAAGTATTGAGAAACATTTTCAGATATCCCGAGTGGCAATTTCATTACGATTTTATAAACTTTTGTACACTTCGAGTCATCGAAACTTAAAGATTTGAATAGAAATGCGGATATCCTGGAGGGGCCACCATATTCTACAGTGGTAAATATTCTCTAAAATGTATGGGAATGACTTATGCGTAAAATATACGACTAGAGGAGGCAGCACGCATCCAAAAATAAACTTGTTGAATGAAAAAAGCAAGCTTTGTTGGGCATTACACCTGATTATTTAAAGGATCCTTGCCAAAGCAGGATATACGGGTGTATCCTTAATGAGGAGGGATATGCTTTTACTGAATATTACTGAAAGTACTTCGTTTTCAATATAGAGTGAATATGCATCGATATTCTAATACAATCTTTCTGTATTCTCAACTTTTAAAGGGGGGTTCTATTCAAATGAGCCAAATTTTTTACTCCAATTTTTGATTTAATTTAGTATTTCTTGTATAGTTCTTATATAAATTGGATTTCAATGCAAATGAATGACTAAGGTTACTCCAAACACATGACGCAAAATATAATAAAAGTTAAAAACTTCATATCTTGTATAGTTCGGAAAAAATGGAGGTTGAATAAAATTTTGCAGGGGGGTTCTATTCAAGTGAGCGGCAGTGTACTTCTTGAGAAAGCAGCCAGAAAGGTGTAAAAATCCCTATGGCACCATATGTAGTGGCTGGAGAGCACGATAACTCTCGAACTAACCGATTTGGTCCAAAATTTGGCCTTCCTGATATTTTGTTATACTTTCAGTTCGAAGATAGGCAATACCGGCCCACAACTTCCGGTAGTTCCCCCGAATATTTAAAAAATGTCACTTAAATGATATGCACGATATCTCTTGAACAAATTTGGTACAAAGTTTGGATGCCCTAATATGTTGTCCAAATTTAGTTTAACTTCTAAAATGCTGTTCGTTGTTGCCCTGCTTACAACGGTATTATGTTTTCCGTTATACGATGACCCACTGAAATGACTAGAGGGCGATATATCTTAAAATAAGATTCACTTCCATAGTGGGTTATGTCGGTCCATTCCTTTATATACCTCCATATTTTCGTCGGCAAGTTCAAATGTCCAAAAAGGCCACAAAATAATGAAAATACCATAAATACATTCGATCTGACTGCAGATGAAAGTTTCAATTCACATAAACCGACTGATACTTTTTTACTTGTTTCGACTAAAACTCCGACTCCAGCAAAATTGCTCGACTTCGACTCGTAGGCTCTGACTCCGAAACCCTGGTTTTTAGTGTAATATACTTTTGTTGAATGTAGCGTAACTACAAATGTTCTGTACTGTTAAGTCCAATTATTTCTTGACACATTAAATTCGACTTCCTAAATTACGAATAATCAAATTGAAAATGTAGCGTAAATCCTCAAAATACCAAAAATCGGGCGGGATAGTTATATGGGATCTATATCAAAACGTAGACCTATGTTTACAATTTTTGGTGGAGAATGTGTAGAAACAACCAGAATCTCCAATGCCAAAAATCAGGTTATTTGGTCTGAAGATATGGACAAAATCCCCAAAATAACGAATATTGGGTGTTGTTGTTATATGGGGGGCAATACCAAAATGTCGTCCTACGTCCACAATTTTTGGTGGAAAATGTTTGTGTCTACTGGGAACTCCAAATACCAAATTACATAAAATTTTGTCGGGAAATGTAGCTTAAATCCGCCAAAATACCGAAAATCGGGAGGTTCCTAAAAAGGGGCCTATACCCAAACGTGAACCTATATCTAAAATTTTTGGTGGAAAAGGCAAAATTGACTCCAAATAGTCTGATTAAGATTTGGTGGGGTTTTTAACCAATATTTCAGTAATGCACATTTTTAATGGCATCAATGTGTATATACCCTCTTTAGCCATAAGGCTGAAGGAAGAAAACATTTTATTTGCATATTGCTTTAGGGTCACGCACCCTATCTAATATACCTCCAGTTTACACAATCAAATTGTTTGCCTCTGTTGTAAGGCGCGCAAATGGTATCAATTTCAACAAATGACAAGTTAGTCAGTTACCAGCAGCAGAACCACTTAACAGTCGCTGATGACTGTTTTAACGTACTTTTAGTTTGGCGGTGATGGTGTGGCACAAATGCGCCCAACTGACAAAGGGACAAATTGACTAAATAGATGTTTATATATTAATATGTATGTATAGATATATGTGTGAACATCATCGCTATCAATTTCAGTTATCAGCTCAACTAACAACAACAACTTGAACTCAACAAACCAAAGTAAACCAAACAAGTGATTGAATCTGATGTTCTGACAATCACTGGTAACAATGAAAGACTATCAGCTATTGTTGGTGTTGTTGCTGCCGTTACAATAATTTACACTGTCAGTCAATTGTAGTATGTAGTAGTAGGTAGTTAGGCGGTTTAACATGGTTTAAATATACATAATATAATTTTGTATGTCAATGTGTGTGTTTCTGAGTGAGTGCGTAAATTTATGATGCTGTGGTTAAGTGTTTGTATCAAATGTCCAAATGGTGTCAGTGTGTCTTACTGTGTGTGCGCTGCCTTCGATTGCTGGTATAGTAAATATCATTAAAATGACGACAACAGGCATTGTAACTACATTAAAACCCATTCAAGTGCCAATTAAAACCACAAAATGCGGAAGCATTCTTTGTGTTTAACAACAACCGGTTGGCCATTCAGCCAGCCAACATACAATTTTGCTGCACTCCACAGCATATCGAGCAAATAATCAAATACAATAAAATGTTCAACAATAATAACAACAAAGAGGAAATAATTTTTGAGAATTAATACCATAATTTGGGAAGTCCTCATAAAATTGAGAGGATATATTTGTTTCCCATACGTATATAATTAACTGCGCACACATATATAAATGGTTGTAGGTCTGAATGTTATTAAAAGGGAATTATGAAGTGAGACAGAAATAAATTATGAAATTGCCCTTCTAAACCTGAATTTATTATTAGATTTTTATAGCAAACATGTTCGTAGAAATGTGTAGTATGTAGATGGGGGCTATAATGAACCCTAGAAACCCTAATAGGATTTTATAATTTACATAATAATCTAGTCGGGAAAAGCTTATACCCATCATTGATTTTGGTAATTTTGTTGATGATTTTCGGCAATGTAAAGCATCGTTTCATTTAACAATAATAAGATATTTTTGAATTAAAACACAATCCTACAACACTGTTTACTGTGAGGGAAGTTATTCCTTCTCTTAAAATGCTCCAGGAGCATTTTATGCACAAACCAAAAATGTGTAAACAACCCCCATAGAAGCAGTTTTGACTACGCCAATGTTTGTATATAAATGTAATTCTGTTTTGTAATGCTGCAATGCTTCTTTGAGTTCATATCGAGCATTAAATTGTTGCTAATATTTTCTCATTTTCATAAAATTATTCGTTTATGTTTATAAATATCAGAGATTGAAATCAAATCACGTTTTCTATTAAATATTCAAGAATAATATGTGCTATTGTCGAAAGAAAACGAAGAAGTGTGTTGAAGTGTGCTTCAAGTCAGTTAACCTATTATTGTGTGATTATTATTAGTATGGGGGTAAAATTACATTGCAGACTCTTCTTTCATAAAAATATAGGAAGATAAGGGAAAATAAACGAACCTTTAGAGAATGATACTCAATTAAAAACAGAGGAAGGCCTTTTTGGCATATTCCGAAAGAAGAAAACATATTTACGTCATTATATTATATTACAATATTACCAACGAATATCCTAGAGGGGACATTGGGTATAATTTAAGTTGTCGGATTAAGTCTAAGTGTTTACATTTTACAACTAGCACAACAATGTAGGAGACTATAATAATTCTGTTTTGGTCTAAAATGTTGTAAATTCTCAGAACAACTGTCACAGACCTACCTGTGATTTGTAACTGTAATTATGCCCATGAAATATAAAGATACAATGGCCCAAACTAGACCAAAATAATTAGTAATTTTATATATGACCACTGTCGACAATGAACTTCGTACTGATTGAACGCTTTGCAAAAGAGCAAAAGAAAAGAAGCAGAGGTATTTTTCATTAAGGGGTGACCCCCACTTGTAAATTTCAGAAAATCGAAAAAATGTTTATTGGCTTATGTGGTAAAATTTTCAAGTCGATCGGAACAATTTTACCTGAGATATGATATTTGGAAGGGACAAAATTATTGTATTTTGTATGCAACATAGAAACTAACAAGTAAAAAAGTGTCAGCCGGCTTGGCCAACAGATATATACCCTCAGCCTATGTGAATTGCAACTTTCATATACGGACAGATCGAATGTATTTAGGGTCTTTTCAGAATTTTGTGGCACTTTTTCGACATTTGAACTTCCTGACAAAAATGTGGATTAGGATTAAAGTTCAAAAGTTTTGCGAAGGATGGAATGGACCGACAAGTGCTTTACGGAAGTGTATCTTATTTTGAGAGTCATATCTTTTCAGTGGATTAACCTACACCTGTTGGACCAGTATGCCAGAAAGCATGGACTTGTCCACGGAAAACATAATATGGCTATAAACAGGAGCACAAAGAACATCATAGGTATACATTACCAAAGGATCTCTGAACAGACCCTAAACTGCACTTGGACATAAATGTTGAACTTTTGTGGGGGAGGTATCCTACGGAGAGGACCGATATGGGCCATTTTAGAAGTTAAACTAAGTTTGGACAAAATATGACGAAGGTCAAATTTTGGACCAAATCGGTTTATCAGTTCAAAACTTATTGTGACATAGGGGCAGCAGGTCTTAAAGTGAACTTATCCGAAATTTTGTGTGGGAGGTATCCGAAGGAATGGACAAATATAGTCCATATTTAAACCTGATCTATATCTGGTAGGTATATTAGGATGAGTAAAGTATGGACCAAATAGGTCCTTTCCTTCAAGAGTTATCGTGCACACAATTTTTCGAAAATTTTTGAACTTTTGCGGCGGAGGTACCTAAAGGAGTGAACGAATATGGTTTATCTTTGAACTTAAACCAAGTTTGGACAAAATATTATGAAGACCAAATTTTGGAATGAATCGGCGATCCGTTCGAGAGTTATCTTGCGCTCCAAGCACAGCACACGGTGTCATAGAGGTTTTTTGAACATTTCAGGCTATTTTCTCAGAAAGTATGATTTTGCCCCTGATGAAATTTGTACCTCCGTATGGGGACCGTGAATACAAGTTGTTACAACAAAGAGCAGGTCCTAAACTGAACTTTTCCAAAATTTTGTGTGGGAGGTATCCCAAGGCGTGGGTCCATAGTGGAACCTTATCTAGGTTTGGTATAAATTTCACGATGTGCAAAGTATAGACCAAATCGGTTTCTCCCTTCAAGAGTTATCGTGCGCACAAATTTTCCGAACATTTTCGAACTTTTGTGGGGAAGGTACCAGAAGAAGACAGATCCGCCGTGAGTCGAACTTCCGCGTTATGGCGTGATGAAATTTTTCCTAGAAACCCTATAAACCATCAGGAATTAGCGTTATATCTTTGTTCACTGTTCTTCTAACTCGCTTTCTTCAATGTCCTTTTCGTCCTTTATTTTAAGAGCCGCTATAAAAGTACTACATGATTACACTTCTACAAGAAGATGGTTTCGTGGACGGCCATTTGCCACAAAGCCACATAATATTTTTTAACAAAAACAAGTAAGAAAGTATCAGTCAGCTGGGCCGACAGAGATATACCCTCAGCCACGTACCCGAAGAAAAAAAGTTAACACAATACTTCTGTAGGTTTTTTAGCTGTTGGGAAAATTTTCCAGGATGGAAAGGGCCGCAAAAAACTACATGTTGCAACAAAATTCAAAATGATCCAAGACGAGTGCATTTTTCCCAAACTTTGGGTAGGGTGTTGGTTGGTTGGTTTACGTGGTGGCTATACTTTATAGCCTCAATTAGTATGTAAGAGAACCGTTTTGAAAAACCACACCACTCGTTCAGAGATTGCTATTTCGTTGTTGCATGTTGGCAGTTAAATCCAGCCTGATGAGTTAAGGAATCGCAGAAGGTCTCCCAGACCTACTTCTGTTATCTCTGTGATATCACGAAGGAACGGTTGTCTTAGAGCTTTGAATCGTCGTTGCATTTGTGCAGAGCAGGAACAGAGGAGGTGCTCAACAGTTTCCTCCTCCTCTTCATTCCCGCAGCTACGACAGTGGTCATTGTGCGGTAGATTTAAACGTTTTGCATGGTTACCAATTGCCGTTTTGTCCCATCTACTTTCAGCCAGTGATAGATAGTGTTTGAAGATATCCCCTTTAACTACTCCCATTGGAAGGGGCCGCAAGTGCAACCTGCTGTGTCACAAATTAATAAGATCAGAGAGGAGTTGTTAAACTATACTTTTTCCAAATTTTGTGTGGGAGGTACTCAAATGAGTGGACCGATATAGTCCATATTAGAACTCGATCTATGCCTGAAAGTAATATTACCAATAGCAAAGTTTGGCCCAATTCGGTTATTCCCTCCTAGAGTTATCATGCCCACAATCTTAGCGAAAAATTTTGAACCTTTGTGGGGGAGGTACCGGAAGGAGTGGACCGATATGGTCTATCTTCGAATTTAAACTAAGTTTGGACAAAATATTAAGAGACCCAAAATTTTAACCAAATATGTTGATCCGTTCGAGAGTTATCGTGCACTCCAACTACGACGCATGGTATTATATGGGTTGTTTGCAGTTTTCGTGCTGATTTCTGAGGATATATGGACTTGCTCCTGAAAAAAATTATATCGTCGTAATGGGGGTAGTGAATACAAGTGGCTGCAACAAAAATCAAAGCGATTCGAGAGCAGGCCTTAAACTGCACTTAAGCAAAATTTTGTGTGGGGAGTACCCGAAAGAGTGAACAAATAGGGTCCATATTGGAACCTCATCTATGTCTGGTAGAAATGTCACGATGTGCAAAGTATGGACTAATTCGGTTACTCCCTTCAAGAGTTATCGTGCGGACAATTTTTCCGAACATTTTTGAACTTTTGTGGGGGAGGTACCTGAAGGAGTGGACCGATATGGTCCATCTTCGAACTTAAATCAAATCTGCACAAAATATTTCGATACCCAAAATTTGAACCGAATCGATTGATCCGTTCGAGAGTTATCAGACAGAAAGACGGACGGACATTGCTAGATCGACTCAAAATTGACTGAAACGTATATCGTACAAACATACTTGTGGTCTAAAACCATTATTTCGATGAGGCACATTTTTGACCGTATCAAAGTGTAGAGGGTATTTAGCCTAAAGGCTGAGGGTATAAAAAATCAGACACTAGATTAATTCCACCAAAATGAAATCTACCAAAAAAGTTTTGAACTTTTTTTTTGGGAAATAATCTTTAAAAAAGACTTTTTTGGGCTTTACAATTGGAGGTCACCATTATAGTAAATACTTTAAAATATTGAAATTGAGCTAGCTTGTAGTGCATTTTGCAATAACTCTGATATTTTGTCAATGTCAAAATTTTTAGGTTATGTTAGGTTGAACAGAGGGGCGAGTAATCCCCACATGTCCTGGTGGACATACACTTAAGCCAGAAGTAGTAGTAGTAGTAGTTGTGCGCTCTAGAATGTCAAAATATTTAGTATTAACTTCAAACTCAGATGGTCTAAATTTACTATCAAGCCCTCCCCTTATAATATGTCCCACAGAAGCAGAGATATTCGAATTAGAAAAATTCCACAAATTGGAAATTAGGATATGGGCGTTTTTTTTTTATACTCTCCATATATTAAGTTTGTCACTACGTTTGTAACTACTCGAAATAATCATTGTAGACCCCACAAACTACATATATTCTTGATCAGCGTGCAATTCTACATCGATATAGTCATGTCCGTCGGTATGTCCGTCTGTGGAAATCACTCTAGCGTCCGAACGGATTGACGTAGGTGGATGAAATTTTGGGAAAATCTATTATATGTACGTAGGACTTTTGGTATTGAAAGCGGGCTATGTAGGTCCACGCTTTCGTAGAGCCCCCATACAAAATGACGCGTCGTCGTTTTGAGGAGTTTTTAAGATATTTGTCCCATTTTACCACCGAATTGGTTGTAATTTGGTATTTTGTATCACCAGAGGCCAAAAAACATTCCTACCAAAGTTGGTTTATATAGGTCCACGTTTTGGTATTACCCCCATATAACGCCCCATATAAAGTACGCGTCATTTTAATATATTTTGAATGTATTAGCCCCATTTGACAACAGAACCGGTTGTAACTTTGTATTTTGCATTTCCAGAGGCTAAGAAATATTTCTACCATAAAATGTTTATATAGGTCCACTATTTGATATAGCCCCCATAGGACGATATCTCCCGATTTTCGGTATTTTGAAGGTTTTGGCCTCATTATCACACCGAGATGGCTGAAATTTGTTATTTAGTCTTTTGGGGTATAAAACTTTCCCCCAGAAATTCGTAGGTATAGGTCCACCCCATCACATAGCCCCCATAGGACAGTACCTTCCGATTTTCGGTATTTTCAAGGTTGTGGCCACATTAATCCACCGAAATGACTGAAATTTTGGTGGAGGGTATACAAAGTTCCGCCCTACCGAACTTAACGATTTTCCTACTTGTTATATTTGGGATCAATTTATAGTTCAGAAATACACCCAACCAAAACTGAAATATTAGTCAGTACAATTCAAATCAAAAAATGGAAAACTGAGATGTACGGCACCATTGTTAGTGGTCTTTCCTTTTTCAATTGACGGGCTTTGCTTTTGGAATTCATCTATTAGAAGCAGAGATATTAGCATAATAATAAAACATTGATAACATATGTACGTGTTTTGCCAATTCTGACTCCTGAATATTACCCTACCATCATCAAAATCAGTAGCCTTCTTCCCTTCTGGGAACCCTGACAACCCTCACAATTTCGTCGCGATCCCATCAAAATTGCGACTCTACTATCAAATCACGACGAAGAAGACAAACAAACCCCTCTAAAGTTTGCAATCCCCTCAACGTAATGTTGGATTACAATTTCTAAGTATTTCAGCCAAGAAAAACTTCTATACAACTGGTGTCTTAAGACACGTCCTATTGAGACAATATGAATCGACGTGTACCTCATTGATATGACCAAAGTCTCCCCTGTCCCTTCGTGAATGCTGTGGGAACATGTCCATTAGAGTGACCAAAAAAAAAAAAAAAAAAAAAAAATTTTGGTTTTTGATTTCCCATTTTTTTTTCATTTGATCCAAAAACCTTATATATGAAATTTTATGACGTTCGGTTAAGGTTAAACCGTGCCAACCTAGGTTAAACCGATCCAATTTTCAAAATTGTTGGTAGAAAACTGGTAATGTTTTTTCATCGATCGGACCATAATCATGGCATTTAGAGAATATTTGTGAAATTGAACCTTACATACAATTTACCATGGAAAGAAAGCTTGCTAGGTGGGCACGGGTTAACCTTAACCGATCGTCATAAAATTTCATATATAAAGTTTTTGGTCATTTTACACAATATTAAGATGGCCACAATATTATTATATATGGCTATTAACATTTATTTGAGTAAAAATTCTCTGGAAAATAAAATGACTGTAAACAGAAAATCTCTAATAAAAATATTTATAAAAGTTAATATCGTAGTTGTCAATGCCGATTTGTACAGCTAGGTATGCTAAACACACTATGGAAATGATGTGATTATCATGAAATTGATATTCACAACAATTTTCTTCGCATTTAACTCGCAATCCCTGCAGATGGGATCATTGGAAAATGTCAATAAATATTTATTGGCACGTTTACAATTATTTTCATAAAACGAGATTTCAAATGGAAGTATATATACATAGTTAAATATACAATACAATGATCACGTTATACATTATTACAAGAATTACCTATCCCTTGCTTCTGAATCTCTTCGCCTTATCTCCCTATAAAAAGGCATAACCAACTTAATTCGTGCTCCTCTGAAAAAGAAAATAAACAAAAATATTTGCCATTGCATTTGTCAGTTCAGTGCGTAATATTTTTTGTTTGTTTCGAATTCAATGGGGCTCGGAAAGGAAAATGTGGGTGGTGGCCAGTAGACTTCTTATTATATGTGATTCAATTGAATTTTCTGCTTTTGGCCAAATCGCAAACCACATAACCTACAACTGCTACTTAACAAGACATTCTACTATATTTTCCCTGTGATACCATGCGACCATACAAATGAGTCATTTATTAGCATAACATATGTGTGTGCGTGTCTGTGTGGGTGTTTCTCTATGTTTGCACGCCCGTTTATGGTAAATATCCTTTGGATTTTGTGTGTTTTGTTGGAAGGCGTTTCATTTGTCCTTTTTGTTTCGTCGAATATGTTGGTGATAAATTGCATATGTTTGCCTTTTCTGGTTAAATGTTTTATAAATATTATATGAGCTTGAATACACATACATATTTATTCAATAGTATGCATACGAATGTATGGGTCATTGCTGAAAAAGAAGCTTGGCTAGCTGTAAATGTAATAATAGTACATTTAATACATTTATGTGGAAGACACTGCTTGGAATTCTGAAATTCATTTGTCTTACGGTAAATTTTCCACTATTGCAATGTAAAATATTTGAATATGTTTTAGTAGAATCTTTTATATAAGAATTAAAAATAAATCTTCATTATTATTAGAATAGAGTGCTGAGTTGATGCGACGAGTATATGTGAGAAGTATAATCTTTGAGAATGAACACTTTAAATTTGAGCAAAAAAAATACTTCCAGTTCGAGCAAGATTTTACCAAAACTATATAACACAATATTAAGCTCAAAACAGTTGTAAATGCTGGAAAATTGAGAAATTTTAAACAAAATTGTTAAAGATGACTTTTTTGGAGTATTTCCCCATTGGCTTAACTTCATCATTACTCCCAATTATAGAGAGTAATGTTTACAAAACGCACTGACAGCCTGCAAAATTTACTGATCGCTACCAATATTATGATTTCATCCCGGCGAAGGGAATTATCAATTGGCTTTTCAGTTTTTGAATTGATGATTTCTTTGGTGAAAACCTGAACTCTTTAAGCATCAAGCATTCTCATGTAAATGAGATTTTCGGTTTTCCCAAAAAACATCAGAACAAAATATTTGATTTTTTTTATATATGGCAAGTAGCTTACAGGGTTTTTATACCCTCAGCCTTTAGGCTAAAGAGGGTATTTACACTTTGATACGACCAAAAATGTGCCTCATCGAAATAATGGTTTTAGACCCCAAGTATGTTTGTACGATATCCGTTTCAGACAATTTTGAGAAGATCTAGCAATGTCCGTCCGTCTGTCTGTCTGTCTGTCGGTCTGTCTGGCTGGTGCGCACGATAACTCTCGAACGGATCAATCGATTCGGTTCAAATTTTGGGTATCGAAATTTTTTGTCCAGATTTTTATACCCTACACCACTATGTGGGGAGGGTATTATAAGTTGGTTTTGGCCAAAAAGTTTGTAACGCATCGAAATAATGGTCGTAGACCCATACTTATATATACCGAAATGAATGTCTCGACGAGCTGAGTCTATCTGGCTATGTGAGTCCGTCCGTCCGTCCGTCTGTCCGTCTGTCCATCTAAACCTTGTAATCACGCTACATGTCGCAATTTTGATCGGATCGTCACCAAATTTTGGATGTTGATGAGGGTCCCGGAGGGGAAGAAGCCTATTGATTTTGGTGATGGTCGGATAATATTTAGGGGTCGGAATGGGCAAAAAACTTATTTGCGGAAAAAGTCAACGTTTTATATTAAAGCGAATATCTCCGTATCTATAAGGGGTATATTAAAGGCAAAGCCTGCTAATGAAAGCAGAAAATATCACCTTTACAGCGATGTATGGTAGGTTGTCGTAGGTTGTCAAACAACGAAGATATCGCAATAGTCGCTTATAGAACCCAACTTTTCATTTATTCGATTTTAATTCTAATGACGAATAACACAGCTTTTGTTGGATACTTTCCAAAAACAAAACCTGGCTATGAAAGTAGAAAATCCTGTCTTTACAATGATGCAAAGTAGGTTAGCGTAGGTGGCCAAATAACGGAGATATCACAATAGTCGGTAATACAACCCATTTTTCCACTTTTAAAGAAATCACGCTACAGGTCGTAATTTTGATCGGATCGTTTTGATCGATCGCAGGGGAAAAAGCCTATTTATTTTGGTGATGGTCGGATAATATTTAGGGGTCGAAATGGGCATTTGGAGAAAAAGACAATGTTTTTTCAAACCGAATATCTCAGTTTCTATAGGGGGTATGCCAAAAGCAAAAAAAAATCTAATGAAAGTAGAAAATATCGCCTTTGCAACGATGTAAAGTAGGTTGTTGTAGGTGGTCAAACAACGAAGATATGGCAATAGCCGCTAATAGAACACAGCTTTTCATTTTTGCGATTTTAATAATAATGACGAATATGACAGCTTTGGTTGGGGACCTTCCAAAAACAAAGTCTGACGATGAAAGTAGAAAATCCCATCTTTACAATGATGCAAAGTAGGTTGGCGTAGGTGGCCAAATAACGGAGATATCGCAATTGTCGTAAATACATCCCATTTTTTCCATTTCTTTGTAATCACGCTACAGGTCGCAATTTTGATCGGATCGTCACGAAATTTTGGGGGTTAATGGGAGTCCTACATAGGAAGAAGTCTATTGATTTTGGTGATGGTCGGATAATATTCAGGGGTCGGAATGGGCAAACAACTTATTTGGGGAAAAAGTCAACGTTTTATTTCAAAGCGAATATCTCCGCTTCTATAAGGGGTATATCAAAAGCAAAACCTGCTGATGAAGGTAGAAAATATCGCCTTTGCAACGATGTAACGTAGGTTGTCGTAGGTGGTAAAATAATGAAGATATCGCAATAGCCGCTATTAAAACACAACTTCTCATTTTTGCGATTTTAATAATAATGACGAATAGCTCAGCATTGGTTGGGGACCTTCCAAAAGCAAAGTCCGACTATGAAAGTAGAAAATCCCATCTTTACATTGATGTAAAGCATGTTGACGTATGTGGCCAAATAACGGAGATATAGCAATAGTCGGTAAAACGTCCTATTTTTTAATTTTTTGTAATCACGCTACACGTCGTAATTTTGATTGGATCGTCACGAAATTTTGGGTGTTAATGGGGGTCCCACAGAGGAATAAACCTATTGATTTTGGTAATGGTCGGATATTATTCAGGGGTCGGAATGTGATGGTTGATAGTTGGCATACATCCCACTTTTCTATTTTTTATTTGAGTTATTCTAACGATGCACTTAAACGCGTTTCAATACAATTGTCCTTTATAAATGAAGACATTCAGAGCAAAGGCGCTAAGCTATCCCAATTTTAATATTTTGAATTTTACCAGTCAAAAGCTTATGCACAGGGGAAGTGGTGTAGGATATCACATAGTCGGCCCCGATCCGACTATAGCCTTGGCTCACTTGTTTGATTTAAGTTCGAAGATGGACCATATAGGTCCACTCCTTCAGGTACCTCCCCCACAAAAGTTCCAAAATGTTCCAAAATGTTTGTGGGCACGATAACTCTTGAAGGAAGTAACCGATTTCGTCAATACTTTGCACATCGTGCAATTTCTACCCGACTTAGATGAGGTTCCAATATGGACTTAATCGGCCCACCGCTTTGGGTACCTCCCACACAAAATTTCGGATAAGTTCAGTTTAGGACTTGCTCTCGGATCGCTTTGATTTTTGTTGCAACAACTTGTTTTCACTTCCCCCCATACGCGGGTACAAGTTTCATCAGGTGCAAGTCCATACTTCCTGAGAAAATGGCCGGAAAGGTGCAAAAAGCCCCTATGGCACCTTGTGTAGTGGTTGGAGCGCAAGATAACCCTCCAACGGATCTGTCGATTCGGTCCAAAATTTGGCCTTAGTAATATTTTATCAAAACATAGTTTAAATTCGAAGATGAGCAATATCGGTCCAGGTACGTCCCCCACAAAACTTCAAAAATGTTCGGAAAATGTTTGCGCACGATAACTCTTGAAGGGAGTGACCGATGAAATCCATACTTTGCAAATCCTAATATATCTACCAGATACAGATCAGGTTCGAATATGGACTATATTTGTCTACTCCTTCTCACACAAAATTTCCGATAAGTTCACTTTAAGACCTGCTCTCGAATCACTTTGATTTTTGTTGAAGCGATTTGCATTTGCTACATCCATTACGACGGTAAAAGTTTTTTCAGGGGCAAGTCCATATTTCTTGGGAAAACAGCCGAAAGATGTAAAAAACCCCTATGTCACCATATGTGGCGATCGGAGATCACGATAATTCTCGAACTGTTCAACCGATTTAGTCTAACATTTGGTCTTCGTCATATTATATCCAAACTTTCATGGGCCATACCGGTCCACAACTTTCGGTACTTCTCCCCAATATTTAAAAAGTGTCACTAAAATGCTAGGACGATATCACTTGAATGGGGCAACCAATTTGGTCCAAACTTTGGATCTCCTAATATTTTAGTTTAACTTCTAAAATGGCCCATATCGGTCCTCCCTAAGGGTACCTGCCCCACCAAAAGTTCAACATTTGTGTCTTAGTACAGTTAATTCCTAATCCACATTTTTGTCGGCAAGTTCAAATGTCCAAAAAGGGCCACAAAATTCTAAAGAGACCTTAAATACATTCGATCTGTCCGGAAGTGAAAGTTTCGCTTCACATTGGTTGAGGGTATCTATCTGTCGGCAAAGCCGACTGACACTTTTTTACTTGTTATTTATCCAGTTGAAATTTGTTACCCCCATTAAACAAATTTGCTTAAGAAATTTTGGAACTGTAAATATATATTGAAGTAAATTCAAAACTAAACTTAAATGCTATAAAAACTTTTGTTATCATTCTTTATATTATTTATATTTACTTGATAAACCGATTTTCCATAGATTATCCTAACTGTTGATGCCATTTTTGCCAAATGTCCTTAAGATTTGCCCAAAGCTAAACTACATGTACATGTCGTCATCTTTGTTGTTGCTGTCCTTAAATGTGTTTACATATTTTCCATCCGTCTATCTGTCTGCATCTGATCGACTGTTTGTCCAGATAAAACAGATAAACTTCTAATATAAACATACTGGACTTTGCATTATAATATTATACATATAGTTGCATGAATGTCCGTCCGTCTGTACACTTTAATGGGTAAAAACAATATTCAAAATGTGTGCTCCTATATATTTTATTTTATTTTTACATATAAAAAAAGACAAGTAGAACAGCAACAGCATCATTCGCAGCAGCATTAAAATCAACAGCAGCACAAAGATGCCAACAACATTTCAAATGTTGAAAAAAACAGAAGAAGCAGAAGACCTAGAAGAAGATGAAGTGCGAACTAAGAACTGAAAGATGTAGAGGCGGATCTTAAAATGCAATTTATTATCGTTGAAACTTAGAAAACAGACAGTTTTATTTATTTCCTGTTCATGTGCGGTATAAATTACTGTTGATGTTAAAGAAATTTTTGTTTGTTTTTGTTGTTGTTTGTTTTTATCATTGTTTTGGAAAATTAAAATAAACTTTTAGTTATTTACATTTGTTAACTAAAATAGATTTTATATTGCACACATAAAAATACCTACATATTGTGGTATGGAGATGCAGTTTAATTGATTTCACTACACTGTGTGCGTTTTTGTCAGACTTTATTCTATTGGTTTGAATATATGCTATCATTTTCATTTTTGTATATCAACAATACATGGATACTCGAGACCTTATGTATGTTGGAATGTATTTTGCTAGAATTGGTTCTGAATCGGACCTATTTTTGACAAGAATTCTCAATTTCAGTCAAATATGCCAGCAGGGGTAAATTGCAGATGCCGATATCCCTCCTACCCAATTTTCGAAGATTATATAGGCAATACTCTTCCCTGTGACGAGAAACTGCTTCCCAGTTGCCCAACATCAAAATGGTTTACGGAAAATGCATAGTACCACTAAAGTATTGTACGCCATATCCACACACATCAGAACAGACAGAATTCCAAAATTAGTCTGCATAGAGATTGTAATGTACATTCATATGAGGATGATTGTACAATCTTGGCGTCGGGTCCTATCGTCGATGGCATATGTGATAGGATAGGACTTAGTACAGTTCTTCCATTTGAGGAATATGAAAATATCCGCTCCTAAATTCACTGCGGCTGAAATGAGGCTCCCTCCTTCTGTCATATCAATGAGTGTACGGCGCTTCAACCTGACTCAATGATATGGGACCTACTTTTAATCGCGGAGTCTGAACGGCAAAAAATTGGAGTTTTAGCCAGGAAAATCGATTTCTGAACAATTATGCGGCGTGTCTTTCGACACCACTTATAGAGATGTTTTTATGGCGGACATACTCAGGTAATGTAAGCCAACATTACACTTGCCACCGTCGACAATTTTGATGTTCTGGCCAGATATTGAACATTTAGAGAACTGGAGGACGTGCTTACCACTACACCACGGTGGCTCACCGTCAGTTCAAAGGCATTAAATGGCGTACTCGGATACCAACCCATACAGTTCAACAGAAGAACGCCAGCAGCCAAGGCAAACACGAATGGCTTAACAACACAATTCCCAACACATGTCCTTCTTGTGGGTTGGGTCTACACGATACACTGCATCTGTTTAACTGGTCAGTAAAAGTTCAAACTTGTCCCTTAAGTCCACTTTAAGGGCTGTTCGAGGATCGGTTTGATCCAACACATGTCCTTCTTTTGGGTTGGGTCTACACGATACACTGCGTCTGTTTAACTGTCAGTAAAAGTTCAAACTTAAGTCCACTTTAAGGGCTGTTCGAGGATCGGTTTGAAATTTTCACCGAAGGTATTACTTGTGGGGTCGTTTATACAATCATATAATTTTTTTCGTGGTCCCAAAAGCGCCAAATCCTACGGTATTATTATGGCATGTTTATTTACATCTTGTAATAAACCTTAGCCTATTCACAAAGATTATTTGTATACATTTTCCATTGATTTCTCAAGCTATTGTTCTAAGTTCGCTAAATGATTTAGATTTTTCTCGAGTCACTGATCTGCGCCAAGTAGATTTAGGGCGTCCTCTTTTTCTTTTTTCCTGTGGATTCCACTCCAGGGCTGCATGAGTTACATCGTTAGTGTCCTTTCGTAACGTTCTATTTCAATTTGGTTCGTCACTTGCAATAATCGTTCGTTGCTTAAAGTTCGTGGCCACCATATTCTTAGAATTCTGCGTAGGCACCAGTTAACGAAGCAATGTAGTTTGTGAGCTATCGCCTTTGTTACATACCAGGTCTCGCTTCCATAGATAAAAACAGATTCCACACACGAAAAATGATGATTTTGAAAATTCTGATTTTGGTGGGATGCTGTTGATATGGTCTGTGCAACTCTTGTTTGCTCTAAATCCAGCTTAGGTGCGTAAGATATTGTCGTTAAGCGACTATTCGGCACAGTAATATTTTATTTAAAATGTTGGTTACGGACGGAATAATTGATATACCGCGCCAATTGTTCCTGTTCTTTAAATCTCCCTTTTTAAAAAATTCCTATAAATTCCTTCCATTCACTTGGTATATCTTCCTCATTTCAAATCATTTGAAAAAGGTGCAGAAACAGCTGTGCCACCTTTTGTGGATCGACCTTATAACATTCCGTATGTATTGCATCGGCTCCGGCCGTTTTGAATGTGGGTGGTTCGGGATAACATTTAGTGTTCGTTCAAAATGTCGCTTCCACGCAAACATTTGCTCATTTTTTTGTCAATAGAGTGCCGTTGTCGTCTACAATCATATTGGAACTTCTGGTCTTGGTTTTAAAAACATCCTTGCAATTTTCCTTTCCAGCAGCCTTTTCCGCATCTTTCCGAGGTCGTCCATATACTTATTTTTATCAGCTCTGGTTTGTTTCTTGATTGATTTGTTTAGCCTTTCGTAATCTCTTTTAAATACCTCATATGGTGGAACATTATTCTCTTCCGTGGCTAGCATTTTCCGCTTTACTTCCCGCCGATTTTCTATTAGTTTCCAACTCTCTTCTGTTATCCATTCTTTCCGCTCGGATTTGCTGTATTCGCATGCATTCCTTAGGTCTTTTTTTAGCCTTTGCCATATCTCGTCGTTGGTGCTATCATCATAATTGATATTTATTTCCTCCACTTTTCTTCGCAGTTAATTTCTTCAAATCTTCTTCTTCCTGTGGTTATGCCCTTAGAATGTTTAATCTAAGTTCACTGACCACAAGATAGTGATCACTTCCTATTTCGACGCTTCTTCTGTTCCTGACATCAGAGCAAATATTAAACCATTCTCGGGAGATGCAGATATGGTCAATTTGAGATTCAAATGTTCCCGTCGGTGATTTCCATGTTACTTTATGTATTTTCTTATGCGGGAAGACAGACCCAGCAATCTTTAGATCGTGATTGTTGCATGTCTCTAGTAACAGCTCGTCATTTTCGTTGCAGGATTCCAGCGCATGTTTCCCCATTATACTTTCATAATCATGATTGTCGCATTCTATTTGGGCGTTGAAGTCGCCCATTAGTATAGTGATGTATCTGTTTGGTATCTCTGATAGGGTTTCGTCTAACAAGCTATACATGGCTTCTTTGTGAGCGAATTCCCCGTCCTCTGTAGGCGCGTACACCTGCACTATAGTTATGTTTCTGCATTTTGCTGCCAGCCTAGCAGTGATGATTCTTTCGAAAACTGGTTTCCATGTTAATAAGGCTTTTTTTGCTTTTATGGAGAGATAAATTCCAACTCCTTTTATGTGAGGTTCCTTCTCGTTTGGCATTCCAGAGTGCAAAAGCAGTCCGCCGTTTTTGCAGGAGTTTCCCCGCTTTCGCTCCATGTTTCCATGTTCATGTATCCATGTTTAATCTTGCGCATTCAGCTGTAAGGTAATCAAATTTACCACTTTGAAACAATGTTCTAACATTTCAATGTTCACACCTTATCCTTTTCCGTTTGCCATGTGTCGTCAACTGATTTCCATTATTATTCATTATCTTTGTAAATACTCGAATCTTTATAAATTTCAGCAGTACATAAAGGATTATGCTTTGACTGTATAGCCCTTTGACTGTATAGTGGTAGGGCTGCTACCTCTTGGCTTCCGAGCATACCATAGTACTCCCCACTTAATGCGAGCAGAGGTTTTGTAGCCGTCGACTCTCGAACAGACGCAGCAGAGTTGTGGTTGGTTCGTCCGCCGTAGTTGTAGTATATCAATATTACGTCTCAGGCCTGTTTGGTCCGCGGGAGGTATTTCATTTCCCTCCTACCATCCATATCTGGGAAGCATTCGCTATCCACCACCTGCGACGCGTTCTCTAGGGATTACAGCCTCCCCCGAGAAATACTACGGTGACCAAATAAAATGGATGGTGGGCACGACAACTACAATAGTTTAAGGGGTTATCACCAATTATTGAGCACGAAAAAACCATTATTCATGATGTTTTTAAAAGAAATCTACCAAACCCTTTTAGAAGATTTTGTTTTTATCTGAAAGGTTACACCTTGACCTACTTTCGGAAATTTGTTGTTGAAAAATATTCCACAGTTTTTTAACAATTGACCGCCTACGAAGCACTGTTTTTATACCCTCAGCATTTATGCTAACGAGGGTATATACACTTTCATACGGGCAAAATGTGCCTCATCGAAATTATGGTGTTAGACCCCAAGTATGTTTGGACGAAATGTGTTTCAGACAATTTGGAGTTGATTTAGCAATGTCCGTCCGTCTGTCTGGCTGGCTGGTGCGCACGATAACTCTCGAACGGAGCAAACGAATCGGTTCAAAATTTGGCTTTCGTAATATTTCGCCCAAACTTAGTTTAAGTTCGAAGATGGGTTAAATCGGTCCACTCCTCCTCCACAAAAGTTCGAAAATATTCGGAAAATTTGTGCGCACGATAACTCTTGAAGGGAATGACCGATTTGGCCCACACTTTGTACATCGTGAAAGTTCTACCAGACTTAGATGAAGTTTAAATTTGGACTCAATCGGTCCACTCCTTCGGGTACCTCCCACACAAAATTTCGGAAAAGTTCAGTTTAGGACCTGCTCCCGAATCGCTTTGATTTTTGTTGTAGCAACCTTTATTCGCTGTCCCCCACACGACGGTACAAGTTTCATAAGGGGCAAGTCCATACTTCCTGAGAAATAGCCTGAAAGGTGCAAAAAAACCCTATGACACCGTGTGTAGTGGTTGGAGCGCAAGATGAATCTCGAACGGATCTGCCAATTCGGTGCAAAATTTGGCCTTCGTAATATTTTGTCCAAACATAGTTTAAGTTCGAAGATAAACCATGTCGGTCCACTCCTTCAGGTACCTCCCTTACAAAAATTCAAAAACATTCGGAAAAAATATGCGCACTATAACTCTTGAAGGGAGTGACTGATGTAATCCATACTCTGCACATCCTAATATATCTACCAGATATAGATCAGGTTCGAATATGGACTATATTTTTCCACTCCTTTGGGTACCTCCCACACAAAATTTCGGATAAGTTCACTTTAAGACCTTCTCTCGAATCACTTTGATTTTTGTTGAAGCGATTTGCATTCGCTTCCTCCATTACGACGGTAAAAGTCTTTTCAGGAGCAGGTCCATATTTCTTGGGAAAACATCCCGAAAGGTGTAAAAAGCCCTATGTCACCATATGTGGCTCTCGAACTGTTCTACCGATTTGGTGCAACATTTGGTCTTCGTCATATTTTATCCAAACTTAGTTTCATGGGGCAATACCGGTCCCCAACTTCCGGTACTTCTCCCCAATATTTAAAAAATGTCACTAAAATGTTAGGTTGGTCCAAACTTTGGATCTCCTAATATTTTGTCAAAATTTATTTAACTTCTAAAATGGCCCATATCGGTCCTCCCTAAGGGTACCTCCCCCCACAAAAGTTCAACATTTGTGTTAATTCCTAATCCACATTTTTGTCGGCAAGTTCAAATGTTGAAAAAGGGCCAATAAATTCTGAAGAGACGCTTAATACATTCTATCTGTCCGCAAATTAAAGTTTCAATTCACATTGGCTGAGGGTATACCTCTGCCGTAAAAGCCGACTGACACTTGTTTACTTGTTACTCAAGTAGTTTGCGGTGCCCACTTTAGCTCGAAAATTAATAAACCGATCAGCCTATGTTTTTGTGGGATCATTAAGAACCTAGTATTCTTGTCCTTAGGCGAAACGGAATTTAAAATATCCGTTTAAAAAATGGTGAGCTGTCAAAGTCAAAATTTCAATTTTAACCAAAAAATGAATAGCTTTAGAGCCTCTAACTTAGGGCAGGCTTTTTATGTGTTTAATAATCCCACAAAAACATATGAAGGTCCGATTATCCGTTTTCGAGCTACAGTGGGCACCGCAAAAATTTTTCATTTTTAACGCTCATATCTCAGTTAATTTGTGTCCGACCGCCTCAAAACTCTTTTCTACCTGTACTTTAAAATGAGCCAATAATTTTTTTTTCGATTTTGTAAGTGGCCATAACCCTTAGATCAATCCCGACCAACAGAATGCATTTTTTTATTTAAAAATCAGAATACGCTATTAAATTTGTTAATTTGCCATAACACGCCATATACCATACCGCTTGTCCCTAACTGGTTTAATTTAATTTTTAATTTTAACTTATTTGTCTGAGATTCTTTCTAAGCGGTTACATTAAACGTGTCAAAGAGTAAAATTTGAACACACCATGCTTGAGTGGACGTCTGTGCATATTTTTGCTAATCACCGTGCGTCTTAACTAACTTTAAATTAAAAGTGCTTACATCTGGGAGGTTTCTGCGGATTCATAGATGAGAAAAATAAAAAATATTGTAGTTTTTATATTTTTAGGGTTTTGCTTGAAAACGGCAAGTCCTATCGAAGTGGGACTAGAGAACATTTTGTAGCTGCGAAAATTCTCAAACAAATTGACCTTTATGTTTTTTTCATCGATTTTACCGTTCTATAGAAATGGAAGTTTTTTATTTTGTAGTTTCAGAATGTGCAAAAACTTCCCAGTTGTAAGCACTTTTCATTTAAAGTTTGTTAAGGCGCATCGTGTACTTCTACCTAAATTTGTTACTGTTAATTTAAGGTTGTACTTGAAGTTTTCAGCAAATCCATCTGTCACTTTATTTGATTTTAAACTGTGCATTGCAAAATTTTGTATAAAATATTTCTCAAATATTCCCCCAAATGTTCGGCAAGTTCGTGACAATGAATCACTAAAATAAAATTTACATTGCTTCTCACCCCATGTGGCGTATGAATAACAAAACACGTTACTGATACGTTATAAGGGGAACACCCTCCACGAAACATGTACGCTTTCTTTCATCAACATATTTTTTCAATTATAAACACAAAAAAGAACATTTTATGCGTTTTCTATGCATAATTGGAATTACACAAATAACTTAAACTGCAGGAAGTCAGTCCATTGCTGTCGAAAATATTGTTCAATAGCATGTTGTTGCAATGTTAATACATTGAATATTATCCTCCCCACCGCTACGTCAGTCTCTTGTGTCAGTTATAATATAAACGAAAATTATTCTAGCAGCATCCACCACATCATTTCAATAATGTTCTTTCTTTCTTTTTTGTTTTTGTTTTATTTCTTTTCAGAACAAAGCAGCCACACAGTCTGGAGGAAAGTGTCTAACCACCATCGCATAATAAATGTTTACAGTAATATAACTGAATGAAGTGAATATTAATATGGAGTTTGAAGGAACATAATAAACGGCAATAAACATTGCGAAAATACAAACAAAGATTCCGCACGAAATTCCCAAAAACTTGCTGTTTGCTCAACCGAAAACAAAAAGAGAGGGAAAGAGGGCCAAGTGAGGGGACATAATGTTACTGCGACATACGGCAAATAAGTACAACAACGAAGAAGAAGCAATTGAAGGGAAATTTAGAAAAATATTAAATAGGGGAAACGGAAGCTACGACGACAACCATCACCAACGCCACCACCACCATCACGAGCATCATCATTATCCTCAACGGCAACAAAACCAAGTGCAGCAGCAACATCAACGATAGCACCAATGTGAATAAGAAGCGGAAACAAAGAAAGGGAAGAGAACAGAGAAACACAGCCAACCGGGCAACAACAATAATATTTCCTGTCTAGTTTTTTTAAATATTAAAACGATTTGCGAAAGAGAAAATAAAAATAATAAGAAAACAAAATAAACAGTAATTTTTACAAATGAACATAAAACACCAAAAAAAAGAAGAAGAACAACAACAACAATAAAAATAACATCAACATAATTTTTTTATAAAAAACGACTGAACAAAAAATCTAACTACAAAAAGAAAACGAGAACTGAAAAAGTAACAGCAGCAACATTATTGTCGTTCTTCGTCCACTTCTTGTGCTTCACCACGTCCTTGTCATTATCATCAGCATTCAGCCTTCGCAGAACTACAACTGTAAAAATTAGCCAAATTTTATGTTAAAAGTGTCGGTGCGAAGACATCCTCAATTTTTACTACCCGCCTCTCGCCACCTCCCACAAAAAGTGCAAGCCCCAGCGTTTACTGTTTCCCAAAATAGAGAAGAACAAAAAGAAAAAAGGCCAACCACCAGGACATTAACAGCAACAGCATTTAACATAACGACAACAAGTACTACACAGAAGGGAGTCGTCGTCATCATCATCACCAGCCATCAGCCAGCCAACAACAGCAGGAAAATCATTTGCGTGAATGAAACGTTTTCATTTTTCGTAATTCCATTTTTTTTCTTCGACCATTACCATTCCACTTTCTCGATCTCTCGAAATTTTTATGAATGTGTATTGCTGGTGTCGTTTGTAAAACTGGACAGGAGGCAACATTGCTCGACATGATGTTATTTGCTGTCTGCCAGCATTGCAAAATACACTAAACGAGCAAAGGAGGAAGCAACGAAAGAAGGCGAAACAAACCAGAAAAACACCAAGGGAACATTGCAAAACACGCATTAACATCAGTTCCAGCCAGTCAGCCAGCTAACGATAATAACAACAGGGATTACTAAGACGACCTTCCTCTTTAAATCCTTAAGATTAAACCGCAGCAAGAGCAGCAACAACAACCACGTGCTACGCTTTACAAACCAGGCAAACAAGCTAACAGTCAACAGAGTCTGACTATATTTATAGAGGTACTCCTTCTGCATTGTCTGTCTGCCGAACTACAACAGGCACCGCACACACGCACAAACCCAACAAGCCAACCAACCAAGAACACCATCATCAGTAACAGCAATAACAACATCATCATTTAACTGCAAACAATTACTCAATTGGATTTGTATAGCTCTCCGAGGAGTGGGTGCATGTGTAACACTCACACACACACCAAGAAAACCAACGTCATTTCGGTTGTCACCCAACTGTGGATTCATTGCTGCAATTTGTTGCAACTCTATTATCATAGTCTACAATAAAACAACAACTACAACAAAAACCCGGCGTCATCATTTCACCATCACTCGGCGGGAATTTGATTCGCTTGGATATACTACCAAACCAAAGTGCAAATCAATTCTGTACATGTGCGGCGGGTGTATGAGTCAGTCAGCCAGGAGGATCAGCAGCACAACGTGTGTGTTTGAGTGTGAACGTGTGTGCTGTTATATTATTGCTGCCATTGCTGTTGTTTTCGTCGTCGCCGTCGGGACCTAAATGAATTTATTCTGTTGCTGCTGCTGTAACATGGCACCAAATACACGCGTCACACGCAAATGGGAACTATTTGCCGGACGTAATAAATTTTATTGTGATGGTTTGTTAATGTCTGCTCCGCATACGGGCGTATTTTATTTAACGTGCATCCTGATAACGGGGACAAGTGCATTATTTTTTGCCTTCGAGTAAGTACTGATGAATTTTTTTATTCATTTTTTTACAAATTTGTTTTTTATTTACTTCTTTTTTCCTCCGGAGAGAAAGTTTTCGGTGTAAATGTAATACAATTTGTTATTATTGAATAAGTTTGCCAGCTCAAACTGTGGCTGGTCTGGATTCGTTATAGTTTACAGAATACGGTGCTATTGTCACCCCGTAGGGGAATTGTATGGACAAACTAATTTCACAAATTCCAATTAAAATTTGAATAATAAAAATACGGTTTATTCATAAAATCATGCAACTCATTCGTCTGTTATATAACAGGTCACTAGGTTTGATCAGACCCTTAGAGGAAAAGGACATCATATTGGTCTTGTTTTTTGTTTGTTACAATTTGGGTTTTTACTGTAAAATGTAGAATTAAGTGCGGCTGACCTAAATTTAAATGAAAAGACTTACACCCGGGAAGTTTTTGCAGATTCTGTAACTACAATGTTCATAGATGAGAAAAATAAAAAAGCAAGTAAAAAAATATCAGTCGGCTTTGTCGACAGAGACATACCCTCAGCCTATGTGATTTGAAACGCCCATCTATTGACATGTTAAATCTAGGGATTACGGATTTTGTAGCACTTTTTGAAATTTGCCGACAGAAAATATATTTGGTTTGAAGCTCAAATGTGTTGCGAAGGATGTACTTGAAGGAATGGACCGACATAGTCCATTTTGGAAATGGATCTTATTTTGGGATTCATTCCTTTTGATAGATTTTGTGTCCACCAGTCATTACAGTTGGTCACCGCATAACTTAGAGTTTTGTCAGGAAGCATGGACTTGTCCAAAGCATCGGTATAATTTTCCAAAGGTTCTTCGAACAGATTCTAAACTGCGCTTAAACAAAAATTTTTGAGTGGCAGGTACCCTAAGGACAAGACCGATTTCTGAAGTAAAACTACATTTGGTCTACATATTAAGACATCCAAGGTTTGGGCGTTCAGCAGATATAGGGCGTACTATTTTAGTGACATTTTTAACTTTTGGGGTGGGGGTAGGTACCGGAAGGTGCGCACCGACAGTACCAATCTTCAAACTTAAACTTTGTTTGGACTAAATATTACGAAGCTCACATTTTGGAATCGGCTGATCCGTTCGAGAGTTATCGTACGCATAGTGCCATAGGGATTTTTACAGATTTCGTGCTATTTTCTCTAGCACCTGAAAAAACTTGCACCGTCGTCATGGGGGGCAGTGAACACAAGTTGTTACAACAAAGATAAAAGCTATTGGAAAGCAGGCCTTAAACTGCATTTTTTCCAAAATTTTGTGTGGGAGGTACATTGCCATATATAGTCCATGTTCAAATCCGATCGATGTCTCGTAGAAATATTACGATGCGCAAAGTATGGACCAAATCCGTTACTGCCTTCAGGAGTTATCGTGGGCACAAATTTTCCTAATATTTTCGAACTTTTGTGGTAGATGTACCTAACGGAATGGACCGATATGGCTCACCTTCCAACTTAAACTATGTCCAGACAAAATATTACGATGGTCACATTGAGAGTTATCGTGCGCTCCAACCACTACACATTGTGCCATAGGGGATTTTTACAACTTTCTGCCTTTTTTTAGGAAGTATGGACTTACCTCTGATAAAACTTGTACCTTCGTAATGGGGGCAGCGAATACAAGTTGCTACAACAAAAATCAAAACGATCCGAGAGCAGGTCCTTAACAGAACTTTTTCGAAATTTTGTGTGGGAGCTACCTGCAGGACCGTTAGAGTCCATATTGGATCCTCATTTATGGCTGGTAGAAATTTCACGATGTGCAAAGTATGGACCAAATCGGTTGCTCCCTTGAAGAATTATCGTGCTCACACATTTCCCGAACATTTTCGAACTTTTGTGGGGGAGGTACTTGAATGAGTGGACCGATATGGCCCGTCTTCGAACTTAAACTTAGTTGTAAATCTACGGCCACTCTGTTCACCACATGGACGGCAGAGATGAGTACTGAGTTATGGTCGATGGCAGCAGAATTCCGATCACCAATTACACCAAGATTCTAGGGGTCACATATTCGACAGCATGTTCACATCGTCCGCGCATGCCAAAGCTATCTGCGTCAAACGGAGATGTAGGAATGACTTGGGGTGTAGATTAAGAAACATTGTTGACTACATATAGCGTGACAGATCGGTCTTTGATAAGATATGCCGCACCAGTGTGCTCCGCGAATGTAAGTGCAACGCGTTGGAAAAATATTTAAACTTGTCAGAATGCCGTCCTGAGATCTGCACCCTGTTCTTCAGTGGACCATCTACCTGAGGAGGCAAAGATTATTCCAGTACAATGGTATGCTTGGGTGTTATCGTTAGAACCATCCCAATCACTGTATGGTGGATAGGACTCCCCCACCCAGGTATGTAGGAAAGATCTTAATGATCTAGAAAGAGAGGTCGGTCCAAGTTCTGGTAAGTTCTTTGTCGGACAAATCTTTCGGGTACCTTCTTCACACAAGTTCTTGCTTAAGTGCAATTAAAGGGCTATTCGATGCCGTTTTGAAATTTTTACCGTGGTTCCGATTATAACGATATAATTTTTTTCGTTAGCAAGTGCACATTTTCTTACATAATGGTCCGAAAACGCTAAAACAAATCCTACGGTGACCAACTTAAAAGGCTAGTGGACACGTTAACTAACGAAAGGAGTAACTCCCAAGCTCTGATCAAGTTCCAAGATAGAATATGTCGGCCCATTCACTCAATTACCTACTCCACAAAAACATCCTTCCATGTTATATATTAACGGATTCTCCGAAGAAGGCAGCAGGTGGGGGTCCCTGTAACGGACAATTTCTAGACGTCTGTTTTATATTTTACTCGCAAAAATTCGATTTTGACCATTGGGTCCCCGATCACCCGAAGTGGTTTTGAAGTGTATATTAGGGTGATGACTTTTTTTACAACATAGCCTTATATGATATTTTAATGTCACTCCATTCAGTAGAAGAGAAACTTCATTACTGCAGTCGAACTACAATGCCTGTCGTTTAGCTGGAATTCTCGCTTGTTGTATCGACAACAATCACAATCACAATAGATTCCCACAGATTGAACTCATCCAACATATTCTAGAATCCTTCTGTGACTGTTTGAGCTTTGCCATCTTTCAATTTGAAGGCAGCCAACTTAATTTCTATGGATACATTTTTGAGGACCACGTCCTGATATTAAAATCTCTCAAGGTATTTGTGTAGCAAATATGGAAAGAAAATTGGAGAAAAACAAAAATCAATGTAAAAGTGTTCTTTAATAGAAGCGGATTGTATTTTTATTGTTTTTGCGCAAATTGTTCACAGGGTGCATGCTCCACTTCTCCAGGTAAAGCGTGCTTACCAGGTGCTCCCTCACCCGAGACGCTTCCTTGAAGATAGCCTGTGGATTCCTGATCGACATTGGCTTAGAATTTCAATGCCCCCTGCGGAATGCTGGTGCACATCGTTGCTGCTTTGAGGGACGACAGCTTTGAAATTAAAGCAAAACGTCTAGCAATGGCTGTTGGGTTATACTTCCTTTTGCTCGTTTAAGGTGCATTATCATCCTCCCAAACGACTCTATGTACTGCCGGCGAATGAGTAAGTGCTACTTTCAAAATAATCAATTATCGCTGAGCAGGTAAGCGTGGAGACAATCGCATCAATTGGATAGGTGGATGGTATTAGCACCAACTGATTTGCCGAATACATGCAAATTATACCACATGCTGTGCTTTGTCCATAAAGTATCTCTTATTCGCAATTAAAGATTTTCTCTCTGATGTCCTTTTAATTAAATGAAATCTTTTGGCGTAACTTTTATTTTGTTACAATTTGTTCAAAAGAAAAAACAACAACAAAAAACAATAAACTACTGAATGGTGACACTTTAAGAACATTAATGTCAGCAAAATGTTTTCATGAAGTTGTCAAAAAGGGATTTCGTGCTTCTTCAAAAGCTTTTGTCTAACAGATTGAATAGCAGCACATTGCTAGCCCACTCAGTGCAAGAGAACTATGAAAATTGCAATTCGTATTTCCTTCCTGTTTTTCTGAAAAGGTTTTCGTATCTTAAAAACAATTTTTCAAGTTTTTTTGTCAAAACCGAAAAACTTTTACAATGCGGAAATGCTGCGAAGTATTGGTGTGCAATGAGTCTAACGATTTGTCATTGCCTTGAGGGGTGGGTAGCAGCATATAAAACTACACATAAATAACTCATACAGTGCAATGAAGCTCCGCGATCCATGTATGCACACAAAGTACTTGGGAAATTACTTTATACTTATTTTCGCTTTTTTGCTCCTCTTTAGTTCGATACTAAAAGTAAATCATCGATATAACACGCACACTGCCACCGCTTTTGAAGAATTTATAAGTAACGCATTGAATAGCAAACACCAGAGTTTCCACGACAGAACTTCCTGACCGTTGACGGTGATGTGAAACACTTCCGCAATGTTGCTTGCCATCCTCAATGCGAAGATGCTTGTTGACAGTATTGCATTAAACTGTTCGAGAGGAACGATGGAACGAAACCTCTAAACAACATCATCAGCAGCATTAAAAGACTTCTGGTATAAGTTTTGAAACTAAAGCCCCAAAGGTATTAAACTTGTACTCCACTTACTTGGTCCATACACACACACACACACATCCCACACCTACGACCAACAACTCTTCCAGAGTGTGGTACTCGCACCAACACACCAATCACAGACACTCTCATGAAAGTGACATTATTTGCAAACTATAAAATTATTGCAACCATTGCGGAAGGCATGTCGGTGACGAGGTTACACTAAAAGATGACACGGTGATTGCAATGACGACAATGATGTGGTGTTCAACAAGTCTTTTGAGAGTGCTTTAGCTTGAGGGTTCAGTAAGAACAAGGAAACTCCATAGTCTCAGGGTAGAGTTTGAAATATTCATTTCTTTGTAACTTGATTTTTGTTGGTGTTGCTTGCTCGGTGTTTGTGTTGTTTGAGGCAAATTATGACAGTAATATGTGATGCTATGTTGTAAGTTTCAAGACAGTCTCTTGAGCAGCTTACTGTATTGATTTTAGAGGAGGATATTAAAATGTAGCATCGTTCATTCATAGACAAATATTCAATATTCAATTTTTCGTAAATTTAAGTAAATATTGTGAACAAGTGAAAAGTTTCAGTCCGCTTTGCCGACAGAGATATAAACTCCGTCTGTGTGAATTGTGGACAAATCGACTATTGGGGTTTCCCTTTGCCCTAGTTATAGTGTCAAGCACCCATTTTAGTTGGTCACAAATATGCCTCAAGGCTGAGGGTAATATATTCAAAATTCAAACATAATTTTCAACATCGTCACGGATCACTGATAACACTGTGCAACAATATTCGGTTCATGGTTGGAGGTGTGGGAAATTCCAAGTGGAGGTAATAGTATTCGGTTAGTATAACTGATTTTTAAAGCGGCTTATATATAAGCTTACGCAAAATCAATGGGTTCCTAATATTATACTATATACTTCACAAGATTAATGATAATGCTTTGAAAATTGACAGAGATCTTTGGATTACTTATAGAGTCATGTGTACAGAAAATGGGTCATGCCAGTCCACTTTTTGGTATAGCCCCCACATAAGGGTTACCGCGATTTTGAACTTTGAATTCTCAGCCAAATTTTTATTTCATAACTAAGTCCCCCCATAACGGTACCTCCCAAGTCCAAGTTCCCAATCGATATTGTCCGAGTGGCGAAAAATTCCATATGGATGTGATTGTATTAGGTCAGAAAAGTAAAATCCGAAAACGTTTTGAATTCTCACACCAATTTATTATTTTATGAAAAAGTCCCCATATAAACTGTACCTCCCAAGTCCAGGTTCCGAACCGATTTGGTATGGGGTGTGGTAAATTCCAGATGCATGTAAGGCCAAATCGGATATGTGTGTGAAGTTATATTGGAAAAATTTATGTTTAGCAAAGGCACAAACCATTAACAGGGTGATTCAGGGAAAACATCTTTAATTAAAATTGTAGAACAAATTTAATCGCAAATTTTAATTTATGGTCATTACTATTAGAATAACTATAAAGTATAAATAATTCTGAACAAAATATATGAAGAAGGTATAAATATCTCTGAATCACCCTGAAAATGGTTTGTGCATTTGCTAAAAATAATTTTTTTTTTTCAATATAACTTCACACACATAAAACGGATTGGAGATTTTCTCAGACGCGAGAGGGCTACCCGGCCCATAGGGTTAGTTGGCAGCCCCAACACTAGGATCGGATGCTGTGGCCAATCATAACGATTACAGAAACGAAACGTAAGGCCAGGAGAACAAAACATCAAAAGGGTTTTGCATTCTCAGACCAATTTTTTCATTCATGGGATTTTTCATTTATACACGGAGGAAAAAATATTTGTTTGGATCCAAACATACATATTTCTAACATATATTTTTCTACGTGTAGGTATCTGGTGAATTAGTATGTACTTCTATACCGATCCTTGTAAAGGGTAACAAAATTCGCATGAATGTTACCTTTTTATACCCTCAGCATTTATGCGGACAAAATGTGCCTCATCGAAAAAATGGTTTTCGAACCCAAGGCATAGATTGAATTCGAATATGGACTATATCGGTCCACTCATTCGGGAACCTCCTAAACAATATTTTGAAAAAGTGCAGTTTAAGGACTCCTCTCGGATAGTTTTGATTTTTGTTGCAACAGCATATATTCGCAGGCCCCAATATGACCGCACAAGTTTTTTTAGGAGCAAGCCAATACTAACTGAGAAAATGGTCCGAAAGCTGTAAAAATCCGCTAAGGCACCATGTGTAGTGGATGCAGCGCACGATAAATCTCCAACGGATTAACCGATTTGATCCAATATTTGGCAGTCGTAATATTTTGCCCAAGCTTAAATTAAGTTTGAAGATGGGCCATATTGGTCCATGGTGCGTACGATAACTCTCATGGCAGTAACCGATTTGGTCCATACTTTGCTCTACGAGACGTGGAGTAGGTTATATATATAAATTGCAGGGGGTTTATAACCTCCTCTCGAATCGTTTTGATTTATCTTGCAACAGGTTGCACTCAAGGCCCCTATTACGATGATACAGATTTTTTAGTGGCAAGTTCATACTTCTTGAGAAAATGACCCGAAAGCTGTATAAAACACCTGCGGCCAGCATGTGTAGGGGCTGGTGCGCACCACAAATCTCGAACCGAATACTGCGTTGGTCCACACTTTGCATATCGTAATATTTCCTCGAATAAACAACAACAATTGTTCCACAAACGGGATAAGGAAGACCTCTCTCATATCCATGATTCATATTAGCTCAATGATATGGGACCTACTGTTTATTGCCGAGTCCGAACGTCGCGCCTTAAGACACCACTTGTAGAGAAGTTTTACATGGCTGAAATACTCAGGAAATGTCGCCAACATTACTGTGGGGTATTTTACCACCGAGAAAAATTTGGTGTTGCCTCGCTTCGGAACCTTCAGCGTGCAAGGCGGGTGTGCATACCATTGCACCACGGTGCACTATGTCGAGAGTTCATATTAACTGTGGCCAAAAAAAGAAGGAGTTGTTGTAGGTGCATAGATTTGAGTATACGTATCTATTACTGACTTACAATCTCCAGGACAAAAAACTGGGATGGTCAATCCATGTTTTGATATAGCCCCCATAGAACGGTACCTCCCGATTATCGGTATTTTGAAGATTTTAGCCTCATTATTACACCGAAATTGCTGTAATTTGGCATTTAGTCTTCGTTGGGGGCATAAATCTTTTACCTTGAAATTTGTCTGCATAGGTCCACGCCTTCATATAGCCCCCATAGGACGGTATGAATGAATGTTGTGGCCTCAATACCCACCCAAAAAGGATTGAAATTTGGTGTTCAGTCTTCATAGTTTTTGTGATCTTATTGAATACATCAAACTCTTGTCTTTATATATGAGAATTTTTCTTTAAAAACGTTTTTTGACCGATTTATGGTCAAACGGTCATTTTTTTGTAAACAAGCAAAAAAAGTATCTGTCGGCTTTGCCGACAGAGATATACCCTCAGCCTGTGTATATTAAACAATTTTTTCCCAAAATACGTATGTATTTAGGGGGTTTTAAAAATGTTGGGCATTTGAACCGACAAAAATGTTGATTAGGATTAAAGATCAAAAGTTTTGCGGAGGAGATACTAAAAGGAATGGATCGACATTGACCGTTATGGAAGTGGATCTCCAGCCACAACATATGGTGCCATAGAAGGTTTTTGCACTATACGGGCTGTTTGCTCAAGAAGTATGGACTTGCCCCTAAAAAACTTTTACCATCGTAAAAGGCAGCGAATGCAAGTTGCTTCAACAATAATCAAAGTGATCCGATATTAGGTCATGAAGTGAACTTATCCGAAAATTTGTGTGGGAGGTACCGGATGGAGTGGACAAATATAGTCCATATTTGAACCTGATCTATATCTGGTAGATATATTAGGATGTGTAAAGTATAGACCAATTCGGCCACTCCCTTCAAGAGTTACCGTACGAACTATTTTTCCGAACATTTTTGAACTTTTGTGGGGGAGATACCTGAAGCAGTGGACCAATATGGCTTATCATCAAACTTAAACTATGTTTGGACAAAATATTACTAAGGCCATATTGTGGACCGAATCGGCAGATCCGTTAGAGAGTTATCTTTGGCTCCAACCACCTCACACGGTGTCATAGGGGTTTTTTTTGCAACTTTCAGGCTATTTTCTCAGGAAGTGTGGACTTGCCCCTGATGAAACCTGTACCGTCGTATGGAGGGCAGTGAATACAAGTTGCTAAAACAAAAATCAAAGCGATTCGGGAGATGACCCTAAACTGAACTTCTCCGAAATTTTGTGTGGGAGGTACCCGAAGGAGTGGACCTATTGAGACCATATTAGAACATCATATTACTCTGGTAGAAAGTTTACGCAATACAAAGTATGGACCAAATCGATCACTCCCTTCAAGAGTTATCGTGCGCACAAGCTTTCCGAACATTTTCGAACTTTTGTGGGGGAGGTACCGGAAGGAGTGGACCGATGTAGGTCATCTTCGAACTTAAACTAAGTTTGGCCAAAATATTACGAAAGCCAACATTTGAACCGAATCGGTTCATCCGTTCGAGAGTTATCGTGCGCTCCAGCCAGCAGGACAGACAGACAGACGGACGGACATGGCTAGATCGACTCAAAATTGTCTGAAACACATTTTGTCCAAACATACTTGGGGTCTAAAACCATTATTTCGATGAGGCACATTTTCATCGTATCAAAGTGTATATACCTAAAGGCTGAGGGTATAAAAATTGAATTTTGACTTTCGCTATTCACCATTTTTTTTAAAAAAATTTATATTTTTAAAAGTCTCTCGGTTTGAAGCCAGATTATTACGTACTTAATAAGCCCACAAAAATATATGATGATCGGTTCATTCGTTTTCGCGCTATAACCAACACCGCAAGGCGCATTGGTAAAATAGGTGGTAACCCCTGAGTGAGGTGATCGCTGAAAAAGAGATATACATGTTCGTCTGCAAATCTCTGCAGCTGGAACCTTTATACGTTTGAAGTACTCACTTTTCACAACTCAAACAGCAAATAATATATCGATACTTTTATACATTTTTTCCCACTCCACTAATTTTAAAATTTGTACTATGTACCACAGACTTGGGTAGCTGTAAATACCATATGATCACTATCTACTTCCAAACAAAATTAAAATAAAAATTTATTTTAGAACGATAAATTACTTTAAATATTAAAATTTTGGAGCATAATACAAGTTATTAACTTTAGTGAAATAAGGACAAAAAAACATTTTTGCAACAATTATCGGATTTGAACCTTCCCATGGACAAAACTTCTTGACAAATCAATACCATAATTCAAATTCCTTCAAATTGAAATGTTTACTATGATTTCTCATCAATAAATTTGTATTCCGAAGTACTTGATTTTGACCATTTTTGGCAACGGTCGTGACACTGTGCGGTGGCACCCAATATTTGTTCGAATATTAGATAAAATTCGAAGATGGTGCGAGTTTGTAACCCACTTAATAAATCCGTTGGGAAGGTAGCTTTATATGGGGACTTTATCATAAAATTAAAAAATCGACTTTGGAATTTTCCACTCCCAGATTGGCTGTTGCACAATGTGATGAGTCAATGCACATTATTTCAAAATTAAGCACCAAATCAATAATTTAATAGAGAGAAGTAAAACCAAACCTCATGTCTGAACGTTTATTTCAATGCAACACTTCTTTGATATCTTGTATTTGATAATCAAAATTAAGTTCCACATGATTAAAATTTTCACACAAAGGGAATATCATTCATAACAAAACAAAAAGCCACAAACATATCTATATGTTCGTATGTATGTACATGTACAAACCTCATTTAATGAAATCCACCAATGTACGAACCCTTCGTAAAATGTCAAATCATCAAAAGTCATTAACGCCATTATGCCCATCCGTCCATATCAAAAGCTGTATCAGCAGTACTGACAAAAATCTGAAACGGAATCAGAAACATCATCAGAAAATGTGATAAATGAAAAAAAGAACAACAAAACAAAGCCAAACCACAACACAAAGAGTTGTAAAAGAAGAACCAAGACAAATGCAAAATTTCTTTTATTTTATGTGACATAAACCACCCAAAGAGTAAGGAACGGAACGCAGTGGGATGAGGAAGATTATTATTTAGGCTCAGATTGCAATTCAATTGTCAATGTGTAAACGAGCTTGCTTACCCACCCATATCATCATCAAAGTTGTTGTCGTCATAGACCACATTACAACTCATCAAAATTCTATCATCCTAGTAATACAAACAAATAAAACAGGGAAAGGGGCAACAAGAGATTGGGAGAGATAAAAGATGCTATGATATATTTTTGTGGAACAAGGAACAAATGTTTTATGCAATGAATGCTGATAATGAATTGTGTCGTAAAACTGACAGGGAACGTTTTTTTTTTTTTCTTCATAAAAAATGAACACATATCTGTACATACATATCCACATTTGCAAACCAAAACAATGTCTTTTGTTACTTTAGACATGAAGAGAAGGGGGAATCCCCCTTCTACATGAATGTTCCTTAGCAAGCAAATGTTTGGTCCAAATATACATAGTACATGCTTTTTTGTCATGGTGTGAATTTTTTTGTGCAAATTGAAAATATATTCACACTTATTTTCGTTATGCTACTTGGGCAAAATGTGTTTCAAAAATGTGCCCTTAGTTGCTTGGCATTTGAAACGTTTGCAACTGTGTGTGTGTTTGTTTAGGGATTTAGGAATAATCGCCAACATAAAAAGTGGGGAATAGCATAGAAATATATGAAATTTGGATGATTATGGGTCATATAAAAAGTATTATATGAAGTCTGGATTTTATAGCCACTCTAACCGCAAATTTTCATAATATTACTTGGGGAAATTATGGCAAACCATATGGGCTTCATAACATACTTTCAGTGTTAATAGGGTTATATAACCCTTGGATCTACGTATAAATGTCCTAATAAAGTATAAATTGGGTTTTTATACCCTACGCCTTATGCTGTACGATGTTATGTACACTTTGACACAGTAAAAACGTATCAGTCGGATTTACCGAAAGAAGTATACCCTCAGCCTGTGTGAACAGAATGTTTTTTTTTTTTTTTTCAAAAAACGTGTGTATTTAGGGGTTTTTCAGAAATTTGGGCGTATAAACTTGCTTTCAAAAATATTGATTTGGATTAAAGTTTAAAAGTTTTGCGGTGGAGTTACCTAAAGAAATGGACGGACATAGTCCATTGTTTTTTTTTTAGTCATTCCTACCGATATTTCAGTTGGTCAGTTAGAGCTATTGGGTCATTATATCAGGAAACATGGACTTGCCCACGAAAAACATCATATCGCTGTAAACAGGGCTACTAGGAGTACCTTCGGTAAAAATGACCAAAGCATTATGTCACCGAGCCTTAACCGCACTTAAACAAACATGTTGAACATTTGTGTGGGTGGTACTCTAAAGATTATACCGATAGGGCTCACTTTTAAACATAAACTAAGTTTTGACAAAATATTTCGAGATCCTGAGTTTGGACCAAATCTGTTGCTCCGTTTAGATATATCGCGCGTACCATTTTAGCGAATATTTTCGATCAGAAGGAGTGGACCTGTAAGTACCATCTTAAAATTTCATATAATATTCGAACAAATATTTCGATATGCAAAGTGTGAACCAACGCAGTATTCGGTTCGAGAGTTGTCGTGTGCACCAGCCACTTCATTTTCTGGCCGTAGGGGTTTTTACACCCTTCAGGCTATTTTCTCAGGAAATATGGACTTGCCCTAATAAAACTTGTACCGTCGTAATGGGAGCAGCAAATACAAGGTGTTACGACAAAAAACCAAAACGTTTCGAGGGCAGGTCCGAAACTGAACTCTTCCGAAATTTTGTGTGGGAGGTTCCCGAAAAAGTGGATTAATAAAGTTTATATTGGAACCTCATATACGTCTGGTAGAAATTTTACGATGTGCAAAGTATGGACCAAATCGGTTAACTCCCTTCAAGAGTTATCGTGCGCACAATTTTTCCGGACATTTTCGAACTTTCGTGTGGGGAGGTATCTGAAGGAGTAGACCGATATGGTTCATCTTTTAACTTAAAGTTTGGACAAAATATTACGAAGGCCAAATTTTTGACAAAATCGGTTCATCCGTTCGAGAGATATCGTGCGCTCCAACAACTACACATGGGTCACTTGAGTTTTTTACACCCTTCGGGCTGTTTTCTCAGGAAGAATGGACTTGCCCCTGATAAAATTTGTACCGTCGTATGGAAAGCAGCAAATACAAATTGGTACAACAAAATCTCTGCGATTCGAGAGCAGGTCATAAGTTAATCTTTTCCGAAATTCTGTGTGGGAGGTGCCCGAAGGAGTGGGCCGATAGAGTCCATATTGGAACATCATCTATGTCTGCTGAAAGGTATGGACCAAATCCGTTACTCCCTTCAAGAGTTATCGTGCGCACAAATTTTCCGAACATTTTCGAACATTTGTGGGGGGAGGTACATGAAGGAGTAGACCGATATGGTTCATCTTTTAACTTAAAGTTTGAACAAAATATTACGAAGGCCACATTTTGGACAAAATCGGTTCATCCATTCGAGAGTTATCGTGCGATCCAACTACTACATATGGGCCACGAGGGTTTTTTACACCCTTCGGGCTGTTTTCTCAGGAAGTATGGACTTGCCCCTGATAAAATTTGTACCGTCGTACAGAAGCAGCAAATACAAATTGGTACAACAAAATCACAGCGATTCGAGAGCAGGTCATAAATTGATCTTTTCCGAAATTTTGTGTGGGGGCTAACCGAAGGAGTGGACCGATAGAGTCCATATAGGAACATCATCTATGTCTGCTAGAAGTTTCACTATATGCTAAGTATGGACCAAATCGGCTACTCCCTTCAAGAGTTATCGTGCGTACCATTTTAGTGCAAAGTTTTGAACTTTTGTGAAGGAGTTGACCGATATGGCCCATCTTCGAACATAAACTAAGTTTGGAGAAAATATTACGAAAGCCAAATTTTGGAAAAAATCTGTTAATCCGTTCGAGAGTTATCGTGAGCTCCAACCACTACACACGGTTTAATAGGGTTATTTTTGCACCTTTTAGGGTATTTTTTCAGAAAGTATGGACTTGCCCCTAATGAACTTTTGTAGGGGAGGTACCGGAAGCAGTGGACCGATATATCCCATCTTTGAACTTAAACCGATATGGTCCATCTTCGAACTTAAACTAAGTTTAGACAAAATATTAGGAAGCCAAATTTTGGTTGATCCGTTCGAGAGTTATCGTGAGCTCCAGACAGACGGACAGACATTGCTAAATCGGCTCCAGATTGTCTGAAACGGATTTCGTCCAAACTATTATACCAGTATTTCGATGAGGCACATTGAAAGTGTATATACCCACGTTAGCATAAATGCTGAGGGTATAATAGCATTAAGTGGTACTTGATCTGAACTTTAAGTATGAAAAAACTCTCCGAACAGTTCAGAACCAAACGAGTTTTCAGACAAGGAGACAGCCTGTAGTGTGACATTACCAATATCTAAACGGAGAGCATTATGCGATAAATATTGGGCTTGTTAATTGCTTGTGTCAACGATATCGATATCATTGGTCGAACAATGGGCGGTAACAGGCACTTTTGAAAAATTCGAAAAGGAATCTGCTTGCTGATTCGGTTGAATAATGTGGCTAAAACCATAAAAATAACAAAAATGGGACAGTATCGCTCTATAGAGGGCCCCTACCGACAATTATATGCAGGAACGTTTTATACCCATTGGAAAAATTAAATTCCAAATTTAAGCGATTTCGGCCCTATATTTTGGTAAAAACCCTTCAAAATAATTGGGTGGTGCCGCTCTATTTTCTAAAGAAATGTTTTATACCCCTAGTGAAAACTAACTAAATACCAAATTTCAGTCATTTCAGGTGAATGAAGTGGCTAAAACTTTCAGATATTACCACATTATATGTTTCCATCTCTGCAAAAATACACACACATTCAAATGCATGTAAGAAATTTTAATTATGCACAATTTTGTTGTAATCAACATTTTGTCACTTTAATTTTTTACATGTTCATGTCTGTCCTAATACTGTAACAAAAATGCATTTCACATTCCATAAAATATGAAAAAAAAGAAAAAAAATGAAAACTGAACAGAAATTCAAATTCAACAAATTCACAAGCATTTTGTACTCCGTTATTTATGAATCAAGCTAATGCAGAACGACATGAATGGAATGAATATCATGAAAATCCTAAATTTCATTGTCGTTGTAATCGGAAAACGAGTCGTAACAACCATCAAATACAGTGAATCTGTTAGATATGCAACTATGCAAAAATCTCTGATGTTTATCTAACTTTCCATTTTTGTGCCGTTTTTTTTATTTTTTTTTTTGTCGTTTTTGTTCTATACAAACTGACTATGAGGACAATGAGTATTTCTACAAAAACAACAAAAAACGAATTGGTACCAGGCAATGTTCGTTCCCCCCATATGAATCACAAAACTTCATCACATACATATTCTCGTAAAATGACAATGATGTTTGAGAAGAGTACAAAGCCATTCTCAAATGACATAGAACGCATGTTAGGATTTTTTTCTAAATTTAGCCTGGAAGGCAGGTTGCCAGTCAGTCAGGAGGTAGACATTCAAAAAGTGGACAACGTTGGTACATCCAAAGGTAGTACAGTGGTTTAACAAATGAGATAAATTAATCGGAATCAAAGGAAAACAAGTAAAAAAGTATCAGGCCCCTATTGCCAACCGAAGTAAATCTTCAGCCTGTATGTATTTAAACACCAATTTCCCAAAAAAGGGGGTCTTCAAAATTTTGGGCGTATGCCGTAGCCGACAAATATATAAATTAGGTTGAAATCTCAAAAGTTTTGCGGGGGAGGTGCCTAGAGGAATGAACCGATATAGTCCATTTTGGAAGTGTGTCTTATTTTGGGAGTGGATAGGACCATTATATCAGGAAACATGGACTTGCCCACGAAAACCATCGTGTCGCCGTAAAAATGGCTACTAGGAGTACCTTCGGTAAAAATTTCTAAAGGATTGTCGCACACACCCTTAACCGCACTTAAACAAAATTGTTGCCCATTTATGTGGGTGGTACCCTAAGGAATGGACAAAATATTTCGATATCTAAATTTTGGACCAAATTGTTTGCTCCGTTTATGAGATATTGCACTTACAATTTTTGCGGATATTTTCGAACTTTTGTAGAGCAGGTACCGAATTTCATCTAATATTCGAAGAAATATTACGATATAGTGTGGACCTACTCAGTATTCGGTTCGGAAGTTGTCGTGCGTACCAGCCACTACACATGCTGGCCGTAGGTGTTTTTTTTACAGTTTTCGGTCCATGTTCTCAAGAAGTATGGACCTGCCAACGAAAAAACTTTTATTATTGTAATGTAATTGGGGCCTTGAGTGCAACTTGTTGCGAGAAAAATCAAAACTATTCGAGTGGAGGTCCTAACCTGCACTTTTCCGAAATTTGATGTGGAAGGGAGGTATCGGAAGGAGTTGACATATATAGTCTATATTCCACCTGATCTAGTATGGACCTGATCTAGGTCTCATAGAAATATTACGATGTCCAATGTATTGACCAAATCGGTTACTACCTTCGAGAGTTATCGTGCGCACCATTTTAGCGAAAATTTTTTAACTTTTGTGGGTGAGATACGATGAGGAGAGGAACGATAAGGCCCATCTTAGAACTTAAACTAAGGTGCTCCATCTACAACACATGATGCCATAGCGGGTTTTTACAGCTTGCAGGCCATTTTCTCAGGAAGTATGAACTTGCCCCCAAAAAACGTGTACCGTCGTAAGGCAGCGAATACAAATTGATACAACAAAAATCAAAAGGATTCTAGACCAGGTCTTAAACTGCACTTTTCCAAAATTTTGTGTGGGAGCTACCCGAAGGAGTGAACCGATATAGACAATATTCGAACTTTATCTACGTTTAGTAAAAATATTACGCTGTGCAAAGTATGGACCAAATTGGGTAGTTTCTTCGAGAGTTATTGTGCGTATACTTTTTGAGAAAAGTTTGGACTCTTATGGGGAGGTACCCGAGGGAGTGGGACGATAATCCGTTCGAGAGTTATTGTGCGCACCAGCCAGACAGACGGACTGGCATGTCTAAATCGACTCCAATTGTTCGAGAGCTTTCGTGGTCTACAGCCACTACACTTCATAGAGAAAGCTTTTACCGTCGTAATGGAGGCAGCGAATACAAGTTTCTTCAACAAAAATCGATAACAGGTCTCAAAGTAAACATCCGAAATTTTGTGTGGGAGGTACCCGAAGGAGTAGACAAATATAGTCCATATTCGAAACTGATCTATATCTTGTACATATATAAGGATGTGAATTATCGTGCGCAAAATTTTTCCGAAAGTCTTTGAACTTTTGTGGTGGAGGTACCTGAAGGAGTGGACCAATATGGTTAATCTTCGAACTTAGACTAAGTTTGGACAAAATGTTACGAAGGCCAAATTTTGGACCAAATCGGCAGATACGTCCGAGAGTAATCTTGCGATCCAACCCCTACACACGGTGTCATAGGTGTTTTTTGCAACTTTCAGGCTATTTTGTCAGCGATTATGGACTTGATCCTGATGAAACTTGTACCGTCGTATGGGGAGAAGTGAATACAAGTTGTTACAACAAAAATCTAAGCGATTCTAGATCAGGTTCTAAACTGAACTTTTCCGTAATTTTGTGTGGGATGTACCCGAAGGAATGGACCGATTGGGTCCAACTTTATCTAAGTCTGATGGGAATTGCGCGATGTGCAAAGTATGGACAAGTTCAGTTACTCCCTTCAAGAGTTATCGAGCGCATACATTTTCAGAACATTTTCGAACTTTTGTGGTGGAGGTACCGGAAGGAGTGGACCGATATAACCGATCTTCAAACTTAAATTAAGCTTGGACAAAATATTACGAGAGCCAAATTTTGAACCGTATCTGTTGATCCGTTCGAGATCAACGGAGAAAGAGAAAGTCTGGCTCCAGCTAGACAGACTGACTGAGGGACTGGCTAAATCAACTCCAAATTGTCTGAATCGGATTTCGTGCAAACATACGTGGGATCTAAAACCATTATTTCGATGAGGCACATTTTGCCCGTATGAAAGTGTATACGAATATACCCTCGTTAGAATAAATGTTGAGGGTATAATAATTGTTCCACAAACATCCCAGATGGGACAAGAGAGACTTCTCTCACATCAATAAGTGCACCCCGATGCATATTATCTCAATGATATGGGACCTACAGTTTATCGCCGAGTCCGAACGGCGTGTCTAACACACCACCAGGGGTACCACCGTGGTGCAATGGTATGCACACCCGCTTTACACGCATAAGGTCGCGGGTTCGACTCCCCGGCCAGGCAACATCAAAACACTTTTCAACGGTGGCAAAATACCCCTCAGTAATGCTGGCGACATTTCCTGAGTATTTCAGCCATGTAAAACATCTCTACAATGCTGAGGGTATAACCAATGTTTTAAAGCTTGTCTGAAAGAGTTATTTTCAATGCAAAGATTTAGATTTGAAGAGGTAAAATATATAGGAATGTAGGTGAAACCACTGTGGTTGCTATTATTCATACACATACATACATTTGTACCTCCACTCGAATATGTAAATAGTCAAACTTGCATAAATGTTATGCTTGCTACATCAAGGACATTCAGACGGACGTACGGGCGGTTTATTGAATTGTAGTGGTCCTATTGTATTTGAAATATTTGTGCTGCAGACAGACATTTGCCATTGCATAGGACAGCAAACAAAAACTCATGTTTCTAACATAAATATACACAAAACGTTGATTGTGTCTCATTGCGTTTGTATTGTTGTATCCTTTCGGAGCGTGTAAATAAGTAGTGGCTTTGTTCGCTCACTCACTGACAGAGTGCCAATGTGTGATGGGGACATTAAGTGATGCAGTTGAGTAGTTGTATGCATTGCAGCGAACAATAAAAGGACATGCCACTTGCGGTTACAAAATGTTGATATTACTGCCATTACCACTACTGCCATCTCCATCTACACCACCACCACGACAGTTGTTGCCACAAAACACTGCTGCTGGCAACTGGCAAGTTTTGCCCTGCCGCTGATATGTTAGCTGTTGTCATTGTTGATGCTGATGCTGCTGCTGCCACTGGCGTTTTTTATGTAATCTATGTTAAACATTTTATGAATAAATAATAACAAAACACAATACTCTGCTGTGCACCACACGGACGTCGAAAGCCCTTAGTTGTTGCACAGTTTATGAGCACCGCTCGCTGCACAGTCAGTCTTATATAAACACTAAAAATCATATACAAACAACCAACTTAAAATACTCACTAGGCTTTTGCATTCAAGTGGTTGGTGGAAGTGCTGTTGTTTAATATTTAACTGTTGTTACTTGGCTACGAGGGCGGGAAGTTGTTGGTCGTAGAGATTTTTGATTCAGGTTCTGGTTTGGTTTCCTATTAAAAATCAACTCAAGGACCCACAAATCCCAATGGACTAAATTAATTAATTAGCAAAGACATATAATATAATTAGGTGGGACATTTCCATTGCTATTATACCTCGCAGATGGAACTAGATTCTAACATAATGTTATGTTAATTGTCTGTTATACCCAAACGCCATCTATGGTTTAATATTAAAATTCGATTCGAGATTATTCTTAGTAAATGTCGCCAAAGATAAATCAGATTTGAATAATATATGCATGTTAGTCTGATGATACGGTTGCCATATAATCTATTAGTTTCTGAAGTTACACACTCTCGCTACGATCGTGGTTTTTCAAACGATGTTTATTATAAGATCGTCACAGACGACGAATCTTGGATCTATACGAATGAGCCCGAAACAAAATAGCAATCGACCGTGGGGGTATTAGAAGATGAGCCAATTCCAACGAACGTTGATCGTGGAAGAAGCACTTCAAAGCAAATGATTACACTGCAATTTGTTTGCCTGAAGTCTTCTGAGAAATTCGAAAAGCGAACAAGAGAAGACGACTCATTGTGCACCGTGACAATGCGAGCTCTCACACATTTGTTCAAACCACCGCCTTTTTTACCGGACAAATGGTGAACTTGGTGGGTCATCCGTGGAAAAAGTGCTTCAATAATTGGTTTGAGCCCAAGAAAAAGTGTATAAATCACGCTGGAGACTACTTATGAAAACAATAAAACTATTTATGATGATAAATATTCGCTTTTTCATTGTTAGGCCAGAAAGTTATCGAACAGGACCACACGGACTACCTTCAGTAAAAATTCCAAAACTATTATCGAACAGTATTTAAAATCTTACTTACTTAGCTGGCCCATTACAGAACATTTGTTCCATAGGCCGAACTAAGAAAAGATCTCCATTTCTCTCTATTTGTTGCTTCGCACTATGGAATACCGCGCCTTTTCATCTCTTCATCCACTTGTTTGCGCCATCTATTACCTGGCCTGCCAATTCTGCGTGCACCGCCAAGCGGTCCGTATTTATACGCCTTTTTAGCGGGTTCATCATCGCTCGCTCATTCTTATGATATGGCCTAGCCAACGCAATCGCTGCATCTCGATACGTTTAACTATATTGATGTCGTTGTATAGCTGATACAGCTCGTGGTTCATGCGACGTCGATATTCACCGTCAACGCAGATTGGTCCGTAGATCTTTCCAAGAATTCTTCTCTCAAACACACCAAGCACTGCCATGTCTGCTTGCGCAAGTACCCAGGCTTCGGAGCCATACATCAGCACAGGTAGTATCAGTGTTTTGTAGAGCGTTATTTTTGTTTGACGAGATGTGGCTTTTCTTTTAAACTGCTTACTTAAACCAAAGTAGCATCTGTTGGCCAATACAATTTTTCTTTTTATTTCACAACTGATGTCGTTTGTCGTGTTTACGTTTAGGTGCCGAGGTAGACGAAGTCTTTTACTACCTCAACAGTTGGCCCGATCTCTATGGACGCATTGCGCGTCGACACCATCAACTTAATCTTCCCCCCGTTTACCGCCAGACCCACTTTAGGAGATTCTCCTTCGACCTTCATAAAAGTATCGGTTACTTCTTTTACTGATCGTCCCATGATGTCTATATCATCAGCATAAGCAAGTAACATGTGGCTATTGGTGTAGATTGTGCCACTTCTTTTGACGTTTGCCTTTGCCTATAACCTTTTCCAGCAGGATGTTGAAGATATCACACGAAAGGCTGTCTACTTGTCTGAAACCTCTTTTGGTACTAAATTCTTCAGAGAGGTTCTTTCATATTTTAACTGAGGACCTCGTGTCAGTTAAAGTCATTTTACAAAGTCGGATGAGCTTTGCGTGGATACCAAATTCAGACATGGCTTGGAATACCTTTGAACGCAGCGGGCTGTCGAAGGCTGCTTTATAATCGACAAAAAGGTTATAGGTGTCGATCTCCATCTCTTGGGTCTTCTCCAGGATTTGCCGCAGGGTAAATATCTGGTCAATGGTGGACTTGCCAGGTCTAAAGCCGCATTGGTATGGTCCAATTATCTCGTTGACCATAGGCTTTAGTCGTTCGCACAATATCCCTGACACGATCTTGTAGGCAATAGGGAGTAGACTTATGCCCCTATAGTTAGAGCATACAGTCTTATCTCCCTTTTTGTGGACTGGGCACAGGATACTCAGGTTCCAATCCTCGGGTACTCGTTCTTCCTGCCAGATGGTGTTAACTAGCTGATGACCTTATCAGCGTGTCGCCTCCGGTTTTGAACAGCTCGGCTGGTAAGCCATCGGCTCCTGCTGCCTTATTATTCTTCAGCCGATTTATTGCCGTCTTTACCTCATCATGGCTGGGCGGTATACATTCAATACCATCTTCTGGGATTGGGTCTGTGGTATCTTCGTCGTCTTCGCTGCTATTGGATACCAACAGTTTGGAAAAATGTTCTTTCCATATCCTGAGCACACTATCTGTATCAGTTACCAAATTACCTTGTTGGTCTCTACAGGAGGACGTGCCTGTACCAAAGCCATCAGTTTGATGCTTCACTCTTTGGTAGAATTTTCGGACTTCGTTCTGTCTCCTGTACATCTCTATTTGTTCACACTCCCTCTTCTCCATCTCTCTCTTTTTCCTGCGGAAAAGACGTTTCTCCTCTTTCCTTTTCTCCCGATATCCCGATTGTAAAGTAACCCTATATGCCGCATTTTTTTCTTCGGTAGCAGCACGACACTTCTGATCATAACATGGATTCCTTGGTGGAGGTCTCTGGTATCCAAGTATGGATTTTGCGGCTGTTTGCATGGAGTGGGCAATACGTTGCCATTGCGCTGATATGTTATCGGGATGAGGAGTGCTTTGATTAAGCAATTGGGCTAGTTGAGTGGAATTTGCTGTGGCTATCTGTTGTGATTGCAGCTTACCGATGTCTAACTTTCGTGTTGTGTCTGTTCGTACTTTGTTTGCTACGTTTAACCGGGTGCGTACATTTGCTGCAACAAGGTGGTGGTCCGAGTCTATGTTTGCTCCTCGGAACGAACGCACATCCAACACGCTCGATGAATGTCTTCCATCTATCACACACATTCACACATGGAGACAGCCAGTTGCCCTTATAGATGTCGAAATCTGGTGCTGCTAACTACCAATTTTTTGCCGCTGCGAAGTCTATCAGTCTCATACCGTTGTCAGATGTTTCACTGTGGAGACTGAATTTCCCGACTGTTGGGCCAAAGATATTCTCCTTTCCAATTTTGACATTAAAATCGCCTAGAATAATTTTAATGTCATGGGCAGGACAACGGTCCTAAGCGCTCATAAAATATATCTTTCCTTGTCTTCAGTGGGTGCATGAGCGCAAATAAAGCTGATGTTGAAGAATTTAGCTTTTATTCGAATTGTAGCATGTCCTACATTCACCAGGTGTTTTAACCTCCGACCAACTACAAATCCGCAACCAAACTCATGCTTTTGCGTCATGGCAGCTATAATACAGTGCGTCACCTTTAGATGTTGTTGTGACGCCTTTCCCATTCCATCGTACTTCCTAGTACTTTTCCAGTGCATATGCCAATGCGTAAACTGCACCTTCTCTATAAAGAGTGCGAACATTCCATGTGCAGATTCGTAGATCATGGTCCTTAAAACGTTTGCGCGGGTCGTCAACTTTAGAGGGATTTGTTTTTCTTTTCTTTTGTTTTTTCATAATAGGCTGCTTTTTCTATGGGGGGGTTACTAACCCTGCGCCAAACCCAAAGTTTTTAACGTTCTTATGGGTGAACGCTCGGCACATTTTAGCTCACTACCTTTAACGGGTGTTAAAGGCAGCTCCCCAGGTGACACCACGGGGAGGTCAGCGTCCACTTGAGATGAAGAGGGACCAAGATAAATCCTGGACTTTGCCATGTTAAAGCCGGTCAGGACCGTTCCTTGGTATCTTTCATCCCCTACGTATTTAAAATCAGGAAGTATATATTTGCCAACGAAATAAATTTTATCATTTTAATCATATAATAAAACAATTGTGAACTTTTGTTCAAGAGGTGCATCTTCGAACTTGATCTATGTTTGAAAGAAATATTCCGATGTACAAAGTTTGGGACAGGTACCCGAAGGTGGTATATTCCATCTTCTAGTCCACTTCGGAAGAAATATTACGATGTTGAATGTTCGGACCCAAAAGAGTTATCGTGTTAACCAGGTAGATCGTCTCCAAATTTTCCGAAATGGATTTGTGTTTTGGAGTCTAAACCCATTATTTCAATTATGCTGAGAGTATACGACTTGTACAGAGCATTCTTACGGATGTTGAATTCTTTCCATGTTCACTTCTAAAAACGTAACCACAATTTGCATACCAACATCCCTAAAACACATTCCGCTAGTAATGAAGTTCAACACTTTAAATGACAAAAATGTTGTTGCTGTTTTTGATGCAGTCACAGTAATGTCGTATTTTACCAACCAAACCTACATACATAACATAGGTTTTTTTCATTCTAAAATGCATTTGATTCCAGTAAATAATACCAGCGAATACCAGTTGAGTTAGCGTAGAGTAAAAACCACGCAGAGAAAACTAACATTGCGCCAAATGGAGGAATGAACGAAGCGGCGAACCTACAAACAAAGAAAGGACCTTAGAGACTTCTGTTAAAGTCATTGTGACAAAGAAGAAAGCAAACAGCAAAAAAGTTGCAATGTTTGTGTTTTTTCATCCAACAAAACAAAATTCCCCCCAGAGTCGTATAAATATTTTATGCCTGGTCCTAGTAGTTCAGTTCTAGTCAGGCCTGGGGTCGTGCCACTAACTTAACAATGATAAAAACACAAGAAAGAATAAAAGGGGGGCAACCGAAAAGTATGTCACATGTTTCATTTTTCTTTGTTTGGGAAAGCAAAAGGCAATAGAGCCGGAAAGAAAGAGAGAGAGTGAAAATAAATGAACTGTATTTGCTGGCAATTTGTATTGTGTGTGTATGCGCGACAAACGGATGATATAAAGTGTTGGTTGGCCAAGGCATGACTGGTGGCCACTTACCCCATTTTTTTTCGATTCCACTGTTTGTACTTCATTTCATTTAGAGGCTCATTTGTTTGATTCCGCTTTTTTATGTTCGTTTCTTCTTTGTCTCTTTACAGCTGCCCCTTTTTGGCCACACGTATTAATCCCATTATACCCATTGTTGGTGCTATTTTGTACTTTTTTACTATGAGTTCCTTGCTACGAACGACCTTCACAGATCCCGGTGTTATACCGCGTGCCTCATATGATGAGGCAGCCTATATAGAAAAACAAATTGGTAAGTTTTCCCATTTCATATTCTTATCTTGGACATTTGATTACTTTGCCAACCATAATATCACAACAACAAGCCATCATGTGATGGTCAACTTTTATGGCCAATTTGTAGAAACATACAAACATACATATATTGTGTTGTGGTAGTTTGTGTTTAGTTTTATTGTTTATTATTTTCCTTTTTCTTCTGCTTTTATGAATGTGTTTTTTTTATTTTATTCTCTTTTGCAGAAGTGCCAAATTCATTAAATAGTCCCACATATCGACCGCCACCACGTACAAAAGAAGTCCTTGTCAAAGGACAAACCGTAAAACTGAAATATTGTTTTACATGCAAGATCTTCCGACCGCCCCGTGCTTCACATTGCAGTTTATGTGATAATTGTGTTGATCGTTTTGATCACCATTGTCCTTGGGTAAGTAAAGGAATAGACATTGTTTTTATTATTGTATGGGACACTTTATATATTTTTACTGCATTCAATAACAATGACATGACTGGTCATGACCATCATAAACAAAATCATAAAATTCGCATAATTTGTTATGTGAAAGTCAAGTAAATAGAGTACCTAGATATGCTTGCAGCTGCGAACAAATAATAAATTTTATAAGTACAACACTCAGAAATGTCAAAATGAAAACAACATCACGTTTTGTTTACGGTTTTCAAAAACATGTTGCAAAATATTTTGATTTCGGTGTTTCTTTGGAAAAGCCGAAAAGTAAGTGTGATTCACATTCATATGGGAATACTAGACACTTAAAGAGTTCGGTTTTTCGCTAAAAAGGCATCATTCCAAAAACTGAGAAGCCAATTGATAATTCCCTTCGCCGGGATGAAATCATGATATTGGTAGCGATCAGTAAAATTTTGCAACACTGTCAGTTCGTTTTGAAAAACATCACTCTCTGTAATAGAGGGTAATAAATGAAGTTGAGCCAATGGGGGAATACTCCACTCAAGCAATCAAATTAGTTTTCAAAAACAGTCAATCTTTTCAATAACGCAGCCGCTGGGAACGAAGAATTTCTAGGTCATAGAGAAAATTCGTTATAAAGAGAAAATTTAGTTTGAGAACTTTTTACTTTTGTACTTTTTAAAACAATGTGTTATATAGAATTATGTGTCATACGGATGATTGTCATGGAGAACATCGATTGAATTCACAATTTTGGAAATAAAATAAAAAGTTGTTGACGACATTCAGAATCGAGATTCCTACATGACTTTAGCATGAGTGCCCAAGTGGTTAATGAGTGGTAATTTTTACAGTATGGCCTGGGCCATGACACTGTTGTCGAGGTATATGTATACGAGGACTGCACGATAACCTTCTAGTCTAGGCGACACTGCGTGTTGCCAGGCGTCATTTGTTTTTTGGAAAGTTTGCCAGTTTTTAACCTAAATGTACTCAGGACAATTTGACATACGATCATGTGTAGAGTTGCAGATGCTACTATGGTCTAAGTAAGAGGTAGTTTACACTATATATCAATGTCATATGACACGAAATAAAAACATTCCATATTTACCCACGGAGGCAATGTGGAGACGTAGTTTTTTTACATTTTTGCTGATGTGGACGCACAGTAAATGGCTTAAGGAAAATCTCCAATATTACACATATTAGCGAATATATAACGATGGAAAATTTCATGTCATATGACATTTACATATAGTGTAAACTACCCCTAAGCAATTTAAAAACAAAGCCACATCTCGTCAAACAAAAATAACACTATACAAAACGCTGATACTACCCGTGCTAATGTATGGCTCCGAAGCATGGGTACTTGCGCAAGCAGATAAGGCAGTGCTTGGTGTGTTTGAGAGGAAAATTCTTCGAAAGATCTACCGGCCGATTTGCGTTGACGGTGAATATCGACGTCGTATGAACCACGAGCTCTATCAGCTATACAAAGACATGAATATAGTTAAACGTATCGAGATGCAACGATTGCGTTGGCTAGGCCATATCATGAGAATGAGCGATGATGAACCCGCTAAAAAGGCGTATGAATACATGCCACATGGCGGTGCACGCAGAATCGGCAGGCCTAAGCTTCGATGGAGCAAACAAGTGGATGAAGAAATGGAAAGGCGCGGTATTCCAAAAAGTCAAGCGAAAAACAGAGAGGAATGGAGATCTTTTCTTAGTTCGGTCTATGGAACAAATGTTCTGTAATGGGCCAACTAAGTAAGTAAGTAGTGTTGTTTACAGTGACATGAAAAAATTAACTTTGCAAAAAAATTGAATTTACTTAGGAAACACAAATTTCGACGATGATAATCACGGCAAGAATGCATCGGTCAAATTAAATCTTTATATGTCGACAAAGGGGCATCCTATATAATAACAAGTAAAAAAGTGTCAGTCGGCTTTGTCGACAGATATATACCCTCAGCCAATGTGAAGTGAAACTTTCACCTACGGACAGATCGAATGTATTTAAGGTCTCTTCTGAATTTTGTGGTCCTTTTTTGGACATTTGAACTTGCCGACAAAAATGTGAATTAGGAATTAACTGCACTAAGACACAAATGTTGAACTTTTGTGGGGGAGGTACCCTTAGGGAGGACCGATATGGGCCATTTTTTAATTTAAACTACATTTTGACAAAATATTAGGAGATTCAAAGTTTTGACCAAATTGGTTGCCCCATTCAAGTGATATCGTCCTAGCATTTTAGTGACATTTTGTTAAATATTGGGGAGAAGTACAGGAAGTTGTGGGTGCCACCGTGGTGCAATGGTATGCACACCCGCCTTGCACGCTATAGGTCGTGGGTTCGATTCCTACGCTAGACAACATCAAATTTTCAACGGTGGCAAAATACCCCTTAGTGATGTTGGCGACTTTTTCTGAGTATTTCAGCCTTGTAAAACTTCTCTACAAGTGGTGTCTAGGACACGCCGTTCGGACTCGGCAATAAACAGTAGGTCCCATATCATTGAGCTAATATGAATCGGGGTGCACTCATTGATATGAGAGAAGTCTCCCTTGTCCCATCTGGGATGTTTGTGGAACAATTATTACCGGAAGTTGTGGACCGGTATTGCCCCATGAAACTAAGTTTGGATATAATATGACGAAGACCAAATGTTGGACCAGCTCGATTCAACAGTTCGAGAGTTATCGTTCGCTCCGACCGCCACATATGATTTCCCAAGAAATATGGACTCGCCCCTGAAAACACGTTTACCGTCTAATGGAGGCAGCGAATGCTAATCGCTTCAACATAAATCAAAGTGATTCGAGAGCAGGTCTTAAAGTGAACTTATCCGAAATTTTGTGTGAGAGGTACCAGAAGGAGGAGACAAATATAGTTCATATTCCAGTCTGATCTATATCTGGTGGATATATTAGGATGTGCAAAGTATGGATTACATCAGCCACTCTCTTCAAGAGTGCGCACAATTCTCCGAACATTTTTCAACTTTTGTGGGGGAGGTACCTGAAGGAGTGGACCGATATGGCTTATCTTTAAATTTGAACTATGTTTGGACAAATTACTACGAAGGCCAAATTTTGGACCGAATCTGCAGATCCGTTCGAGAGTTATCTTGCGCTCCAACCACTACACACGGTGTAATAGGGGCTATTTGCAACGTTTAGGCTATTTTCTCAGGATGTATGGACTTGCCCCTGATAAAACTTGTACCGTCGTATGAGGGGCAGTGAATACAAGGTGTTGGAACAAAAGTCAAACCGATTCGAGACCAGGTCCTTAACTGAACTTTTCCGAAATTTTGTGTGGGAGGTGCCCGAAGGCGTGGACCGATTGAGTCCATATTGAAACCTCATCTAAGTTTGGTAGTAATATCACGATGTGCAAAGTATCGACCAAGTCGGTTATTCCCTTCAAGAGTTATCGTGCGCACAAATTTCCTGAACTTTTGTGTCGAACTTAAACTAACTTTGCGATACCCAACTTTTGGACCAAATCGGTTCATCCGTTCGAGAGTTATCGTGCGCACCAGTCAGCCAGACAGACAGAAAGACGGACGGACATTGCTAAATCGACTTCAAATTGTCTGAAACACATTTCGTCCAAACATACTTGGGGTCTAAAATCATTATTTCGATGAGGCACATTTTGCCCATATGAAAGTGTATATACCCTCGTTAGCATAAATTCTGAGGGTATAATAATATTTGTTCCACAAACATCCCATACGGGACAAGGGATGAGTGCACCCCGATTCATATTAACTCAATGATGTGGGACCTACTGTTTATCGCCGAGTCCAAACGGCGTGTCTTGAGACACCACTTTGTAGAGAAGTTTTACTCAGGAAATGTCGCCAACATTACTGCCACCGTTGAATATTTTGATGTTGACTGGTCGGGGAATCGATCCCACGACGTACAGGGTGCAAGGCGGGTGTGCATACCATTGCACCACGGTAGCACCCAAGTGCCATCCTATAGCACTATGAAAAACTGGTTTAATGGATTTAATGAGGGTCTTCCAAAAACGGCCGTTGTGCCAGAAAAAAAAATAATGCCGTACGTGGACGAATAATGCAAGATCGCGATGTTATATACCGTGAGATAGATGCATCCTTGGACATATATTCCACCAACTAACATTTGATATTGCATGAACACCTGGCCGCAAAAATGGGGTTTACTCGTTAGCTCCAGCACAATTTGATAATCGCTCAAAAAAGGCTCTTGTCGATTGGTGCAAACGACGTTTATAAGATCGTCCCAGACGAATCTTGGATCTATGCGTATGAGCCCGAAAAAAATCAGCAATCGACCATCGGGGTCTTCGAAGATAAGCCAAATGCAACGAAAATTGCTCATGGAAGAAGCACATCGATGCAAATGGTCACCTGTTTCTTCGGCTAAACTGACCATGTGAGTACTATACGACTTGAGAAACGTACGATGCTTAATTTTGAGTGGTACGCTACAATTAGTTTGCCTGAAATAATGATTCGACTTCAGGCAAACTAATTGCACCATGACAGTGCGAGCTCTTACACATCGATTCAAACCAGCGCCCTTTTTAACCGACAAAACGTGGAATTGATAAGTCATCCGCCGTACCGTCCTGTGTTCGAACCCAATGACTCCATTTGATTCCCGCACATCAAGACAAAAAAGCGTGATCAACGGTTTGCGTCGCCAGAAGGTGCTGTTGATACGTTCAAAAACGATTTTTTGGAACTGTCACAATCGAAGTGAAAAAAGTGCTTCAACAATTGGTTTGAGCACATGAAAAAGTGTATAAATAATTCTGGAGACAACAATAAATCTATTTTTGATTGTAAATATTCGCGTTTTCATTGTTAGGCGTATAGCTCAAACACCTCGCGTTTCAAAATCATCCAAATTGTGTGCCTAGGCCTCTCAGTCATATTGCAACAAGGGGTAGTAGTATCAGACTGCATTGGTCGTGCCAGAGGTATATTTTATAGTATTTTGTATAGTTCAAAGACTTTAGGCTTTGAATATAATGGCTTTCGATTTCACAATTTCGAATTAGCCTTGTTCGTCCGTTTATTTGTTTGTATTGTTGATTCGTACGTTAACTCCAAAAGAACAGCCGATGTGATGCAAACCTTGCTTGTATCTGGTTTAAATATATACCATTTAAAGATCCTCTCATTGTGGTAGCTTTTCCTCGGAGTACTGTATTAATTAAATTAAATAACGCGCATTCCTCTTCCGATTTGTCACTGTCACGCGGTTGAAAAATATCCCGAATGCAAGAGTGATTTACCCGTTGCCTACAATCTACTCAATCCTGTACTAATTTTACATTGATTCGGGTTGTTTATCCACTTTTTCCGCTTGTGCTTGCATCCGCAGAATACAAGCTTATTTGCTAGTCCCACTTCGGAGGACCCAATGGACAACATTTGAACTTTTGCGTAAAAATTAGCATTTAGGGGCCTCTCAGGATACGTCGAGCTTCCTGAGCTAATTATATGAAAGCTCAAAATACTCTCAAAAGGAATAACCGATTTATATCAAGTTCCAAGACTGTCGTATTGGTCAGGATATTAATAATAGATTAAATCAGAAGGTACGGGTACAGTCCAACTTCTACTGGATGTTCATACCATCAATATGATATTTTCGACATTTACATCCAGCGTCTCCTTAGCAGATTATTTTTTTGAAGTTGTTTTTTTTTTTACACCTGGAAAAGTTAAACACATAATGTCAATGTCCGCGGCAAAAGCGAGTGCCATGATATTTTGTTCGAAACACCATTTCGCATAACCTTCGGCTGCATAATGTTAATATAACAAGATGGGCTCTTCCCTCGCTTGAAAGCCAGATGGTGATAACTACACCTCGTCATCATATCGTCCCTGATCTAAAACAGTTCGACAGGTAAGTCATAAACACCTGCTACCTTATCATTCTTAAGACTGCTTTCTGCTGTCTTGACCTTATTCTACCTACGCGTTCAATGCGTCTTCTGGGATGAGTTCTGTAGCAGTTTTCTCATTGCTTCTGCTGCGTACCAATCCGTGGGAAGACATTCTTTCTACAACTCCTATTACGAGATTACTACCGAAAAAAAAACACAAACGCAAACCCATTTTTTGTTTCATGTAACCTATACTACGGTGTGTCATCTTTAAATATTGTTGCAAGCATGTCGGCATGTCTCCGTACATGCGGAGAGGTAAAGACTTTTGAAGTGCAGCAACACTATTTAATTCAATTTCTTACTGTTACTTTAGTAGCTCCACCGATAACAATCACGAACTTTCTTTTTTACTTGCAATTATGGAGAAACCAAAATAAGTTCTGGATTACGACATGTCATGTCCTACATCTAACCCGTCCAAATACACTAAATTCCGATTCATATTGAACTATGGTAATAGTCGTGCAGATCTGCAATTAATAGGCAAAACAAACCTCACTATATTTGGAACCACAATACGACTGTATTTTGCTACAAAATTACAGTTGACTGTCGATGCTACTGCTACTCAATTTCTGTTTCCACAGGAATTATTTTCAACAAAATATAACTTTATTATTTAAATGAAAAAGTTTTAAGGTCGCCTTTTCTCATTTTAAAAAGATATCCCTTGGACAATTCTTACCTTGCCGCCCAGACCTAAATAAAAGCATAAAGAAAATAAAATCATTAACATTTTCCTCCTCTAAAGTTTTATAAATTGTTTAATGCTGCCGTTCTTAATGAAAATCTCTGATTATTTAGCATAATTTGCGGTAAAGTTTCGTGAAATCCTTGGTGTAATTAACGCCTAAAAGGATTCCACAATAACAAAACGTGCCACTACAACATCAGCGGCAGCAGCAATTTACCAAAAATACAGCTGCTTATCAATTTCCCGTGTATTCAAACAAAAAGGAAGAAAACAAATCCTTTAATTAATTAAGTCAATCCTCCTTCATTTTCTTACCTTTCGAGAAAAACGTATTTGTTGAAATTCCATAGCCGCAACTTTGCTTCAATGATTTTGAGGTTTTCCTTATTTTCATTTCAACATCAAGCTTTTGATTGGCAGTCATTTCTTTTGTGTGCTGAATGCTTTTGCCTCGTTATTGCCCTCGATAATAATTAGGTTTTGTTTCCATGGGAAATTTGCGGGCTTAACACAAGCTAAACACACACACACAACTGCCAACAATGCTTCGTACCTTCGAACAATAACGTCATTAGTAGACTGCGGAATCCTATGCAAATGCATATATGGTTAGGATGGTCGTAGAGAAAATCTGATTAGACAGAAACTCGTTTTATTACAAAATAAAACGAATTAGGCCCAGAAATTTTTGCATATTTTGCATATTCTGCATATCGTGCATATTTTGACATATTTGTACATATATGCATAAAATGAGCATATGCAAAACCATATGCAAAAATATATTCAAGGATTTGTGGTCTAAAAATCCCACCAAAATGGCTGAAATTTGGTATTAAGTCTTTGTTAGGGGTATGCAACTTTATAACTGAAATCTGTCCGCATAGGTCGACGTCTTCATATAGCCCCCATAGAACGGTACCTACCGATATTCGGTATTTTAAAAGTTGTAGCCTCAATATCCCACCGAAATGACTGAAAATTGGTATTTGGTCTTCGTTGGGGGTATAAAACACTCCACCTGAAATTTGTCGGCATAGGTCCACGTCTTCATATAGCCCCCATATAATGGGACCTCCCGATTTTCTGTAGTTTGAAGGTTGCGGCCTCATTATCCCACCGAAATGACTAAAATTTGGTATTTGGTTTTCATTGGGGGTATAAAACTTTCCACCAGAAATTTCTCGGTATAGGTTCACGTCTTCATATAGCCCCCATAGAACGGTACCTCCGGATTTCTGGTATTTTGAAGGTTGTGGCTTCAACATCCATCCAAAATGGCTGAAATTTGGTATTAAGTCTTCCTTGGGGGTATAAAACTTTCCACCTGAAAATTTTCGATATAGGTCCACGTCTTAATATAGCCCCCATAGAAGGGTACCTCCCGATTTTCTGTATTTTGAAGGTTGTGGCCTCAATATCCCACCGAAATGACTGAAATTTGGCATTTTGTCTTCGATGTGGGTATAAAATTTTCCACCTGAAATTTGACGGTATAGGTCCACGTCTTCATATAGCCTTCATAGAACGGTACCTCCCCATTTTCGGTATTTTAAGGGTTGTGGTCTCAATATCCCTCCGAAATGGCTGAAATTTGGTATTAAGTCTTCCTTGGGGGTAAAAAACTTTCCACCTAAAATTTGTCGGTTTAGGTTCAGGGCTTCATATAGTGCCCATAGAGCGATACCCCCCGATTTTCGGTATTTTGAAGGTTGTGGCTGTGGTTATACATTTCTCTATTTTATTGACTAGTCTGAAGAGAATTTTAAACAAAAAAAAAAATTACACACAAACATTTTTGTACCCATTATTGAAATATTTGTTGCATAAGAAAATATGTAAAATGCATAAATTTTGCATATGCAAAAATTTATGCATTTTGCATAATTTTGCATATGTCATATGTTTCGATTGCAATGTAATCAGAAGCCAAAAATATGCCCAGTCTCAAAATTTGACATGAATCGGACCAAAAATAGGGGTTGCATAAAATTCCGCTGTCTAGTCATTAGCCATTACAACCATCAAACATTCATTCGGCTAAATGAAGGCACGTTTATCAAAGGTTTTTGTGATCACAAACAGTTTTATTTGAATGTTGACAACTACAGGGTGGTGTTAATTATGTCCAAACAAATTGGAAGAAATTAGAAGGAATATAAACATGCTTTCCGACAGTACCATATCTCTTGGAAGTGGTTTTTGTTGTGGATTGTAGTTTCAAATTCTGTAACTTTGGATGGATTTTCAAGTCCTTAAACCAAAAGTTTTTTGTGTGACCTTACTTTTGCCACACCCTGTATATGTGTGAATATATGTGTGTGCTGTAAAGTTCCGTTGCTAATTGACGCATTTGTTTGAAGCTGTAATATTGCGTTGATTTTAATTTGTCACCACCACCTTTTATGCCTAACAAAGCAGACAATGTTGTGACAACAAAGCCTAGTCTCAGACAAATGACTGACTGACTGATAGACTGGTTGCGTTGTTTGAACAAAGCGCTTAATACAGTGTATGCTGGTCATTTCTTTGACGATAATTGGCAAAAGTCAGTCACTGGCACATTACACTCAAAGAAGAGCAGCAGCTGTTGCAGAAGCAACATAGACAGACGAATGAATAAAAACAAAACTGTCTCTATGAATTTTCCATTAAAAATAACGACAACAAACAGGATTGCTTTTAAACATGTGTTAACAAAAAAAAACAAAAACAAATATGGTGCTTTATGTAAACAAACATGTTGCTTCTCCCTTACGCATTGCTGCACACTTCTTTTGGCCTTTTACTGTTTCTCTTTCCTGCATGTACACCTCGCCGTCGTCAATTCAATTTCATAAATAAAACGACCTTCAAACAGTGTAAAAACGAAGGTGTTGTTGCTGTTCCTAAAAGTTGCAGCAGATAGAAATGGCCGTCAGCCTTTTAAATTTTTAGTAGATAGAAGAAAAATAACTTTAAAAGCAAAATGGAAACTGAAAATGTTATTTAAAAGGTAGAGAATAGTCATGAGGGGAAACTAGATGAATGAAAAAGCAGGTAAATTTTAAAATTTTTTTAAAAAAATAATCTTAACAAGTAAGAAAGTGTCAGTCGGCTTTGCCGACAGAGATACCCTCAGCCAATGTGAAGTGAAACTTTTAAGAAACATAAGAATTTTGTGGCCCTTTTTGAACATTTGAACTTGCCAACAAAAATGTGGATTAGGAATTAACTGCATTAAGACACAAATGTTGAGCTTTTGTGGGGGAGGTACCTTTAGGGAGGACCGATATGGGCTATTTTAGAAGTTAAACTAAATTTTAACAAAATATTAGGAGAACCAAAGTTTGGACCTAATTGGTTGCCCCATTAAAGTGATATTGTCCTAGCATTTTAGTGACATCTTTTAAATATTTGGAGAAGTACCGGAAGTTGTGAACCGGTATTGCCCCATGAAACTAAGTTTGGATAAAATATGATGAAGTCCAAATGTGGACCAAATCGATTGAACTGTTCGAGAGTTATCGTGACTGCCACACCTCTCGGGCTGTTTGCCTAAGAAATATGGACTTGTCTCTGAAAAAACTTTTACCGTCGTAATGGAAGTAGGGAATGCAAATAGCTTCCACAAAAATCAAAGTGATTCGCGAGCAGGTCTTAAAGTGAACTTATCCGAAATTTTGTGTGGGAGGCACCAGAAGGAGTAGACAAACATAGTCCATATTCGAACCTGATCTATATCTGGTAGATATATTTGGATGTGCAGAGTATGGATTACATCAGTGACTCGCTTCTAGACTTATCGTGCGCAGAATTTTTCCGAACATTTTTGAACTTTTGTGGGGGAGGTACCTGAAGGAGTGGACCGACATGGTTTATATTCGAATTTAAACTATGTTTTGACAAATTATGGACCGAATTGGCAGATCCGTTCGAGATTTATCTTGCGCTTCAACCACAACACACGGTGTTAAAGGGGTTTTATGCAGCTTTCAGGCTATTTGCTCAGGAAGTATGGACTTGCCCACTGTGAATAAAAGTTGCTATAACAAAAATCAAGGCGATTCGAAAACAGGTCCTAAACTGAACTTTTCCGAAATTTTGTGTGGGAGGTACCCGAAGGAGTGGACCGATTGAGTCCATACTGGAACCTCATTTAAGTCTGCTAGAAATGTCACGATGTACAAAGTATGGTTAATCCCTTCAAGAGTTATCGTGCGCACAAATTTTCCGAACATTTTCGAACTTTTGTGTGGGAGGTACCAGAAGGAGTGGACCGATATAACCCATCTTCGAACTTAAACTAAGTTTGGGCAAAATATTACGAAAGCCAAATTTTGGACCGAATCGGTTGGTCCGTTCGAGAGTTATCGTGCGCTCCAGCCAGCCAAACAGACAGACGGACGGACATTGCTAAATCAACTCCAAATTATCTGAAACACATTTCTCCAAACATACTTGGGTTCTAAAACCATTATTTCGATGTGGCACATTTTGCCCGTATGAAATTGTATATACCCTCGTTAGCATAAATGCTGAGGGTATAAAAAATATATAAATTTTGGCCAGTACAAATGTAGTTAGGCTAAATGATTAGGTCAAGCTTTAAAATCGTGGTTATTATGTAAACTAAAACTACCGAAACCGATTACATTTAACTCTTGACGTTGACACTGTTCCTGTCATTCTGGATAGGAATGAGTGGGTGTAAGACAGCCTGGCAATGTTCACCAATGGGTCGAAGAAGAACTGGATATCATACAATGCTGTGGATCTGTTTTAAAAACTTGTGGAACAGTTATAATTAATTTTTACCTGGGCACTGCAATGTTGAGAAAATGGGATAGTTTATGAATTAGCAAGTGTAGAACTGTGTCAAGCCACCGTTCTGCTTCTTCCTCGGTATCGTAGCCAATCTGGCCGGTAATCTCAGGATGTAGAACTGCATCCCTACTCTCACATAGCAAGTCAGAGATTATAATTGCTGTAGTCGTTATTACTGGTCACTGCCAACGAGAAAAGCTGAAAAGATCGAGCACCGTCTCTGCATGTACCTTAATCTAATGAACAAAGGACACAGGCTGTTTGGTGATCATGAGATTATATTTTTCTTTTACTTATCTTCGATATAACCCGCTGCTATGAAAAAATACTGCAGGACACAACGAGCTGAGAAACTGTTTTCAACAATAGCAGCTGCACATCCTACAACCTATCCTAACCTTGTTGTACATTGTGTCAGTTCTACACAAATCTGTATATCGCATAACCTTCTCTATCAGTATGTTGTTGTACCCTTGTTTGATACACCTTTTGTTACTAAACATTTCGGAGGCATTATGTCCTATTTTAACTGAGGAATGTCGTATCAGCTTTAATCCGTTGCACAAACTTAATAAGACTAGCAAAACACCGATCTCTTCTGTATTTTTATTTTCCAACATGTTTTCGTATGCAATATTAGCTCAATCGAATTATTTCGATATGGAGAAGTGTGGTTTTTACAATTTGATGAGATATATCCTCAGCCCTTGTGAATTGAGGCTGTCATCTATGGACAAATCGAATACACAACCGGAATCCTTTTTCCTAAAAATTATGTCTTTATAGGATTTGAACTTGCCGACAAAATATCTGAACTTTTAGGGTATTTATCTTAGCTATGCTATGGACGTTCCGAATAAATGCTTAAGTTTTGTTTGATGTGAACTAAAGAGCAAAAGTGTTGAACTTTTGTGGTGTAATTACCTTAATGAATGGACCAACATATAATCCATTTGGAAAGTGGATGTTATATGGGATAGTTTTGTAACAGAGGTATCCATGATTGTCTGATAAAGACCCTCTTGGAACTTAATATAGCAATTTTAACATGTGTAAAGTTTGAGCCGAATTAAATACTCAATTCATAAGCCATAGTAATTTTACTTGTTTTTTTAAGCTGTCGGTCTATTAAGAACAGACCGAAAGTCCGACCGAAATACGAAAAATTTCAAACCGATCAGAGACATGGCTTCGAACCGAACTTTTGCGAAAATTTTTTGGGGGGGGGGGGGGGGAAGTACCTGAAAGAGTGGACCTATATCTATATTGTCCATATAAACCCGTCTATGTCAGGAAGAAATATTGCGATGTGCAAAGTTTGGAATAAATCGCTTACTCAGTTCGAGAGTTATCGTGCGATCCAATTCAGCGCAAATTGTTAAACTTTTGTGGCGAATAAGTGGACGTATGTATATAGCATATCTTCGAATTTGATCTAAGTTGGGACAAAATAGTTCGCGGCCAATAGGTTAATCCGTTTGTAAGATATCTACGCTCCAGCCAGAGAGACGGACGCACTGATCTGCATAGACTTCGAATTGTCGGAAACGAATTTCGTCCAAACATACTTGGGGTCGTATTAGGGTTATGACTTGTTGACCTTTTATCTCAAAAACGATTTCCGTAGCGGGAATGAATGAACTAAAAGCAAACTAAAAGCGTTTGCGGTGCCAACTCGAAAACTAAACCGATTGCCATATATTTCTTATCAAGAGCATCAAAATCTAGTGCTTCATCCATCGATTTTGTAAAAAATATTTGATTTTAGATCTTTGTGAGAAGACCAGTAGGTCTTCTGACAGAAGGCTTGTAGAACTTGTACGGAAGACGTTAAATGTCCAATTATAATTCGAATATCATAGAACTTTACTTTTGCTTGCAAAAAATTAAAGCATCAATTAGACCATAAAATATTCTCTACATGCATTTTGTAATCAAAATATAGATGAAGAGATTTGACTTCAAAGGATAGTAGATATCCTATGAATCGCCCTCCAACTTTGTTTTTCAAAATAAATGATATTTTGAAAAACAATTTGGTGTCCCGAATTTTATGCTATATTTCTATAATTTAGAAAAAAAAGGCCGACTGCAGCAAAATTGCTCGACTCCGACTCCAAAACCCTGGATTTCGCTCAGTCATCCCCATATGATATAAAATGATATATGTAATGATATGGCGATAAAATTGGTGAGAAACAAAAGCTTATGTCATTTTGGTTATGTCGTGTGGCTTTAAAGCTTGTTTTGAGTTAATATATGCGCTTAAAGTGACTCCAAAAAATTGTTCGAAAAAGCTGATGTATGATAACATTAAAAGCATTGTGTGCGTGAGCTTTTTTCTATCGAATCACCTTTATAATTAAGATTTTAAGAGGTTGTAAAAGTCATATCCCTAGTATACCTACCCTCGACAAATTAAAGGCTGAGGGTAACAGCCTTCGTAAAACAGAAGGCAGCTTTTGATCTTGGCAAATAAAAAGTCGTCTATATGTATGGAATAGTTTTAAATTCAGATAGTCGGGTTAGCTAGCCTTCGGCCGGCATTTAATGTGTCCGTGTTAAATAGACTCAAATTCATATATACATTCAAAATGATCCTATCCTTAGTAAAAAGGGGCCATAATCCGCGATCTTTATGCTCATAGCGTCCAACATTTTGGATTGGCCATATATATCAACGTTGAACTTACATCACTCTCTTCTCAGTCCTTCCACCTGTTATTTCTTGTTTTGAAATACTTTACACTTTAAATTATGTGTGAAGGCATTTATAGTTTTGAAACTACTACCTACCCACTTCGTTAACTACTACTGCAACTTACTTAAGTTGGATACTGTGCCAACGATGTATTGCATTGCAGTTTTTTTTATCATTTCCATGAGCTATGAGTTAGTTTATTTTTATTGCATGGCCTTTGGGGGTGAAATATTTGCGTACATTTCTGATGTCTGGTGTGAAAGCAGAGAAGACCCTAGAAATTAAATGCATTTAAAAATGCAATGTCATATAAAATAAATTCCTTGCTCCTTCTAGTGGTAGAAACTCCTCTACACACCCTTGGAAACCGAAAACTTCAAGCATATTTAAGTTTTTTATGTAACTAGTCATCTTTTATACATTTGTACTTTTAATTAGTTAGTTATTTCCACCTTGGTGAAATATAAAAAAAAAATCAAAAATAGTAGAAGTTGTCGCAAAAGTATTATTATTCAAAGTGAATAAAAAGAAATGTGAACCATTTTCAAAAAAAGAAGATATAATAGCCTTTTGATTTGTTTGCTTGAAACAGAACAGAAACAAGTAAAAAATTAAATGTTGCGAATTATATTTTTGGGCGTCAAATTGGATTTTTTCATTTAGACATCAAAATGTAATGCAGACCAAAATATTACCATTAAAACTTCAAATTCAGATATTAATTACGAAACGTGAACCTATTTTATATATCACTGTGCAACATTTTTAAGGTGATCTTCTGCAAACAATTTGAACTGAGGATTTTTCGAAAGTACAGACCCAAACGACAAGAAACCCTAGTTGGGTTTTGTTGTGTCAGATCCAGCTCGGATTTTATGGCCCCATCTAAACATGGTTAAATATTGAGTTTTTAAAGAAATTCGGGGCTATATCTCTGAAACCAATGAGAATCTTCTTCTGGACTCTGAAGCAAATTTGTAGATAAGAACAAGAATAAAATATCTGGAGAAATAATGAAGTCGAAAAACTACATTTATTGCCTCAAATTTCAAAATATATGCAAAAATTCCACAATTTTTATACATTTCGCACCGTATTTCCAAAACCGTTAATTTTTTCTGAATATTTTCTTTTGGAAAAATATTCCCTGGAATGTAATACACAACTCTTCAGAACATGTCATTGTTGTAAAATGTCTCTATACCGTTGTTTTCAGCACATTTTTCAACGACGATTTAATAAAAATGTCAATAATGTAGTGAAATCCGAAATGCGAAATGCTGTTGATGTGAACTGTGTTTGAAATACGTGTTGTAAAAGATATGAAGTAAAATACCGCTGAAACAACATGAAGTAAGCAGTTTCAGAATGTTCTAAAGAATTGTTAAGAACTTTATTCGGAAGATTTTTGCAAAAAGTTACTTGGTTCAACTCCCAATAGTTTAGGCGATACTGACCAGAATTTTTATGTAAAATTTTCCATATTTTATAGATTTTGATGCCCTAGATGGAGTTTTTCTTATGTTGTTTTTTCAAAAGATAAGTTCTACTAGTTTAGGGCTACAATATTGCTAAAGACAGCAAGGTCAAATTCCTATTCGTTTCTGAGATAAAGGTCTGATCAATGCAAAAAAGTGTAAATTTAGCCCGGTTTAGATGAGGCCATAAAATCCGAACTGTATCTGACAGGACAAAACCCTACGAGGAAAAATTAACTTGACAGTTCAGAATTTTTTCGAGGTGTCGTTGGCAACGCAAAACGCTTTTACAAAAAAATCCTTTCGCAGGTAGCAATTTACCACAAAAGTATACAATATTTTTCAACAATAAAAATTCCAAATGTATGTAAATGTGATCTTTCAGATGAAAGAAAGAACTAGTAAAAAATATTTTTTTTTTTTAAAATTTATGATTTTTTTTTTTGGTCTACACAACTAGGAATAACCCCGTAATTCCCTTTCCGTGCCTTTTTAATGGTAAAGTTGCAAAAGATCGATCTGTCAAAAGGTTGTTCAAAAAGTACGAGAACGGAAAATGGCAGAGACGCCAAAAAAATGTAACAAATGTCGAAGCGGCCATACCAGCCAATCAGAAGCTTCACATGCTGCTAATTTTTATTTCCGCAAATTTGTTATGTAAAAAGTTTTTCGAGAGAAAGCTATTCAGCGGCATTTTTATTTGAAGAGACGTAGAAGTTTGTTACTTTTTGCAGTACGGCAAAAAGTTATGAAAATGTAAAAAAAAAATAAAAACTTTCTGGTTCTGTAACGAAGCTTATATGTCTTTTTCGAGAGATGGGTCTTAGCGAAAAAATATTCTTTTTAATGACTCTGAAGCGAATCAGCAAAAATTACCGTTCGGTTGAGTATCAACTTTTTTGTGATTTGTGAAAATTAAATATTATAGATCTATTGAGTTCATTTGCTAATTAAATTATTAGAGTAATCATTAGGGAAACAGGAACTAGAACGAACAACCCATATTAACAAATTCAACATTCTGATTGACAAATTGCTGTAAAAGCGAACCCAGTTATATCCTACCTTTATTGCTAAAAATTAAAAAAGGGACCTTGCATTGTAACAAGGCCTTTGATTTTATTCTTGTATGCTTTGAATTCACTTCTATTGTTTTCATGGCCTGTCAACATCTTTGTCATCCTGTTTGTTTTTGAAACTCAAACTTTAATTTTTTTATTCTTGTCCACTCTGTTCATTCATCTAATGTTCTTTTGTTTCTTTTCTAGGTTGGCAATTGTGTGGGTAAACGTAATTATCGCTTCTTTTATCTGTTTCTAGTCTCGTTGGCTTTTTTAGCCGTGTTCATATTTTCATGCTCTGTGACGCATTTAGTATTATGTAAGTACAACACCAAAAACAACAAAAAGAATAAAAATTGTCTTAATTAAAATTAAAATAAGGAAGGCGGCTACGTATAAAAATTCAAAGGAACCGCAATAGAACACCCCAAAAAAGGAGACAAATCCTCCTTTTTTTGTATAAAAAATGCAAAAAATCCACGATTTATCTTTCCTTTTGTGTGTGTGTGTGTTTTTTCGCATTTTTTCTTTTTTGTTGTTTTGTTTCTCCAATTTCCTTCTCATTGCAGTAATGAAAACTGAACAGGAAGTATTCGAAGTCATCAAAAAGGCACCATTTACCGTAATTGTGGTTTTTATCTGCTTCTTTTCCATTTGGTCTGTGATCGGTTTAGCGGGATTTCATACCTATTTAACCACCAGTGATCAAACAACAAATGAAGATGTAAGTTTTAATATAAAATGTTGTGTGTTGAAGTAATAAACCTCTTGCCCTTTTTTACTGTCTTTTGTTTTGTACTTTTCTGTGTTTTTTTTTCTGTTTTTTTCAGCTCAAAGGTTCATTTTCTTCCAAAGGCGGCCAACGCAATTTAAATCCATATTCCAGAGGGAATATTTGTTTAAATTGTTGTCATATATTATGCGGTCCCATGACACCTTCCTTAATAGATAGGTAAGCATTTACAAAATTTGAAATTACGTTAAAATGAGGAGGTTAAAGGGAGGGTACCTTACATTAAGATACGTTTTAACATTTCGTGGAAATAAAATCTAAATTGTAGATTTAAAATAAGATTCTTTTTGGGCATTGTGAAATATGAAATCAATTTAAATTCCAAGAAAATGAATGTGCGTATTTTTGCTGGAGGATTAATTAATAGGAGCATCAAGTATTTATATAAGGAATGTTACGGGGACTAGTAGAAAGAAAGCCAGACTTCACATCAAATGTCAACTAAACCAAGTTCATTGCGTTAAAAAAAATAGTTTTGGTTTTTGCCCGTTATTACAAGTTATCTTTTGTTATTCATTTTAAAGGCCTCGTTAAATAAATAGCATTTTAGCTGAAGTAATTTCTGGCAAAAAAAGAACAGCCGATCCAAATTCCAACTAGTTTGCCTTTGCTTTGTTTATTGAGATCTAAGGTACATTTTTGTATTTTTCGTCTTCTATAACGCTGCTGTGTCAGAATATGAAATTAAAACAAAAATAATTTTATTATAAAGGCAATTGACACTTCATATTCGAACAGCTGGTGCGACATCACTGCTTTCGCCTTGCGGTTTCCAAGCAAAATACTGAAAACCTAAAAAAACTAAAAAATGTGGCCTTTGACCGCGATGTATTTAAAAATCCATCCGTCGATTTTTCAGAATCCGTAAAAACTTTTCAGGTGTAAGTACTTTTCATTTTATGATAGTTAAGGCGTCATGCACGAGCATGACGTTGTTTTTTAAGGAGGCGATACAGTCAGTGCATTGTCCCAATTTGAACTTCTATATCTCAAAAATGGTAAAACCTAGAAAAAAGGCATAAAGGTCAGTATTGTAGAGAATTTTTACAGCTACAAGATTTTGTCTAATCGCATTTCGATAGGACCTGCGGTTTTCATGCAAAATCAAACACAAATATACGAGTGCTAATAAATATGTTTAGATTAATTTTTTAATTGACTCCTGTGCGAGGAGCAGCGATTAAAATAAACATAAAATAAAAAAAAATTAAAATATTTTTTTTTAATTTCAAAACTTAAAAAATATGTTCATATTACGGACTACGGACTTAACGAACAACGAAATTCTTATCGCGTCGGAGTCGTGACAGAATGAAACAAATTTTATTCAGTTCTCAAACCTTAATAAGAAACTTTTATTTTTTAATTCTCAAACAATTTTTTTCTAGACGTGGCATCGCTACCGATGAATATATTTTACAAATGCAACAACATTCAAGTCCTCGCCATCCCCTGAGCGATGTGATAAGTGCCACACATGTGAGTAGTGGTGCCATGATCACGTCACAACCAATGATTGGTGGTGCCGGTGGTGGCATTAGTATAGGCGGTTCCGATCTCAAGTCAAGATATTACGATGAGGTAAGTTTTGAGTTTAAGTTTTTAACATTTGCATCGCCTGATTGATGAGTGCGTGCAATTGATAAACTTTCTTTCATTTTACCTACAATATTTTCAAAATTCTCGGTGTGATTTTTTAAATAAAAAAAAACTATTTTTTGAAAGCACCCGTGTTTCCTTTGAAAGAGAAAAACATGTATTTTCCTTTTTTCGTTTTCAACTAATAATGCACTGATCAAAACATGGATTTTTTTGTTCTTTTTTCTCTGTTTATTTCCCATTTGCAAAAAACCGTAAAAACAACATCAACAACAACACTTTCTAACACGAATGACATCCAAATAAAAATTAACAATTGAATTGGACAAAAACAACATTCAAAAAAATACATTACCAACACCTTGACATCATGTGACAATCAACATTTTTGTTTGTTTGTGGATCTCTCATTTTGGCCATGTTCCCCCCCTTTTGTGTGGATTCTCATTACACTCACAACGTTTTTCATTTGCTACTCTCCAATAACATACAACCACCACAACCATCCACACACCAGTCGAATACCTCATCTTCAGCCATGGAAGCTGGAAGTGCTGCAACTGCCGGCGGTGTTTATAGGCCGCGCAGCTATGACAATTTACAAAACGGTAAGTCACGCAACAAACATCATCACAAAAAACAAAAACATCAGCATCAAAAATGTTCACTACAAACACTACTACCACCTGCTCATCAATTCAATAACAAATACCAAAAACAACAAGAGCTTCAGCTGCATCAAGATACAACGCCCAGTGCATTGGCCACACCCTCGCTAATGCACCCACCGGCTGTGTCCTCCTATCGCTTGAGTCTCAAGCGTTCACTGCACCTGCCCCTGTCACCGTCGTTCGATTCTCGCAACTCACCGCTGCCTTTGTTGCATCATCATCCGCATCACCAGCCAGCCACGACAACGGTGGCCACAACAACAGTCCAACCAGCCATTACGCCAGTATCGGCCACGGGAGTCTCATTGCAATCGCAAACGACCCATCCACAGCCAAAACGTCCCTCGACACTCCAGCTACAGGCATCGGCAGCGCCATCGGCCAGTACAACAACACTGACCACCATCCATACGACGGGACCTACAGCACCAGCGCCAACAGACTTTAAATACTATTCACCGCAACGCAGTACGGATTCGAATCTGCTGCGCAATTTCCCCTTCAACAAGGGGCGAGGCATGCGCCGCCAATCCACGCAATCGGTTGACTCACAAAAGGTTGTCATACCCGGCTACCAGCCACTGCCGATGCGGCCGCGCTACAAGCATCAGGACGTTATGTTCGAACTGAAGTCGCCCACGAATCGCCTAACCATCCGTGAATGTGATTTTGGTGGTGGCGGTGAGCCATGTGACGACGATCAATCCATTAAAGATAGCCAAATATTTCGTGTTAGTAAAAGAAATCTTTATATGAATCACCGATCACCCTGGAAGGAGCGTGATCGCTACTCGAATCTCTATGAGTATTCATTTAATATCGATCTTAATTCAATTATAGAAGATGCGGCGGGTAGTGATTCGTCATAGTACGAAATCACCAGCATCATCTTCTTTCGAGGAACAGTACCAACAATGGTGGCAACATCAGCAATTCACCTCATGGTCGGCAGCTGCAACAGCAAAGGCGAATGGATATTCCTCCTCATGGAAATCCACTCTCTTTTGTTTCAGTTGTTGCTACTGTGGGAGTTTGTTGCCGATGTTCTAAATCGCGTTTGGTACTGTTGCTACTGTCTGTCGTCTCAACAACTCATGACGACGAAATTTGGCACCAAACCAAAAGAAAATTGGTGGTGGTTTTCATCGATTCGCATCGAATAGAATTCGATGTCGTCGCTGTCTTTTTGTTGTGTTGAAACTGATATCATCTCTAAAGACTGGAGTTGGCAGTACAAATGTTCCACAAACGTACACACAGAGATGTGGAATGTTGTTTCTTTCTCTTCTGTTATTGGTTTTTTAATTTCGAAAATAATTTTGTTTTAAGACCCCCCCAAAATGGTTTTCTGATCTGCTGCCCTATGCTGCAGTCAAGATATTGTTTTAAGTGCCTTCCCCGCCACTTATGTATGTTATGATTGATTCTTTTGAATGCATGCTTTCGCCACACCCTATGGAAATGCCAAAGGAAGTCTAGAACTTCTTGTTTTAGTTTTGTAAATACGTTTCAAATTTTTTCAGAAGTTTTCAACTTAAAAATGTGGTTTATTTAATATATGACTACAATTCAGGGCAAGCATTAATTTAATGTCTATATCTTACCGATATATTCGATGTGCAAGAGGATTAGACACAAGTGTTGTTACTAAAACACCTTTAGACACATGTACTCTGTTTTCGGAGAAGCAACAAGTGATCATCAAAAATGTCGAGATTGATAATAAACTAATTTTGAGCTACAAATCAATAGAGAAAATAAATTTTAAATTTAATTTTTTTAAATTGCAGTCACTGTTCTTGCAACGGAATGTGAATACTCAAATGTAAATGTTGATATTATAATATTCACGTCAGAATACACGCAAATTAAATTATTAATAGCTAAGGGTCGTGTTCGGACACATATAATCAGCGTTGTCAGTATTGGGGATTTTTCCCCAAATTGGGGAATTTTTATTTGAAATGGGGAAAAAATTTCGACTTGGGGAATTGGGAAAATGTTGAGGAAATCTGAAAAATATTTGGGGATTTTTGGGGAATTTCTTTTTTGACTAATTACATCAGATTATCTGATCTTTTTTAATTTCAGTACGTGAATAGTAGTAGCGCACGCGTGACGCACAAAATACATGCATCATATACTAACTGGTCGCAGCTCTAATAATTTATACTAGAACAGTGGGTTGAATTGAAATAACATTTTCCATCATTTTTACTTCTGAAGGGGACTTAAGGCCTGGGTACATAAGCTGCCTCGTCTGCTAATATGAATTTTCCCTGTGCACTCGAATATTGAAACCATTTATAAAAAAATTAAGAAGATATTTAAAAAATATAGTGGAGTCGATCGAAGACGACTCGGCATATTTACCATGAGGAGCCATGGACCTAGGCTTGTACTTTTTTGAGTAAACAATTATTAAAGTTAAAAAGACCAGTGCCGAATATCTTAAACGCTGTTAATACAAATGCTGAAACCGATGCCTATAAATATGCAATTTTTAAACTTACAAGCAATTTTACCCCAATATTTGCAGCAATTCACTGGGTCAACACAATTTTAGCTCTATGCGAACCTTTTTAGAACCAGTTGTCAACATAAAAATCACCAAGATTGTTTACGAATCGCAATGGAGAAAGTTATCATTCGTAAGTTGGAGATGGTATTAAATATGCTTTCTGCTCCAACAAGTAATTCTTAAGTAGAGTCTTCTATTTTGAACTATATTCAGAAATAAAATGCAGTACGAGTTACTAGAATAAATATTCTAACAACTCCATTTGTTGTAGAAATTTTGACCCACCTAAAGAAACGTTACAACTCTTTCATTATACAAATATATATAAATCCAATGAGACTGATGACTCTGAATCACTTGAAAGTGAAGTTTTCAATATTGTTAATTTAATTCATATATAAGTGTATAGAATACTTTGCAAGTTTAATAATATGAATTTCAATAGTAAAACAAAATTACTTTTGAATTTTTTGTTAAACAATTTTTGGGGATTTTTTTGAGGAAATTTAATAAAATCTGGGGAATTTTGGGGAAAAGTTTTGGACAAGTTGGGGAAAAGAGTCTAAAAAATACTGACAACGCTGCATATAATGTTTCTATGCATGGCAATTTTCTCCTGGACCTGAGAAAATGTACTCAAATAATTATTCTCAATTTTCTCTTAAATATTTTAAAAATTGTCTATTGGTTAGGTTTTCTAAAATTGTTTTTATTTATTCCGATAAGTGCTGCCAGAAATAGAGACATATTTGCTGATATTGTGAAAAATTTATGAATTTGTCTAATATTTTTATTTAAAATCGAATTTTTATTGTAATTGTATTGATCGCCAAAATTCGTACGACGAATAGGCAAATAAAGAAGAAGATTCCGATAAAGTCATATGAAAGAGCGTTTTCAGTAAGGGAACCCAAAAATTAAGGTATTTGTTATCTTTCAAAACTAAAAATTGGTGTTAAAAATATATTAATAACTGCAATTAGTTCAAGTATTACAGTATATGTTTGCCGTAAATAGTTTAAAATAAAACAAAAAACATTTTAATTCCGCTATTAAAATGTAGATAAAAAAATACAACATGTTTATGTTAATTTAGTGTTACATACACATACACAAGTAATAACAACTGTGTACAATGTTTCCGTTTCCTGCTGAACATCAACGACTGACGATGTTTTCAAACATGAATTTATTTTCCCCCAAATGCTTGCTTTGTATTAGTAATGTTGATGCCACCTTGACCCACAACTCTATTGTATATACATACATGACCTCCAACAACCAAACCCCCCTTGCCTGTCTAAGTAGTGTGATAATATTATCCCCGCCCGACCCCTAATTGCAACCACCTAACCAACAAGTTATGTTAAATGCAACACCATCTTCCAAATGGTTCATTTAAATTTTTCATTACTAGAGCACAGTGTTTAGAAATAGAATAATCTCCTATCGCCTCAAAGGCACTTAACTGTTAATATTAGATATTTGTAAATTTTTAACAAATTCAATATTAACTTTTAAGTGTTTTTTTTCTCTTCAGCTCATCCTTTTTAAATTCTCCAACCAAAAATTGAAATTCACTTGAAATAATTTCCATCTTCCTTTGTGTCGTTTTCTCCATTTTGTTTGTGTTTCGTTTTGTTATTTTCTTCCAATATATATCATAGATCAATCTGTTCAATCTGAATATTCTAATTTCATTTAAAGATAATCCATTCATTTGTTTTCAATTTCATTTAAATAATAATGAGTTTGTTTTTTCAAACAAACAAAAAATATAACACCGCCACCTCCAACTGTTGCAACTGATGATGAATGAACATCATCAATAAAACATAGCATAAATGTGAATTTTGTAATAAAAGACATAAACAGAAAACAGAACAAAAAAGAACGCGATAACTGAACACTCATTTTAACTGATTCTCGATGGCTGATTATGTGTTTCTTTTGAGTAAAGAAATTTCAAATAATCAACTGAAGACATTCAATCAATGTCTCCATGAGTGTGTCTGTGTGTGTAAATATAAAGATATTTGTTGATAAACAAAAGCGCTTCCTAAACAATATAATATTAAATATAAATATATTATAAATATAGTTATAAATAAAAAATAATTGATATATTAAATATAAACATACATATATAAATGTTATAGCTCTGCTAAATAAACCAAATAAATACTGTGATTTTGATGATAATTTATAAACCAGAAAAATAATCATTTAAATATTTTATAATCTTTAAATTCATTCTAAATATTAAATGTTGTCCATTAAGATATTTAAACACTTTAAGATTTATTTTTTAATTTATTTATTTATTAAAGCTTTAACTGATCATAGATCGTTTCCCATAATTGTCATAATTCATAAATTAAAAATTTCGAATGTGATTTAACAATTTCAAAAATTGTGCAATCATTAAATTTTCCAGTTGGAATTGAATTATACGTAGACGTTCAAACCTTTTTATAATAACACTGTGCAACATTTTTAAGGTGATCTTGTGCAAATAATTCTAACTGTGGATTTTTTGAAAGTACAGACCCAAACGACAAGAAACTATAGTTGGGTTTTGTTGTGTCAGATTCAGCTCGGATTTTATGGACGCATCTAAACATGGTTAAATATTGAGTTTTTAAAGAAATAGGGGCTATATCTCTGAAACCAATGCGAATCTTCTTCTGACCTCTGAAGCAAATTTGTAGATAAGGACAAGAATAAAATATTTGGAGAAATAATGAACTAGAAAAACTACATTTATTGCCTTAAATTTCAAAATATATGCAAAAATTCCACAATTTTTATACATTTCGCACCGTATCTCCAAAGCCGTTAATTTTTTCTGAATATTTTCCCTGGAACTCAATACACAACTCTTCAGAACATTTCATTGTTGTAAAATGCATCTATCCCGTTGTTTTCAGTACATTTTTCAACGACGATTTAATACAAATGTCAATAATGTAGAGAAATCCGAAATGCGAGAATAAACTGTTGGTGTGAACAGTGTTTGAAATACCTGTTGTAAAAGATATGATGTAAAATACCGCTGAAACAACATGAAGTAACCATTTTAGAGGTTTATAATGTTCTAAAGAATTGTTGAGAACATTATTTCGAAGATTTTTGCAAAAGGTTACTTGGTTCAACTCCCAATAGTATAGCCGATACTGACCAGAATTTCAGCAATTATATAAAATGTGCTATATTTTATAGATTTTGATGCCCTAGATGGAGTTTTTCTTAGGTGGTTTTTTCAAAAGATAAGTTCTACTAGTTCAGGGCTACAATATTGCAAAAGACAGCAAGGCCAAATTCCTATTCGTTTCTGAGATAAAGGCCTGATAAATGCAAAAAAGTGTAGATTTAGCCCGGTTTAGATGAGGCCATAAAATCCGAACTGGATCTGACAGGACAAAACCTTACTAGGGTTTTTGTGGTCTACATATCTACTTTCAAAAAATGCATACTAGAAGTTGTTTGCATTTTCAGTGTTGCATAGTGTAACCAATACCTTCGATGTAATACGTATGATTGTTTTATGTACTATTCATCACATTAATTATACGTAGACGTTCAAACTTTTTATAATAACAACACATTTTAACACTTTAAAATTTATTGCATTTTCTTATAGTATTGTCTGTCATCTGTCCTTCCAAGCTTATAAAGATTCATTTGGTCTATGCATTTCCACGCATTTGGCCTAAAATGCAAGCAATTCCAATAAATCGACTTTTTTATAATTTTCGACTTTTGATTTAAAATTTAATGTATCATTCAAATAATGTCAAGGATTTGTTAGGAATGTAGTAAGAGTCTTTTCTCAATCAAAAACTAAGGAATTGGCATGTAAGAATACACCTGTAGTACCCTTCAAAGTTTTCGGAACTTTTAGAAGACGGTCCGGTCCGGTCCGATTGCAGGAAAACTATACGTTTTAGAGAAAAAAAATTATTTGTTAACAATGATTAAAAAGTCTCACAAATATAATTTTCACATACATTTTAAGTTTTTCTCGCAAAAAAAAAAAAACATTTTTCTGTGCTAAGTGGGTTAAGTTGATCATTCCGTTTGTAACTCCTATATAAATAAGTCTGGTTTCCAAAGGGATTGAAGTAGGTGGAGGACATTTTTTAAAATGTATTTAAAGTCAGTAGAATTTGAGAAAAATATGTACGTCCACCCATATGTAGGTATAGCTCGATTTAAGGTATTTTGAAGGTTATAGCCACACTTCCAATCGACAAATTTTCGACATATTGCTATAAATCTATAGTTTAACGGTACCGCCCGATATTAATTATTTTAAGGACACATTTATAGACACATATTCAAACCGAATTGGTATAAAACTGACATTTTGTGTTCCAATATAGTATTGTAGGATATATGCTTACAAAATATGCATTCTGAGATGTACGCTCAGCCTCAGACCTTAGGAAAAGATGTAAACACAATACTTCTGACGTCTATAGGGTTTTTTGAGTTTTTGCGCACCATTTTAGCGAACATTTTTGAACTTTTGAAGGGGAGGTACCGGAAGGAGTGGACCGACACTTCTAGTATGCATATTCGATCTTGAATTAAATTTGGACAAAATATTACGATACATAAAATTATTAACCAAATCGCTTGATTCGTCCGTGCGCACAAGTCAACGGATTCGGGTCTCAAACCATTGTTTCGATGAGGCACGATTTTGGTTGTATCAAAGTGTATATACGAGTACCCTCTTTAGCCTAAAGGCTGAGGGTACAAGTCCATATTTGCATTAGGCAATTTTACTTGCGGCAATTGTCAGTTTGATGGAGAGAGGGGTGAGGCCTATGGTAACCCTTTGCCTCTCAACACCATCTCTCACCTACAAACTGACAATTGGCGCAAGGAAAATTGCCTAATGTAAGTATGAACTAATTAAATTTCATAAAAAAGAACAAGTAAGAACGGCGTTAAGTTCGGCCGGGCCGAACTTGTTATACCCTCCACTCAAGTTGTATTGGAGTAAAATGGAATAATTAGTTTCCTTTCGTGTATGAAGACTTAATACTAAATTTCAGCAATTTCGGTAAAACAATGTGATGAACCATTCTATGGGGGCTATTTCAAAACGTCGACCTATACCGACAAATTTCTGACGGAAAGTTTTTAGGCTCAAAGAAGACAAAATACCATATTTCTTATATTTCGGTAAGAGAATGTGGCTAAAACTAAAAAAATACCGAAAATCAAGAATTAAGCTTCTATGGGGATATAGGAAGACGTGGACCTATACTGATAATACACTTCTGGAATATTTTATAACTCATAAAAGGCGAAATAACGAATTTCAGCCATTTCGGTTGGATACTGACGTCACAATCTTCAGTATTACGAAAATCCGGAGGTACCGTTCTATGGGGGCTATATCGAAACGTGGACCTATACCGACGAATTTTAGTCAGAAATGGGGCAATATGAAAGTATGGACCTGTACATACATATTTCTGGCGAACAGTTTTATATCACATTGAAGACTAAATACCAAATTTCAGCCATTTTGGTGGAATATTGAAGACACAACCTTCAAAATACGAAAAATCGGGAGGTACCTTTCCATGGGGCTATATGAAGGCGTGGACCTATACCGACAAATTTAAAGGGGAAGTTTGAGTACCCCCAACGAAGTCTAAATACCAAATTTCAGCCATTTCGGTGGAATATTGAGGCCACAACGTTCAAAATACCGAAAATCGGGAGGTACCGTTCTATGGGGGCTACTTGAAGGCATGGACCGATACCGACAAAGTTCTGGGGGAAAGTTTTATATAACCAACGTAGACTAAGTACCAAATTTCAGCCATTTTAGTGTGATAATGAATCTAAAACCTTCAAAATACCGAAAATCGGGAGGTACCGTTCTATGGGGGCTATATGAAGGTGTGGACCGATACCGATAAAATTCTGGGAGAAAGTTTTATACCCCTAAAGAAGACAACGTACCAAATTTCAGCCATTTTGGTAGGATAATGAAGATAAAACCTTAAAAATACCGAAAATCGGAGGTACCGTTCTATAGGGCCTATATCAAAACGTGGACCGATATATCCCATTTTCAATACCAACCATCCTGCAAGTAATAAAAACTTCAATACCAAATTTTGACTCTCTATCTTTAAAATTGCGAGCTGTATCTTGATTTCAACAGACAGACGGACAGACAGACGGACATGGTCAAATCGACATAGAATTTTATGCTGATCAATAATATATATAATTTATAGGGTCTCCGACGAATATTTCGATGTGTTACAAACGGAATGACAAATTTAATTATACCCTCCTATGGTGGAGGGTATAATAAGTTTAAACATAATGTTAAGGTGTCACGAGAACTGTGACGTATGATCAATATCAATTAACAACACATGTGGCGTATTATTGTTTTACGTTCCTATTCAATATGTTAATAATACGTAGAAAATCGTAGAAACTAACCAACCAGAAAATCTTAGTTTTGATTCCCTATTAAAAACGGACATTCATTCGGACAAATAAAAGATCCATAACTTCAATATCTAAGAAAAGCTCATATTAATTACAAAAAATAAATTAAAAAGTAATTTAAAACAATTAAAACTCGTTTAAATAATTTAAGCAAGTTTGTTCTAAAGTTAAAATGATTTGAATAAAAACCTTTACTCCCATATATAAATACATTTACATTGGTTATAAATATGTATCGAGAAAAACATCTCGGTGAAAATATTATCTACTTGTCGCTAAGATATTCGCAACACAGAAATTCTGTTGACTTAAAACCAAGGTAAAAAAGTCGCAATTCTTTGGGTATAGTTAGTATTAAAATAGCTTTGGGGTTAAGGAAACAGTAGATTAGAATATATGCTAAATTCAAATTTAAAAAATTAAATCAGCTCAGCTTGGACGTACTTCAAGCCTTCTACGCATTCAAAATTCTCCTTACCTTAGTACTCAACCCCCAATGGGGGTTTATTTAATACATTTCGAAGGACTTTTGCAAATACAATACTTTCGGGAGGTTTTGTGATCAAGAATAAAATCCGCAGTTGTTGTTTATACCCTCAACCTGTAGCACATCATAATATTTCTCCCTAACTAACATCACGTTTGAAGTTTATCAATCTACCACTCCTGTTGCTCCCCCACAAGAGGTCAACATTTTTCGTTTAAATGTATTTTTATACCCTACACCACACTGTGGTAAGGGGTATTATGTCTTTGTGCATTTGTATGTAACATACAAAAGGAAACGCAATAGACACATAGTTCCTTTTGGGGATATACATATAATCACTTTCTGAGTCGATTTATGCATGTCCGTCCGTCTTTCATGTATTTTTGTTCGCAACGTACAGATCGCATTTTTTGTCCGATTTTCTGTACCAAACACGCTATATAAGTCCAATTTCAATGAAATTTAGAATGTGTAACTGAATTCGGTCTAGAAATAAGTGTGCCATGTTATACGTCCGATTTTGATGAAGTTTGAAATGTTTGACTGAATTCGGTCTAGAAATAAATGTGCCAATTTATATCGAAATCGGTTAAGATTTGGACATAGCTCCCATATATACAGTGTTGGTCACACAATTAGCACACCCCACTACCAACATTTATTTTGCCTAAAAAGTCCTTCAAAAGTAGTTGTATTTAATAAAGTATTTGTACTAATATATTCTCAGTAGTATGCTTAAAGAATACAACGCAATACAGAAACTGAAACATAATTGTCAATTTGAATAACCTCCAAAAATGTAAAAAATGTCCTAAAATTCACTGGACACGTAATTAGCACACCTTAAAAGAATCACTAATATTGTGAATAGTTTCAATATTTTCGTCCATATTCAGTTTTAAATCCCTTTCGTTTGGGAATAAGTTCCAGTCTGCTAGTTATACTCTCCTCCAGTCTCCGAAATTTTAGTGTCAGATGGGAATTATATGGGGTACACCTTGAGTCCCAAGGACTGATGGAAATGTCAGTTTTTTAGTGTTTTTTCTATCGATTTTTTCACATGTAACAAACTCATTGAGGCAAGTAGTTCATAGAAACATCAAATAAAACATCATATTCTTGTTCATCTTTGTAAATTTGCGAATAGTGGGATGTACCCACCAGCAGTGTGCATCTGTAAAGTCCGTTTGACACAAAAATTTTCATTAAAAAACTGTAATATGATGCGTTGAGCTATTGATTTTATAAATACTTATCCATCTGGACTGAATTTTACCGATATGTCGTGATGTATGTCACGATAAACCTATGTTCATCTCTATGGGACCTACACAAATTTCAATAATTTTCTAAACATAAGGCAAATGGGAGATAGTCTAGTGAGACCGCAAGATAATATGTTTCCCGGAGCTTAAAACGATTAAATTTAAAATCAATAATCCAAAAAACATTTATCTTGAATAGTATATGCCTACTTTCATGGATTTTAACCAATTTCAGCAAACCTCAAAATCCCTTATGGTCAGAAAGGGGTCATACCTTTAAACATACCCACGTGCCACGTGTTCATCTAGTGCTTAATTGACAGTTTTGTAATGATAGGTCCTTGGTGTTATTCAGACGTGTAATTTTTAATTACAAATGGTGTTATAAGTTGATTTTTCTTCACATAAGGGTGCATTTTATTGATCTTCTTTCTATAAACCCCTTCCAAATCGAAAATTTTCTTGAATGAATCATCGACCTTAAACACTTTTTGAAAAGATTTTGCACTTTATATTTAAATTTCGGTAATCGGTTAACAATTCCAATAATTTCAGATCAAATTGTACATTTGTTTTTAAAGTTGTGGCGACTTTCTGAAGTTTAAGTGTACATTACGAAAAATGGTCCTCTATTGGGATATATGTATTTTGAGATTCCGGGGTGATAAATTATTTTTTCTTTCAAGAAATGATTTGTTCAATAAGTTTTGAATATGAACTAACGTCAATATAAATTAATTTTTGTATATTAACTGAATTAAATTAAAAAATATTATGGTGTGCTAATTAAATGTCCCCTTGATAGTTTGGGCGTCTTCACAAAACTTTTATTTTCAAAAAACTACTGATAATACTATTCACTTATATCATTAAATCTGTTAAATACATTATAGAAAAGGATTTTGTTTACGAAAATATTTCAATTTGTCCTATCAAAACTCTTAGCTGACTGAAATCATTTTGCACCAAAGGGGTGTGCTAATTCTGTGACCAACACTGTATTTTAGATATTCACAGTGGTGTAGGGTATCATATAGTCGGGCCCGCCCGGCTTTGATCCTTTCCTTACTGGTTTTATTTTATTTTAAAATGTTGATTTGTTTATCAAATATAGTCCTGATCATAACGATATACGTTTTTGGTTGGGAAATCCATATTTCCTAACTTAGCCTAAGTCCTTGTACCTCCTTACACAGAAGGTGCCAATTCCAAATTTCGTGTTCTATTCAGAGGGCTCATATACCAGATGTAGATAGTTTTCGGGGGTTGTCAACATTTTTTGTTTTTTTGTTCATTATTTATTTTTCATTAAAATATTTTCTATCATGGTATACCGACGCCCTAACCCACGTTCTTATCGTTTTTATGGGTGATGGTGTTGAGCGCCAAATTTTAACTAGTGACCTTTCAAGGTAGCTTCACATAATGTAAAACTATTTCTAAACAAACTACTTTTCTTGTTATATATTTTTAAACACTTCTCTTCAAAATCTCACATTATTTGTAGAGCTCTTAATCAATGACATTTATTTATAAAATAAATAAATAAAAACGAAATATTTATATATAAAATAATGATATTGTAGAATATATGAAAGTATGTAAGTTTTACCTAAAAAAAATAACAAGAAAAAAAACAAATTTAGATAAGTTCACAATAATACAAAGATTTTTATTTGAAAGATTTTGTAACTTTTTTATATGAGGTTTCAATTTGAAAATGTTGAAATTAAACGAACAAAAGCAAAGAAAAAAACTAAGACGAAACAAAAAAAAAAATAGTTAAAAAAAATAGTAAAAAGTGGCTATTTCCACTTTATATAACAAAAATATTAAATTAAATAACTGACATTTTATTGAAAACGAAAACAACAACAACAAATTATTATCAGACTATAGAAACAAAGAGGAAAATTATACCGTAAAACAGAAAAAGATCAAATATTATAGGAAAAAATATTACGAAAATAAACAAAAATAATTGAAACAAATTAGCTAAGAACTGCCATTTTATTGAAACGAAACAAAAAAACCAAATAATTATAATAAAATGTAATAATGGACAAAAATTACAAGTGCAGTTGAAATTACCGAAAACCAGTAAAACCTAAGTGTATTTTTAACAATTGAAACAGAAAACAAACATTACAAACAAATACAAACTCATATTTAAGTTCCTTTTACACAAAACAAACAGTATAATGATTTTTAAACAACAACAACAAAAACATAACAAATAGCAAAAATGTCAATAGAAACAATAAATAAAAAGTACATCTTAATGACATTGTCTAATAATAAGTGTTATAATTATATTTAAAAAATCATGGAAATATTTATACATACATTCGTTGTAAATAATACATGAATGTTGAGGGACCGAGGATGTTTTCTTTATAAATTGTCAGAAATCTTTAAAGTTACAATGATTTACTTCCATTTTGTGTAAACAATTTGCTTTGGTTTTTTTCATTGGAATGGAAATGGTTAAAGGCAAACCTTTTTATGCAGTAATCCACATAAAAACTTCCATCTTTGAATTTTTTCTCAAAATAAATTGTGTTTATTTTTTATTTATGTCTTAAAGACCCTTGACTTTCATGTATTGTATACAATCAAATACTAAGCATGTTAACAGAAAAAAAAACATCACACCATAAATTTAAAACAAATTGTTGTCATTGAAAATATTTATAAAATATGAAATTAAATATTTATATAAAACTAGTTATAAATATAAACACTTTGTACTGGAACACAATTGATGTTGCTGAAGCTTCGAACCCAAAAAAAACGAACTCAAAATCCATATAAAAAACATAAAAAGAATAAACAAAATATATACATATATTTAAAAACAAAATTCAAATCATCGCATACCAACTAAAATGAAAAGAAAACTATTTGATTTTTAATTGAAATTTTGAAAAAAAACAACTAACAATTATTAACAACGTCTTTAGTATTGATTTATTTAACTTTAAATTTGTTATTTTTTATTATAATTATATATTGAATTTTTTTATATTAATTATATTTAGTTTAGCCATTTTAGTTATTAGCCTTGATGTGATATTGTTTTCAATGGGAATTTATAGCAAAATATAAATGAATATAATTTATTGTAACGGCGGGGGACTTGGGTGGATGAATACTTTTTTGATTTGTTTTCTTTTTCTATCTCTCTCCTTCTATGAAACATTACTTTTAACAATTTCATTCTTAATCAAACATTTTCTTATTCTCTCATTGATTTCTTTCTAAGATATAAACCCCATTTTAAGCATCATGCACCAAGGAAAAATATTATATAATATCTGTGAAGAACTGAATGTCTGTCTGTCCGCTGTAAATATTTTAATAAAATAAATGACCCGAGTGGACTCTCGGAAATGTTAATGTTAACCTTGACTTGTTAGGTTATCCGTTTACATTTCCGGTACTTTTTTGTTTACTTCTTAACTGGAACATCTTTTGACATCCTCATTGAATGTTCTAGCCAGTACATGTATAACTGCTTAAGCTCGTGCTTCATACAAGGCAGATTTTCACTGAACAGCATTGATGAAACATTGATGTTTCGTATAATTTTCACTCAGCCCTAGTACTGTCTCGTATTTTTGCCAAGATGGGCGACTAATATAACCCATAAATTAACTTTCAACTATGTAGGTGTATTTCTGTTACAGCTCTTAGTTAATACGGCGCAGATATTCATCGTGATCGGAGTTTAACCCATGGATGGTTTTTTGGAATTTCATCCAAATATACCGAGTACTGTCTCAAATGCTTTTAGGAGTTTTTTGACCAGTTTCCTGGATTTTTTCTGGGGTATGTTGAATTTAATAGGTCGCCAACCGTATTGGCTTGGCACAATTATAACGTTGCCCATATCCATTACTCACACAGTATTCCATAATAATTTCTCTCTGGGAGGAAGAGAATCGTAACTTCTGAGTCACGTCATACCTTATGTCTTCTGTCAACTACACTGATTTCAACTATTGGGTATGAGTTCGTCCAGCCAACATTTTCTACTTACCGGATGCATATCCCTTATTAGCCTGTTGACGCCTGTGGGGAAGAGTTTGGCTGATTATCCGTTGGAAAGGTGGGCCGATTTCCGTATTGTCAGTTGCTTTGAATTCGTGCATGAATAATTACATAGAGTAATTTTATGAAATTGCAGTAATTAGGAAATGGATTTAAGAACCCCTAGTTTCATGCACGAATACAAAGCAACTGACAATACGGAAGTCGGTCGTGGTTACAATACTCAATGCCGCTGTTGAAATTAGTTCCGGAATACCTTCATCACCGCCAATATTTGATACCAAAGCTTGATAAATTGTCCTTGCAGAACCCTTTCGTCATCCGTTAAAATTTTCGGACTTCGTTCTCACTTTGACTGACTCTCGAAACGTCAGCTGCTTTGCAAATGTCCGAAAATGTGTTAAGTATTGTAGTTCATAACGCCGTAATACTTAACAAATGCAAAGCTTTGTACTTCAAAACGTCACCATTGCGTATTTTTAACGCAGGTAAAAACCAAACATATATCATTTTTATTTCTGATACATTTACATATTCGAGTAACAATGCATGAATATGCAATGCAATATTTTGACGATGTTTAAAAACGGCAAAGCATCTGACGATTCTGAAGTCGTCCTTTTTTATACCCTTAGCATTTATGCTAAGGAGGGCCTATACACTTTCATACGGGCAAAATGTGCCTCATCGAAATAATGGTTTTAGACCCCAAGTGTGGTTGGACGAATTCAGTTTCAGGCAATTTGGAGTTGATTTAGCCATGTCCGTCCGTCTGGCTGGAACGCACGATAACTCTCGAACGGATCAACCAAAATTTTGATTTCGTAATAATTTGTCCAAACTTAGTTTAAGTTCGAAGATGGGTTATATCTGTCCACTCCTTCCGGTACCTCCCACACAAAAGTTCGGAAATGTTCGGAAAATTTGTGCGCACGATAACTCTTGAAGGGAGTAACAGATTTGGTCCATACTTTGCACATTGTAAAATTTCTTGCAGACTTAGATGAGGTTCCAATATGGACTCAATCGGTCCACTCCTTCGGGTACCTCCCATACAAAATTTCAAAATAGTTATGTTTAGGACCTACTCTCGAATCGCTTTGATTTTTGTGGCAACAACTTGTTATCACTGCCCCGATACGACCGTGCAATTTTTATCAGGGGCAAGTCCATACCTCCTGAGAAAATAGCCCGAAAGGTGCAAAAAAATCCTATGACACCGTGTGTAGTGGTCGGAGCGCAAGATAACTCTCGAACGGATCTGCCGATTCAGTCAAAAATTTGGCCTTCGTAATATTTTGTCCAAACTTAGTTTAAGTTCGAAGATAAGCCATAATGCTCCACTCCTTCAGTTACCTCCCCCAAAAATGTTCGGAAAAATTGTGCGCACGATAACTCTAGAAGTGAGTAACCGATTTGGTCCATACTTTACACATCGTAATATATCTACAAAATATAGATCAGGTTCGAATATGGATTGTATTTGTCCACTCCTTCGGGTACCTCCCACACAAAATTTCGGATAAGTTCACTTTAAGGTCTTCTCTCGAATCACTTTGATGTCCTTTGAGGCTACTTGCATTCACTGCCTACATTACGACGTTAACATTTTTTCAGGGTCAATTCCATACTTCTTGAGAAAACAGCCCGAAAGGTGTAAAAACCCCTATGACACTAAAATGGTACGCTCGATATCTCTTGAACGGGGCAAACAATTTGGTCCAAACTTTCCCCTAAAATGTTGTCCAAATTTAGTTTAACTTCCAAAAAGGCCCTAAGCAGAGGACCTACAGCTCTCCTTATGGTACCTCCCCCACAAAAGTTCAAAATTTGCGTCTAAGTGCAGTTTAGGGTCTGTGCGAAGATCCTTTGGAAATGTATACCGATCCTGTTCGTTGTGGCCTTGCCTACAGCCATATTATGTTTTCCGTGGACAAATCCATGCTTCCTGACATACTGGTCCTAAAGTTATACGATGACCCACTCACTCTCAAAAAAAGATCCACTTCCATAATAGACTATGTCCAACCATTTCTTTAAGTACTTTCTCCGCAACACTTTTGAACTTTCCTATTCCACATTTTTGTCGGCAAGTTCAAATGTCCAAAAAGGGCCACAAAATTCTGAAAATACCCTAAATACATTTGATCTGTCCGTATATGAAAGGTTCAATTCACATAGACTGAGGGTATATCTCTGTCGGCAAAGCCGACTGATACTTTTTTACTTGCTGCGGTAAACTTTTTATTGTCCCTTCATTTTATTTTAAAAATATACTTCTCTCCTTTCTTGTCTACCGACATGTTTTTTCCGCACTTCGTGTTGCTAACGACTTCAGGATTGCCTTGTATGCCGCATTTTTTTACTAACATTACTAAACTCCTGATTGAAGCATGGGTTTTTTTGTATCCAAGTATAGATTTTGCGGTAATTTGAAAGGATGGGCTAATTGCAGCCATTGTACTTCCACGTTGTCTGAAAAACCAGGTCATGAAAGTGGCTCATTCGTTAGTTTCTAACCACAAAGCGGTGCGGGTCTATACCGCATGCTGGGCATGAAGGTTGAACTTGAGGACCATGTGGCCAAACACATTTTCCATTTCAGTGGTCATATGATCTCTCTAGGCGCTTCTAGAGTATGTATATGGATGTTTATCTTTCCCTTCGGTTTAAGCATGATTACAAATAAGAAGGAAGTATGGTTTTGATGAACTATGGTTTTGCACAGATTAGGAAATTGTTTGATCAACCAAAATGAATCCAGAGTAGCCATGTGTGTGTTCTACTACACAAAAAATTGTGAAACTTGTCACGAGCACTCTAATAACTATTTGAAGACTTTCCTTGAGACCCACTGAACTGTCCACGACAACAATATACTGGTTATCTCTGCGTTCGGTAGCACTCAACCATGCTTCCCCGAGGGGAGTAATTTGTCGTCTTCGTTAAAAATAACGGCTGAACATTCCAGTAGAATAGTCCCTGGTGTTTGATCAAAAATCTGGCATAATGTCGATTGCCAACAACTTTTCTATTACATATTAACAATCTCTTTCATATATATTATTTCTCTCAATTATTTTGCTACAAAATAACATTTCTAAACAACAACATTTTTAAAACATAATTTTCTTTAACTTTTACGCTTCGTTATCCCAAAAAAAAAAAAAAACTAAAAAACAAAACACTAACTAAAAAAATGCGAATTTTTTGAGCGGTTAAAAAAATAACATTTTTGTTGAGCATTTTATGACGGTGAGTTTAACAAAATAAATTAACAAAACTTTAACATAAAATTAAAGTTATTTATTGTAAAAAAAGCAACACATAAAATTCAATTAAACAACAATAAATTATCACAAACAAATTTATTTATAAATATTTAAAATATATATAAAATATTTCTATACTATTTTTGTTTGAAAAAAAAAGAAAACAATAATTCACTTTTTTAAGTTTGTTTTTCCATTTTGGGTTATCCTAAAGTTAGTAAAATTGACAAGTTTATTTGATTTTGTTGCAATAGCTTCTTCTACTAAGTTTTCTTTTTCTTAACTACTTTTAAAAAATGTTTTGTTTTTAAATATATGTATTTTGTTTGTCGTTTATTTCATTTTTTTACTATTGAAGATACTTTTATTTAATGACACTTTTTTTGAAATATATTTATGTTATTGTACCTCTTATTGTATATCCCTTAATAATGAAAACAAAAACGATATTGAGAAAAAGATTTTAAAAATTAAAAAAATGTTTTTATCGAGCACCTACAGTTTATTAAATTGTCTTAACAAGTTTTAAATATTTAGCATCTCTTTACCTCTCTGTTTCAAAAGAATAGACTAGACCCGACTACATTTTAAACAGTTCTTCCAACAGGCAAAAATATTTAAGAGCAATAGTTTAAATGTGGACTTTCTATGTTCACCTTCACCATTGGTTGCTTGTGATTTGTTGAACACAGTAAAAATCCTTTTTCGATATTATTATTCTATTAACTCAATATCAATTAAAATGAGCTTCATGATTGATTGTTGAGCTTTCTGATGCACATTCTTGTCAACTAGAGTTGTACCAATCTCGTTCAATTGAACGATCCGGTTCACTGTCTCGTTCAATGAACTCCGGTAGTTTGTATGGCAAAAATGTGTATACTTAATTTCACACGTTTGTTTGTATGACGTTACTCATAGGTTTTTGAAAGATGTATTTTCTCCATTTTCTCTAAACTAGTGCATGTTTTGTAATTTTAAGCCGAGCTTTGGCTTTTTATTGAAGGCTATAAGTTTCCGTTCTTATATGGAATTATGAAATGATCTAGACAACTTAATAGTTGTAATTCGATCATTATACAGTTCCATTTCTATTCAAATTGGCCTTCTTTAAGATAGTTAAGGTCACGACACACTACCATTTTGTCTGAAACCTCGATGTTTTCAATTTTAAAAATTCATTGTGGTAACTCCGATATGACGGCTTTATTACTACATTTTTCTAATGCGAAAAACTAGTCTATAGTTCATTTGTTAGGTCGATAAGAATATTGGTACGACGCGATTCTAACGTAGTCCATTATTCATTCACACAGTACTCCATAATAGTTTGTTCATATCTGGAGGGGAAGTAGAGTTTTACCTCCACAGTCGCTTCACACATATTTTCTTTTATCATGTGCACTCGATCTAACGATTGGGTATGAGTCGATATTTCCTAGATCCACTTTTAAGAAAATTATAAAACAACATTCTCACATTGCATAATATCCAATATCCAATGTCTATAATCCGGTAATAGTACGAGTAACATGAGTCTGTTGAAGATATCATAATCGTTTAGTTCCAGACTCACTTTGAAAGAGTTCCTCTGATTTGTGGTGGCAGTTATCGCACCCAGCGTAGTGTTGGGAGCATTTCCTAAGTAATTCAGCCATGCGGAACTTCTCATGCCAGCAGTGTCGCAAAAAACACGCCGTATGGGCTCGGCTGTCAAAGGCCTTGTACTCGATGAATAAAATAATCGATTTGTTTTCCATGAGTCTTTCGTAGGCCACCGTCATTAAATCTTTTCCTAATACGCTCGATAAAACCGTGTGTGTGATAGGGGCCAGTAGTGGGATTCTCTAACCCATTTTTGGTTACCAAAAAATCGGTAAAATTAAAATGCTTATAATTTCGGTAATTACCGAAATTTGTTGGTACAGTTGTCGTTCAATCCTACCGATAGCAACAGTGTTACCAACTTTTATACTTTTCATTCATAATTTTGGGTTTTAATTTTACCGATTTTTGTCGGTAGCCAAAAAAATGCGTTAGAGAATTCCAGTACTGTCTATATAGTCAGAAAAAGTAAGCTGATGTTTAATCCTTGTAAGCACGTTATCAATGGCATTAAGCAATTCATTTTGCAAACCATCAGTTTCTGCTTTCTATTTTTTTCCGACAATTAGTTTCTGTCCTTACCCCAAGTTTCACTGATGTAACGCCTTCAATACCAGTATGAACAAGCTGGGTATACGTAATATCACACGTTATATTTAAGGCGAACTAGGAACTAGATTACCCAACTCAACTTATCAACCACCGTGGTGTAATGGTACGCACACCCGCCTTGCACAATGAAGGTCGTGGGTTCGATTCCGCTTCCAGGCAACATCAAACATTTTTCAACGGTGACCTCAGTAATGTTGGCCACATTTCCTGAATATTTCAGCCATGTAAAACCTCTCTACAAGTGGTGTCATAGACGCGCCGTTCGGACTCGGCAATAAACAGTAGTTCCCATATCATTGAGCTAATATGAACCGAGGTGTGATCATTGATATGAGAGAAGTCTCTCTTGTCCCTTCTGGGATGTTTTTGGAACAATTATTATTATACCTAACAGTACAGCTCCTGTCTCTTGTTATACCCTCAGCATTTATGCTAACGAGGGTATATACACTTTCATACGGCCAAAATGTGCCTCATCGAAATAATGGTGTTAGACCCCAAGTATGTTTGGACGAAATGTGTTTCAGACAATTTGGAGTTGATTTAGCCATGTCCGTCTATCTGTCTGTCTGGCTGGCTGGTGCGCACGATCACTCTCGAACGGATGAATCGATTCGGTCCAAAATTTGGCTTTAGTAATATTTTGTGCAAACTTAGTTTAAGTTCGAAGATGGGTTATCTCGGTTCACTGCTTCCGGTACCTGCCCCACAAAAGTTCGAAAATGTTCGGAAAATTTGTGCGCACGATAACTCTTGAAGGGAGTAACCGATTTGGTCCATACTTTGCCCATCGTGAAATTTCTACTAGACTTACATGAGATTTCAATATGGATTAATCGGTCTACTCCTTTAGGTACCTCCCACACAAAATTTGGGAAAACTTCAGTTTTGGACCAGGTGTCGAATCGCTTTGATTTTTGTTGTAGCAACTTGTATTCACTGCCCCCCATCCGACCGTACAAGTTTTATCAGGGGCAAGTCCATACTTCCTGAGAAAATAGCCTGAAAATTTCCAAAAAAAAAAAAAAACCTATAACACCGTGTGTTTTGATTGGAGCGCAAGAAAACTATCGAACGTATCTGCCGATTCGATCCAAAATGTGGCCTTCGTAATATTTTGTGAAAACTTTTTTTAAGTTCGAAGATAAGCCATATCGGTCCACTCCTTCAGGTACCTCCCCCACTAAAGTTCAAAAATGTTCGGAAAAATTGTGCGCACGATAATTCTTGATAGGTGTGACCGAATTGGTCCATACGTAACACATCCTAAAATATCTACCAGATATAGACCAAGTTCGAATATGAGCTATATTTGTCCACTCCTTCGGGTACCTCCCACATAAAATTTTGGATAAATTCACTTTAAGACCTGCTCTCGAATCACTTTGATTTTTGTTGAAGCAACCTGCATTCGCTGCCTCAATTACGACAGTAAAAGTTTTTTCAGGGGCAAGTCCATATTTCTTAGGAAAACAGCCCGAAAGGTGTAAAAAAACTTTGGATCTCCTAATATTTTGTCAAAATTTAGTTTAACTCTAAAATGGCCCATATCGGTCCTTCCTAAGGGTACCTCCAACACAAAAGTTCAACATTTGTGTCTTAGTGCAGTTAATTCCTAATCCACATTTTTGTCGGCAAATTCAAATGTCCAAAAAGGGCCACAAAATTCTGAAGAGACCTTAAATACATTGCCACCACCTCCTGTCGGCATAACTATATGTATCAATTACCACATCCCTCCATCTTCTTTTGAGGAGTATGTGCCAATCAATTATAGTTTTTTCCTACAGGTATATATTCGGACATCATTATGACTCCTGAATATCTCTAATTTATCACGCTTACGTTTTTTCTTTGCTTTTTCTATTGACAATACGCTTCTCTTCACTACTTATCTTCGAGCATTTCATGTTTACTGTTTTTGGTTGTACCAAGGTGGCGCTTCTGCGCCACATCTGAAAACTAAATTGCGTCTTATGCAGTGTTGCCGAATTTGGCGATTTTTTGGCCCAAAATTGAAAAATGACGATTTGACGATTTTATGGTCCAAAATGACGATTTTTCATTAAAACAGAAATGCATGAAATAAGAGACGATAACTACATTTTGACCAAAATTTCACGAAAGATTTTAAGAAAACAATGTTCCAAACTCGATTTTGGAGCTTTTTTAATGCAATTTCCAGACGGAGTGGCTATATTTAGGCACATATCTGGAATACAGGTATTTTCATAGTTTTTGGCCCACATTCAAATTACATCAGCTGAAAATTTTCGTTTATTTTTGTTAATGGATGAAAATCTTCCTTGAAAACTTTTCGAGATAAAATATTAATTGTATCTATTTTGTTGTAAAAAATATGAGTCCAGCTTTGTTAACTTCCTATTAATGCCGCCATTAAGCTGTCAGGCAGTTTTGAATGACAATTTTTATCGATTTCCGACTGTCCAACAACCAAAATGTACGTGTACCGACAAACATGGGCGGAAGGAAACTATCATATTTTATATAGCGGTATTTAAGCGATATTGGGTTAGATTTATTGCTGTGAGTTGTGTATCTTATGTTGCCAGCCTCATTCACAAAAATATCAAAACCGAGTTTTGGACTATGTTGACGATTTTCAAAATTTTGATGACGATTTGACAATTTCCGACCAAAACTGTCGGCAACGCTGGTCTTATGACCGTTGAAAGTTATGTCAGGTACCCGTGTTCTACTCTCCATAATGGGTAACAGCAGGTGTACCGCGAGATTTTAATAATAATTTAATTTAATAAACTAATTGAAATAGAAGACTAAGTCACAAAAAAAAACTTTTTCTCAATACCGTGGTTTGTTTTCTCATTCCAAGTCAATCTCACTGTAATTTGAACGAAAAAAATTCTCCTACATTTATATTTGTCATGCAATCAAAACATTCGCTTCAACTTCATTTACATTCACAATCGTTCATAATTATCAATTTTGTTGTCTAAACGTTACTAAGCAATCAAATGATCAATCTGTCAACTATTGACAAAACACTTTTTTCCTAAATCTCTTAATTTGTGTATTACCTCTTGTTTTTTTTTCTATTTTCAATCACGTTTTTTCATTTTGAATTGAAGCCCCTGATTTAGTTGTACCCCTACTACTGGGAAACGATGAACGTTCACAAAGTTTTTGAATGATAAGGATATGTGAAATAAGTGACAAATTTTTGCAAGTAGAGATTGTGATTTTTTTTTAATTTTAATTGAAAATAATTTTTTTGTTAATTCTTTGATTTTTGTAAATAACAAAACATTTATAAGTTATGCCCCCCTACAAAACAAAAAATATTAGATTATAAAAAAAATACAATTGTAGATAATTTAATTAAAATAAGTTGCTGCTTTTTAATTAATTTTTAAGTTAAACCTTTTGTTTTTAATATATTATTTATGTATTAAAATTAAAGCTTTTGGCAAAAAATTGTTATTTATAATAGATGTGTTTTGTTAATTTTAATATTATTTTATTTTTGTACTATAAACACAACAACCAATCAAATTGGAATGCTATTATGTAATTAACATTTATATTTATATAATAACTTATTTTATATAGGCATTTAATTATCCTTTCATACATAGTGTGTACCAAAAAAAGTGATGTGGAAAATACGGTCAAGGAGTAAATGTTCAATGATGAATAATAGGTATAAAAAAACATTAGTTTCCATAATTAAAACAGTTTTCAGATTTTCTGCCTATAAGTAATTTAACAAGTCCAGGGACTTTTCTGGTAATATAGTATTTTATAGAATCTGTTCACCAAAAACATGAATTGCAAAGGAAAATATCTCCATGAGTTTAAATCTGAACCTACATTCTATATTTCTTTACATAAATATTAAATTAAATTTTGTTAATATTTGTATAATATATTGTCCTCTTCTTTATTATATAAAACTTTGTATTTAATCATGGGCATATAGTCTGTGTTTCCCTGCGCCTTAATTTGTATATTTTATAAATTAATTTATAAAATATATTTGAAATATCTCCAGGAGATCAGTAGTGGAAGTATGTAAATCATATTTAGTTACCGACAAAAAACGGTAAAATTAATGCTTTAAGTACCGAAATTATAAGCATTTTAATTTTATCGATTTTGTCGGTAACTGAAAAAATGGGTTACAGAATTCCACTATAGACTACAGAAAAAATATCAATTTGAAAAAGGAGGAAAAGCGTTAAGTTCGGTCGGGCCGAACTTTTTATACCCTCCACCACAAATTTCAGCCATTTCGGTGGATTAATGTGGCCACAACCTTCAAAATACCGAAAATCGAAAGGTACCGTTCTATGGGGGCTATATGATGGCGTGGACCTATACCTACAAATTTCTGGGTGAAAGTTTTGTACCCCCAACGAAGACTTAATACCAAATTTCAGCCATCTCAGTGTGATAATGAGGCCAAAACCTTTAAAATACCGAAAGTCGGGAGATATCGTCCTATGGAACTATATCGAAACGAGGACCTATATAAACATTTTATGGTGGAAATGTTTCTTAGCCTCTAGAAACACAAAATACAAAGTTACAACCGATTCTGTTGTCAAATGGGACTAATACATTCAAAATATATTAAAATGACGCGTACTTTATATGGGGGCTATACCAAAACGTGGACCTATATAAACCAACTTTGGTAGGAATGTTTTTAGGCCTCTGGAGACACAAAATACCAAATTACAACCAATTCGGTGGTAAAATTGGACAAATATCTTAAAATGAAGACTCGTAATTTTGTATGGGGGCTACACGAAAGCGTGGACCTACATAGCCCGCTTTCAATACCAAAAGTCCTACGTACATATATTTTCCCAAAATTTCATCCACCTACGTCAATCCGTTCGGACGCTAGAATGATTTCCACAGACGGGCATGGCTATATCGATGTAGAATTGCACGGTGATCAAGAATATATATACTTTGTGGGGTCTACAATGATTATTTCGAAGTAGTTACAAACGGAATGACAAACTTAATATACACCCCATCGTATGGTGGAGGGTTTTCTAAATATAAAACCAAAGTTAATGAAAAATATCAAGATCTAGCCAAGATTCATAAAAGTATCGTATCATGAGATCCGAATGCAATCTAGGAATACATTCCATAGTCCCTTGGATAGAAACATTCTACATTACTTTGGTACACACTGTCAGTATACACACCTATTGCTAAATGTATTTGTTTTGATTTGTTTGAAAGTTCTTTGTTGCCGACACCACATTTGAAATAAACCCAAATAACATGACCTTTGCTTTTCTCTTTACAGGTAATTCCAATAGTTTAGCTCATTTGGTTGATAATGAAATACCATTATCACAAATGGATGTCCCTGCCCATCATCATTCACAATCACATTTACAGCAATCGCGACGCTTTCGTCATCACAAACAACGAAATCATTTGGATTCTTCAGGTGATGAATTAGACGACATAGAATTGGGTAATGCCAACGGTTTAGCACTAAGCAGCACGGAGAACTTGGATGACGATGAAGTTGTAGTGGTAGGTACTACAGAGGTAGTGGCAGCCGTATCGGCCATAGCAGCTACCAATAAGGCAAGAGAACGTCACAATCTTTCCGATAGTTATAATAATTTATTTAATGGTGATTTTGAGGCCACACTGTCGAATGAAGCGACGCCGGCAACATCACCGCTTAGTGAAATGCCAAATTTATCAACAGCAGGAAGTGGTGCTAATCTATTGGCCGCCGCCATTATGGGTGTAAGTAACGTGCATACAACCCCAGCTAATGGTACTTTACCCAAATCGATTTCTCAATCGGAAAACATGTACAGCAACATACCCCCCGTGGTGGCCAATGTTAAAGAAGAATCAACGCAGGATAATAGTAATATCCATGTATATTCCAATCTAATTGATGAACATCAACATCAGCATAACAACAATAAAATCAATGTAACATCCGCTATGCCCACTACCTCTGTAGTACACACCGCCGCCCACAATCCTTTGGACCTATCATCTACACTGCTGTGTGATGATTTGGATTTAGATGATCCAGTTTCCATAATGGTTCAGCATTCCTCCAAAAATATGGGTGATAAACGCACGTTTAATTTTAGCAATAATAAACCCGATGTCCTAAGCTCAATAACAACGGTCACTACACCCAAGTCCTTGATAGTTTCTTCATCGGCCACCGATAATGTTAAATTACAAAAGATGTCTGCCAATGAACTGAGTTCGAGTCGCTTGCGCATATTGCACGATACCACCATGATTGATACTGCTTTAGATTTGGATAGTTTAGATGATGCCAGTTTAGCCAATACCTCACAATCATGTTTGGTGAAGACCCAAACGAATACACCCTCCACGCCACCAACAGCAGCCACCATAGGTTTTAAGGTGTAACAATGAAAAATACTGTAAGTCCAGAGGGCATATCATGGAAATCTTAACTTCAGCCTAACCTACAAACTAATACCTTATTATTATTTTCTCTGACTTTGTGATGATGAGGCAAATGTGACCACCGCTATTTGGTTAATGACAGAAATATTGAGTAATAAGTAATGAAAACAACTCCTATATATAAACTAACACACACAACTATGTAGATATTAGATTATTAGTGCTTTTTTGTACAACTGCAACAACAATAAGTATAGCATCAGGAATTTGTCATACATATGTATAGCTATCTATGTTTTATTTTTATTATTTATATTACTTAATTAATTTGTTTTAAGTTTTTGGTAATAGTTTTATCATTTTACTTGCATGTAATATATAGAATATTAAATTGTCTTTTAATATAGTTATTTTCAATTATTGTGAGAAATTGGAAGTGGTAATGTTTTTTAATTATTAAAATCAGAGAAAATCTTTTTGATTGTTTCTTTGTTCAAATTATGTATGTCATATTTGAATATAATTTAGCTTGAGGTTTAAACATGATCAATAAGAACCAAGTCACGGGTTGCAAAATAATTTCTAATACAAAATGAGAACATTTATTATGTATTAGATGTTATTGTGCAACATGTGGTATTATTTGTCCCCGGGTGAAAAATGATAACCAATGAAAAAAGTATCCAAATATAAATTGTTAAATTTTCTTCCAAGTTATTGGCTATGTTTCGCTTACCTATCATTCAAAAGTTGTTTTAATAAGAGTTGAAAGCAATATAAATAAAAAAATACATTAGACCAGTAAAAATTATTTAAAATCTTTTCTTTTCTTATTTACTCCCAATTAAGAAATAATCATAAAGCCACTAAAAAAAACATATACCCCGGATAACATCGTATTCAAAACCTTAAATAAATCTATAATTAATATATATTAAATAAAGCACCAGTTTTAATTGAATTAAAGTCTTATCCAAATTCAATATTATTACTAATTCCTTAAATAAGACACCAAATTAAAAATTGTAGCAATATTTACAACAATTTTTATCAATTGAGATTTTAAACTTAGAATGCTTTAAAACTCCAAATTTTTTAAATTATATATTAAGTTTCGTTTTTAATACTAAAGACGTTATTAAATTATTGCAAAAATTAAAAACATCAAATGAAAATATATTAAGTATTTCCCGCAAAAAAGAATGTTGCATGAAAAGGAATAGACAAAAGAACTGTCGAACACAGTCAGAGATTAAAATTTGAGTTCAACTCAAGACTGGTATTCACTCCTGCCGATCTCTGATTGTATGTCTGCCTTAATACTTAATTACACTATGCTACAAACAGGAAGTAATATTTTCTATGTGACCCAGTATAAATTTTATTGAATGTTGTACAAACTGTAGTTTTGAAATATTTAAAACACTTGAACCATGATGTAATTACCAGGTTACCCAAAAGGCGAATTCATTGCTGTCAAAACAAATTTTTCAATCAAAAATAAATGACAAATATTTCAATTCTATCGAGAATATATCAAAAATCCAGTTTCGAGAAAAACGCGTTTTAAGTTGGCGATTGAAATTTGACTTCCCAACTTAAAAAGGTTATTACACAAAAACTAAAATAACTTCTTAGACCCATATTTTGTAAAAAGCTAGCCAGATATCAGTGCTAAATTTCTGTTCAAGATCAAGCATGATTTGAAGTGTTTTAGTGCTTCATAAACTCAAAAAACTTTTTTGTTGAATTATGCCAAACTCGTAGTGAATGTGCGTTGAATTTTAAAGATATCAGCATGAAAATTTTACACCTGATAAAATAGAAGTCGTAGAAAAAATAACTATTTATTGTGAGAAATTCAGTTATAGTTTTTTTGTGGGGGTTTTCAGACTTATGCCACTATAACTTAGCCATTTATTAAACGATTAAAAAAAATAATAACTTGTTCGAAAGATATTATTCGCCCCTTAAAAAGGAAGAAGGATCAATAGATATCCGTTGTGAAAAAAGAAGATATGTCCGTTTAAATTTGAAAATGTAAGAAAGCCAAATTTTCACTACTTTTGCCGTTATAAAAAACAAAACGAAGTGACCCAAACGAACTAAAGGCACTTACGTTGTCCATGGATCCCAACACGATAAAATTTTGCATCAGAACGCTTGAATATTGTTCTGGTCAACTTTTGTAGCACAATGTCATTTATCGGCATTTGCCGAATAGTTTGCACCTCCTCAAGGCCAAAACTGCCTGAAGGAGCATTCCAATACTTTTGCGATGTACTAGAGAGTTCTTGATAATTGTTTTGGCAGATCTCAATGGTTTGACTGTTATATGCCAAAATATCCAAAAATCGTCAATAAAAAAACTTCAAGTCAAAATCGGGAGGCTCGATTTTCATCGTAGATATATGGTCCAGTGGATTTTTTTGCTCAGTTCAATCCCAGGAATCAGAAACGTGAAGGGCCCATTAAGGTTTTTTCCCTTCCACACAAATCGCCCCGGCCTACTATACGTATTTATTATTTTTTGTCCGAATTTAAATATATGTTGTTAATTTTTAATTACAACAATTACTCTGTTCCAGAACCTGCTCGAATGAATGCAAATGAACAGTGAGAAGCCAAAATAAGAAGGAAAACTTTTCAAATTAAAATATTAAATAATAATACTCTGTGCAATATTTTTAAGGTAATCGTGTGCAAACTACTTCCACCGAGGGTTTTATGAAAATACAGACCCAAATGACAAAAACTATATTTGGGTTTTGTTGTGTTAGATCGACTTTGGATTTTATAGCATCACCTAAACATGGCTAAATATTCACTTTTTAGAGCATATCTCTAAAACGCATTTCGAATCTTGTTTTGACGTCTGCAGCAAACTTGTAGATAAGGACAAGAAGAAAATATTTAGAGAAATATGCATTTATTGTCTCAAAATGCATATCTAAAATTTCATAATTTGTATGTATATCGGACCATATCTCCAAAACTGTTGAATTGTTCGTAGTGTTATCTTTGGAAAAAACATCCGCTGGTATTAAAAACACAACTCTTGGAACCTTCATTCCATTGCAAAAGTTTTCTCAAATCAAATCCTAATAGTTTAACTGCTACTGTTTGAAACTTAAGTTCTACTCCTTTGGGGCTACAATATTGCTGAAGATATTTCATTCCTATTAGTTTCTGAGATAAAGTTTCGACATGTACAAAACAAGGTTGTTTAGCCCGATTTAGATAAGGCAATAAAATTCAAACCCAAACAAGTTTTTGTAGTTTCAATATGTACTTTCAGAAAACGCCTACTAGAATCGGTTTGCATTTTCAGTGTTGCATATTGTTATTTAATATTTTAATTTCGATAACACTGTGCAACATTTTTAAGGTGATCTTGTGCAAACACTTCGAACTAAGGATTTTTTGAAAGTACTGACCCAAACGACAAAAACCCCTAGTTGGTTTTGGTGTGTCAGATCCAGCTCGGATTTTATGGCCCCATCTAACTAAATATAGTTAAATATTGCGTTTTTAAAGAAATTCGTGGCTATATCTCTGAAACCAATGCGAACCTTCTTCTGAACTCTGAATCAAATTTGTAGATAAGGACAAGAATAATATATTTGGAAAAATAATGATCTCGAAAGACTACATTTATTGTCTCAAATTTCAAAATATATCTAAAAATTCCCTAATTTTTATACATTTCGCACCATATATCCAAAACTGTTAATTTGTTCTTAATGTTTTCTTTTAAATGTCTAGAATGTGATACACAACTCTTCAGAACATGCCATTGTTGTAAAATGCCTCTATCACGTGGTTTTTAGTATATTTTTCAACGACGATTTAATAAATATGTCAATAATGTCGTAAAATCCCAAATGAGATAATAAAGTGTTCGTGTGAAAGGTGTTTGAAGTGGGTGTTGTAAAAGATATGATACCAAATACCGCTAAAACAACGTGAAATAAGCATTTTAGAGTTTCAGAATGTTCTGAAGAATTGCTGAGAACATTATTTGGATGATTTTTGCAAAAGGTTACTTGGTTCAACTCCCAATAGTTTAGCTGATACCAACCACAATTCCAGAAATTATGTAAAATTTTCTATATTTTATCGATTTTGATGCCCTGGATGAAGTTTTTCTTGTCTGGTGTGTTCAACAGAAAAGTTCTATTAGTTTAGGGCTACAATATTGCTAAAGACAGCAAGGCCAAATTCCTATTCGTTTTTGAGATAAAGGCTTGAGTAATGCAAAAAAGTGCAGTTTTTGTAGTTTAGATGAGGCCATAAAATCCGAACTGGATCTGACAGGACAAAACCCAACTAGGATTTTTGTAGTCTAAATGTGTACTTTCAAAAAATCCATACTAGAAGTTGTTTGCATTTTCAATGTTGCATAGTGTAATCAGACTACTAATCAGGCATGTCACAGATTCCGATCGGAATGGTTTCAATTCCGTAATTTCATTTCGATCGTTTTTGTTTTAGCTTCTTCCGATTTCAATCGATTTTTTGTGAATTTCGAAAATCGTATTTTTTAGTATAAATAGGGTAACATTAGAGAAATCAATAAAAAAAAAACATATGATTAGAAAACATTGTAGAAGTGGGAATTGTGAAAATATTCTGTTTAAAGAAAGTTTGTTTGGGCAAAAAGAAAGTTAATTTTTCTTGAAATTTCAATTTTTCTATTGTTTCTGTAATCGAGGCGCACTGTAATTAATCGGGAATGTTCTTCTGGCATACACCTCTGCCCCTCACGTGTATCGAACACACCTAAAGCTGTTCTGCAAAACACTTTACACCTAGTAGGGGTGTATTCCTCACACTGTTGTAATTTTGATGGCGAGAGCCGAGTGAATCCTTATTTTTTAAAGGAACAAAGCGTACATACCCACATTCCTTGATGCGCCAACACAGACTGATATTTTTTCATTGTTATTGATAGAGTTTGAAAGCTCTAATAAAGCTTTCCAAAGTTCTTTCGTGAAATATGAAAGCTCTTTTCACGTGAAATACAGAAACGCAATTGCTTTCACAGGTGAAGTGCATATGTAATGTGAAATGGATGCACGGTGAATTCCAGAACATGCCCGAATTTAACATTAAAAATACCTTGCTTGAGTTCCTTCTTCTTTTGTTTTCTTTTATCTTTGCTTAAATTTATAATTCTCATGAACAAATTATGTGGCAATAATTGGTTTCGTTAATTCAGAAATAATGGAAATTTTGTGAATTTAAAAAAAAAATATATGTGATTTTGTTAATAGAACAATATTTGTATAATTGTTTTAGTGTTTTTAGAGTGTTTTAAAGTGACATGTTTCCAAAAAATGCAATTCCAATTGCAAAAATAAAAGTGGTTTCATTCAAAAAAATGTTTCATTTTTCGGTTTCTGAAGAAGCTAAATACGGAATCTATTCCACTTTCAATCGAAATTCGTTTCTGTGACACGCCTGAGTATTCGTTTTTTGCTCCTCTCTGTGAATTCATAATAGAGCGGGATAGTGAAAGTCAGTAACCTCCCACAAGTAAACGTTTCTGATAATCATCATCAATAATAATGATAATCATTTTTTGCGAAGTTTATATATCTCTACATAAAAGTCGCGAACGTACCCAAAAAAAACCCACGTTTTACAAATTATTCGCTTTGGTTTAACTTCAATTGGTTTTATTTAATAAAAGGAACCCGAATTTTATTCGCGTCGACAGTGATGGATCTGTTAATGGCATTTTAATATTCATTATTTCTGAGGGGTTACTATCTATTTCGATGCGTAAGGAAATTAAATGCGTCTCCAGTGCCTTTTCGTATCTCCATTCGCAATTTTTTTTTTTCATTTTCATTTCTGGCATCAGCGCAAACTGTAATACAAAAGCGTATGTCAAAATCGTGAGTTAACGCAAATATCTTGTGCTAACAAAATATCAAACGCCACAGGTAATCGTTTTTAGGATGACCCCAACACAATTGTGTCGACAGTCATATGAAAATTCTCCAGGTAGAATGAAGCAGACACCAGTCATGCAATACTTTACTATTTTCCTACAATTTGCCATAACCTCCAGTTTGTACAACAGTCAAAAGTGAATATATTCAGCCCAATTATAAATGTTAGCTCCCCGTGAGTTTTCTCACTTTTCCCTTTAAATTGAAACGGCAGAAAGGCAGAAATCACCGGGAGTTCACATTCATAATCACCCTGATTGTGTGTCCTAAGAAGATCAAATCTTGCTGTAGCATTGTGTTCTCTAAAGAAAAAAGGGGAACTTGACTTGTTACAATAATAAATAAAAATATTGTTAAAAAACCATATAAAATTTTAGTTAGACATAACGACGACCATATGCTCTTAAACAAATGAAATTAAACAAAATGTTAACAATAAAAAAACCGAAAATATAATTATTATACATAATGGAGTATGAACATAAGATGTCATTTGTATATTTTGTATTTAAAAATAAAGTAAACTACCAACGGAAATTATAAATGAAGAACGAAATTATTAATAAATTACACTATATTAGCAATTATGAAAAAAAAACATTTTATAAGTTTTTATTTTACATTCATTTTTTTGTATAAGTTATAAATGTTAATAATGAGCAAAAGAAAGAGAAACAATAAATGAAATACAAAGTATGAATAGAAAAAAAGTATTAAGCTGTTTTTAGTTATTCATTTTTATACGGAATGAATATATTGTTTTAACATTGAGAATGACATAACAAATTTTTTAAAACAAATGCAATTAAATTACCAGGAAACAAATCCGTATACATACAAACATGTATTACAAATAAATATTTATTGTAAAGAACAAATAAGAAACAAAGTGAATATAAACGAGGAAACGTAACAAACGTTAAACTATGACATCAACTGAAAAAAGGAACTAACCATGATATTTCCAAAAACACGTCAACCAAGCAACAAGAATAAAATAAGAGATATATCATTTGAAGAATATTGCAATAGTAACAAATTATTAATAATAAACACTCCAAACAAAATGTCATCACATTTAAATGTTAAAAAAAAGAAACGAAACAAAACGAGTATAGTAAATATAACAAATTATTAAATAAAAAATATATGATAATATAACAAAAAAATGTGTAATAAATAAATTGAAAATGTTGTGAATGAAAATAAAGAAAAAATATATACATAAAATATATAAAAGTAAATATGCAAAATTTTGTATTTTGGTATAGAATAAGGTAAGTATATTATATTATGTTAATTGACTGAACCTAATTCAAACAGATATGTGTATAAATTTTATGCAGCAACATAACTTCTTCGTCGGAAGTCAATATTTTTAATTTTTTTATTGTCTAAGGGTCATTATTATATGTGTTCTTTTACTATCTGATGGGTTTGAAAACGCAAAATAAACCAACCAATTTGGAGGCATTAAAAATATAATTTTTACATTGAAAGTTAATGCCAAGAAGCTCCTCCTTGAAATTCAATCATCACTTTTAACTTTAAGTTAGGCGGAACGCTCTAAATCTGTTCGGTAAATCCAAAATATAACAAAAGAAGACTTGTAATAATGGGTGTAAGTCTGGATTATGTCCCCCCCCAATGGCTTAACTTCATTATTACAGAGAGTAATTTATTTATTTTTTTGTAAAAAGTTATAATAATAATGACATGCATTATTTATTTAGAATCTTAATAATTTAAAGACATGTAATTTTTAGCCAAAATTAGCTTTGAAAAAAAATTTAAATTTCTTCGAATTTCTTAAAGACATGCGATTTTTTGCAAAAATTGGCTGTGAAAAAATATCTTGCGTTTTTCAATCATGCATTTCAATAGATGGCGCTATCCGGTCAGGTTTGTCAGTGTTGCCAATCGTTTAAACGTTTCCTTATAATGTTAGAGCATACTTTCAGCCGTAAATGGCAATACCAATAACGCTGGCAACTCTGGCAAAAATGTCCGGATAGCGCCATCTATTGAAATACATGATTCAAAAACGCAAGATATTTTTTCGCAGTCAATTTTTGCTAAAATTCGCATGTGTCTTTAAGAAATTTAATTTTAAAATTTCCTGAATATTTAAGCAACTTTTAGTTGACACAATTGTTTCAAAAGTTGTTTATCATTAAATCATACAATAAAGTCCCTCATTTTCTCAAAAGAAACCAACATTTTCATTTATATTCAATTTATTTACAAAACATAAAATTATATAAACATATAACTATTAACGGTTAAGAAATAATTACAAAAAAAAAACAAAAAACATACTCTTAAAAACTATTGAGCATTATACAAGTGTATAGAATATAGAATTTACATTTCTCTTCGTAAAAAATAAAAATAAAAAACGTAAAAATGTATTTCTAAAATAAAAGAAAAAACTACTTGGCTAAAACAGACAACAATTATTGTAGTAGTATGCGAATTTTGTTGTAATGTTAGTAAAGTTGCGGTAGTGACGAAATGTTTCTGTTGTAACATCCTTTTTCATCCGTTTTGAAATTTTGCAGTGAGTAGTAATGTTTTGTTTATTTGCTTATCAGTGATTATTAGCACACAAAAGTGATGGCATGGCGGTTGTAGTTGATTTGTATGTATGTATATATAGCACAAAGTTTGAAAAATACTCCATTTGAACATAGTCTAGAAATTGTAACCATTAGCAGCGTTATTTTTATTTGGTATCAGCCATTTGTTATTCAGGTTGAGCCTCTTCAAGATTCATAAACACATTGCGCATATGTTCCAAATCTGGCGGTGCAGTATCGGGATTTCGTATCCATATATTGTAGGCTCGTTTATCTGTAAGTGTAAGCGGTTTAAAACATTTGGGATTCAGGGCTTCTTCACCGGATATTTTTGAATTGTAGCGCGCATAGAGGAATACACGATAACGCCAATTGTCAAATGTCTGAAAGTAGAAAAACAGTAAATAATTAATAGACATATGTTACAGAGATAATGATATAGTAAAACAGAACAACAGGTGTATTATAAATTCCTTTGAAATCTTAAACGCCGTTTGCATCAGAGCTTTTTGTTAACATTCTTTATGGGGATTTATTTTGACGTATGTGCAATGATTGATGAATTGACGTTTGAAACCCAATGGGTTTATTTATTATATCCGGTTATATGCAAACGCACAATTAAGGCGTCGATTATGGATAGCAACCCAACTCCAGTTGCATTGCTCACAGCAAATTTATACCCTAGACCGACGGCAGCGTTAATTTGCATTAACTGCCTTAATTCAAATTAATTCGTGCATTATCCACATTCTTAATGCACAAAATCGAGCTGCATTTAAAAGGCATTTAGGTATTTCAATATGGCAATGCCGTAGAAGAGAGCCCATATTCATATGGAGGAGAGAGCATATTCATGCTCTGAGACACAAGGAAAACAAAAAATACATTGCAAACAACAACAAAACAGCAATCAGCTGTTTCGTAAATGCAGAAACTGTCGTCTGTCAGGCCAAAATTAAATACAGTTATTAATGCAAATTAACGCTGCCGTCTGTCTAGGGTATTAGTAAAAGAATTTTCTACTTCCGCATTAAAATTTATACTTTTTTACAATTAAATTAATAACTTAAGGTTCAAAGCACTGATATTAGGTCTGTCTGGTTACCCTAAAATGTGTAACAACTTGTACCAATTGTTGCTGGAAGTCGTCTGTTAACACAAAAAACCAACAAAAGAGAGCGATTCGAGAGAGACATTTTGACAGTTCTTTCACTGAGAGTTTGCAAATTCTTGCTGGACAAATTTCTTCTAGCTAGCACTAGAAATTCTTCTTCTTCCTGAAAACAGTCAATCATCTGTTTTTTTTTTTTTTATTTATGTTAGTGAAAATTAAAAACTATTTTATTGTGGAAATAACATAGTCTAATTGCATTGTTTATGGAAAACGAATTTGTAAAGTGGAAAAATACTTTTTTGTTTAATTTTCTTTTTTATTTTTAATAAAATACAACGTGTTTGCTTCCTTTATTGGCGGACAAATTGTTCTGTTTTGTCAAGCCAGCTGATTGCTTTCTGGTTTTTGCTAGGAAGGTGTCTGTTTACTTTTTACAATTTTCTAGCAAAAGAGAATAAAAACCCCTAACTCTCTGAGAAAGTTCTTGCTGGACAAGTTACCAGACAGACTCATTGATTGAATTTTACACAAATTTCCGAATTTTTTCTCATTTCAATTGCATGATTTTCTCTTCTGGCAACGCAACTACAGTTGAGTTGCTATCCATAATCGACCCCTAAAACTTTTACATATTGCTTTTCATATACACTTTACACATACATACATAAACCACAGAGTAAAAACATTTATTTACCTATAAATAATCCTTTAACAGATCGAGAGAAATCAGAAATCCTTTTAGTGCAATTTTTGTCTTTTTCGGAGTCGACTCCGGAGTCGGAGTCGGCCAATTTTTACCTCGACTCTAAAGCCCTGCTTGCAAGTACTTCTCATTTCACTTTTACTGAACAAGTTTGTTATCGAACGCGTTTAACGAGCGTTTTGGCCATTATATCAGGAAGTATGGATTCACACTATTACCTTCGTTATAGAGCTCGTAAGGATAACCTGCAGTTTGGACCAAAAAATTATCGAGTGCTTCAGACAGGCATAAACCGACTCCAAATTGTGTGAAACGGATTTCGTCCAAACATACTTGAGGCACATTTTAGTTTAGTTCGAAGGCTGAGGGCATAACCACGTATTTAATTGAATTTTTGTTCTCCATAAGATAAATCGTCTAATAGTCATCACCAGCGTTCATCGATAAATCATATTCCGAGTATTTTGAAGAATTTAGACAACTATAAATTTCTCACGCATAAAATTTGTTACCTACACATCATAGGTCCTATTTTCAACTCGTTTAGACCATACAGAAACTGGCAGGTTTAATCATCATCTTCCAAAATGTATCAAAATATATAAAAATATACATATTTCAAGGGTTAGACTAGAAAACTTGTCTGAACATTTATCAACATACATATGTAGGTCGTTTTGGAAAACATATAGAACTCTGAATATTATCTGTAACGTGTTAGTTTGCTGAATAATTATTAAAACAAGTAAAAAAGTATCAGTCGGCTTTGCCGATATGGGTTAAACTACATTTGGACAAAATATTACGAGATCTTTTGATCCCCTTGGACCAAATCGGCATGTCCGTTTAAGAGATATAAACTTCTGTGGGGGAGGTACTCGAAGCAGTGGACCGATATGGATCACCTTCGAACATAAACCAAGTTTGGACAAAATATTTCGAAAGCCAAACTTTGCATCGAATCGGCTGATCTGTTCGAAATTTTACCGTGCGCTCCAGCTTCTGATGTCGTAGGGGTTTTACAGCTTTCGGGTCATTTCTCAGGAACTATAGACTTGCCCCTGAAAAAGCTTGTGCCGTCATAATGGGGGCAACGAATACAAACTGCTACAACATAAATCAAAGGGATTTTCAGTTGACATATATAGTCCATATCCGAACTTAATCTATGTCTCTTAGAAATATTACAGTGTGCACAGTACGGAACAACTCGGTTACTACCTTCGAGAGATACCGTGCACACCATTTTATCGAAAAGCTTAGAACTTTTGTGAGAGAGGTACCGGAAGGAGTGGACCGATTTTCTCAGGAAATATGGACTTGCCCCAGATGAAACATGTACCGTCGTATAGATGACAGTGAATACAAGTTGTTACAACAAAAATCAAAGCGATTCGAGAGAAGGCCCTAAACTGAACTTTTTCGAAATTTTGTGTGGGATGGAGTGGACCGATTGAGTGCATTTCACGATGTGCAAAGTATGGACCAAATCGGTTACTCCCTTTAAGAGTTATCGTGCGAACATTTTCGAACTTTTGTGGGGGAGGTACCGGAAATAGTGGACAAATATAACCCATCTTCGAACTTAAACTCAGTTTGGACAAAATATTTCGAAACCCAAATTTTGAAAACGGATTTCGTCCAAACATACTTGGGGTCTAAAACCATTATTTCGATGAGGCACATTTTGCCCGTATGAAAGTGTATATACCCTCGTTAGCATAAATGCTGAGGGTATACAAATTATAATTATTATTAAAATTGTGTTGTGAGTGGAATCCACAAGGAAGTCTTCAAAAGGGGCGTAAATATCCATTGAATGAGGTAATGATTAATTATAAAAATAATAGAAGCTCTCTCTAAACATTTTTATTTGTAAGCGGCTATCATTCATGTTTACGTTGTTATGGCGCAATAATGTCTATTCTTCTTTTACCAGAAATGACAAAAGCATATATGCATTCTACATCTTACATACACACATATTTCCCTAAAACTGAATTTTAAGAAATGGTTAACTTAAATCAAGCCATTCTGAATCGGGGTGCACTCATCGAAATGAGAGAAATCTACCTTGTCCCTTCGGTGATGTTGTGGAAACCTATGTATGTATATGCAACTTAAACTATTACCCTAGTTTCCTCCTTCTCTCTTTATTTTTTCCCCAGAGTTGTAATTAAAAATACACAAAACCAACCTGTTTCCATTCGGCAACATGTTTTACTGCTCCTTGAGGTACTGAGTTTAGTATGTCGGCCAACTTAATCCAATAACGATTCAATACGGGATCATTGCGTCTATGTTCATTAATGATTGAATGCTGTTCCAAGAAGTTGACATAGACTTCTTTTTGCTTTTTGGACATGCGTTCTTTACGCTCTACAGGAATAAAGGCGAACATTGAACAAGTTAAGCTAATTTTCTGAAATGATTCCAACAAAACTTACGTCTCAAACTGTTTGATGTAGTCGTTTCATGCAATAAAGATTCTATATGTGGCTGGTGCTGTTGTTGTTGCTGATGTTGATGTTGTTGTTGTAAATGCTGTTGTTGTTGTAGAAAATATTCATGCATGCGTTCTAAATGCAATTCCTGTTCCTGTAATTCCCTTTCCATATAAGTGCTCTCTTCATCGGTATCGGGATTATTGTGCAATTTTAAAGCCGATGTTGATGAGCTTAAGGCCAAAGCTGCAGCCGCCGCCGCTGCTGCTGCAGCCTGTTGTTGGCTTGCCACTGAGCTACTCTCAACTGATGCTTGTGATGGTGGCGGAGGTTGATGGTGATGTTGTGACTGTTGTTGTTCTTGTGTGTGTACTGCAGGTGGTGGAGATGATACTTCATCATAGTCTATTTTGGGCTCTATTTCAAAATGTTCGGTGGCAGAACTGTCCATATTATTGGTCGGCAGTAAATTCACATTTGAAATGCGTAATTTCAAGGGTGGCTCTTCATCGTTATCCGGTGAATGTTGTGAATTGGAAGCACTACTGAAAGGATGAGCTGTTGTTGGATGCTGTTGTTGATGGTGGTGATGATGGCTGTTGTGTTCTGGTCCACTGGCAGTGTTGTGTTGGTTTTTCGAAGGTTCATGTAAATCTAAAGCTTGTTTTTGTGTTGAACCACAACGGCAGGAAAAACAATTTGATATAAGAGTGTGATAGTTGTCTTTACAGGGATCAAAAACTGCAAAGAAGATTAGAGAATACAAAAATGTAATTGATTAAATTCATGTGTATTTTTGAAAAAGGGTTATAGAGGGAGGTAGAGATTTTATATTGATATTTATTGTAAAAGCGAATATAAAAATTGCTTTCAGCTTTCAAATTTATGGATTCACAATTTGTTTCAATTTAAACTTTTTTCCCCTTTTATCCCCATATGTAATGGAAAATACAAATCAATCTAAAGGTCACGTGACATTTAACTTCCACTTTGATATACAACTCCTGCTTAAAATCAGAAGAATATTGTCCTATGCTGCGAGAGGGTGATCAGGATGTCATGCCTGATTGGACATCAACAAGAAGATAAAATATACTCCGAATCAAAATGTTCACAACACATTAAATTTTAGTTTTGAATAGATTTTGTGGTCTCTTTGTTTTTTATTGCACTTTGGCATAAACACAGTGGTTTATTTTTCTTATGGAATAATGATATAATTGTTTATAAAAATATGTCATTTGTAAATTAAGAAGAGAAATTTATAATAAAATAATTTAAATTTTAAAACATATTTTTAGTATATGTCTGGTGTGTTATGGCGCCTTAAAAGCGCCTCTGACTAAAGACAACTTTGAGTTCTCTCTAGTATTTTCGCCAGCAAGAGGAAGACATTTGCAAATGTCGTAGTCAGTAATCGTAATCGGCTTGGGATTCGTCTAATGATGAAAACATTTCCATTTTTTCGAAATCTTGAGGTGCGGTACTCTTATGACTAGTCCACATGGCATAGGCTCGTTGATCGGTGGGTGTAAGTGGTTTATAATTTTTGGGATTTTGGGCAGCGGCTCCATCTAATTTACTATTGTAACGGGTGTACATGAAAACGCGATATCGCCAGGCATCAAATGTCTGAAAGTGTTCAAAAATTAAACCATATGATAAGATTTTTCTTTATAGTCAATGTTATAAAAGGATAAAAACCTGTTTCCATTCTTCAACATTCTTCACTGCGCCCTGTGGAACACTATTCAATAAATTAGCTAATTTATTCCATAATGGCTCCAGTAAAACATCATTACGTCGTTGGGTTAGCATACAGGGATTTTCTTCGAAAAATTTTACATATAACTCTTTTTGGTCCTTTGACATACGTTCACCTCTTCCTGAAAATAATGGAGACAAATGAGAAAAAATTGAAATCTATTTCAAATTTCAAAACTTACGTCTAAACCTATTCATCATAACGGGGGAATATTGTGATTGATGCGAAGGTTGTGTTAAGTTATGTTGAACATTTGCTACACCTTGTACGGATGTCTGTGAGGAGGGACCTTGACCTAATGGTGATGATTGGTTACTCAATGGCGAATTGTTTTGGCTTGCCAATATTGAATGATGATTTCCATAGTTTCCGCCAAAATGTTGTACCAATTGTTGTTGATGTAATTGTTGCTGGTGATGTTGCTGCTCATGTTGTTGCTGTTGATGATGTTGTTGTTGTTGCTGCTGCAACTGATGTTGTTGCATAACATGTTCAGGTCGATCGTATCTCAAGTCTCTTGATTCCATCATATCGGTATCATCCTGTTCAGATTTGGGCACAACCATAGGACCTATCGCTTGTGTAATTGTATCCGAATTATTTTGATTATAAACCTGAGATACTCTTATTTTATGTTCGGTTTCAAGATTGCTAGTGTTATCACTTTGATTGTCAATAACGTCGAGAGGTGAACGAGATCTTGACATTAGTCCCATATTAGTCGATACATTCATTCCACCACCACCACCTCCAACATACAATTGTGATGCTAATTGGGAGCCTGGTGGCAAAGGTGAATCCAAATTTGATGATGATTCACTTGATTTTTGTGGCAAAGTCACACATGTTTGTTTTTGAGAACAGGATGGCTCATAGTTAAGATGTTGTTCCTTCAGCATGTTGGTCTCATCGTTACCTGCAAGAAAAAGCATTTTAAAATGCTGCGTTTTAATAGACAATATCAACTTTTAGACTTACAAGCAATAAGTTAACGGGACGTAGGACGCAGAATTTATGGACAATTTTTTCTCTTTGTCGCGAACACTTAATGTAATAGATTTAAAATGAATATTAACATATATTTATGAAGTTACAAACATTTACTATTAAAAAAACAGTAGTTTAAAAAATATTCCAACTCATTAAACAAATTTCATGGAAAATGAATCTTAAAACATTAATGGCCTGTTTTCCTAAGACGATTCGAATTAAAATTCGTTTGAAGTACTACCAAACTTCTGTTGTTGTAGAAAAATTGTCATTGATTGAAAATAAAAATAAATCAAATATTTATCAAAAAACAGAAGTTTGGTAGCATTTTGAACGAATTTGTATTCCAATCGTCTTAGTGAAACAGATCATACAGAAATACATATACTGTATCATTAGAATATGTAAATATATTTCAAATCCACAATGAAATGTATTTAGATATAATATAATAAGACAATAAAAGGCAATGATGCATTGTACATTCCCATCGCATGTATAAATAAAACATTACAGAACGTACTACTGGACATCTAAACACTTGGCATCCTACATATCAAATATCCAATGCTTTTAGATTTTAAAGAATATTGAGGCTCTGTACGGAAATGAGAAAGTTTAGACAAATGAAGGAGGTCGAATTGGGTTTGTTTACTCTCCCAAATACATGTATATGTATTTGAGTGCCAATATGCATATGTAATTTTATAGACTACACCGTCATATGAAAACGTGCAAAAAATCTTGTAATATATCTTAAAAAGTTTTATCGAGTAATGTTGATCTTTCTGGATTGAGTCACTTGACTAGGTAAACTCAAAATTGAATTTTAAATAAGTGTAAACCTTACTTAATAGCTCTAACGCAGTACTTAATACATACATATTTCCAATTTTTTTTCTTTTTCTAAAAATATGCCCCTCAGTTTATACCACATCCAGCTAAAATTATTTGAAGTGGTCCTATGTATGAAGCATATCTGACAGTATTTCAGTCCACCATTGTACAATGAACAACAGATTCCGCCTATTTTAGTTTCGTGAGGATAGATTCTTTCGAACTTCTTCATGAACTTGAGTTTGCTAGGGATATAGAAAATCTCGTTGACTTGATGTTAATTCATCATCAGAATTCATATTTATAATTTATCTTTATACCAGCTAGAGATGTAGGTGCCAAGGCATCCACATCTAAACCTGCTAGGCTTTGAAGTTGTTCTATGTGAAGTAGTGATTGTATAGCATTTTTTGAAGCAGTCGGATTGCATTTTTCATTACTCTGCATGGACTGCTTCAAAAAATGCTATGCAATCACTACTTCACATAGAACAACTTCAAAGAATTGTTGCTGGGATACTCTGACTCATCTCTATCTGAGAATACTCTCAGAAAGTGTTGTCTCTTCATGTCTGAGAATCCCGAAAAATTAAAAAATCCGCTTCAATTTGCACTTCGATAGAGTAAAATGTGATCAGGTGCAGAATAATTTCTTACTCTTACGAAGGTAAAGATGACTCGGGATGTTCTCTAACCCCGGCGATTTTCTCACTCTCTATCTCTAATAAAGGATCGGAGTAATCCCCCAAAGTAAATTACCGCTATGCGAAAATTTGAAACGGTAATGCAATGGTGAGCCTAGCAGGTTTAGATGTGGATGCCTTGGCACCTACATCTCTAGCTGGTATAAATAGAGATGGTATTTACCGGGTATTTACCCGGTAAATACCTAAACGGTGGGTAAATACCGGGTAAATACCCATTTGTGGGTATTTATTTGGGTATTTACTATATTGAATCGCCAATACAACATCTTACACCCAATTCTTGGGTATAGGTTGTGAAATCGTTTCAAAATGGACAGTTTTACAATACTTTAAACAAGTGGGTAAATACTTGGGTAAATACCCGAGTATTAACCCAAATGTTGGGTAAAAACTTTTTAACTGTCGAACCACTCCACCACCACCTCAAAACTTTCTTATGTCAATAGTAATAAAGGTATTAAAAATGGAGTCCCTGGGCCCATATTTTGATATAGCCCCCATATAGCCGTACCTCCCGATTTAAGGTATTTTTCATCTATTAGACACATTTTACAACCAAATTGGCTGTAATTTGGCACAGTGAGTCCTCAATGAGTATAAAACATCCTTGCAAACACGCTTTCTTATAGCCCCCATATATGGGTACCCCGATTTCGAATATTTACCCAAATATTGGGTAAAAACTCATTATCTGCCGAACCACTTGACATATGCTGACAAAATTTGGCTCAAAACTTTGTTATGTCAATAGTATTAAAGGTATTGAAAATGGAGTCCCTGGGTCCATGTTTTGGTATAGCCCCCATATAGCCGTACCTCCCGATTTAAGGTATTTTTCATCCATTAGCCACATTTTATAACCAAATTGGCTGTAATTTGGCACAGTGAGTCCTCAATAAGTACAAAATGTCCTTGCAAACATTTGTCAATATAGGTCAACGTTTTCTTATAGTCCCCATATAAGGGTACCCCGATTTCGAGTATTTACCCAAACGTGGGTAAAAACACTTTATCTGCCGAACCACTTGACATATGCTGACAAAATTTGGCTCAAAACTTTCTTATGTCAATAGTATTAAAGGTATTGAAAATGGAGTCCCTGGGTCCATGTTTTGGTATAGCGCCCATATAGCCGTACCCCCCGATTTAAGGTATTTTTCATCCATTAGTCACATTTTATAACCAAATAGGCTGTAATTTGGCACAGTGAGTCCTCAATGAGTAGTAAATGTCCTTGCAAACATTTGTCAACGTAGGTCTACGTTTTCTTATAGCCCCCATATAAGGGTACCCCGATTTCGAGTATTTACCCAAATATTTGGTAAAAACTCTTTATCTGCCGAAACACTTGACATTGGCTGACAAAATTTGGCTCAAAACTTTCTTATGTCAGTAGCATTAAAGGTATTAAAAATAGTTTGGTATAGCCCCCATATAGCCGTACCTCCCGATTTAAGGTATTTTTCACCTATTGGACACATTTTACAACCAAATTGGCTGTAATTTGGCACAGTGAGTCCTCAATGAGTAGTAAATGTCCTTGCAAACATTTGTCAACGTAGGTCTACGTTTTCTTATAGCCCCCATATAAGGGTACCCCGATTTCGAGTATTTACCCAAAAGTGGGTAAAAACTCTTTTACAGTCGAACGACTTGACTTTGGCTGACAAAATTTTGCTCAAAACTTTATTATATTAATAGTATTAAAGGTATTGAAAATGGAGTCCCTGGGTCCACGTTTTGATATAGCCGTACCTCCCGATTCAGAAACCCATATTGGGGCTACAAGAAAACGTGGACCTACATCGAAAAAATTTTTGCAAGGATATTTTATGTATATTGGGAACTCACTGTACCAAATTACAGTCAGTATGATTGTAAAATGTGGCTAATAGGTAAAAAGTACCTTAAATCGGGAGGTACGGCTATATGGGGGCCATATCAAAACATGGACCCAGGGACTCAATTTTCAATACCTTTAATACTATTAATATAATAAAGTTTTGAGCCAAATTTTGTCAGCCAAAGTCAAGTGGTTCGACAGTTAAAGAGTTTTTACCCACTTTTGGGTAAATACTCGAAATCGGGGTACCCTTATATGGGGGCTATAAGAAAACGTGGACCTACGTTGACAAATGTTTGCAAGGATATTTTATACTCATTGAGGACTCACTGTGCCAAATTACAGCCAATTTGGTTATAAAATGTGGCTAATGGATGAAAAATACCTTAAATCGGGAGGTACGACTATATGGGGGCTATGCCAAAACATGGACCCAGGGACTCTATTTTCAATAAATTTATTACTATTGACATAAGAAAGTTTAGAGCCAAATTTTGTCAGCATATTAGAGTTGGGCAATATAGTTCCTCGAGCGGATCGATCTTTCTAGTTCCTTTTGCCAAAAGGAACTAGTTCCTTAATATAGTTCCATAGTTCCAAATAGTTCCGAGAGCGATATAGTTCAATGCATCTTTCTCGTTCCACGCTCTTTTTATTTCCTTCATTCCAAATAGTTCCGGGACCGTTATAGTTCAATGCATCTTTCTCGTTCCTCGTTCTTTTTATTTCCTTCATTCCAAATAGTTCCGAGAATGAAGTAGTTTAACGCATCTTTCTCTTTCTTTTTGTTTTAAATTTTTGGTGGATGAATTGACATAAAAATAAAAAATTTGCAGCAATGTAACGAGGATGTAATTTACATTTATTTAACAATGTGGCCGCATCTGAATGATGAAGGAACCAAACGTGAAAGATCGAAGAAAAAAATGAATGAATGAAAATGATCGAAGAAATGAAATGAAACGAATTATATGCACGGCTGGAACTATGAACTAAAGGAACTATATAAATGAACGAGCCGGATATAGTTCCAATAGTTCCTTGTCCGGAATAGTTCCTTGGAACTAGTTCGTTCCGGAACTACACAACTCTACAGCATATGTCAAGTCGTTCGGCAGATAAAGAGTTTTTACCCACGTTTGGGTAAATACTCGAAATCGGGGTACCCTTATATGGGGGCTATAAGAAAACGTTGACCTATGATGCCTAATGGATGATGAAAGTGCCTAATGGATGAAAAATACCTTAAATCGGGAGGTATGGCTATATGGGGGCAATACCAAAACATGGACCCAGGGACTCCATTTTCAATACCTTTAATACTGTTGACATAAGAAAGTTTTGAGCCAAAATTTGTCAGCATATGTCAAGTGGTTCGGCAGAGTTATTACCCAATATTTGGGTAAATACTCGGGTATTTACCCACTTGTTTAAAGTATTGTAAAACTATCCATTTTGAAACGATTATACAACCTAAACCCAGAAATAGGGTTTAAGATGTTGTATTGGCGATTCAATATAGTAAATACCCAAATAAATACCCACAAATGGGTATTTACCCGGTATTTACCCAATTTACCGGGTATTTACCCATTGTCCATCTCTAGGTATAAAGATAAATTATAAATATGAATTCTGATGATGAATTAACATCAAGTCAACGAGATTTTCTATATCCCTAGCAAACTCAAGTTCATGGAGAAGTTCGAAAGAATCTATCCTCACGAAACTAAAATAGGCGGAATCTGTTGCTCATTGTACAATGGTGGACTGAAATACTGTCAGATATGCTCCGAAACCGAACGAAAACTAACATGGCGAGTAATTGTCAAAAGGATATGCTGCAAAAACTAAGAAGCGAGAACCCTCGCTTAAGGCCACAACATCATAAAACTGAGCAACATGTTCCTCCTTCCAAAGTTCTAAACGCTTCGCAAATAAGACAATGGAATATCTCCGAAAATTTAAAACCCATAAACAGAAAGGAAGCTAAGTGAGGGGACGGTCTAAGAAGCAAGAATCTTCGCTTAAGGTCACAACATCATAAGATTGTCCAATGTGTTCGTCCTTCCAACGTTCTAAAGGCTTCACAAATAAGACAATGGAATATCTCCCAAAATTCATACAATCAACGATCTCTTCATTTTCAGATGGTAAATGTCTGCTGCCTGAGGGAAAAATAACTTTTGTGGTCCATGGTCAGAAACGTAAAAAAAACCCTTAAACAGGCTGGCTTAGGAGGAACGTTTGAGTGAAAATCGTTACCATTGCTACTCCCGTTGGACAGATTAGTGGCCGTCATTGATTTCCAGCCGCAGCGCATGTTTCTACTAACATAACCAATAGGCCAATTCTGTAACTGTTAACACTTAAAAAAAAAATGAGTAAAATTGTTGAAAAGGTAATGTGGGTACATTTTTAGTATTAAATACCCTCCTCATATAAGTTATAATGTAGGCTAAAAAGTTTGTTTTAGGAAATTAATAATAAAATAGTTTGTAGACAGTTTAATATATTTATGCAAGTACAGTAATCCAGCCTCAGTAAATAAGAAGCCTCACCGGTTGGCTTTCTTGTTCCGCTTCATTTCTGACAATAAAAATAAAAGAATAAAGAAAAAAGGAAGGGCCGCGTAGTAGTTCGAAATTGGTTCTCTTATTATTCTTATTATGATGCGATGCAAAAAAGCCAGCTAGCGAGGCTTCTTATGTACCGAGCCTTTTAGGGCCAATCATTACGAATAAAAATGTAGGTACAACAACCTCAAATATAACAATTTCAATAGAATTAGCAAACACAATAAGCATGAATTACTAAAACAGTTAAATGGAAAATTATTTCACAATTTAAACAAACTTACCCTGACCAATTTCTATAACGAAGTTGGTTAAGTCATGTCGTTGGGCTAAATACTGTAATAACAGCTCATCGGGTATATTGAAACCAATCTTTTTGTTGCGAAATTCAAAATTATAAATTCCAAAAGCCGCTCGAACTGTAAATGTAAACAACACATAAATTAGTAAAATATAAAAATCTTTGGAAGAAAGGGGGATGGAGGGCTGTTCATAATAAAATATAATAAATTAAAAATCCATTATCATTTGTTTTCGCATTGTTTGTGACGACGGTGGTTGATGGTTTGTGTTATTATTGTTCATGGCGCGCAATATAGCAGACAGAAAGCTCTACAAGTAATTAATATAGAAGCATAATAATAAAAAGTTAAAAATAGAAGCATATTCTCTCTTCTTCCAACACAAAAACACACACAAGAATCATGCCCATGCTCTTCTCGTCAATGAATAGCGAGGTAGCACAATTTTCCCATTGACTTGCTCAACGAATGAAAACAAAACAAAGGTTCGGAATAAACACCGAACGTATAGTAATTGAACATGTATTTGGCAAAGATTGCCATGTGTATGTTTTTTGCAGAGGGTTTAGGTATTTTTAATGGTTTTGTGGTTAATACATTTAAAAGTACACAGTACTTTGGAATCAAATGCGGCAAAACCATCATGATGCAACAAACAGAGTTTTATGCTAAGTTTACATTTACGAAATCCACTCGATTTCAACTGTCAATTCCATAGCTCAAACGTCAAATGAAATCTCATCTGGATTTCATTTGACGTTTAACCTATGGATTTGACAGTTGAAATCGAGTGGATTTCGTAAATGCAAACCAAGCATTATATTAATGCCGGATTTAAAACAAATCCACTCAATACGAGGATTTATTTTTGTATGGTACATCTGGTAGAATATGACCAGATTTCGCAAATAAATCCTGATAATGCGCTAAATCCGGCCAATGAACTCATAATTAAATGGCCCATAATTTAGGAAACCCAATTGCTGAAAATTAAATTGGACATTGTACAATAGCTGGACTCTAGTAACGCAGAATGGAATGGGGCTGTACAGCTATTTATAACACAAGTTCTGGAAGACTAGACGACTTCACTTTATTTCACGTGTTTTGGTATTACGTCTAGAGTTGAGCTGGCATACATAATCGTTAGACCAACTGTATTTAATAGTCACCGTCAGTAAACCGCCGAATTGATCACTAGACATCAGATTTTTGCATATTTTTGAAAATTTAAACAATTGTAAACTGGTTAGATGACTGACGTACTTGATGTTTACCAACAAGAAGTAAAAGCTATGTATATTATTTATCCTGTATTCCATACTATAGACGCCATAGAGATCGTATCATACGTGAATGAGCGTACGCTAATTGCCTTCTTTCAAGCGGCACTACAAAATAAAACTAGTCCTGACAGTCACAATCAAAAGTTTTCATATTACCCGATTATGCCACAGCTATCTGTGACAAATTGAGAATTAGAAAAAATGTGATCAAGTTCATAACCGACTACACTTAAGGAAACTTTTACCAATTCTTCTAAAACTAATTCAGAATCAAAATGGTCATTGGCATAGAAGGATGTTGTAGAATATCATATAAAAGAAAAAACAAAACAAAATACGATTATAACAAAATATAATCGTATAAGGAAGACAACTGTTTTTGACAGCCAGGAACCATTGTGCGATAGATTAAAACATGAAATTTCGGGGGAAAGTTTCTTTGTGCTGATCTGTTGCAGTAACGGAATTTTTTTAAATCTTCTTTGTGACTCTTCAAGTCTAATTTCGAGTTTATAACTGCGTTCACTATATCTAAATCATCATGTTTTTGCTTGCTTTGGAAATTACATTGCACAGTATTAGCGTTTCATGTCCTTACTGAAAATTGTGCCCTACGCCATCCACGTTAACAAGGAATATAACCTTTGTTCAGACTTCTAGACTTCTTAGTTTAGCAATAAATTTGGACTAATGAGCGGTAATGGTGCATACAATATTGGTGTCTCGCAATGACATTCTATTGTATTTATATCGGCCACTTTTTTAAATTTCTACGCATTTTAAAAGTCCAATAGCATTTTTCACAATAGATTTTTTAGTTTGTATATTATAATTATCCTCGTTTGCAAGAGGCAATAACTATATCATTATATATAGCTAAGTAGTTCTCAAATTTGATCTTTTCATAATGATAATTATATGTTTTAGACATAGGAAAATTTACAAATTTGAAAAGGGCCAACGAATTAGGATTCCGTGAATGTTCTAGTGAAATTTGTGATCTAATGAATTGGATCAAATGCCTAACAGGTTACAAGGAACAATTTGAATTAAGTTGCTATAAGGTTGTTGTGATTGACATAAAAACAGGTGGTGAATGTTGATATCTAGTGCAACAATATAAATTTTTGCCACAATGTCATTTGCGATATTAAACAATATTTTTAATGTATTCGTAATAATACGAGCTTTTTGGTGTTGGTGCATCTGCATTTATAACGGGTGGATCATTAGTAAATACAGGATTCAACACGAAAACATAAGCATTGACATGTTGCCATCTATGTAATACCCCGGTTACACTTAACTGGATTAACCCAGTGGGTTTGGATTTCAAATGTCAATTCCATAGCGCAAACGTAAAATAAATCCTCTCGAAGTGGGTTAACCCTGCAAAAAACTCTAGTGTAACCGTACTATAATAGCAAAATAAAGATTGGTTACGTTCACATCTGAAACTTAAATCCACTAGATTTGATATACCAAGCAGAGTCACTCATTTATTTAAACAAATATTGGTAATTTTCATAATCCCTTGGCGGAGTAATAAATTCCACAATACATGGCAAACCTGATGGCAAAAATACAAAACTACCATAGAACAGACACAACATTCATCCGAAGTAGACAACAAAAAATTTTAATTGCACTGAATACACACTTGAATTTTCTAAAATTGTGATAGATGAGGCAAGGAGGCGCCGCTAACGGTGGAACATACTACATTGTTTTATGTGTACGCTAAAAGGAATTTGTTTCTATTAATTAATTAGCCATTGGGAAAGAAGAAGGCCAGGCCGTAGAATATGTTTTTTTTATTTCACTCAAACACTCACCGACATTCTTCAAATCCCAAATACTTAAATCTCGATTCTCCTCAGGCACTCCAATCATCAATAATTTTTTTGTGTCTCGGAACTGAAATGGAATGATAATTCCCGAACGAAGTACCATTTTGTTGGGGAGAACAAATTTCACTTAATTATATTTCGCCTGCTTGTAATTATTGGACACAAAACACAATTTGTTACTTTTCGTTATTTGCGCTCTTTTTATTAAATTATTTTTCATTTCCAACGCGTTTAATGCAATTTATTTCTGCTTTTCTATTATTTTTATGTCGATGAGGACGTTTTCTTGCGTTTCACACCTTCATTCGGGCTTTTAGCTTGTCAAAATGAAAAAATTCTTCTAATCTTTAATTTTTTTATTTCTTTCATTTATCGTACGCATACATTTCCCACTTTTATTTTATTTCATTTCACATTCTCTCTTACTCTCCCTCTCAACTCACACACACATATGAAAAAGACGTAAGAGAATAAGGAATACGTCGAATAAGAGGGAAATCAGAGAAAAACATTGAATGTTTGTTTACGAATACGATTGGAATGTGTAATCCAATAAAAACAAAGGATAACAACACATAACACAAAAACAGTTCCGTAGCAAAAATTACCATTTCAAATAGCTCGTCCGCTCTAGGGGTTTTTTCACTTAAAAGGGGGCTTAGGTTACTAATCTCTATTATTCCACCTCTATTATTTAAATAAATTTTAATTTCGTTCTGCCTTTATCTTAAAGTTTTATTTTTTGCTTGGAGATGGGATGGGAAATGGTTTTTATGTGTCATAATCGATGACCGATGACTCTTATCGATACTATTTAGTAATGTAAGTTGGCAACGCAACTATTGTGAGTTTAATAAGGTAGACGCCTCAGCTTCGAAATTTTTAATTATTTTTGGTAAAGATCGAAAATGGTAAAATGTTACTACGATAACTATGTTGCTTTTCAAAATAGTCAGGCTTATAGTACGGTTACATTAGAGTTTTTTGCCGGGTTAACCCACTGCATGAGGATTTATTTGACGTTTGCGCTATGGAATTGACATTTGCAACCCAAACCTCTGGGTTAATCCGGTTAAGTGTAATAGTACGTTTATATGCTGTTTATATTAGAGCTTTTTGCAGGGTTAACCTTCTTTATGAGGATTTGTTTGAAATATAAGCAATGCAATTGACATTTAAAACCCAGTCGGTTTGTTAAATCCGGTTATATATAAAGGGGGTATTAGGCCATGTTTATATTATAGCCTTTTGCAGGGTTAACCTTCTTAATGAGGATTTAATTGACGTATACGCAAAGGAATTGACATTTGAAACCCAGTGGGTTTGTTAAATCCGGTTATATATAAACGTACTATTAGACTTATAAATCCACTTGATTTCAAATGTCAATTCCATAGTATATAGTCAAATAAATCGTAGTTCTAAATCCACTGGATTTTATTTTACGTATATTGTATGGGATTGACAGTTTAAATCATAGTATAACAGACGTTTTACCGAGGTTTTAATCCCATAGTCGTTGTTTTACAGCCTGAGGCGAGATCCGAAACTATAGTCTTCCCTACCTTACCTCTTGGTAAACGTCGCCAAATTTTCCCACTAATAAATTTAAGTTGTTTTAATAAAATATTAAAACAACGACTATGGGATAAGCCTGACAATTTTGAAAAGCGAAATAATAACAATTTTTCCTTTATGAAATCGAAAGCAAATAGTAAAAACAGACCATATCTGTGCAACATTCACAGGTAGAAAATTTGACATCTCATATGACATTCATAGATAGTGTAAACACCCCTTTATAGGTGATGGCATTGACAATTGGTCTGTTCCAGAACTGCAAGAATCTACTAATTATACCCTCAGCCTTTAGGCTATGAAGGGTATATACACTTTCATACGGGCAAAATGTGCCTCATCGAAATAATGGTTTTAGACCCCAAGTATGTTTGGACGAAATGTGTTTCAGACAATTTGGAGTCGATTGAGCAATGTCCGTCCGTCTGTCTGTCTGTCTGGCTGGCTGGAGCGCACGATAACTCTCGAACGGATGAACCGATTCGGTTCAAATTTTGGCTTTCGTAATATTTTACCCAAACTTAGTTTAAGTTCGAAGATGGGCTATATCGGTCCACTCCTTCCGGTACCTCCCCCACAAAAGTTCGAAAATGTTCGGAAAATTTGTGCGCACGATAACTCTTGAAGGGAGTAACCGATTTGGTCCATACTTTGCCCATCGTGGAGCGTGTACCAGACTTAGATAAGGTTTTAATATGGACTCAATCGGTCCACTCCTTGGGGTACCTCCCACACAAAATTTCGGAAAAGTTCAGTTTAGGGCCAGCTCTCGAATCGCTTTGATTTTTGTTTTAGCAGCTTGTATTCACTGCCCTCCATACGATGGTACAAGTTTCAGCAGGGGCAAAACCATACTTTCCGAGGGAATAGCCTGAAAGTTGCAAAAAAACCCTATGACACCGTGTGAGGTGGTTGAAGCGCAAGATAACTCTCGAACGGAACTGCCGATTCGGTCCAAAATTTGGCCTTAGTAATATTTTGTCCAAGCGTAGTTTAAGTTTGAAGATAAGCCATATCGGTCCACTCTTTCAGGTACCTCACCCACAACAGTTCAAAAATGTTCGGAAAAATTGTTCGTACGGTAACTCTTGAAGGTAGTTGCCAAATTGGTATATACTTTACACATCCTAATACATCTACCAGATATAGAGCAGGTTCAAATATGGACTATATTTGTCCACTCCATCCCGTACCTCCCACACAAAATTTCGGATAAATTCACTTTAAGACCTCCTATGGAATCACTTTGATTTTTGTTGAGACAACTTGCATTCGTTGCCTCAATTACGATGGTAAAAGTTTTTTTAGGGGCAAGTCCATACTTCTTGAGCAAACAGCCTGAAAAGTGTAAAAACATCCTAAGGCACCATATGTTGTGGCTGGAGATCCACTTCCATAACGGTCAATGTCGATCCATTCCTTTTAGTATCTCCTCCGCAAAACTTTTGAACTTTAATCCTAATCAACATTGTTGTCGGTTCAAATATCCAAAATTTTTAAAACCCCCTAAATACATACGTATTTTGGGAACATTTTTTTTTTTCAATATACACAGGCTGAGGGTATATCTCTGTCGGCAAAGCCGACTGATACTTTTTTACTTGTTTTTACTATTTTTTCCGATAACATAAAGGAAAAAGTGTTATCGTAGTAAAAAATAGTAGCTTCTTGCAGGTTCTGGAACAGAGCAAATGTTTTAACGAAAAAACAAATTCATAGTTCGTTTTCTGACTTTCTTTATAAATGACCTTTTCTGCTATTTTTAATATAATTACTATTAATTTATGTTGAGTTTTACTAATGTTGTGAGCATTTGTGGGTCTCGAAATTGGTTTTAAAATTGGATAGTCTCTAGTTTACAATTAAAAAAAGTCCAGCTGCCCCCATCTGCCACCCGCTAAGTTATTCCTCTTATACCACGCCTGTAAAATCGTCAAAATTCCGAAAATCAGGAGGTACGTTTATATGGGAGCTATACCTAAACATCGACCTACACTGAACATTTTTTGAAAGGAGGTATTTTTCTCACTCAGAACGTAAAATGCAAAATTACAGCCAAATCAGTTGGAAAATTTCGCTAAAATTGTGAAAAGAAGGAAAATCGGAGGGTACACTTATGGGGGGTATACCTAAACGTGGACCTAAATTGAATATTTTTTGCAAGGAGGTAGTTTATTCACTCAGAACTCAAAATGCAAAATAACCTCCAAATCCGTTGGTAAATTTGGCCAAAATCATCAAAATATCAAAAATCGGGCGGTACCTTTCTATGGGAGCTATACCCAAATATGGACCTACATCCACTAAAAATGGTTTTCTATCTTTTTGGCGGTAGCTCGATTAGAACTATTTTTGACACTCTTTTCCATACAAGTGGGATCACTGTGCGATGGTACTTTTATAGCGGTTCTTAAAATAAAGCACGAAAAGGATATAGAAGGAAGCGAGTAAGAAGGTCGAAATGCTCTACGAAAATAATCCTCATTCGATTTGACTGAAGACATGTCATCTCATAATTTCGGATGCCTTACAGGGTCTTTAGCAGAAACTTAATCGCGCCATAACTCGGAAGTTCGACTCACGGCGGATCTGTCCTTCGTGATTCTTTATATACTCACCAAGGTCTTTCATCCCCAAAAGCAATTATCTTTGCCCCAGATGTTCACCTCCATTTTGTGCCACAGTGTTATTTATTTATTTCCATTCATGTAATAAATGGCCTATAAGACCAATATGAATAATTGTTTTCGTAGATTAAGAAATAATAGAAATGTGCGAATTTTTTAAATAAAAAGATATGAAATTAAATGTAATTTTGTTAATAAAACAAATATTTTTAAGTGTTTTTGGAGTGTTTTAAAGTGCCATGTTTCCAAAAAAAAAAAAAAAAAAAATACAATTCCACTTGAGAAATTAAAATTGGTTTCATTCCGAAAAAATTTCGTTTTTCGGTTTCTGAAGAAACTAAATACGGAATCAATTCCACTTTCAATCGGAATTGCTTTCTGTGACATGACTGATAATTTCATTTGATAAACTTTTGTAACTTTCCAGTCTTTAGTCATAGTTTTCAGAGGATTTCCTTCTTGGAAATAAGTCCCAATTTACATTAGGCGAGTTTACTTGCGGCAATTGTCAGTTTGTGGGTGAGAGAGGGTGTTGAGAGGCAAAGGGTTACCATATACCTCACCTCTCTCTCCATCAAACTGACAATTGCCGCAAGTAAACTCGCCTAATGTAAATTGGGACTAATACAGATAGCGCCGATGTTGTCTGTCCAGTCCTTCGAGATTTCTATATGACATAGCTTTGCAGCAATCGATGCACATTTATTGGTCTGTTCCTTTGCTTTAAAAAATGGTAAAAGTGGGAAAAGTAGTAAAAGTTTTGAAATGCTCTCATACCAATTGGAGCTTACATCAAGTAAAGGAGCACTTTTCGAGTAAAAAGTGGTAAAATCTGAAGATTCTTGCACGTAAAGGAACAAGCTTATGACAATATGTATCTTGTTTCCGAGTTTGCTGTAATTATTTTGGTTGGTAAGTCATTCATCTCGCTAAAAGAAAAGCTAATGCACAGGGGTAATATTATAGGGTATAAAATTGTCGGCCACATCACGTCTATAGCCTTCGCTCACTTTTTTACTTCTATTATAGCATTTCGAGATATGGGTTTTAAGTACGAAAATGAAACACTAAAGTTAAATGCGTTTTTATTACATTTATTGTACATAAAAAGTTTACATGGTTTGTTTAAGAAAAAATTATGTTTTCTGTTTGTTTTTATTACGTAAATGTAATACATACTTAGTATAAAGTTGGTAATTAATTATAATAATAATTATCTTTGAAAAATTAAACGAGATTACATGCATTATTCATAGGTAGGTAGATATTATGGGGTGTGTTGCATTTGTATCCAGGCAATATACGCATATTATATCATTGTTTTATTTTTTGTTAATATTATTTTGTTTTTTTTTTTATTATTTTACTTGAACACGACTTCAATTTTTGGGAAAGGTGTATGTTTCATTTAAATTATCAATTCAATTTTTTAAAAATTGAAATTGTAATTCTTAGCCTGTGAATAACAAAGAAAAGCAAGAATCGAACAAATACATAATTTGAGCAAATGATATGACTCCAACATTGATTGACAGTTTAAGATTATCAAAATTTGTTTATAAGGAACAATATTATAGGTGTTTTACATTGGGCTTTTCGTTTTTAAACAAAGCTAGTTTCGAGTTTTAGTTTTTAATTTGCCTTGCCATATTCTTCTTAAAATTAGTCTCTGTTTTTTAATAAATCTTCTCTAATTAGTTTTCCATTTCGAAGCCAAAGATTTCGTAAACATTCTAAGCGTATTTCTCTATATAAAATTTTTTTGTAATATAAGAACATTGTGTGTGTGCTTTTCTATGCATTTGTATTTGTGCATTTTCGATGGCCATTCCGTAGTTGTTTATCGTCGATAACGACCCAAGTAAGCTTTGCAATTAGGACATGTGTGATGTACATCCATACAGTCATCAATACAACAGGGAATCAAACAGCAACCCAGCCAACATCTGTAAAACAACAGAATAGGTATATTTATAAATGCTTGTTTTTAATGAACCAAGAATGGGTGAAATATAAGAATATAAGAAAGAATATAAGAAAATAGCGCTGTTCCAGAATCGAAATTTAGCCGAAACAAGTGTTTCCATATCCAAAAAACATTTCTTCAATTTTTTTTAACATTTTATCCAAAGTTATAATGGTCGTCATTTTTCTGTCCCTCGCTCGCTCTTTTGCTAATATAGTACAATTAGCAAAAGAGCGAGCGAGGGACAGAAACAAGTATGAAAGTATCTGTCAGCTGTACCGACAGAGATAAACCCGACAGAGATAGCCTCAGACCTAAAGAAAAGAAGTAAGCACAATACTTCTGACGTCTAAAGGTTTTTTGAGTACAACGATTGGACCAAATCCCTTTCTCCCTTCGAGGGTTTATTTGGTGCCGGCAGGTTTTTTGAGTTTTTGGGCCATTTTCTCAGGATGTAAGAACTTGAACCCCAAAAAAATTCTCCGACTTTACAGAGCCCGACTTGTTAAACAAATTTTCAAAACGATCCGAGACGAGCTGTTAAACTGTACTTTTTACAAATTTTGTGTGGATTCAAATCAGATCTATGCCTGGAAGTAATATTACCATATGCAAAGTTATAACTAGACATAGGATTTTTGCATATTTTTAAAAATTATAATGCAGATAATTCGTTTATTAAACAATAGAAGCTGGAGTTTTGTACGTATTATTGATTATTTTCAATAAGACATCGAATTTCTATCATTGGAACTATAGATGGGATTCTACATAAAATCCCTAAATACCCGATAAATTTCTCTTTTGGGTGTTTATTTGGGTAAATAAAATTTTATTTTGAAATGAAAATTTTGTTTTTCTGTCAAACAGAAAATCAAAAAGAATACCAGATAAACGGTTTAACCAGCCGGAATAAACTTTTTATATGTCATATCGGTTGTTGGAGTTACTTGTGCGAAAAATTTAACGATAAATGCAAAAATTATTGCTTTGTTGAGGAGGACTTAAATCTCAAGATTATCCACTGAAGTCGTGGGTTAATCCACCTGATATATTATAAAGTTTGGATCTCGATCCAGCATTTATGTTTTTCTGCATGGACAACTACAACAAACCGCTCTAAAAGCTATCAAATATCAAAAAAATGCTGTCACAATATATGAGAGATTTACCACAAAATATGGACCAAACTTGGTCATATTTTATCTTGCCCCGTATCCAAAAAAACGTAATTTTATTCATAGTCAGTTAAAATAAAATTTGCTAAAACACTACGTTTTCGCATCCAATTGTATGATTTTAGTTTCTGTAGTTTATACCCACATATTGGGTATTTACCCATTTATGCCCAATTTACCCATTTTAATGGGTATTTACCCATTTACCATCTCTAATTGGAACTATATAATTCTATATAATAACGTAGTTACAATTGGTTGAGAGTTTTTAAAATATGCAAAAATCCCATGTCTAGTTATGACCAATTTGGTTACTCGATTAGTTCGATAAGCTCTTTCTTCCTGACGATACGAGCCAGGGGCCCAAAATTGAATTCGATGCCTTCACAGACTTCGAACCAACCAGAGATAACAATATTGACCGACCAAAGGTTCAAAGCAGACAATTGCTAGCCCTTCAGTTTATTCGAGGACGATAACTGGCCTCTGCCCCAGTAGAAAACACTAACCTTATGAAAACAAAACCGTCGCGAATCTAGGAGGACTGTCCATCGACCGAAGTTGGTAGAAGTTGAGAAATAAAACTAGAAAAAGAAATAAGTGGGGAAGTTCCCACCACCCCAGCTAGTGTCGTACATCGGTTGACTAAAGAAAATATTTCTTACCGTAGGTGGTGATCAAATTTGGAAGGACATACCACTTCCATGGAGAAATTCTGACCCCAACAAACTCTCTCTCATTCCAATCTCCACAGACGGAAATTGAGTTCAAAATCAACCCAATATCCCCTAAACACACAACGGGAGCGATGGTTAAATTTCTCAGGGGTTACCCATCCTCTTTGACCTCATCACACCGTTGAATGATGTAAACTTAAAGGAGAAGAATCAACCCAAAAATAAATCAAGGCAACAGAGGACTGTCAAAACTGACTCAGCACCGACCTCAAAACGTGGGCACGTGGGTTTATACCAAAACTATACCCTTTTCTCAACCAAAAACAATGTGAAGAGAGTTATGTCAACTGATGAATCATACCTGAAGGTCAAGAGACCTCACCCGAGTCAAAACAGCTGCGAAACCTTTTAACCTAACCTTGAACCAGCCAGAAACATAAATGATTAAAAAGGCTGTGAATTCCTTGGCAGAAGGATATTGCGGTTATAACGATGTCTTGGAACCTGACACAGAAACTGCATTAAGAACTCCCTCAGTAGAATCTGAAGACAAAATAGTTAGAATTGACGACATTAAGAAACAGCTTGGAAGCGACTTCTATAGAAATTTCAATTTCTGCTAAGAAGATAATATTTTACATTCTATATTGGGGAATAAACTTCTTTCTCTGAACGCCCACATGGTTCATCTGATACGCAATATTGATATTTACTCTTTCATTATACCCTCAGCCTTTAGGCTAAGGAGGGTATATACACTTTGATACGATGAAAATGTGCCCCATCGAAATAATGGTTTTAGACCCCAAGTATGTTTGGACGAAATGTGTTTCAGACAATTTGGAATCGATCTAGCCATGTCCGTCCGTCTGTCTGTCCTGCTGGCTGGAGCGCACGATAACTCTCGAACGGATGAACCGATTCGTTTCAAATTTTGGCTTTCGTAATATTTTGCCCAAACTTAGTTTAAGTTCGAAGATGAGCTACATCGGTCCACTCCTTCCGGTACCTCCCCCACAAAAGTTCGAAAATGTTCGGAAAGTTTGTGCGCAAGATAACTCTTGAAGGGTGTGACCGATTTGGTCCATACTGTGTATAGCGTAAACTTTTTACCAGAGTAATATGAGGTTCCAATATGGTCTCAATAGATCCACTCTTTCGGGTACCTCTCACACAAAACTTCGGAAAAGTTTAGTTTAGGGCCATCTCTCGAATCGCTTTGAATTTTGTTTTATTATCTTGTATTCACTGCCCTCCATACGACGGTAAAAGTTTCATCAGGCGCAAGTCCATACTTCCTGAGAAAATAGCATGAAAGTTGCAAATAAACCCCTATGACACCGTGTGAGGTGGTTGGAGCGCAAGATAACTATCGAACGGATCTGCCGATTGCGTCCAAAATATGGCCTTAGTAATATTTTGTCCAAACATAGTTTAAGTTTGAAGATAAGCCATATCGGTCCACTCCTTCAGGTACCTCCCCCAAAAAAGTTCAAAAATGTTCGGAAAAATTGTTCGTACGGTAGCTCCTGAAGGGAGTGGCCGAATTGGTCCATACTTTACACATCCTAATATATCTACCAGATATAGACCAGGTTCAAATATGGACTATATTTTTCCACTCCATCCGGTACCTCCCACACAAAATTTCGGATAAGTTCACCTTAAGACCTGATATCGAATCACTTTGATTTTTGTTGAAGCAACTCGCATTCGCTGCCTCAATTACGACGGTAAAAGTTTTTTAGGGGAAAGTCCATACTTATTGAGCAAACAGCCCGAAGAGTGTAAAAAACCCCTATGGCACCATATGTTGTGGCTGGAGATCCACTTCCATAACGGTCAATGTCGATCCATTCCTGTTAGTATTTCCTCCGCAAAACTTTTGATCTTTAATCCTAATCAGCATTTTTGTCGGTTCAAACGACCAACATTTTTAAAACCCCCTAAATATATACGTATTTTGGGAAAAAATTGTTTCAATATACACAGGCTGAGGGTATATCTCTGTCGGCAAAGCCGACTGATACTTTTTTACTTGTTTTTATTGACTCTTTCATAAATTACCTAACATTTTAACATTTATTGATAATAGGATTGTGAACCGATTTCCCTAATTATGACGAAGAACAGCACCATTGTCAAAAGGAAATATTATGTATTTGTAACGAATCTGAGATCTACTGTTAGTGGGAAATCAGTAATCAAATTTTCAAACATATCATTGCAACTGATGTCTGTTAAAAGGATTCATTTTATGATAATATGCTCAGGTGAATCCAGTCGAGTAGTTGACCATACGAAGAGAACACAGTCCTAAGGATATGTACAGCCTTATGTTAATAAATTGGGCCGCATGAAATTTTAAGTGGGAGCCTATATTATAGCTTGTCGGGTATTAGGGATTAAACATCTCTTGGAAAAAATGTTTTAATGTTTATGAACGTTCTGCTTAGGTCCCCCATAAAAGGATTCGGATCGATTTAAGGAGTTCTGTAAATTTTAGATATCACCAGGTTATAGCAATATTTTACATTTTGAGTCCACAGTTGGTATTATACCTCTAGAACTTCATACAAATTCAGCCCGTATAAATATTTTCAACGATTTTATATACATATTTTCATTGTTTTCTACTTTTTTAATTCGATTCTTTTTGTTACGCCCATCTCCCCACCACAAGTGTGAGGCACATGTAATACATTTCCAATTGATTTTCATCTTCACATCATATGTTCGCATGTAGTTTATCAGAAATTGCAACTTACCCCAGTAATGCAATTACAAAACCAGATAAATATGCTATCATTCCAGGTTCAGTACGTGTTGTTGTCTCAATTTCAGCATGACATGAGGGGCAGATCATATGTGTGGCCTGACGTCCAATAGGTACAACTGTAGTTACAATGGTGGCATTTGTTGCAGTTGCTACGGGTGCAACAACTGGTGTGAATGGGCCAACTGGCTTAACACCACCCACAGCCTCTTGATAGGATGGTGGAGCAGAGGGCGGCGGTACATAAGTGTACTGTGGTGGTGTGGGACCTGTGGCTTTGCTCATTTTTACAAAAGTGTTTTGCCTTCTTTAGATGGATATTTATGTAGGTATTTGCGAACAGCGGCGTGGTGGTTTTCCTTTGAGCTTTCCTTTCAAGAATTGTGCGATGCGAAGTTTCTCAATGTGATTGTGAGTTTTTGTTGTTTCAATACAATATAAAGATGAATGTCAGCAAAAGTATCCTGATTATGGTTACCAGTTGTTTTTTATTTTCTATGCTAGGATGGAAATGCAAAAAGTCTTTATTTAGTTGTGTGTGCTCTGGTGTGCCTTTAGGTTTATATTCTGTAAAGAGACAAAAATGCGTTAGAAATTTATTGAATCTTTCTTTGTTAGCATTGATATTGATGGCAAAATCCCAAAGAGAACCAATGAAGTGCAGATATTTCAAATAATTTCACATTTTCTTGGAAATCAATTTTAAAGTGAAATATCTATGTATGTATGTGTGGTGAAATCAATGAATATTTTATTACATTGTGAAGAAGAGAAACATAAGCTTATTCACAGTGGTCGGAGCAGAAAATTAATGATGTCAAATTCAAAACTTAAGGTTAAGGTTGTTAGCTTGAACGATCTACAAATAAGTTAGTGGTAGATTATTTTCATGATAACAACTTTACCTGTTTCTACCACATAGTCCATGATATTTCAAAATCATAATGCTATTGTTTGCCGCATCTGAGAAACTCTTTTCGTAAAATATGTTATTTTATATGTTATACGCAGATTAGAATACGTTAATTATAAGTTAATTTCTCGCATTTAAATAAACTTATTTTACTTCATTTTTTTTGTTAGTTGTGTGTCCGTTGGATAATCACACCCGTATCAACGCTACTCATTACTTAGTAATGAGTAAAGTTAGCAGTTTTCCTTGCAATTTTAAATTTTAAAGAAAGAACCTAATTATGCGTAGTCTACTGGTAATTCATAAAATATCATAGCCAGTAATCAGTATTTAGCTGATGCGGGTGTTTATTTTTTCTAGTAGCGGAAATACTTTTGTTCATATTTCAATTACCTTAGCATATAAACCCAGTAAAAAATCGTAACTTCTCAGTTAAAAACTTATTTTACTGGCGAAAAAAATAACTATTTATTTCGCCCGACATACCATTGTTAAAATAATGGGTTAGTAAAGGGTTTTGTAATGAGAATTTTTCCAGGGAAATGTTTAAATGATGTGTGTAAAATTTTAAAGGAATTAATTACAAAAGAATTTTCCATTTAGTTTCCAATAACATTTATTAAATTTATAAAAAAAAATATAATTTTATACAAAAAAAATTTAGTAAAACTATTTAAAAAGATATTCGAGTAGCTTTTGTTAGCTTCCAGCTGGGAGGACCCGCAAAAGATCCATAAAAATTATTGTCGCACAAATTCTGTTAAAATTTGGAGTTAGAGTGAAGGAAACTTTTCAAGTATTCCATTATAACTTAGATTATATTATTTTTCGTCATTAGTAGTGTTGAGCTGCTTGCTTAACTTTAAAAGTTAGTTGTACTTATTTTCGTATTTTCTTTTTTTTCGTTTTGAACAATATCGTATTTAAAATGTTGCATCTCTTCTCCAAATGACAGTTTATAAGCTAGCTTAGTTTAACGTCCATTACGACCCAAGTAAGAATTGCAATTGGGACAAGTATGATGCACTTCCATGCAATCGTCAATGCAACAGGGTATCAGACAACAGCCCAGAAAGCATCTGTAATTCAAATGAGAAGAAATGCGAAGAAGATTATTTTGTTCCACTTGCATAATTCATTTGTATCTGACTGCCTGCCTGTCGCCTACCTTCATCCAGCAGAGCCACCACAACTGGCAGGCAGCCACAAACATGGTTTAGATTTCATTGCATTTGCAACACTTACCCGCATAATGCCAAAAGACAACCGGATATATATGCCATCATACTGGGCGTGCGGCGTGTATTTGTCTCAATTTCTGCATGACACGAGGGGCAAATCATGTGCGTGGCAGTACGTCCTATGGGCACAACGGTAGTAACAATGTCGTCGTTTCTGGTTGTCACCACAGGATATACAACGGGAGTAAATGGACCCACAGGCTTTACACCACCCACAGCCTCCTGATAGGATGGCGGAGCAGTTGGTGGTGGTATATAGGTGTATTGTGGTGTAGTGGCTTTACTCATGTTTTGTAATCCCGACTCTAGGTAGAGTAAGTAAGCTTTTGTATTCGGCGGCTGTTGTAGGGGTTTTTATTGTATTTATTCTGCCTTTTGAAACAATGCTACAAGTCGTGTATACTCTGTTGTTGGTTTTTCAGATCAGCTGCTTTGTGCTGATGGTGGAATAAGGACATATAAGACTACCTCTTAAAGTGGGGATGCGTGTGTCGTTTCGTGGTGTAGTTTAAAATGCAGTTGTATTCCCATATAAATGCATTAATTCTTTTCTTTTGACTTCTCTCGGGTTTTTCCCCTTAGATTTTTTGCTTCAAATGTATTTGCTTTTTCACCGTTTCCTATAAATGGTTGCGGAAGGAAAGGAAGGAAAAGGAAGAAAGGAGTGGAATGTTAATAATAAATTTGCGGTCGACTTTGGTTTCTTTGATGGCAAAGTGAAACGAAGTGGAAACTCTACACAAAAAAAAAAAAAATCGAAGACAGCGACGACGAAGTGAAAAATTTAAATCGATTTCATGTTTCTTTCTTGTAAAGGATGTTGTGCTTAAATTAAATGATTTTGTCGAGTGGGAGACAAATTGTAATTTCATGCTTTAGTTCATTTTTCTTAAGAATAAACAAGATTAGGCGGTGTAATATTATTTGAGATTTATCAGACTCAATTGATAAATAATTCGAGTTAAAAATCATGTTTATTTTCTACAAAAACTGATTTACCACTCTTGGTATAGCTTAATAAAATTATTCTCTGTTAAGAGTAAAGCTTTTTGTCAGATATGGAAAATATAACATGAAAAATTGTTAGCTTAAGGAGAGAGCGGAGGTAAAACTCAGTCCCTTTCATCTTCTTACCCAAAAACTCGAACAAATTTCATGAGTCTGGCATAAGGCAAGGAATTTTGGCTGACAAAAACATCGGTTTCTGTCAGCATACAAAAAATTGTTTTGCTTGATTGTGTGAAAGGAAAAGCTTCAGTCAAGCAACAATTTTTTAATGTGCAAACATCTGCTCCCTGAACCAAATTTATATATACAATTTTGTGCACTGCAAAGATGTCAATATTCGTGTTGTGTTATAAATTTAATACATTAAGCGGGGTACAGACGATCAGTTTTGACTGTCGATTTTTCGGAAATATCGATAAATGTCAAACTGTCCGGCAACCACTAAATATTTTGCCTGATGTCTGACAAAAATGAACGTCCACACTGGCAAGCAACAGATTATTTGAGCAAAACTGATCGTGTGTACCCCACTTTAGGCCTGTTCGATAACCCAAAAAATTGTACAAATTCGTACAAACTCGAGTAAAAAGATGCTGTTCGATAACAAACTTCTTCAGTAAAAGAGAACTGAGAAGTACTTGCAAGTACGTTTTACTTGCGAAGTTTTCGAACATGATTTTATATTGTACTATTTTTTCAATTTTATGCTACAAAAGCGTTCGTATACTACAGTAGTTTTGATTTTGCTGCCAATCGTTTTAGTGCGAATTTGATTTTCCTGCCAAAACACTAAAATATTGGCATTTTTGTCAAATTTTCAATGCAAATTACACTTTTAACTGCTATTCATCTAAGTGCGAATTTTATTTAGCTACCAATAATATTTGGAAAAATGAACGCATTTTCACAGAGAAATTTGTATTTACCAGCCAAAACTAAAATCACGTCATGCGACATTTGCTAACTCATGCACAGGGTCTTTTGTACAGAAGAAAAATGTTTTATGTTGATCATTTGTAGCCAACCTATGATATTATGGAAAACAAGTAAAAAAGTATTAGTCGGCTTTGCGGACAGAGATATGCCCTCAGCATGGGCAAATTGAAACACTTTTTTCACAAAAAACTTATGTAGTTAGGGGGTTTCAAAATGTTGGTCGTATGAACCGACAAAAATGTTGATTAGGATTAAAGTTCAAAATTTTTGCGGAAAAAGTACTTAAAGGAATGGACCGAAATAGACCATGGGGTGCCATAGGGGGGTTTTACACCCTTCGGGCTGTTTTCTCAAGAATGGACTTGCCTCTGAAAAAAACTTTTACCATCGTAATTGAGGCAGCGAATGTAAGTTGCTTCAACAAAAATCAAAGTGATTCAATAGCAGGGCCCTATTCCACGAAACAACTTATCAACTTTTCATTTTGCACTTATCAATATTTTTGACAATGCTCAAAGTTAAGTGTTCCACAGAACCATTATTTTTTGATAAGTGATAAGTTGCTAATTATAAAGTGAGTTTGCTTACTTTTCAAAATAATGTAGCTCTTTTTTTGATTTCTGTTCCACAAACATTATTTCTGCTAAGTGAAAAGTTGTAACGGCAAAGCGTATTTTGCTAAGATTTTGCAAAAAAATTTGCTCTTTCGTTCCCCAGAAAACTATGCATTTTGATTTTGCAGATCAAATTTTGATAAGTTTGCCTATAATTTGCGAGGTAAACGTTCTCATTGCCAATGTACATTGTTAAAGCGAGATTTTGTTCGGAAATAGTGAAAACACGGTTATGACAAGAAATTGTAAAGATTTTTCCGAACTTCTACCCTCTGAATCAACTATCCTACTTCGAACTCTCACTCTCCGAAATTCCACCCTGCGAACAACCTCACAAATCGATGTTTCTCGATTTTACATTTAGACTAAACTCTATTTGAGAGACTATTTTTATTTATTGCTATACCCTCCACCATAATTTGGAGGGTATATTAGGTTTGTCATTTCATTTGTAACTCATCGAAATAATCATTAGCGACCCTATAAGGTATATACATATATTTTTGATCAGCGTAAAATTCTAAGTTGATGTAACCACATCCGGCCGTCCGTCTGTTGTAATCACGCTATCTTCCGAACGAGTTGAGATAGGGGGATGAAATGCTGTTCACACGTGTCTTAAATCAAGTTGGAAGTTGAGCTTTGTTATTGCCCCCATATAGCAGTGCCGTCGATTTCAGCTATTTTAAGGTTTTTAGCTATATTTTCAGAACGAATTAGTTATAATATGCTTCCAAAACTTACCGACATAGGTCCATCTTTTATTATAGCCCCCATATACTGCCCAATTTCAGCTACTTTGGCGTTATTAGCTACATTTCCAGGCCGAATTAGGTATAATTCAGTCAATCACCAAGAAACGTCTCCACAAAAAATTATGGATATAGGTCTACGTTTTTTATAGCCCCCATATAGCAGTACCGTCCGATTTCAGCTATTTTAAGGTTTTTAGATACATTTCTAGAACGAATTAGTTATAATTTGGCAAGTAACTTCTCCTTTTTGTGGAGAAAGAAAACTAATTACTCTATGCCGAACATAACGCTTTTTACTTGTTTTATTTCACTTAATTTTATTGTATTTTATTTTATTTGTATTTGCCTTCATTTTATTTTAGATTATTTTATTTCACTTAATTTTTTTAGTTTTATTTTATTTTACTTTATTTTATTTATTTTTTAACTTTTTATTTCAATTTACTTTACTTTATTTCACTTTATTTTATATTGTTTTATTATTATTTATTTTTTAATTTATCTCATTTTATTTTTTATTTTATTTTACTTCATTTAATTTATTTTGATCTTATTTTAATTTATTTCATTTAATTATTATTTAATCTTTATTAAAATTATTTTATTTTATTTTTATTTCATTTTATTTTATTTTATTCTATTTTATTTTATTTTATTTTATTTTATTTTATTTTATTTTATTTCATTTTATTTATTTAATTTTATTTTATTTTATTTATTTAATTTTATTTTATTTTATTTTGTTTCATTTTATTTCAGTTTAATTTAATTTATTTAATTTAATTTTATTTTATTTACTTTTAATAATATCAGTTTCTTTTCATATTTTCGCTCGTCTCAATTTTACATTTCTTATTTATTATTGCCAAGTAAAAAATAATGCAAAGATGATAAAACGTTCTGTGGAACAAATATCATTCACACTTTGCAAGAGAACTGAGAGACTTACCAAGATGGCGGAAAAATTGAGCAAGAGAGCACAACAACTGTGCTAAAAGAACAGTGATAGACAAATTTGCTAAGTGCAAGGGAAATTGAAAAGTAATTTTGTGGAACAAAAAAGGGTTATCACTTTTCAAAATAACTACTTTTTGATAAGTGCAAAATGAAAAGCGATAAGTTGTTTCGTGGAATAGGGCCCAGGTCTTAAAGTGAACTTATCCAAAATTTTGTGTGGGAGGTACGGGATGGAGTGGACAAGTATAGTCCATATTCGAACCTGATCTATATCTGGTAGATATTATGAGAATGTGTAAAGTGTGGACCAAATCGGTCACTCCCATCAAGAGTTATCGTGCGCACAATTTTTCCGAATATTTTTGAACTTTTGTGGGGTAGGTACCTGAAGGAGTGGACCGATATGGCTTATTTACGAACTTAAACTAAGTTTGGAAACAATATTACGAAGGCCAAATTTTGGCCGGAATCGGCATAATCTTGCGCTTCCACCCATAAACATGGTGTCATAGGGCTTTTTTCAACTTTCAAGCTATTTTTCAGGAAGTATGGACTTGCCCCTGAGGAAACTTGTACCTTCGTATACGGGACAGTGAATACAAGATGTTACAACAAAAACCAAGGCGATTCGTGAGCAGGTCCTAAACTGAACTTTTCCGAAATTTTGTGTGGGAGGTACTCGAAGGAGTTTACCGATTGAGTCCATATTGGAACCTCATATAAGTCTGGTCTGGTAGGTAAATTTCATAATGTGCAAAGTAATGACCAAATCGGTAACTTCCTTCAAGAGTTATCGTACGCACAGGTACCGGAAGGAGTGGACCGATATAATCCATCTTTGAACTTGAACTAAGTTTGGACAAAATATTACGAAAGCCAAATTTTGGACCGAATCGGCAGATCCGTTCGAGGGTTATCTTGCGCTCCAACCATTACACACGGTGTCATAGGGTTTTTTTGTAACTTTCAGGCTATTTCCTCAGGAAGTATGGACTTGCCCCTAATGAAACTTACAGCGTCGTATAGAGGACAGCGAATACAACTTGCGTAAACAAAAATCAAAGCGATTCGAGACCAGGTCCTAAACTGAACTTTTCCGAAATTTTGTGTGGGACGTACCCGAAGGAGTGGACCGATTGAGTCCATATTGAAACCTCATCTAAGTATGGTAGAAATTACACGATGTGCAAAGTATGGACCAAATCGGTTATTCCCTACAAGAGTTATCGTGCGCACAAGTTTTGCGACAATTTTTGAACATTTGTGGGGGAGGTACCTGAAGGAGTGGACCTATATGGCCCATCTTCGAACTTAAATCGAATCTGGACAAAATAATTCGATACCCTAATCTGAAAAAGCTGAAATTATTTTACAACAATAAAATAATACACATCTCAACAAAACTGTCAATGTGGATCTAATATTAATTAATAATAATTATTAATTATTCCACAAACATCCCAGAAGGGACAAGGAAGACTTCTCTCATATCACATCTGCAGGTTCAAGGCATATTTATTGCGTCACTTGCAGGTTGTTGCAATAATACAAAGAAAAAGTTAACATCACTTTCTTTGAAACAGAAATTGAATGACAGATGTGGAGGCAAATATAACGATAATAATTGTTATTTAATTCCATTTTGGTTCTTTCAGCTGATGCAAAATAATCTTTTTGATTATATATTTTTATTTTTTTCACTATTCCTCTCCAAACAGTTTTCGGATATCAAGAAATCTGAAGGTGAATATTACATGAAGAGCCAATTCTTTGGCAGGTGAACGAATCGGATAACTGCCACTTTTTGGCAGCTAGAAATATTAAAGATAAGTGCGAAATTCGCTTTGCTGCCACAAAATGCGTGCAAAACTTGTTTTGGCAGCTAAGTCAAAACTACTGTATAAAAAAGAGTGTGTGTTTTCACACAATGCACAGTGGCCAATTTTATGAAAAACCTGGCCAAAACTCTAGAAATTAATGCATTTTGACCTATCCTTGGGTTATGTTTTTCGGGTAGCTGTTTTCATTTTTCATATTATTTAACCCTCAGGTGGTAATTTTGGTCCCTTCACCTATAAAATGTGATCGTATCAGATCAAAATATTCTACAAATTTGTTTCTATAGATTCTAGAATATATTAAAGTTCTACATCTTATCGAAAATCCAGAAATATGGAAAAATTGAAAACAATTTTATGGTTAAAGTCGTACTTCATGTGAGTTTATGCAAAATTGTCCTATAAAACATTATTTGACACGAATGATGTTAAAAGCACCTGGGAAGTTTTTGTGGATTCTGAAACAGCAATGTTCATAGATGAGAAAAAACCAAAAGCAAAAAAATGCTGGATTGATCACTAATCACAAAAGGGTCTTAGGGGTTTTTAGGGTTAATTTGGTCTATTTGTTTATAAAAATCGTTAAAAATCTCTTTATATCTGCAAGACGAAATGCCACATAAAAACGAAAATTTCAAATCTCTGCAGGATGTTTCGATGGAAATTGGTAAAAAATACTCTTCACTTTTTATGAAATGCTTAGGTACACAGTCCAAATCGATCTTACTCACGACTTTTTTCAAAATTTATTGTAAAAATTGATAAAAAAAAATCAGCAAGTATGGACATAAATTTCAATTTTCACTTTCAATGTATTTCAATTCTTAATGCCCAGTCTTTCGACCCATGGTAGAACAAACCAGTTAAAGTTAATACTAAAACAAATACAACTCAACAACAACCACATAGAAATGTGTTTTTGTTTGTAATGTTACTGTCATCGGTAAATGTAAACAAAACAAGGAAATGTCTATGGGGATTTCTGAGTGAAATCAGACACTTTTTCAAGATGAGGTCTTTGATTTCCTTTATTTTTTGCTGTGGCGATGCTGCTGATTAACAAAACATTTTAGTATATTTTCAAATTTTTTTTTGACTAACGGTTCCAGAGATATCGCGCCTTGAAAAAGTCAAATTCTGTAAAAACTACATGCAAAGAAATATTCATAACTTCTTTAATATTGGTCCAAATGGGACCATCTTTTTTTTTATTTGTTTGTTTTTTTTATCAGCTATCGAAAGAAATATTTAAAAGAAAAATGCACAGTGGGCTTCAATACAATTTTCGGGATTTAATATTTAAAATCAATTTTTAAACATGATTGCACCCTTCGATTTTTTCAAAAAAAATTTATGTTAAACTACGTTCAATTACAAAAATTTTAAGCCCTATGTGGTAATGGGATTCGGACGATTACTATTTTTTCTGAATTTTTTAAAATTTGTCAATACAATTTTTCCTTTATACCTTTGTCCAAAATTTATTATTTTATTAAAAAAATTAAAAGCTTCATTTATAAATATTTGTTTTGATTTTATATTTATGAATTTATCTCAAACATCTTAAAAACTGCGTAATTTTTCGATTTTGAAAATGCATCAACGAAAATTCCATTAAAGTGCACTGTGGATTTTTTTCTATTTTTTATGATAAATATATAATATATAATAATAAATATGTACTTTAGCTTCAAAAATACAGAAATACAAATTTTGGACAAAGGTATTAAGGAAAAATTGTATTGACAAATTTTAAAAAATTCAGAAAAAATAGTAATCGTCCGAATCCCATTTCCACATAGCTGACATAGGACAAAGGTATTAAGGAAAAATTGTATTGAAAAATTGATTTTAAATATTAAATCCCGAAAATTGCATTGAAGCCCACTGTGCATTTTTCTTTTAAATATTTCTTTCGATAGCTGATAAAAAAAAACAAACAAATCAAAAAAAAGATGGTCCCATTTGGACCAATATTAAAGAAGTTATGAGTATTTATTTGAACATAGTTCTTTAAAAATGCGATAATTTCAGTAGGCGATATCTCTTTACCATTGGTCAAAAAATAATTTTAAAATATACTAAAATGTTTTGTTGGCTAGGAGCATAAATTGATCCAAAAACAATTGAAATCAAAAATTACTTTTCTCCGAACTGTCCGATTTCACTTGGAATTCCCCCTATATATTATTGGAACTTAAAAAACTAATATTTTTTCACATTTGATTGAACATGAATGAAAAGTCGTTAGATTTTCAATTTAAATGTTTCCATATCATTCCACTAAATGCATAATTTCTCGCAGAAAGTAGAATTCTTGCAAAAAAGTTTGGGGTCGCTGGTAATTCATCGAAAATAGAAGTTGCTTCAATCTTTTGTTTTTAAAATCAAAACAGCACACGTTTATTAGGGCTTTATTTTTTCAAGTTTAACAAAATACCACACATATTAACAAATATTGTACCGCCTCTATAAGCGGTGTTTTAGTGTGCGGCACGTCGTTCGGACTTGGATGAGGTTATATATCAATTATATGAAGAAATCTTTATGGGAAATAGTTCTTTTTCTGATGAATAATTTTTTTCTTCAAAAAATATATATCCCTAATATACATCGAACATAGAAATAAATATATAAAATGTCGTATGGAATTTGACACTAACATTACAGCCCAGTTCAGTCAGCTGGGCATTGTTGTTACCTTTTCTTGTTCTACCATGCTTTCGACCTTAGGGCTGTATACTAAATTTTATGTTAAAATAACAAAAATTATGAATTAAATATATTAGCTTAAAAATATTAAGGACGGGATACTAAACTACTCAAAAGCAAACAAAATACTGTGCATAATTAAGAGTAAAAGGATTTTTATATTGGACACCTCCTTACTGATACTTTTTTTAACTCAGAAAGAATGAATTAAAACCACTCAAGGAAGGAGTGAGTGGGAGGGATATTAAACTGCTCCAAACTGATTGGCGACACTATCACATAAACGTCATTACAATTAAAAAAATGTAGATATTTGTTGTGTCTTTTTACTTACTAAATGTTTTTCTTTTTTTTCAGCAACTTTTCCTTTATACAACTGTTAAAATCTGCAACATTATTACTAATTATCACGTAAAAAGACACAGCTATTATATTTATATTAATAACCTTAATATTGTTACAACAAAAATTCCAAATAGGGTGACTTTGACTGCCAACGTACTACACAAGAAACGAATACATTTTCGTCATAAGTCCTTGGTCACACTAGATGGTTTCATTGAAACAATTTCATGAAAACCAGGGTTCCTAGCTTGATTTCCATACTAGAGTAAAATCATGAAGTTGCTGTAGTGGGGAACTCGATTTAAGAATCCCTAAAAGTTTCGATGAAACCACTCTAGTGGGACCTTCGACTGACTACACACAGTGGGACCCTATAAACAATATTTTACACTACGAGTATTTAGTGCAACTTGATACAATATTTTTATACCCTCCACCATAGGATGGGGGTATATTAAGTTTGTCACTACGTTTGTAACTACTCGAAATAATCATTGTAGACCCCACAAAGTATATATATTCTTGATTAGCGTGCAATTCTACATCGATATAGCCATGTCCGTCCGTCTGTCCGTCTGTGGAAATCACTCTAGCGTCCGAACGGATTGACGTAGGTTGATGAAATTTTGGGAAAATATGTTATTTCTACGTAGGACTTTTGGTATTGAAAGCGGGCTATGTAGGTCCACGCTTTCGTATAGCCCCCATACAAAATGACGCGTGACGCGTCGTCGTTTTAAGGAATTTTTAAGATATTTGGCCCATTTTACCACCGAATTGGTTGTAATTTGGTACTTTGCGTCTCCAGAGGCCAAAAAATATTCCTACCAAAGTTGGGTTATATAGGTCCACGTTTTGGTATAGCCCCCATATAAGGCCCCATATAAGGCCCCATATAAAGTACGCGTGATTTTAATATATTTTGAATGTATTAGACCCATTTGACCACAGAATTGGTTGTAATTTGGTATTTTGTGTCTTCCGAGGCCAGAAAACATTCCTACCAAAGTTGGGTTATATAGGTCCACGTTTTGGTATAGCCCCCACATAAGGCCCCTTATAAAGTACGCGTCATCTATATATATAAAAGAGTAGTGAGGTGAGTGACTGACTGACTGACTGATTGACTGACTGATTCATCAGCGCCCAGACGAAACCGCTGAAGCTAGAAAGTTGAAATTTTGGGTGTAGGTTGCTGTTGGTGTGTAGGGGTGAGATAAGGCTGGGTTTTTGGAAATTCGACCTAGAAGTGTACGAAAAGTACTAAAAGGTACTAAATATGGTACCCTTTGTATTAGGCAAACGGTAAGAGCTAGAATTCTGAAATTTGGAATGAGGGTAACTGGTGGAGAGCTAGAAAGATGTACCAAAGGGTTTTTGGAAATTCGTACTACAAGGGTACGAAAAGTACTAAATGGTACTAAATTTAGTACAATTTGGATTTGTGTGAACGGATAGAGCTGGAATCCTGAAATTTGAAATTAGGGTAACTTGTGGAGAGTAACAAAGAAAGGTTTTTGAAAATTCGAACCAGAAGTGCACGAATAGTACTAAATGGTACTAAATTTAGTACAATTTGGATTTGGGTGAACGGATAGAGCTGGAATACAGGCATTTGGAATGAGGGTCACTGATGAAGAGTAAGAATGAAAGGTTTTTAGAAATCCGAACTGTAAGGGTACGAAAAGTACTAAATGGTACTAAATTTAGTACAATTTTGATTTGGGTGAACGGATTGAGCTGGAATACAGACATTTGGAATGAGGGTCACTGATGAAGAGTAACAATGAATGGTTTTTGTAAATTCGAACTATAAAGGTACGAAAAGTACTAAATGGTACTAAATTTAGTACAATTTGGGTTTGGGTGAACGAATAGAGCTGTAATCCTGAAATTTGAAATGAAGGTCACTGATGGAGAGTAAAAAAGAAAGGTTTTTGGAAATTCGAATTACAAGGGTACGAAAAGTACTAAATGGCACTAAATTTAGTACAATTCGGATTTGGGTGAACGGATAGAGCTGGAATCCTGAAATTTGGAATGAGGATCACTGATGAAGAGTAAAAATGAAAGGTTTTTGGAATTCGAACTATAAGTATACGAAAAGTAATAAATTGTACTAAATTTAGTACAATTTGGGTTTGGGTGAACGAATAGAGCTGGAATCCTGAAATTTGGAATGAAGGTCACTGATGAAGAGTAAAAAAGAAAGGTTTTTGGAAATTCGAATTACAAGGGTACGAAAAGTACTAAATGGTACTAAATTTAGTACAATTTTGATTTGGGTGAACGGATTGAGCTGGAATACAGACATTTGGAATGAGGGTCACTGATGAAGAGTAACAATGAAAGGTTTTTGGAAATTCGAACTATAAGGGTACGAAAAGTACTAAATGGTACTAAATTTAGTACAATTTGGATTTGGGTGAACGGATTGAGCTGGAATACAGACATTTGGAATGAGGGTCACAGATGAAGAGTAACAAAGAAAGGTTTTTGGAAATTCGAATTATAAGTGCACGAAAAGTTCTAAATGGTACTAAATTTAGTACAATTTGGATTTGGGTGAACGGATTGAGCTGGAATCCTGAAATTTGTAATGAGGGTCACTGATGGAGAGTAACAAAGAAAGGTTTTTAGAAATTAGAACTAAAAGTGCACGAAAAGTACTAAATGGTACTAAATTTAGTACAATATGGATTTGGGTGAACGAATAGAGCTGGAATCCTGAAATTTAGAGTGAGGATCACTGATGAAGAGTACGAAAAGTAATAAATGGTAGTAAATTTAGTACAATTTGGGTTTGGGTGAACGGATAGAGCTGGAATCCTGAAATTTGGAATGGGGGTCACTGATGAAGAGTAAGAAAGATGTACCAAAGGTCGAAAAGTCGTAAATGGTAATGAGTTTAGTATGATTTGGATTTGAAGAGCTGGAATCCTGAAATTTGGAATTAAGATTACTGTTGGAATTTAGAATTGAGATATGGAGGTAGCTTTGGAAAATCGTACTAATGTGCACGAAGTAGTACTAAATGGTACGAAATTCACTATAATTTGTATTTGCGTGAACAGATTATTGTTGGAGTGTAGGATTGAGGTAGTTTTGGAAATTCGTACTAATGGAAAAGTGCTAAATTGAACTACATTGGCTATAATTTGGGTTTAGGTGAACGGATAGAGCTGAGTATTCAAATTTAAAGAAAATTGGACAAAATACATTTGTTCTTCTTTAAAAATACACTAAGTCGAGAGGTACCGTTATATGGGGATATACGAAAACGTGGCCGAAAATTTAACGGACCTATTCGGGTTCTGGGCGAAACCGCTAAAGCTAGAACCTTGAATTGTGAATGTGCGTGATTGTTGTTGTGAAGGGGTGAGATAAAGTTTAGTGTTTGGAAATTCGTACTGGAAAAGAATGCTGTGTTAGTGAAGGGGTAAAACTAGGAGTCAAATCTGAAATTTGCAATATGATACGTAGTTTTGGAAATTCGAAATAAAAAATATGGTAGCTGTGTAGGGATGCGATACGGCAAATTTTTTTAAATTCTGACTACAATCGAAAAAATATTGGTAATAAAAATAGGTCTTAGTACAACAGAATCTCCAGTATTCACCATTCCCGTATTAAATATTGTTTATATATATTTCGTTTCTTTTCCGCATACGAAGTAGCGGGCATTTGCTAGTTTGAATATATTTTGAATGTATTAGACCCATTTGACCGAAGAATCGGTTGTAACTTTGTATTTTGTTTCCAGAGGCTAAGAAACATTTCTACCATAAAATGTTTATATAGGTCCACGTGTTGATATAGCCAACAATATCTCCAGATTTTCGATATTTTGAACGTTTTAGCCTCATTATCACACCGAGATGGCTGAAATTGGATATTTAGTCCTCTTTAGGCTATAAAACTTTCCCCCAGAAATTTTTAGGTATAGGTCCACGGCATCATATAGCCCCCATAGAACGGTACCTTCCGAATTTCGGTATGTTCAAGGTTGTGGCCACATTAATCCACCGAAATGGCTGAAATTTGTGGTGGAGGGTATAAAAAGTTCGGCACGACCGAACTTAACGCTTTTCTTACTTGTTCGATTTTGGCCAGGTTTTTCCGGAATTGGCCACAAACATAATGGCAAGAAACAGCCCGATCTCTTCAAACTGTCATACGATCTATAATTGGGTACCAAAAACCGCTACCTAAAATTTCATAACTTCATTAGGAGTGTCATAAGACAACTATCATGGCATACCATGATAAATGTATGGTTGATTAAATGTCTAAACTAATCAGATCAAGTTGGAACATGAAAGCTTTTCAATGTACCTTTACAATGACAGACTTTTGTTTACTCAATTGTATATTTCTTCCTATTTGAAAGATTGTTTGACAATAACTCACAACTTTAATCTTATTTGTATGTTTCAATATCATCAAATTTTCCTTTTATAAACTACCACCTGCACAAACATTCACATTCTTAGTCTCTAGACAACAATTGCTAATTATAAACTAAACAAACAACAACTGTCTGTAATTAAACACAATTTGACAACCTATGTAATTATCTAATAAAACAAAAAGGACTCTCTTAGGGGCAGTCCCCAAGGTAATTAATTATCCAATTACAATTTGTGTGTCCATACCTAGTAGCAACTACTTGAAAAGTTAACAATTAACTAATATTGAGCTTTATCTACTAAACTTTGTTTGAGGCGTACACATGCAAAAATATTTACATTTCTTAGAGAATATTGTTGTAATTGTCTTAGCCTTAGAAAAGGAATTACACAATTTCGTCTTGTTTTTTTGCTTAAATCATATTAAACAGACGCTTAATTTCACCATGAATGCCAAGCGTTAAAATGAGAAAAAGAAAATCCAACAATTGTGCTTTCACTGAATCGATGAATGGAATGTGGATAGTGATGATTGGAGGCGAAGACGATCTCTTTGTTGATGTTAACAATGAGGGGGGGTAGACTGGAATTGTCATAATACACATCACGGCAGACCATAGAGGCTGTCATTGCCAGTCGTCGGTTGGTATGCGAAGCACATGCAGAATTGGGTGGAATGCTATGTGGCAGTAACATCCAATCACATTTTGTGGGCCAATACAAAGTAAATTCAATACGTAATGTCGATGGTGCCGATGATGATGATGATGACAATGATGCCAACAACTTTGTAAGTACAATGTAGAGCAGGTCACATCTATCTATTGGGTATTTGAGTTGAAGGTAGTGGCATCACTTTGTAATATGTACATGTAGGTAAAGGTATTGAGGGTGTTTTGTGTGTTGACATTAAATAAGCTTTAACTTTTGCAATTTACATCATAACTTCTCTGTTGAGAAAACAAAAATGAATGGCATTTACGTGTTTGGTTGGCTGCTGTCACCACTGAAAAGAGGAAGTAGAATGACAGTTAACACACATATATATGTATGTACATACATTTGAAACTAATATACATATGTACGTATAAGATAAAACACCTCATTCTTGTTGTGAGTTTTTATTAAGTTTTACTTCAGTAATACCTAGTTTATGTAGTTGATGTTGGAATAAGAGAGGTGATACTTCCGTTCTAATATTTCAGCTGAATTGTCACAAAATTTGCAAGTGAGCGGCACTGCTGGTGTAATACTATTCAACCCACAGCAGTTAAGTTTAGCATTTCTTAAAAATGTAAATAGAAATATTTAACCCCCACGTATTAAGATAATGAATTATTACAACATTTCGTAGTTATCGTTCATAGACCTTGCGGATTTTTATGAAAATGACTCAAACAAGTAAGGTAGTTGTCATGTAGAATATAGTAATAACTTTTAATTTAATCTACTTCTATAGGTGAAGAGGGCATAATAAATCAATTCTATGTAATGATTAAACTGTCGACAAGTTCAGAATTTATGAGCTAACATCCGATAAGAAACTGATGCTTAAAATGCAGTGATGTACGCAGGATAGTTTAAAGGACACACTCTCTCTAATATATGGCAACATTCTTGGTATAAGAAAACCGACACCTAAAATCCATTGTATCAAAGAATGTCGCAAGGATGCTAGTAGGATAATATTGGGGATTGAAACTGATGTCAGAGTTGCCACATCAAAGTATGCCACCCTGATTACAGTGCTGCCAGGGTGTGTAGCGAAGACACAAACCTATGTATGTTGTTTGATTTGCCGACAGATAGCGTGCAGTGTAGACACGAACTAAAAATAATCTCAAATAATAAAATAGTACTGGAAATTTCCAATTTTTATACCCTCCACCATAGGATGGGGTTATATTAAGTTTGTCATTCCGTTTGTAACTACTCGAAATAATCATTGTAGACCCCACAAACTATATATTCTTGATCAGCGTGCAATTCTACATCGATATAGCCATGTCCGTCCGCCTGTGGAAATCACTCTAGCATCCGAACGGATTGACGTAGGTGGATGAAATTTTGTTATTTGTACGTAGGACTTTTGGTATTGAAAGCGGGCTATGTAGGTCCACGCTTTCGTATAGACCCAATACAAAATGACGCGTGACGAGTCGTCGTTTTAAGGAATTTTTAAGATATTTGTCCATTTTACCACCGAATTGGTTGTAATTTGGTATTTTGTGTCTCCAGAGGCCAAAAAACATTCCTACCAAAGTTGGTTTATATAGGTCCACGTTTTGGTATAGCCCCCATAAAACGCCCCATATAAAGTACACGTCTTTTTAATATATTTTGAATGTATTGGTCCCATTTGACGACTGAATCGGTTGTAACTTTGTATTTTGTGTTTCCAGAGGCTAAGAAACATTTCTACCATAAAATGTTTATATAGGTCCACGTTTTGATATAGCCCCCATAGGACGATATCTCCCGATTTTCGGTATTTTGAAGGTTTTGGCCTCATTATCACACCGAGATGGCTGAAATTTGGTATATAGTCTTCGTTGGGGGTATAAAACTTTCCCCCAGAAATTTGTAGGTATAGGTCCACGCCATCATATAGCCCCCATAGAACGGTACCTTCCGATGGAGGGTATAAAAAGTTCGGCCCGACCGAACTTAACGCTTTTCATAATTGTTCGAAATAGTCTGGCTTAATTTCCGTAAAACAAAACGCCCAAACACCTCAAAGTGTGCTACAAAAAACTTAAATTGCACAAACTAAAAATTCACTCAAATGACACCTTGATCTGGCAACTTTGACAGTTGCTTGAATCCCCATTATTATCCCATGCTGTTAAAGACAGCAGCAGGGAGACACGAACGAGAGAAGAAATATCGGGAGAAAAGGAAAATCAAAGTTTTTGAAAACAGGAAGAACGTGAGCGTGGAAACTCTTGCAGTCTGTCTTGCGCATATGAGGTCCTGATTTCAAGATTCCGAAATAACAATATCAAATTTATCGTCATAACATTGGCTTTTATTTCCTCGTATATCAGCTATATAAAACATATCTGTAGTGCGATTCTCTAACACATTTTTTGAGTTACCGACAAAAATCGGTAACATTAAAACGCAAAATTATGAATGAAAAGTTCAAATAAAAGTTGACAACATTGTTGCTATCGGTAGAACTTTACGACTACTTTTTATTGGTAGCTAACTTACCGAATAATATCGTTAACTACCGAAATTATAAGCATTTTAATTTTACCGACATTTGTCGGTAACTCAAAAAATGAGTTAGAGAATCGCACTACTGAACTCGGACTAAAACATGAAATCTGTTTCAAGCCAAGTGTGACAGTCCTGCGAAATCTGTATAGCTATGCATGATGATTTGATATCAGTGGTTAAAATACAAGAAATCTCTACGAATCTTTCAAGCAAGGTGCCAACATTCTACTGGAAATGAGACACGAAATGCAGAGCAGAGATGGTTGGTGTGAAGATTCTCTAAAGGTCCAATCGACGAAAAAAACTTTAGCAGTTCATTGTTGTAGTTAAAAAAAACAATCCTACAAAAATTTGTGAAAGCTCCAATAAGTATATTTGGCCGATTTTGGGCCCTTTATAGCTATATCAAAATCCGATTTCCACAAACTTTTGTAGGATTCGTTTTTTACCCACAAGAATTGCGGCCTATAGAGAATTTTCGTGAAAATGCACCTTTGGTCCTATAAAAATTACTATGGGAACAAAGATTGGCGGTGACACGGGTTAACGTCATCCTAGTGTGCAAAAATGGGTCTGTCCATGCATGGATCTGAATCTCGATGTTGGTGATGATGGGCACTTACTTACGCAAACAGATGAGACGGTATTTGGTGGGTTTGAAAATAAATGTCGGCGTCTAGCTGCATACCGATATCGACATAATTAAGCGTATCGAACTGCAACGATTTCATTGTCTAGGTCAATTATAATATAAAGGCATATGAACGGTGTATTTTGTCACCATTGAAAATATGATGTTGTCTGGCATGGGAATCGAAATCGGGCAATGAACATACCATTGCACCAATATTTGAAAAAATATTGTATGTTCTTTTTTGGGAACTCAGAATGTGGAATTTTTTCAATCTCGTGTGTGTTCGAAGATGGGCTATATCGGTCCACTCCTTCCGGTACCTCCCCCACAAAAGTTAGAAAGTATTCGGAAAATTTGTGCGCACGATAACTCTTGAAGGGAGTAACCGATTTGGTCCATACTTTGCCCATCGTGAAATGTGTACTAGACTTAGATAAGGTTTCAATATGGACTCAATCGGTCCACTCTTCGGGTACCTCCCACTCGCTTTGATTTTTGTCTTAGCAACTTGTATTCACTTCCCTCCATACGACGGTACAAGTTTCATCAGGGACAAGTCCACACTTCCTGAGAAAATAGCCTGAAAGTTGAAAAAAAACCCCTATGAAACCGTGTGGGGTGGTTGGAGCGCAGATAACTCTCGAACGGATCTGCCGATTCGATTCAAAATTTGGCCTTAGTAATATTTTGTCCAAACATAGTTTAAGTTCAAAGATAAGCCACATCGGTCCACTCCTTCAGGTACCTCCCCCACAAAAGTTCAAAAATGTTCGGAAAATTGTTCGCACGGTAACTCTTGAAGGGAGTGGACGAATTGGTCCATACTTTACACATCCAAATATATCTACCAGATATAGATCAGCTTCAAATATGGACTATATTTGTCCAATCCATCCGGTACCTTCCACACAAAATTTCGGATAAGTTCACTTTAAGACCTGATATGGAATCACTTTGATTTTTGTTGAAGCAACTTGCATTCGCTACCTCAATTACGATGGTAAAAGTTTTTCCAGGGGTAAGTCCATACTTCTTGAGCAAACAACCCGAAGGGTGTAAAAACCCCTATGGGGCCATATGTAGTGGCTGGAGATCCATTCGTTTCAGTATCTCCTCCACAAAACTTTTGATCTTTAATCCTAATCAACATTTTTGACGGTTCAAACGCCCAAAATTTTTAAAACTCCATAAATACATACGTTTTTTGGAAAAAAAATTGTTTCAATATACACAGGCAGAGGGTATATCTCTGTCGGCAAAGCCGACTGATACTTTTTTACTTGTTTGGTAACAATTTTCCAAATTTCCTCTTTAGTTCTAATTCTAATTTTTACTCTTCCAGGAAAAACTAGCAACTACAACAGGCACACATGTTGCAACCATTTCTGTCTGTATTTTTCCATTTTCAATGCACTTGTCATTTGCAACATGTCCCTCCAAGAGGGAAAAGCAAAAGGAGGAAAAATACCACAACAACCATGAATCCCTGTTGGCTAACACGTAATTAAATTGCCAATGGAGTATAACTGGTGATGTGGGTCAAATTGTCACACACAAGGAGTAATTGCATTGACCACAACAGACAGTATCAAAGAATGATGTGTGATTTTCCAACAGCTGTGCAGTTGCACGACACTCTGTTGTTGTTATAGTTTCATTCCATTTATCCAATTGTTCTCAGTATCCAGTTTTGTAAAATCGTAAAATATGTATAAAACACAGTTGCGTTGTTAACTAGAATCGATAATTGCAAGTGCTAGGAGGAGGAAGGAAAAGGGGAGGAATGCTACTGGATAGTTCTAGGAATCAAATGCATGACTTTCGTTTTTTGTTTGTTTGTATTTTAATGTTCACACGAAAAGGTTGAATGTGAAATGTTAAAGAATTTCCACTAAAACAATAAAATGTTTCGCTTAACCTGCATCTGCAAATGTAATTAATTCGCAGACAGTTCAGGATATGAATCGAAACTTCATTTTAAAACGAACGATTGCGTGTTAATGTGCCAGGGAAATTTTTGAAGTTACTTTCTAGGCAGTAACGTTGGTTACAGCCAAGGGAAATTTTCGACAGTTGATTCGAAAGTGGTAAGCTTCTACGTTTAAAAATGACGATCTTATTCAAGAAATAGCATATCCGGAAATGGGAAAATTGTAGATGTTGTTGTATTGAAGGATGCCAAAATCAAGCGTTTTCGCGGTTTTGGTTACATAACTTACTCCCATCCGTACATGTACAAAATATGTATAAAACACAGTTGCGTTGTTAACTAGAATCGATAATTGCAAGTGCTAGGAGGAGGAAGGAAAAAGGGAGGAATGTTACTGGATAGTTCTAGGAATCAAATGCATGCTTGCCCTCCTACGATTTATAGTCTGTAAAACAGTTTTCATTGTATAACGTTTTTGGCTTATCCTGTAAACTTATGGTTTTTGAGTCACGTCTTTGATCATTTCATGTGATATTCACATTCCACGCTATAAAATATCTCCATTTTACTTTAAAAATATGACAATAATTTAATTCAATGAAATTAATAGAAACTTTATTATTATCATGTAATGATATTGGATGTTTTCACATAATACACTGTCTGTCACGCAAAGTATGACCGTCTATATTTTATCAATAAATAACATTTATTGGGAATCCCTCTCACAAACAAGTTAAACTACAAATCAAAGTTAACGACGAAAAAAGGCGAAAGAATGACATTGAAATTCTGGAAATATTTTTCAATTCAATAACATTCTCCCTGGGTGAAATTACCCTAAAGCATTTCTTACAGTCAGCAGGGAGCAATGTCACACGGTGTCATAGCCAACAATTCAATTTGCAATTAGCCAGCCAACTCATGAATAACAAACAAAAAACCAAACGGAAAAAAATGAGCTACAAACGAAAATACATTTCTGTGAGTATTTTTTGACCAATACTAAAATAGATTTATTTCATGTCCGTCCTACTAAATGATGTGTGCGTATTTTTCATTTACAGTCAAGTGTGGTTTTAATGAACATATTAGAGTTGTTACAGACTATTTGTTAAAGCAAAGAAAAGAGGGTTTATGCAAATGGTCGTTCATGTAAATGAATGTCATCGACATGGTCGCTATAACCCTGTTTTAGTGTAAATAAGTTTATGCTGATTTATTTTATACACATTTTTTATAGTCAAAGACACGCCAAAAAAACACCACCTCATAATAGATGATTTCCCGCTGTGTCGGTACCACATATCACCCAAAACATCAATGCTGATGATGACGACGATGGTGAATGAATCATCTATCAGAGGAAAAACAACACCAATGCCGATTTACATCACTGGTATAAAAATATCAAAAAGAAAAATCGAAAAAGCCTGGTACTTTTGTTGTTTTATTTAACGTTGTTGCTATTTTGTGCTACAAATTATTCTCGTTCGTCAAATTACCTTGACTGGCAAAAAATGTGGATTTACAAAAAAAAAGCAATTAATAAACATATGTATATTCATACAATTCAATGTTATTTTTCACAGGAACATACATACACTATTTTTATTTTTAATGTAGAAAAATTTTGATTTTTCATGGAACTTAAATTCAGAAAAATTTACCACTTGAAAAAATGCATATGATTGTAAATCTAATGACCTATTGAAGTTGTTTCCTTTGAAATTAATTGTAATTTGTGAATATTTGTATAAGTAGGGAATTTTGTAACTAGGTTAGTAAAAGATTAAAAGCAAAACTATAAATAGAGATAGTGAATTGTAGTAATTGGTATTTTGTAGAACATTTTATAATACACACATTTACATTTATGTTTGACGAAATCCGCTTCAGACAATTTGAACTTGATTTAGGACTTCCGTCCGTCTGTCTGGCTGGCTGGAGCGCACGATAACTCTCGAACGGATCAACCGATTCGGTTCAAAATTTGGATTTCGTAATATTTTGCCCAAACTTAGTTAAAGTTCAAAGATGTGTTATACCGGTCCACACCTTCCGGTACCTCCCCCACAAAAGTTCGAAAATGTTCGGAAAATTTGTGTGACGATAACTCTCGAAGGCAGTAACCGATTTGGCCCATACATCGTGAAATTTCTACTATACTTAGATGAGGTTCCAATATGGACTCAATCGGTCCACTTCTTCGGGTACATCCCACACAAAAGTTCGGAAAAGTTCAGTTTAGGACCCGCTCTCGTATCGCTTTTTGTTTTTTGTAACAGTTTGTATTCACCGGCCCCATACGACGGTACAAGTTTCATCTGGGGCAAGTCCATACTTTCTGAGAAAATAGCAAGAAAGGTGCAAAACAAACCCATATGACACCATGTGTGGTAGTTGGAGCACAATATAACTCTAGAACGGATCTGCCGATTCGGTCCAAAATTTGGCCTTAGTAATATTTTGTTCAAACATAGTTTAAGTTTGAAGATAAGCTATATAGGTCTACTCCTTCAGGTACCTCTCCCACAAAAGTTCAAAAATGTTCGGAAAAATTGTGCACACGATAACTCTTGAAGTGAGTGACCGATTTGGTCCTTACTTTACACATGCTAATATATCTACCAAATATAGATTAGGTTTGCATATGGACTACATTTGTCCACTCCTTCGAGTACCTCCCACACAAAATTGCGGATAAGTTCAATTTCAGACCTGCTCTCGAATCACTTTGATTTTGTTGAAGCATCTTGCGTTCGCTGCCTCAATTACGACGGTAAAAGTTTTTTCAGGGGCAAGTCCATACTTCTTGAGAAAACAGCCCGAAAGGTGTAAAAACCCCCTATGGCACCCTATGTAGTGGCTGGAGAGCACGTTAACTCTCGAACTGATCAACCGATGTGGTCAAAATTTTTCCTTATTCATATTTTGTCCAGTTCGAAGATGGGCAATACCGGTCCACAACATCCGGTATTTTCCCCCAATATTTAAAAAAATTCACTAAAATAGTGTGCACGATATCTCTCTTTAGTCCAAACTTTGCATCTTTGCATCATATTTTGTCCTCCCCCACAAAAATTTAACATTTGACCCACTGAAATGACTAGTTGAATTATATTTATCTAAAAGATATAACTCCGAAAATAATATTCACTTCCATATTGGACCGACATACCATTCCCTTAAGTACCTCTTCCGCAATTACCTTATCCTAATCCAAATTTTTGTTGGCAAGTTCAAATGTCCAAAACGACCACAAAATTCTGAAAAGACTCTAAATGCAATCGATATGTCCGTAGATGAAAGTTTCAAATCACATAGGCTGATGGTATACTCTGTCGGCAAAGCCGACTGATACTTTTTTACTTGTTATAACCACAATGGCCCAATGTTGCCCACACGCAACATTTCGTCGGTGTCATGCTTAAATGTTCCATACGCCATTTTTGACTTTTTGAGATACAGGTGGTTTATAGGTTTTTCCCGTATGCTCTTTCTGAATTTCTGGTCGGCTTTCTCCTATCTGCTCTAGTTTGCGAGATATCCACGCCTCGACGGGAAAGCATAAACTTTTTTCGGTTATGAAATTAATATTTTAAAAACTTACAAGTTTAAAAACACATTTCAAAATCAGAATTTTAATTTTCGATTTAGAAGTATTTAATTTATTTGGTCTGTTCCAGTACTGCAAGAATCTACAACTTTTTACTATTTTTTTCGATAACATAAAGGAAAAATTGTTATCGTAGTAAAAAATAGTAGCTTCTTGCAGGTTGTGGAACAGAGCAATTGAGGCAAATATGGAAAAAATTTTTGTCACTTTGTTCCATGTGATTTACAATATTTCATATTTGTGTCATTATGGAACATTATGGAACAAATCGACAAAAATTCTTTTTTTTTTAAATCTCTATAACTTTTATATTCCAATACATATTCCTCTAAATTTTTGCAAATATGTTCTATATACTATTATTAATATTTCAAGTCAAAAATATAAATATTTGCTTTAGTCAGCTCCACACAGTTGTGAAGCAAAACATTAAAATGCGATTATCTCAAAACGGGCAAATGGCGTATGGAACACTTAAGCATGACACCGGCGATTTGGCAACTTCCTAACCGCGAGGAATTGATAAGAACTTTTTCGCAGGGGACATGTTTTTGGGACTACTAATCATAATAAATATAAAAAATATTTTTATCTCTATGGACAAAATTCGGGATTCAAATGGATAAAGACCCTAGGGTAGAGAAATGGAGCTAATGCCAAAGGTGTATTTAACATATGGGCAGGGTTCTGAAGCGTTCGCCCATATTTATGAATAACATGCTGCTATACATATATGTATGTGTCTAGGAAAAATCAATATAATCTCTAGACTTGAAATTCATTGAGTCCTCAGAAAAAAAAAATTCGACAGAAAGTTAAAAAGAGGCATATTTTATGATAAAACCAGTAAGGAAAGGATCATAGTCGGGCGGGGCCGACTATATGATACCCTACACCACTGTGAATATGTAAAATATAGGAGATATGTATCAATTTGAACTGATTTATATACATATATATACACATCCCAAATTTCATCAAAATTAGACAGAGCGGGCGAAAATATACATAGGAGCTATATCCAAATCTGAACCGATTTCGATATAAGTTGTTACACTTATTTCTAGACTAAATTCAGTCACACATTCCAAATTTCATCAAAATTGCACGTAAATAGCGTGTTTTCAGCAAATACGTCAAATCGGCCGAAAATATATTTGGGAGATATATCCAAATATGAACCGATTTCGATGTAGTTTGGGACATTTATTTTGAGACCGAATTCAGTTACACATTCAAAATTTCATCGAAATCGGACGTATATAGCGTGTTTGGTGCAGCAAATACGCCAAATCGGGGGAAAAATATATGGGAGCTATATCCAAATCTGAACCGATTTCGATATAATTTGGTACATTTATTTATAGACCTAATAAATTTAAATGTCAAATTATAGCTACATCGGTCTGAAAATGTAGCTACCAACGTCAAAACATCGCAAATCGGGGGTACCGTTATATGGGGGCTATACCAAAACGTGGACCTATGTCCACAAGTTTGGTTATATAAGTTTATTGACACTTAAGAACCCTAAGTGTCAAAATATAGCTAAATCGGTCTGAAAATGTAGCTAAAACTGTGAAAATACCGTAAATCGGGGCGTACCGTTATATAGGGGCTATACCGAAACGTGGACCTATGTCCACAACTTTTGTTATATAAGTTTATTGACATTTAAGAACCCTAAATGTCAAATTATAGCTACATCGGTCTGAAAATGTAGCTAAAAACGTCAAAATACCGCAAATCGGAGGGTACCGTTATATGGGGGCTATACCAAAAAGTGGACCTATGTCCACAACTTTTGTTATATAAGTTTATTGACATTTAAGAACCCTAAATGTCAAATTATAGCTATATCGGTCTGAAAATGTAGCTAAAAACATCAAAACACCGTAAATCGGGGGGCACCGTTATATGGGGGCTATACCAAAACGGGGACCTATGTCCACAACTTTTGTTATATAAGTTTATTGAAACTTAAGAACCCTAAATGTTAAATTATAGCTACATCGGTCTGAAAATGTAGCTAAAAACGTCAAAATACCGTAAATTGGGGGGTACCGTTATATGGGGGCTATACCAAAACGTGGACCTATGTCCACAGCTTTTGTTATATAAGTTTATTGATACTTAAGAACCCTAAATGTCAAGTTATAGCTAAAACGGTCTGAAAATGTAGCTAAAAACGTCAAAATACCGCAAATCCGGGGGTACCGTTATATGGGGGCTATACCAAAACGTGGACCTATGTCCACAAGTTTTGTTATATATGTTTATTGACACTTAAGAACCCTAAATGTCAAATTATAGCCAAATCGGGTACCGTTATATGGGGGCTATACCAAAACGTGGACCGATATATCCCATCTTCGAACTTGATCTTCCGACGGCTAAAAAAATGGTATTCCCCAATTTTCAGCGAAATCGGTCAACAAATGCGACCTGTATGTTGCGAACGGACGGACGGACGGACATGCATAAATCGACTCAGAAAGTGATTCTATGTATATCCCTAGAAGGAACTATGGGTCTATCTCGCTTCCTTTTGTATGTTACATACAAATGCACTAACACATAATACCCCTTACCACATAGTGGTGTAGGGTATAAAAATTCACGAAATCGGTACTACGGGTCCAATGGGGGAAATATCATCGGATTACAACAAAACACTGGTTGATTTAATGTAGATTCTTGGAGGTTGTGGAACAGGCATTTTATTTTGACGCGTCAAATTATGGGTTATTTTTGTAATCTTCATTTATTCCCTAACGAAACGTTGGAAGGGTCTAATATTTTCTAGATTTTAATTCGCCACTAAATACTTTAAAAAGTTTCATTTATATCTTACATCTATAATATTTCTATGTCGGTGTAATAATGTAAATAAACATTTTTTGATAGTTGTAAAGTTTATTTTGACGCTCACTGTACATTCTTAATTCTAAAAAACAAAGGATGTTCATCGATTTCTATGATCAGTGTCTCATTTTGCCATGAGACTTAACACTTCTACCCCTTTTGGATTTATATGACTAAAAACAAATCAATTTGTTCACAAAAATACAATTTGAATTTTTAAATATACCTGCAACAAGAAAAAAATGCGAAAAGTCATAACCCTAATATGCATTTAAAAAAAAAACAATTGTTTGCCTTTTTTTGGGACAGTCTAATACACAACAACAACTTTTCTTATTTTTGTTAAAAAACTCGATTACCGACAGCGAGCGTTGAACTCACAACTCTCTGTTTTGTAGTCGGTTACAACCACTCTCTGGCACTGTAAATCATTACATCGTAATAAGAAAAAAGTATTATTGCATTCTAAAATTTTAAATAAATAACCCATTATTTTTCAGTCCACTGGTAATACAAAAGGTAGCTTGTTTACCTTACTTTGTAGCTGGTCAGCTGGTCTTAGTATGCCATCTTGTTTATTGTAACATGGTCCATAGTATCCCAAATATGTTTTATATGGATTTGAGGTGTATAATTGACACTGCTTATTCCGAAATCATTCACCATAACGTCGTCAATTTTTTTTACAATCTCTCTATTCAAATTTCTCAGCTCAAGTCGAACATGAAATTCTATTAAAGTTCAAAAATGACGCAATCAAAACTAAGATTACTTCAAGCTTAGTCTGAGTGTTTTTGTTTGTCTAGATTGTACGATAGTGAACGTAACATCTTCCACATAGATGGGAAGAGACACGCCATGGATGTATACATCCATAATTTCTTAATAGAATGTTAGTATGAATAAATACAATGACAATTTCACAATAGGCGAAAAAGGTCTCATAAATAATTCAAATGAACAAAAAAAAAAAACAGCAAAGATAAAGAATTTAAATTGAAACATCTGTTCGAGAGGAAATTTGCCAATGAGAACTGGAACAATGTTAAATTTGGTATATAAAAAATATGTAGATCTGTTATGAGGTGACGTCACTAATTTTGCGTTAATATTTAATGTTTACGAAAAAATGATTATTTGGAAGCGTCAAATGAAATCGAATGAATTTGCAATATTAAAAATTTATTTTTAGAAAAATAAGGGGATTTTAAATAGTATTTTATGGCTGATAATACGAAAATAGACTTTTGACTGACTCCAGCTATGGCAACAATTATAATACGCATTGAAGCGGATCAACTTTAAAATACCATGAACTATTTTATTTTTACTTTATTTCATATGTTTACTTTTCACTGAATTCCACTTATGTACATATTTTATTTATCATAGTCTAAACACTTACGTTGTCATTTAGCATTTAGATATTAAGAATACAACCCTGATTTAAATATTAGAATTTAACAGCTAAAAATACAACCATGTACATATTTTGTAAACATTACTATTAATTTACATCTTTGATCCTACTACCTTTTGTATACAACCAATACTAGTTGACTTACTCGCTTCTCACGTTGAGTACTTAAACGAATCCAAATTTCAATAAAGTCACTCTAACTTGTTTAGCCAACATTGAAAGTTTATAATCTACCACGCTTGCCCAAGTTGATGGATATAGATTCATAAGCTGGAAATAAACACTAAACAAAGAGTAAAAGTATTCATTCAAAAGAAATCTTGTGTTGTTCTTTCGTATGAAGCCATATCAGCTACGCTCAACAAGCTGCTTTATTGATGCACCAACGTGGAGCACAACAACAAGCTGCTTTATTGACGCCCAACGAAGTGGCCACGAACAACGACACCAAGATTGAAGACGAAGAAAAAACCAAAGCAGATAGCGACGAGTACGTGTCAGGCGAAGAAGCAGAGATGGCGCAGTTTACAGACAGCCAATTCAAACAACTGATCCAGGCAATGCAAAACAATAACCGGACGGGTTCGTTTTCGCATTGTACTTCGCGTTTTCGGGGGCAGAGAGATGCCGCCGCAGTTGAGGAGTTTGTAACAGCCATATCGGTTTACAAAGAAATTGAATCGATCTCTGACGCCGACGCAGTAAAAGGGTTGCAGTTGCTTTTTGAGGATTATGCTGCTAACTGGTGGATAGGGGTGAAAAACACAGTCACCACATTTAGCGAAGCAATAAAACTCATAAAAAACACATTTTCTCCGCCACTACCTGACTGGCGCATATTTTCGTCGATTTATGAGACCAGGCAACAAGCAAAAGAGCACACAGACACATTCATTTGCAAGAAAAGGTTGTTGTTTTCGCAGTTGAAAGTGCCTATCGCCGAAGAAGTCCAATTGAATATCGTGTTTGGTTTGCTCAACACGAATATGCGAGAGCGTGTGCGTCGAGAAAATGTGAAAACATTTGAAGAATTATTGTCTGCCTGCAGAGAAGCAGAATTAATGTTATTAGAAGCGCACACGAAAGAAGAGAAGCAGAAAATTGAAGCAAATTCTGTTCGTTGTAATTTCTGTCGAGAAAAAGGCCATCAAGTGAATGCATGTGCAAAACTAAAGAAGCGACAAGAGCAAAAACAACAACAACAGAACTCGCAGCAAGATCAACAACAACGTCCGCAGACGTCAGCTCAAAGTGTGCAGCAGAGAAAACCAACAGTTGCTTGTTATGGATGTGGTGCGCCTGGTGTTTACAGGGCGAATTGCACTACATGTAGCAACAACAACAAGGACAGCCCTCAGCCACTTTCATTCAACACCATTGCCGCTGGTACTATTGGTCGCGCTCTTCCTACAACTCATGTCGAGGTGTTTGGTTTATTGGGAGAAGCTGTTTTCGACACCGGCGCAAAAATTAGTGTTGCCAGCATGAATTTAAGAAACATACTGAGAGAAAATGGTTGCAATTTCCAAAAGGTGCGAGCCGATGTCAGTTTGGCTGATGGCTCATCAACAACTGAAAACGTGGAATCTACGATATGCGACATACGTATTGGAAAGAGAAAACGAAAAATTAGATTTGTCTGTCTCCCGAATGCCACAAAAAACAGAACACTCCTTGGTGCAGATTTTATGGAGCAATCTGGCATCACACTGAATATGGCGCAACGATATTGGTATTTCGAAGATGAGCCGAAGACAAGATATTCGTTTACCAATCCATTGGAGATGCAAGTCTTTTCATTGGATGTCCAGGGCCATGAAGACTCACCAACAACTAAAGCCGTTGCTGGCATTTCGAAATTCATCGAGTTCGTGGAAGGGCAGAGAAAGATTTCTCCAATACCGCCAACACCAAGAGTATTGCGGGAAATTCAGAATCTTCACCCTTCTCCTCTCGCAGGCAATGCTCCTGCAGTATCATCAATGGCCATTATGCAGCAAAACCATGAATACTCGCCTCATTCCATCCAAAACATATTTCGTGGTGCCATCCCAGCTGATCAAATAACTCCAGGAGATACGTCAAGGCTGTTTGGACCACCGGTAAAGGCAAGACGTAAAGAAGACGATGAGTACATAGACAGCATATTCCTGCCGTTGTACAGTATTGGAATTCGCATGTCGAAAGAAAATGTTGTAGTTTCTCACGAACGAACAAATGTCACCATACCAAACATTGATGCTCTTGATGCAGTTTTACTCCAGGGGGAGATGCCCACAGACAAGCTCACAAGGTTCCGACAGAGAAGAACCCCAAGACGCAGAGGAAGGCGAAAAAGTAAAGTTTCTGATGCTTAATCGGGACGATTAGGGCATCAGAAGGGGGAGACTGAAGCGGATCAACTTTAAAATACCATGAACTATTTTATTTTTACTTTATTTCATATGTTTACTTTTCACTGAATTCCACTTATGTACATATTTTATTTATCATAGTCTAAACACTTACGTTGTCATTTAGCATTTAGATATTAAGAATACAACCCTGATTTAAATATTAGAATTTAACAGCTAAAAATACAACCATGTACATATTTTGTAAACATTACTATTAATTTACATCTTTGATCCTACTACCTTTTGTATACAACCAATACTAGTTGACTTACTCGCTTCTCACGTTGAGTACTTAAACGAATCCAAATTTCAATAAAGTCACTCTAACTTGTTTAGCCAACATTGAAAGTTTATAATCTACCACGCTTGCCCAAGTTGATGGATATAGATTCATAAGCTGGAAATAAACACTAAACAAAGAGTAAAAGTATTCATTCAAAAGAAATCTTGTGTTGTTCTTTCGTATGAAGCCATATCAGCTACGCTCACAAGCTGTTTTAGCATTTAGTTTAAATGCCTCTTTCAAAATAGCGTTTCATCGCAACCCTAATTGCGAAACTTAAACAGATGACCACTTGCACCGTCTCTGCAATATTGTATGTATGTATTTACTTTCCTTTTATCGCACGTCTCTTCCAATGCGGCAATAAACGCCATCAAAGCAATTCAAACTTTACCACCAAAGTAAAATTAATTTAAATTATTTTACTTTTATTTTCTAGAATATCTGCTAATATACTGTGACCATATTCTCTTTATACCTTTTGGACATGAATACCACTTAGCCTTTTTAGTCACAACGTTGTTTACGTTTTTTGCAAAAAAAAGAGGAAAACATAACAAAAAATAAGTGAAAGTTTCCACTTTAAGTGTATTCATCTACACACCGTTGTTAGTGGTGGCATTTATTGTAAATGGAATTTAATACCAACAACATTTGGCTTTGTGCAATTTTTGTACTTTGAATGTCTGTGCTTGGACTAAACCAAAGACTTTGGGTGCATGACTAATATTTCCAACAACAAAAACAACAATTACGTTGGAACATTCAAAGTTACGAAGCATTCTAGTGGCGCGTAACTTGGGAATATACTAACCACACAAACAAATGACACGAGAAAAATAGAAACAGTAGTACAGTTACTGGTAAAGTCTGGAAATAAATTTAAAATAATTTTTAATAAAAACGCAGTACTTAAAACATTTTTCATATATGTACCTATGTATATGTTATTGAAAAACAAACGATTATTACCAGATAACAATTCTGGTTTCCATGAATATCAACAATACAAATTTTGAAATATTTACTGAACCATGCAAAAACAAAAAAATAAATAAATGTAACTGCACCGTACCATGTAAAAATGGCAATTTCGAAATTTTGCAAAAAACAAGTAAAAAAAGTGTCAGACGGCTTTGCCGATCAGCCAATGTGAAGTGAAACTTTCACCTACGGACAGATCGAATGTATTTAATGTCTCTTTAGAATTTTGTGGCCCTTTTTGGACATTTGAACTTGTCGACAAAAATGTGGATTAAGAGTTAACTGCACTAAGACACAAATTTTGAACTTTTGTGGGGAAGGTACCCTTAGGGGGGACCGATATGGGTCATTTTAGAAGTGAAACTAAATTTTGACAAAATATTAGGAGATCCAAAGTTTGGACCAAATTGGTTGCCCCATTCAAGTGATATCGTCCAAGCATTTTAGTGACATTTTTTAATATCTGGGAGAAGTACCGGACGTTGTGGACCGGTATTGCCCCATGAAACCAAGTTTGGATATAATATGACGAAGACCAAATGTTGGACCAAATCGGTTGAACAGTTCGAGAGTTATCGTGCTCTCCGACAGCCACATATGGTGACATAGGGATTTTTTACACTTTTCGGGCTGTTTTACTAAGAAATATGGACTTGGCCCTGAAAAAAACTTTTACCGTCGTAATGGAGGTAGCGAATGCAAATCGCTTCAACAAAAATCAAAGTGATTCGAGAGCAGGTCTTAAAGTGAATTTAACCGAACTTTTGTGTGAGGAAGGAATAGACAAATATAGCTCATATTCGAACCTGATCTATATCTTTTAGATATATTAGGATGTGCAAAGTATGGATTACATCGGAACATTTTTGAACATTTGTGTGGGAGGTACCTGAAGGAGTGGACCGATATGGCCTATCTTCGAATTTAAACTATTAAACTATTTATTTTGGACCGAATCGGCAGATCCGTTCTAAAGTTATCTTGCGCTCCATCCACTACACACGGTGTCATAGGGGCTTTTTGAATCTTTCAGGCTATTTTCTCAGGAAGTATGGGCTTGCCCCTGATGCAACTTGTACCGTCGTATGGCAACAATTTGTTGCAACAAAAATCAAAGCGATTCGAGAGCAGGTCCTAATCTGAGCTTATCCGAAAAAAAACTTATTTGAACCTCATCTAAGTCTAGTAGAAATTTCATGATGTGTACAGTTTGGATCAAATCAGTTATTTCCTTCAAGAGTTATCGTCCGCACAAAATTTCTGAACATTTTCGAACTTTTGTGGGGCAGGTACCGGAAGGAGTTGAACTTAAACTAAGTTTGAACAAAATATTACGAAAGCCAAATTTTGGACAGAATCGGTTAATCCATTCAAGAGTTATCGTGCGCACCAGCCAGCCGGACAGACAGACGGAAGGACATTGCAAAATCAACTCCAAATTGTCTGAAATGGATTTCCTCCAAACATACTTGGGGTCTAAAATGAGGCAGATTTTGCCCGTATGAAAGTGTATATACCCTCGTTAGCATAAATGCTGAGGGTATAAAAACATTTCATACCTTAATTTAATTGCCGACGCTGCTCATTGACTAATTTTACGGCAAACGTGGCATAAACTCTAAAAATGTCATTCATTCATTAAATCTAACCTTGGGTTCTTATGTTTTTAGGGTAGCTGGTTTCATTTTTCATATTTTTAACCCCAGACGGACATTAAAGGTGTCTTTTTTGTCCCTTCTCCTACAAAATGTGATCGTATCAGATCAAACTATTCTAAAAATTTGTTCGCCATCAATTTTTACTATATGTCCTAGAATACACCAAAACTCTATATCTTACCTAAACTCCAGAAATATGCAAAATTAAAAACAAATTTTAGGGTTAAGGTCGTACTTCATGGGATTTTTGGCAAAATTGTCATACAAAATTTTATTTTAGAAGAATGGCGTCCAAGACAATGTTCTGCGCTAAATTTTACAATAAGTCACCAAAGAAATGAAATCTCTATTTGACTTACATACCAAGGAAATATCGGTATCAATCAAGATTCTACCATTTCTACAGTTTTGGAAATATTTGAGTTAAGATTACATGGAATCTTTGCACTTTAGGTATATGGTGTCTTTAGCAACTTTACTGACAAGAATACGAGGATTATCAGTCATGTATGTAGTTAATACCTGAGGAATTAAAAATTAGTGTTGAATGCATGGTCAAAACTAATTGCAATGCATACATTGAATTAAACATATTTGGCATTGACTTAATTATACCCTATACCACAATGTGGAAAAGGGTATTATAAGTTTGTTTTGGTAAAAATTCATGTAACACCGCGAAATATTCGTCGGAGACCCCCAATGTGGTATACCAATCTTCATATCTCGACGAGACAAAGCGATTTTGAGATGTGTGTCCGTCCGTCAGTCCGTCCGTCTGTCCATTATAAATTGTAAACACGCTCCAGGCCGCAATTATGGACCGATCGTCGCGAAATTTTGTATGGAGGTCGGGTTCAGATCAGAATAGATCCCTATTCTTATTGGTGATGATCGCGAAATATTTAGCGGGTGAAATGGACCAAAAACATAATATTTATCCAATTTTCTAGCGGCTCTGTAGGTCTCAATAATAGTCCGATCAACGCGTAATTTTAAAAAAGGTAAGAGTATATCACAAAGAAGAAGCTTGCAATTTGAGAGGGCGATCGGATAATATTTAGAGGGTTAAATGGACCAAAACTTTTGTGTGAAAATTGTGAAAATTTTTAATATACAGCTTATATCTTAATTCTTGGAAGTGACATTCCGGACAAGTGAGATATACTTGAAAGTGGAACGCTTGACCTTTCAATTGATGCCAATTATGTTGGTGTGCATGATCAGATAACAGAGTTACAGCCTAATATATTCCGTTCTTTGTTTGTAGTGTAATAATAAACTCGCTAGAAGTCGCAATTATACATCAATAGTCCCGAAATTTTGCACCGGGTAAGAGTATAGGTCGAAAAAGATGCCTACAATTTTGAATGATGATCTGATATTATTTAGCGGGTCAAATGGACCATTACTTTTGTATGAAAAATATAAAATTTTATTTATGGTCGATATTTAATTCCTTAGGACATATATATTTCGCAAAGTAGCCTACATATGGGAAAAAACTACTGACCTTTCCTCTGATGTAAATTGCAATAAAGTGTTTGCTAGATAACGGACCTTCTGCCTAATATATAATGGGTTCTGTGTAGAGAACCACATTTTTATCCCATGCTACATATTGTCTCTCCAAAAGTTTATGTTACACTACGAAATATTTGTCCTAGACCTCTTATTTGGTATACCAAAATTCATCTCTCGGCGAAATAAAGCGATTTAGCGATATGTGTCCGTCCATTAAAAATTGTAAACAAGCTTAAGGCCGCAATTATGGACCGATTGTAACGAATTTTTTAAGGAGGTTGGGTTCGGGCCAGAATAGAAATGATTAGTTTTGCTGATGATCTGAAATGTTCAGGGAATGAAATGGACCAAAAACAAAATTATAACCAATTTTGTAGCGGCTCTGTAGGTCAAAATAATAACCCGCAAAATTTTAAACAAATTTTGAGTTTATGATGAAGAAGAAGCGTACAAACCAACGTGAAGATCAGATAATACTTAGCTGGTTAAATGGACTAAAACTTTTTTGTGAAATTGGTAAAAACTTCAATAACATAGCGGTTAAACAACGGAAGTAGTAGTACTACATAAGTGGGTTTCATTACATTTTAGTTTGTGTGAACTAAATTTTCCCTTTTCTGCTACAAAAATGTCTTTGTCTTGCTAGAAATTTTTTTGGTTTTGGTCATAAGTATAATACAATTCATCTCTGATATTTGATAATTAAATTTTCACAATCATTGAAAAGAAGTTCCGTGGAGAGCGATTGTCCAGGGATAGTGGTATAGGGTATCCCATGGTCGGCTCCGTCCGACTATAGACTTTTATTACTTGTTTTTATTTCATTACGTGATTATGAAACGACTTCATAACATAAATGAAGTTCTACGTTACATCAATGAAATGTATCATTGATTTTGAATCAACGTAATGCTTCATTGCATTAATGAAAGTATTTCGTTACATGAATGAAAATATGTCATTGCATTAATGATAGTACTTCATTGTATTAATGAAAGTATTTCATTATATTAATGAAAGAATTAATTAAGATGTTTCATTGCATTAATGAAGAGGTTTCATTGCATCAATGAAGAGTTTCAGTGCATTAATGAAGAGGCTTCATTGCATCAGTGAAGAAGTTCCATTGCAATAAAGAAAAAGTTTCATTGCATCAATGAAAAAATTTCATTGCGTTAATGAACAAATTCGTTAATTTTACTTCAATGAAACTTTTTTCGTTTATTCAATGAAGCTCTATGTTGGTTCACAATCAATGACAAATTTCATTGATGGAACGTAAGATTTCGTTTATATTATGAAGCTTTTTTTTCAGTGTTAACTATATTCTGACATTCAGAATCAACGACAATACATATGTATATATCTGCAAGGTACACAGCCCAACTCGATCTTACTCACAACTAGTTTCATCATTTATTGCAAAAATTTACCTAGAAAAAAATTAACAACTTCGTACATCAATTATTAAAAAACGTACACTCCATTGGAGACACTCAACATTTTAAATTCGTTTCACACACCTTTCAATTACAAAAAATATTCAAAAATCATTGTTTATTTTAGATACTATAGTATTTTAATAAACAACTTAAATTTTGAGCAAACATTTTCCAAATATGGTCACTTTGATCTGCTTTTATTCTCTTTGGTAGAGGCTCATCAGACATATCGGCTGTGGAGTGGCTTCGTTGTCATCAAACTTTTTCTCTTTCAAATGCAATTTGTTTTTACAAAGATGGATATTTGTCCATTCATTGAATGTCTTCCATAACAAACGCTTAGCGTAGCCTTTGAAAGTAATGAGTTTGGCTCTGAACGCTAACACGCCGTGACAACACTTTTTTGAAGCTAGAATTTCTTTGGCCCATACATTTTTCATTTCTGAGAGGTCAAAGAATGTGCATATCCGGTTAATACCCCGTTTTAGGAACGCTGACAATAATTATATGCCTTTTACGACAAATGTAGATTTTGTCAAAATAATTAGTGGACCGATCCACACTTGGGGTCTAAAACCATTATTTCCATGAGGTACATTTTTAGTGGAACGATACATACGTGGGGTCTAAAAAAATTATTTCCATGAGGTACATTTTTAATATTATCAAAGGGTATATAACCTCGTTAGCCTAAAGGCTGGGAGAATAATAATGCTAAATTCGTTGGTTGTTCAGCTCATCAGGCATATTATGAGTGGCTAGACAAAGATCGAGTTTGTTAACTTTTATTTATGCGAATAGCCCTGCATATTTCTATATTTGAAATATTCTTAAAGATTTTTCCGCCCGAGCCAATCTAGCCCAGCAAAAATTTGTAAGTCACATGTGCCGAATGGTCCATTACAAAATAACTTCATAAACAGCAAGAAAAAAAATTATGGGTTATTTCTTAATGAAGGAGCCGCAGTTTGCTTTGCCGATTTTAAATTTAATGTTAGTCTATGCACTGTTTTCGCTTAAGAACTTGTTATTGCTAAACCTTTGTCTTTGTTGTGTAAATTTTTAAACAGGCTTTTGCTAAATGGGCTATTATTAAGTCGTCGAGTTTTGACTGCATATCTGTGTGCTTATACAAATTAATATGCAAATAAAGATGGCAGTGGTGGCTAGTGTATTGTTAACCGATCACCATAATAATTTCTATTTAAAGATTTGGGTCAAATGAAAAACTTTTGGTGGGTATTTCTTCCTTTTTTTTTTTTGTTCTGTTTTTTATTTTTTGGACAACCTACTGTACATGCCCAGTAGTGTTTAGTACGCTGCAACACACATCGGACAAAATAAAATGTCAAATGCATATTTTCTCGTGCAGGAGCATTCAGTTTAATTGAATTAAAGTCATTATTTTTTATTGCAGTCTGACATCAAAATGGCGGTTAATTAGGAATTTATCAACTTGAAACTCAATCGCCGGCAGAGCTTTGCATTTCTCCGTCCCCCCCTTTTGTCATAATTAACAGCCGAGAATAGTTTTCGTCATCATTGCATGCAAATTCAAGTGAAGTAATTCAATATGATTTACTTGTTTTTATTTATTAACCAAAACATTTTTTGCTTTTTTGTTGAAAATAACGAACTGGAGAAGGGTAAAACAAAAATAAACAGTGAATGAAGTGGTGAAGGTATACGCTTTTATAATAACAGTGTATACATTTGTACATACATAAATATGTATGTAATTACAATGAGGTATACAATGTAACTCAGGGATCTGCACGAGCTGATTCCATCGTATTTCATTATCGCATACTGTTTGGGTTTCTATTGTTTTCAACTGCCATCATATCCTATGTTATTGCATTCTAGTATTTCCAATCAACCACTGGATTTTTTCTGAAAACACAATCAATCCATTTTCTATATAATATTAATAATAACAATAACATTAATAATAATATATCAATGATAGAAATACACGCGATGTAAAAATCCGAAAAACATCTTATCTGGGTCATATAATGCGCAATGAAAAATATAAGCTCCTCCAAGCCATTATCCAAATCACAATAGATGGAAGAAGACCAAGAGGCAGAAAAGAAACATCATGGATAAGAAATATTCAAGAATGGACGGGAATGCAAGACGAAAGAAACCTCCTGAATGCTGCCAAGAATCGAAACCTATCTATAATGGAATAAAAAATATAATTAAATTGTTAACAATGTAAAACATAATTGTATGATCGCTAACACCCGAATACGGGTTGGCAAATAAAGAAAGAAAGATAGAAATACTCAAAGATAAACACCAAACAACATTTGACACTTCACTATTTTGGAAAAAACCCCAGAATGTGCCCTTTCGCCATTTCATGCAGATCTCTGGTAAACATAAATACGTACAACGTACATTAGGGTTACAACATTTTTGCATTTTTGCAAATATCAAAAATATTTAGAAATTCATTGTCACATTCCCCTACCGTTAAAAAGTTTCCGCACAGTTTCTTTTATTTTTGCATTACCACAGAAAATCATTCTATATTAAGCTATTAATTTATTGAATTTGATTGTCCTTTCCAGAACTGCAAGAATCTACATATTTCTACTATTTTTCGATATCGTAGTTGAAAAATTGTTATCGTAGTAAAAATTTGTAAATTCTTACAGGTTCCGGAAGGAACAGACATTGAATTGTATGTACATATATGGAATATCCGATCATTCTCACGGTGCGCCTTAACTAACTTTAAATGAAAGGTGCTTACACCTGTGAAGTTTTTTGCAGATTCTGAATCTACAGTGTTCAATTCAAATATTTACTGAACCATGCAAAAAAAAAAAAAATAATAATAAATAAATGTAACTGCACCGTACCATGTAAAAATGGCAATTTCGAAATTTTGTAAAAAACAAGTAAAAAAGTGTCAGACGGCTTTGCCGATCAGCCAATGTGAAGTGAAACTTTCACCTACGGACAGATCGAATGTATTTAATGTCTCTTTAGAATTGTGTGGCCCTTTTTGTACATTTGAACTTGTCGACAAAAATGTGGATTAAGAGTTAACTGCACTAAGACACAAATGTTGAACTTTTGTGGGGAAGGTACCCTTAGGGAGGACCGATATGGGTCATTTTAGAAGTGAAACTAAATTTTGACAAAATATTAGGAGATCCAAAGTTTGGACCAAATTGGTTGCCCTATTCAAGTGATATCGTCCTAGCATTTTAGTCACATTTTTTAATATCGGGGAGAAGTACCGGACGTTGTGGACCGGTATTGCCCCATGAAACCAAGTTTGGATATAATATGACGAAGACCAAATGTTGGACCAAATCAGTTGAACAGTCGGTGACATAGGGATTTTTTACACTTTTCGGACTGTTTTACTAAGAAATATGAAATTAGCCCTGAAAAAAACTTTTACCGTCGTAATGGAATCTACAGTGTTCATAGATGAGAAAAATTAAAAAACAAAAAAATCGCCGGAGGGATTTTCAAATAAATAGCAGTCAAAGTTCACATTTTTAGGGTTTTTTAGGTTTTCACTGTTTTGCTTGGAAACCGCAAGACCTATAGTAATGGGACTAAAGAAAATGTTGTAGCTGTGACTTTTTCCTTGGTTTTACAATATTTGAAATATCGCCTCCCTATAAAACAATATCAGGTACGGTACCCTTAACTAACTTTAAATGAAAACGGCTTACATCTGGGAATTTTTTTGCGGATTCTGAAGCAACAATGTTCATAGATGAGGGAGGGATTTTGAAGTAAATCGCACTCAAAGTTCAAATTTTTAAGTTCCAAAATACCCCCTATTTTCGGTATATACTCAAAAATCATGACATTTGATGATTGTTATTCTTTGCAAGGATTAACTGCTAACAAATATCAACAATATAAGGCATAGAATATTCCTACTAACAGGGTTACCATATTGTCCGAGGGAGTATTGCCATCAATTACAATAAATACTACCTACTAAAGAATACCAGGCCATATTTACAGTAAAAGACACCAAACAAGTTCCATAACACGCGCCTAAAAGTGGTTTATTTAACTAAAATTGGATTAAGGAATAGGGGCATTCCCATAAACAAATCAAAATATGGCCAAAAAGTAACAAAATCGCTTAGAAATGCATATGTAAGATATTACCAGTTTATACTGATTTTGTAACTTAGACTTCTCTAAGTTGTTTTGGTTTCCATGGTAACACTGTAGCATGGATCTCGAATGTCGAATGTCTTAAAAGTAGTCGACTATCAAACTTGAATTAGGTGACAATGGTTGCGTAAGCGACTATATGCCTACCTCATTCAAGTTTGACTCCTTAACTATTATCTTCCCAAGCAGAGACGCATGGGCTGAGTGCATATCTCCTCTGGAAGGTCTGGCAATTTACACAGATGGGTCCAAGATGGAAGAAGGTACTGGCGCTGGCGTCTACTGCGAGAATCCACCAATAAAAAACTCATATAAGCTTGACGATAATTGTTGTGTTTTCAGGCGGAGATTCTTGCTATCAAGAAAGCATCTGAATTGGTGAAATGGCTTAAAGGCAGTCTTACAGGACCGGTGACTATATATCGTCGGTGTCATGCTTAAGTGTTCCATACGCCATTTTTGACATTTTGAGATAAAGGTACCTTACACGATTTTGAACCATGCTCTTTCAGATTTTTTGGTCGATTTTTCTCTATCTCTTATAGTTTCTGAGATATTCAGATGCCACTATGTTACATATCCGCTTTTTGACCCAAAAAACCGTGTCGTTTTGTTCCATATCCACAATGCCTGACGTATGGAACAAAACAATCTTGAACTTTTTAGTTCCATATCCATGTCGTTTGGCGTATGGAACAAAAATAGACAAAAACGAATTGTTCCGCACCAAAAATGATGGCGTTTGGAACAAAAAATTGCCATGTTTTGCCAAGTTACGGAAAAATATGGCGTATGGAACAAATTGTTTTAAAGGACTTGGTTTATAGGCCGTTTATATATAACAAGGTTAACCCAGTGGGTCTGGGTTTCAAATGTCATTTCCATTGTATATACTTCAAACAAATCCTCATAAAGAAGGTTAACCCTGCAAAAAACTATAATATAAACGCCGTATTAAAAACTGAAGAATAATAGTTTCTAAATCCAAATATTTTTGAATATTGTATTGTTATATGAAACCGAAAATCAATCAATCGTTTAAACAAAAAAATCCCTAGATTAAAGACAAAATTTTGATGTAAGTCCACAAAAATATACGCAAAAACGTTCACTCGACTTGAAGCTAGTGTGGACACCGACTAAAAAATGGTATTATAAGAAAGACGCGTTAAATGTTTTATGTTACCTTAGAAATGCAAAATATCGATCCGATTTGTTTGATGTTACCACAAAAAATAGTGATAAGTGGAGGCAATCCCTTAAATAAATGTTAAGGAAACTTATAATAATGGTCCTTATTGTATTTATATGAGAAAAATAAATGTTTCATTTAAAGTCCTGATTTTTAAACTCCACAGTAGCACTTCATATAAGGGAGGTGGAACACGATTGATAAAAAGTGTTTTGGTTGAAATGTGACAAAATGTGTTCCATGTGACCCAAACTGCCAAAAACATGAGAAAAAGATTCCATGGAACAATTCAGCAACTTCTTGCAATAACAAAAATTGGCCATAACTTCTAGACTATCACAGATATCTGACTAAAATAAACTACTGATATATTCTATGAGTTTAGTTAAGTAGAACTGAGCTCTTAAAGTTTTGGATTATTGTACCTATTTTGTCCTGTATGGTCTTAAACATTAACTTGAGTTTTTCTCGAATCAGGCAAATGGCGTATGGAATACTTAAGCATGACACCGACGATATGTCGTCGAGGAACGGCTTCCCTACTCTCATTTGATAAGTTAGGGATGAAAATCGCGGTGGGACTTATAACTGGTCACTGCAGAGTGAGGTCCCTAACTTCAAAATGGGACGACAGTGGCATTGACTACTGCAGACTATGTGAAGATGCGGAGAATATAGAGTTTGTCGAACATCTGCTTTGAGGGTGTCCCATGTTGCAAACAAGGAGATACCGTACACTAGGCAGATATGAGATAGACACTCTAACCTTCCTGTCTAACATACACTCTGCTTCATGTCAATAGCACATTTCAAATTGCTTTTTGTTACTTCAGTTTAGTCGATTTCCGTGGAATAACCTCGGGAAAGTTTATATACAGTGATGTGAGAAATAATAGAGCCACTGAAGTTACAACGCATTAAACGTTTCTAAATCACTTCTGAAAAGTGTTTAATGGCGCAAATTGCATTTTTATAGAGGAACATTATCCCATAAATAAAATTCAGTCAACATTTGTCCAATTCGGGGGTTGACCTTGTATTAGGCAGAGCAGAGCCTGTAAAGGGCTGTGCGAAATAATAGGGCCACTTTAGGTAAATAAGACAATTTCTTAAGGAAATTTAAACTTGATCGTCAAAATCATAGGGAAAACTTTAGTTTTCCTTCCTAACATTATTTTCCTGAATGAACCTGCACTAAAAATTAAAATTGTAATTCCCCTTCTAGAGTTAATGGGGCTGAAAACCCATATGGACCCAGAATCAAAGATAATGCCCCATAAGGACCTCCAATATATTGCAAATTGCAATAATATTTGTGATTGTGAAGAAAATGTGCTAAACTACTATCAAAAATAAGAAAACATTAAAAACCCGTCGAAAAAAGTTAATATTTTTATGATTTTAGATAAAAAATGGGAGGTCCTGTAAGGAATATTACCCTTTGTAGCTCCTCTGCTCCAATAAACGAGCAAATAATGGATTGCTATTAACTCTAACAGATCTAAGATGTTATTTAAGAACAGCCTAAAACAATTTATGGGTACAGAAATCACGAATCCTTAACATAAAGACAGAATATGTTTACACGTGATCGTAGATGAACGCGTGGGTTGGCCTATGGCTGAACATTTTCCTTGACAGGTGGTACAACATTTATTTAACTCGAAGGGACAGCTTCGGATATCATTTTCATTCACCACTGGTAGCCTGGGCATTTAATAAAGCCAACCTCGATATTTTATGAGGGCTGAAATACTCAGCAATAAAGGAGGTAGCCAGAGATGGGTATTCTTCGAGAACTGTTATCAACATACTCTGTCTTTATGTTTAAGATTCGTGATTTCTGTACCCATAAATTGTTTAAGTCTGTTTTTAAATCACACCTAAGATCTGTTAGAGTTCATAATAATCCATTATTTACTCGTTTATTGGAGCAGAGGAGCTACAAAGCGTAATATTCCGTACAGGACCTCCCATATTTTTGCTCTAAAATCATAAAAATATTAACTTTTTTCGATCGGTTTTTTATGTTTTCTTGTTTTTGAAAGTAGTTTAGCACATTTTCTTAACAAACACAAATATTAATGATATTTGCAATATATTGGAGGTCTTTATGGGGCATTATCTTTGATTCTGGGCCCATATGGGTTTTCAGCCCCATTAACTCTAGAAGGGGAATTATAATTTTAATTTTTGGTACAGGTTCATTCAGAAAAATAATGTTAGGAAGGAAAACTAAAATTTTCCCTATGATTTTGACGGTCAAGTTTAAATTTCCTTAAGAAATTGTCTTATTTACCTAAAGTGGCTCTATTATTTCGCACACCTCTTTACAGGCTCTACCCTGCCTAATACAAGGTCAACCCCCAAATTGGACAAATGTTGACTGCATTTTATTTATGGGATAATGTTCCACTATAAAAATGCAATTTGGGCCATTAAACACTTTTCAGAAGTGATTTAGAAACGTTTAATGCGTTGTAACTTCAGTGGCTCTATTATTTCGCACATCACTGTATGTATCTTGGTTTGAAATTTTATGAAGTATCTTTCAACAGAAAGTTTGGCTTCGATAACGTACCGTTATAATTATACCCTCAGCCTTTAGGCTATGAAGGGTATATACACTTTCATACGGGCAAAATGTGCCTCATCGAAATAATGGTTTTAGACCCCAAGTATGTTTGGACGAAATGTGTTTCAGACAATTTGGAGTCGATTGAGCAATGTCCGTCCGTCTGTCTGTCTGGCTGGAGCGCACGATAACTCTCGAAGGGATGAACCGATTCGGTTCAAATTTTGGCTTTCGTAATATTTTGTCCAAACTTAGTTTAAGTTCGAAGATGAGCTATATCGGTCCACTCCTTCCGGTACCTCCCCCACAAAAGTTCGAAAATGTTCGGAAAATTTGTACGCACGATAACTCTTGAAGGGTGTAACCGATTTGGTCCATACTTTGCCCATCGTGGAGCGTGTACCAGACTTAGATCAGGTTTTAATATGGACTCAATCGGTCCACTCCGTCGGGTACCTGCCACACAAAATTTTGGAAAAGTTCAGTTTAGGAACATCTCTCGAATCGCTTTGATTTTTGCTTTAGCAACTTGTATTCACTGCCCTCCATACGACGGTATAAGTTTCATCAGGGACAAGTCCATCCTTCCTGAGAAAATAGCCTGAAAGTTGCAAAAAACCCCTATGACACCGTGTGAGGAGGTTGGAGGGCAAAATAACTCTCGAACAGGTCTGCCGATTCGGTCCAAAGTTTGGCCTTAGTAATATTTTGTCCAAACATAGTTTAAGTTCGAAGATAAGCCATATCGGTCCACTCCTTCAGGTACCTCCCCCAAAAGTTCAAAAATGTTCGGAAAAATTGTGCGTACGATAACTCTTGAAGAGAGTGGCCGAATTGGTCCATACTTTACACATCCTAATATATCTACCAGATATAGATCAGGTTCAAATATGGACTATATTTGTCCACTCCATCCGGTACCTCCCACTGAAAATGTCGGATACATGTTCACTTTAAGACCTGCTTTCGAATCACTTTGATTTTTGTTGAAGCAACTTGCATTGCTGCCTCAATTGCGATGGTAAAAGTTGTTTCAGGGGCAAGTTCATACTTCTTGAGCAAATATCCCTGAAGTTCTAAAGAACCCCTATGGTACCATATGTAGTGGCTGGAGATCCATTCTTTTTAGTATCTCCTCCGCAAAACTTTTGATATTAAATCATAATCAACATTTTTGTTAGTTCAAACGCCCAAAATTTTTAAAACTCCCTAAATACATGCGTTTTTTGGAAAAAAAAAAATGTTTCAATAGACACAGGCTGAGGGTATATCTCTGTCGGCAAAGCCGACTGATACTTTTTTACTTGTTTTTTTTAATTTTCTTTCAAAAATCCCAAAAGTTGTACGGTTAAATTGTTTCATCGGAATAGCACATTTTTTAATAACTTGAGTAAAATGTAAATTTTGAATGGTCCATATGGCAACCCTCTTAGTAGGATATTCTATGCCTAATATTGTTGATACTTGTTAGCTGTTAATCCTTGTTAAGAATAAAATTCATCAAATGCCATAAGTTTTAAGCATTTACCGAAAATTTTGCAAAAAAAGTCGACATTTTTATCACAACCATTGTCTTTTTTCACTAATTAATGCATGAAAAATGTGTTTTCTTAGCGTGAAAACAATTACTTCACAAACTGTATGTTTACAAAAATGTTTGTTCCAAAAATGAAAATCGAAAATGTTATAAGGAAAAAAAAAATATGATCAAAAGGTATTTTGAAATCGCTGCCGAATCGACCTATTTTTGGTAATAGCCCTAATGTAAATACATGTGTATTTTTATTGGCGCGCTTCACTAAGCTTCATTGTTGTTTGGCAACCATATAAGGCAAAAAATTAAAGCGATTATCAGATTTCTTTAGTGGTAATCCGCACAAATAAAAATTTCAATTTTTATTCAATCTTCAAAAGGCAAATGAGTCTTTAATGAGACCATTGAAGAACAATTAACTTTTTCTTTTACTTCTTACAGTTTATGATAGCTTTCTCTGGAGATATGTAAGTAGTACATAGACAAATCGACATGTTTTTGATTTTTGTTAATTCCTTATTATTTTTCGGTTATTATTTTTTTTCGTCTAATTCCATAACCTGCAAAATCTATTGGCCTGCTTCTCTAAGACGATTCCACAGTCTATACAGTCGGACAATAAGCCCAGCTGATTGTTGTTTGTTTTCAAAAACATTATTGTGATTTAAAATACAAAGAAACTTAAATCACAATAATGTAAAATCTATTATGTTTGTTGTCAAAAGTTGTTAACAGAACTCTTAATGGCCGACCTTCTATAGGCCTTGAACGATGCGAAACAAAATTCGTTCGACTTGCTACTAAATTCCTGTTATTGGATTTTTTATTGAAAACACAATTGAATCAAATATTTTTCAAAAACAAAAGTTTGATATTATTTCGAACGATATTGGTTTCGAATCGTCTTAGTGAAACTGTATGTATTCTGTTCCTCTCTACTGTAAAAACAGGTAGTGGGTGTTATATACAAATAAGCAAAACCATTTAGTGAAATAAGCGTAAAATGAATATAGGTACGTATGTACATATCAGAGAAACATTTCCATTTTTCTAAAATTTTTGGAATGAGATTTCCTAACTAGTTTTTGAAACAACATTAAATGCTTGCAAAAAACAAGCACTATCTATATATGGCTTAAAAATGCAGATCGGCTTTAAACCACTCTCCAGAGGAATGCCAATAGAAAAATATCAATTGAACAACTAGAAAAATGAGTGGATGGGAAGAAGATCGACAGCAGAATAATAATGTAGATTATCGATGTGCAAAGAATAATATAAATGGTTAATGATGGCGTGAAAGCCAGAGTTGCCACTGGTATGCGAAATTTATGCACATTTTCTTCAGACTCCACATGTTATTGTCGGTTAATTCGCAAAACATGATGTTATTAAATACTGTCACATTTTCGCATCCATGGGTTTCTCTTCAAACACACAAAGCTTGATATTATAATTTTACAGGAAATATGTGGAGAAGCGTTGGCGATCGGAGCCCGTAATTTTTTTTGTTCCAAAAATCATAACATTTGAACCAATAATTTTAACGGCATATGATGAAGAATGAATAAGGCTGGCTACAGATTTTTACATTATTAACTTTTTTTTTTTTAGAATTTATAAATAAGTAAGTATTTTATTTATTTTTTTTATCAACTTTACAATAATGCTAAGCCATCGGGCCAATTTAAATGAATTACATTATATTACATATGTGTATGTTATCACTACTCAGAGTGCATATAAAACTAGGTATATGATATAATCCTATAATTACAAATACTCCAAGCCATAAGGCTAAAACAAAATACAAATATTTATATTCCCACTACTCAAATGTAAGAAAAGATTAAAAAAAAATGTAAAAAAATAAACTATAGATAATAATAAGGTTATAACCCTTCATATTTGAACTGACAGTTAAAAACAGTGAGATCACTAAAATAATAAAAAAAAACAATTTGGCGTTCATCAAACGATGGAAAGAGAAAGTATCTGAGCGTCAGAGTAGGTGTTGCAGAAGATGTCTTGAGAAAGAAGCTGGTGATATATTAAATACTTTTAAATTGTTGGGCAAAATATTATATAGCCGCGCTACTCTTACTTGGAATGATCTATCCATTAAAAAAATAGCACTAGAAATATTCAATTGGCTCCTTCTTGTAAAAGTGGAGAAGTTGAACAAAGACAATAACAAAGTAGGACATTGGTTACGAACCAACTTATAGAAAAACACCAGTAATCGAAGTTTTATAAAATTTGGAAAAAAGGTCCCTAGAAATTTAATGGTATATGGCGTAATGTGATCACGCCTATTAATGCCGTAAACATAGCGAACTACTCTATTAATTGCGAGCGTAATCAAGTCAATAATTCCCTGACCTGCACCAGTGTATTTTAACGGAGTTTAAATCATCAAGCAATCTAATATTATTTTACATTCATATTATATTGGTTGGGGTTTTAGGTGAGTAAATAGTTCAATAATTACACTGTAAAGAATACGACATTTACGACATATGTGACTAAGCCCATTCGTGGCCTTCTGGTGTTACTGTTGATGCATTCGTGGTATATTTTTGTAATTTCTATGTTTGAATGACGATACATTTTCATGATGTACGTAGGTATGTGCATTTGTTTTATTTCTTCAGATAAAACACTTTTGTCGAGGTTTTGATCGGTTTTTCGAATGTACCTTGTACTATAGGTACTTTGGAGTATTTTATTTTGAATCTTTTGGATCTTGTCAATTTTACTTTGCTTTGCTCAGCCTCCCAAATTTGAATAACATGGGTACATATGGGCTTTAAAATTTGGTTATAAATAAGTACCTAGTTGTTACAAAAACAAAAGAAATGTAAACTAGTACCTACTGGACTAATTTAATTGCGACAATTGGAATTTTCATTGCTAGCGGCTAATATTTACCTGATACTAACTATTGCTCTTGTATTTTTTTCTCCTTCAGTACTCACTATACCGCCATTGAGCTATCAGTGGAAACCCTGATTTTTCATTAGTAAACTAAACAGGGCCATCTTAGTAAGAAAACAATGTTTGAACCCTGACGAGCACATGCTTTAGTAGGCAGAAAAGGCGCATGCTGCACAAAATCATGTGGGCCCTAAAAACATTTGTTGTCTTTCAGAACCTGTAATATAGGAAGGACCCCTCCAGTACTATCAAATGTTTGCTAGAAAATCCTTACTGTACTCCAAAACCTCCTTTTCTGCTAAAAAAAAGTGGCCGTATTTGCGCTTAAATACTGAGGGCAAAAAAAGAAATAAAGATAAAAAATCGTACAAAAAATTTTATTTTCAAATTAACACAGTTCAATGTAATGTATAAACGTCTTCCACCCCAGTTTATTCAATAATAATGGCACCATTGCTTTAATTGAGACAATGCAAAGAGGAAGACAACGACAAACTGGGAACAGTAAGTAGCCTATATACATATTCTCTCCTATAAAAACAATTATGTGTGAAATATCAAATTAAGAAATGTATCTCAAAGATGCCAACAACATCTAATTGTGTCTTTAATGAAGGTGTGAAACAGAATGGAAAGAAGTGGGCAATAATAATAAAAAAGCAAACAAAAGAATGATCAAGAAATAAAAACATCTGTCTTTTGGCAGCTCTGGGCATTTGTTTGTCCCTCAGACAAAACGAATTTGTATCTGTCCGTCTCTGTAAGCGTGTATTCTTTCGTTTCTGAGGAATGAATATTGATTTAGGCAAATGACGTCATTTCGATGTTATTTTTGACACATCTCAAAGATCACCTTCGATTTTGTTTTAATGTTATATTTCTTTCATGGCGGTTAATGATCTTTGGTGGAAATATCATCACAATCCCCCCAATAATCACCGAAGCAAACCAGCGCTACACTGTATTTATTATCGATGGATGGGTGATGGGTATTGGTTGTTTATAAAACAAACACTTGTGCAGACAGTAGTAAAATTGCAACATACATTCGTATTTCGAGATTTCCAGATGATAAATAAAAAACACAAGTACATGTAATTGACGTCAGCTATTTTGTAATACAAATACACTGTCAATATTTCAAAAGTCTATTTTTATAATTATGCAATTTGTTTTACTATTTTTTAGGTCATCAGCTAAATTTTTGCACTGTAAATCAACATAATATATTTTTGCATTCCATAATGGACAGACATCTGTTTTTTTTTCTCGCAGGATAAATACAAATAGAGTATTTGCGTTTTTTCTTTCAATACACTACAACAGAAATGCCAATTCTTTACGTATCAAACAAAACCTGTTGTTTTATTTGCCAACTCTTTCATCTCCTTCGTTACGTTTTTTTGTTTTCTTTTGTCACACACTTCACCAATTCTCTTTGGTTTTAGAATTGCTATTCTATTTGGTATTTTCTTGGTAGAATATATTAAATTTTAGCCACACATACTTCTTTCCTGGCGTTTTGCACACAAAATGCCTCCTATATGTAAAAAAAAACGATTTCACCACGAACGTAAGCGTTTTTTTTATGAAAAATTGTTTAGTTTCTTTTCGATAGAAACAAGTTAACACACGTATTTACGTATTTCACCAAAGACGGAAAAATATAAACTGGCTAGTCTAGGGATAAGTAAAGTCGATTATGGTTAATCGATTTTTAGCCGTAAATTTTCTAAAAGTCGTAGTCGACTATTTAATGTGAGAAAATCGAATAATCGATTATTCTTAATCGACTTTCGAAATAGAGTTGTATAGTTCATGACCGAACTAGTTCAATTGAACGATTCATTGAATACAGCGTATGAACTAGATCAGTCGATATAGTTCATTATAAAGCTGGCAAAAAATCGATAGCACTATCGATAAAATCGATTGTTTTTTAAAAATTAAATATCGATAGATAGTTTTGAACAAAAACCCCCAACCCAAAACTCATTAAAATAAATAGAAGTTTCGCTGCTTTTCGGTTTTGTGTGTGTGAGAAAATAAGCCCGTAGTCACACGTACATATTTTTCGGAAAGGTAAAATGTATTTTTTAATATTTTTATAAAATAAAAGCAATTTTTATTCTCCTTTGCATTTCTGTAAACTACTTGTGCAAAATGTCAAGAAAAGCATTGACATTTCCGCCATTTTCATCTCCAAATTAATGGTGTTGACAGCTTACCGATAATATCGATAGTAATCGATATTTTAAACTATTATATCGAAAATATCTAATGTTGGGAATATCGATGGTTTGCCAGCTCTAGTTCATTATAGTTCAATAGTTCACTGAACTATAATCAGTCGGCGACGATTTTTAGGTTATTGGCGAATCGTGGGCGCTATGAATTTTATATTATATATTTGAATACAGGACTATATAGTAGACACCCTGAGCATATCCGGAATGCCATATGAAGCTCCTATAACTTCCCCCGATGACGTAATTACAGCTTAAAGTACTCAAATAATTCAATTTTTACAAGATGCATCGTATGTTTTCTATATTTTTTGATATACAGTCAGGGACAAAAGTTTACGTACACCCCCTAAATCTCGGGTATTAGGGTTAGTAGTGATTCTTATGAAATTCCAAGTATGCAGTTTTATTTCGTCTCACTAATAAACAATATTTAATAGAACAAAAGTATATTCCATAATACAAATAACGGTAAATTTTACAAAAACCTAAAAATGATGGGGACAAAATTTACATACACCCCAAGGAAATATGCGTATTGCCCTGTAATTTATGGAAATAACAGTAAAATTTATACATTTTATTGTTTTAGCGAATGCCTCTGGGTGTTTGAGATATATTTTAGAGAAAAGAAAATAATTTTGGGGGTCAAATGCCGTTATTTAAGGTCAAACTTATTGTATGGCTTGTTAAAGCTGACCCTTGCTTAATTCTTTGCGATTTTAGGTAATGCACTTTAAAAAAACCACAAAATTAGTGTCAGATTACAAATTTTGAGACCCTAAAAAGCTTTGTAGTTGATCTTGTGCAAAGAATTACTTCTTGGACGTCGATAAATGCCCGCTTTTCATCAGATTTCTCAGAAAGTTAATAGATTCCGCGGAATTCTTGGTGCAAATTACATATAGAAGGCCTTGAATTGCCTTGTAATATGGTCTGATACAATCTTCTGGCATCAATTGAATCAGAAATGTGAAATATTCTGTTACAAACCTGTTCCCGAAGCTTCCAAAGCATCAAAATGTAAGCACTACCAAAAAAAGCATGAAATTTGTACTGTGAACAACGTCGTTTTCGTATTATGATCATTACCGTCACTATAGGGGCGAAAAGTTTTGTATAATTGTACATTTCTGAGTTAATTGATGCCAGAGGATTGTATCAGACCATATCACAACGCAATTCAAGGCCTTCTATATGTAATTTGCACCAAGAATCCCGCGGAATCTATTAACTTCCTGAGAAATCTGATGGAAAGCGGGCATTTATCGACGTTCAAGAAGTAATATTTTGCACAAGATCAACTCCAAAGCTTTCTAGGGTCTCAACATTTGTAATCTGATACTAACTTTGTGGTTTTTTTTTAAAGTGCATTACCTAAAATCGCAAAGAATTAAGCAAGGGTCAGCTTTAACAAGCCATACAATAAGTTTGACCTTAAATAACGGCATTTGACCCCCAAAATTATTTTCTTTTCTCTAAAATATATCTCAAACACCCAGAGGCATTCGCTAAAACAATAAAATGTATAACTTTTACTGTTATTTCCATAAATTACAGGGCAATACGCATATTTCCTTGGGGTGTATGTAAACTTTTGTCCCCATCATTTTTAGGTTTTTGTAAAATTTACCGTTATTTGTATTATGGAATATACTTTTGTTCTATTAAATATTGTTTATTAGTGAGACGAAATAAAACTGCATACTTGGAATTTCATAAAAATCACTACTAACCCTAATACCCGGGATTTTGGGGGTGTATGTAAACTTTTGTCCCTGACTGTATATTCGCCACAATTATTTCAAAAAATATTAGTGGCGAAAAACCCGCAAAAAATATTTGTTTGTATCCGAAAATAACGAAATTCTGGGTGAAACTCGTAAAAACCGATTTTGAGCTATATCTCATGAACAAGAGCTGATGGAGAAAAACCGTGACCAGATTTGAAAATAGCTCGCCGATTTCATTTAGAAACAACAACAACTTCGGTTGAAACAAAAGTCGTGTTGACCAGTGTAATTTATGGAGTATTTTGGAGACAAATATAAAAAATCGTAACATCTAAAGTATAGGAACCCTGAAATATGCCTTGCAAGAAGAATGGGGAAAAATTCCGAAGCTTGCCCCGAAAACTTAGTTAAATCTTTGCCAAAAAGGCTAAAAGCTGTAAAGGATAACAAAGGATGTCATAGGGCTGAAACCCTAAAAATTCATTTTTGTTTCATGAAACTTTTAGATTGCATACTTTTCACTGTGAGGTAGAAATCGATGTTGTTTAACCATTTTTATTTTTTTTATTTAAATTTACCTGAATTTCGTTCATTTTATTTTATTATATTTAAGTTAAGAAACTAATGTAAAAATATAAAAAGGAATGAAATCGCTATCATTAACCAATTCTTACCCAGCAAAATGTTCGACGCCAAAGATGCCATTCAATCATGGGTGCACGTGATCTGGCATGTCATCTTTTTAGCATCTTCATCGATGAATTTTATATGAGCCTGATCCCCAAAAGATGCTATTCATTTTTGGATCCAAAGCATTTCATTTACACCAGTGCCTTGACATGTCATTTTCATCAATGCTTTGGCATGTCACATCCACCAATGCTTTGGCATGCCATTTTCACCCACCCTTTGCAATGACATTATCATACGACGAGAGTTTTAAGAACGTTGGTTGTGATTTCGAGTCTCCGACAACAAAGACATAAATACAACTAAGACTAGACAAAATGCATGCAACAAAAAAATGTTTACGAAACTTTGTATAGAAACATTACCCTTAACAGGTTGCAGCTAATTCAAAATCGCAACCAAGGAGGAACATTTCATGTAATGGTATCGGAAACGAAATTTATGAATTCAAGGATCTATTCAAGAATAATTCTATGTCAATTGGATCGGTAAATTCGGTTAAATACGTAAAAATGTATAAAAGAAAAAATTGTTATATCACCATATCGTGATATAACATTATGTTAAATTCAAAAGCCATTCACTGAAGAATGATAGCAAAAAAATGTCTTATCTTGTTGTATTTATGTCTTTGCCGACAACATCAAGCCTATTGTAAATAATTAATCTTATATACAGTTAGTCAACTATATTATTGCAAACGATGAATTGTTAAACATTTAGATTTTTAATTAGGAATTACTACAAGAAATTCTTTCAATAATGTTGGGTTTTTTGTACATATCTGTTGATTTACCTGTTAATGACAACATCCAGCCAAAAAATGTAGAAATCGGTCCTAAATTACAAAAACAACGGGCAAAAAGTACAGTTACCTGGTTTTTGTGTTGTCAACTAAATAATTACAAAATTACTGAATGTGCAGTAAAATCGTGGGATTTTACCAGCGATTTTTTTTCAATTAATGATTTTTATGATTTTATGGTATGTGGACATGTAAACCCATAATTTTTTATCATAAATTAATTGTTCTGTGTGTAACATAGACGGTATATTCCGAAAAAGATAAACTCTGGTAAACGGATTTCGAAAAATATGCTACATTTGGTCTATTCCAATTATAATAATAGTAAATCCGCCAGAGAAATCGCTAAAATCACTTCTCATAAGCTGATAACTATATGCAACATCATATACCGCACCGAGAGAGAAGGCAGGTTCAAACTAAAGACGTCACACTTTAGGCCAAAAGTAGTAAATCCACGAATTGGCAGGAGACTGATTAAAGAAATTTACGAAAGACCCCAAAGCAGCAACAGATAATTGCTTTTTCTAATCAAAATAGAATTTGGAGTAAGTGTTTCACATGGAAAAGTCAGAAAAGTGCTACATAATAACAAGCCTTCATCATGAGTGACTAGGTAAAAACTATTGCCCTCCCAGCACAACATATAGAAACTATTCTGACTTGTTACCATAACTTTTCATGCCATCTTATGTATTGGGATGTCGTTATATTTTCTGATAAGACTAAAATTATGTTGTACTATCACGATGGGCCTCAAAAAGAACTGCGAAACCCATTTATAGTCATGGAAAACAAGAATTAAATACATACCGCAAAGTTCGGAAAACTGTCAATTATTGTATTGGGTTGTATACCAAGCAGTGACGTTGGTGACATCCAGATTTTGAAGGAAACAATGACAGAGTACGTTTATTTAGGTGTTTTAAAAATTATTTAACCAAAAAAACGTCAAGAAATTTGGACCTGTTGACCCTGAAAATGCAAAAAATTGCAATATGAATACTACCAAGACAACGACCCTACGCATAAATCGTATTTATGTTGGACTTGGTTGTTATACAACTGCACCAAAGTCATTGACACCCCAGTCCAAAGCCTAAATATTAACCCAACATCGACAATTCATAGGTACACCTGAAGAAAAAAGTCGGGAATAGGTCGCCCACTATCCTGGGGTACTAAATACAATGTAATAAAGAAGAATGGCTAAAAAATACCATTGGAATATGACATTCCGAAACTTATTTATTAAATTCAGATACGTTTACAAGCTGTTTTTGATGACAAATGTGGGCATAGGAAATATTAAAACCAACTTTTCGAAAAATACCGTGAAAAACTGAAAAGTTGTGAATTTTGCAATTCTTTAGTTGTCAGTGCAAATAATGAGTTGTACTCATTTTTGTTAATTTTAAGAAAATGTTTAGTGAAATTTAGCTACTTTTTATTTTATTATATTAATAAACATGTGTAAGAATTGTATTGTTAACAAAAATATTAATAATAATATTTATTTATACCAATAAAATTATGTTTTATTTAAAAATTTATAATAATATTGGTTTTGCAATAATATAGTTGACTAACTGTATTTAGAAAAATGTGTACAAATAAAAACTCAAAATTCAACTCTATTGGATCGATGGAATGGGTTCAAATGCTGATGAAAAGATCGGATCTTTCACGACATCCTTTACATGGGTTCCAATGCTGATGAAAAGATCGGATCTTTCACGAATTCTTTTGCATTGATTCAAATGCTAATGAAAAGATCGGATCTTTCACGACTTCGTTTGAACCAATGCAAAAGATGACATGAAATCACGTCATCGCATGGAACCACTTCCTTCAAATTTTGCTGGGTAGCAATCGCAGTTTTAATGAATGAAACTGAAGTGGATACTTTTAACTGTGATTCAATGTATATTACAATCGGCCTGTAAAATTAATGTGCTTTCTTATTATGAGCAAATTTTACATAAAATCTGTTTCTAGGGGCCGTAGAATTGTATAGGCAGATGTATGAAAAAATAGAAAAAACGAGGCGTTAATAAGAGAATTACAATCTGAAAACCAGGAACTGCGTATTAAACTAGCACAAGCAGAAAAATGTATTTCACGTTTTAAAAAATATTTACTGAAGGCCAAATAAAGAAAATTTCTTCTCCTGTTGCCATAGACTGGAAATGGGAACATATTTCCCAAGCAACTTGCCTTCATACTGCAGGGCCGTGGGCTTATAAACACCCATACAACAAGGGCTACCCACTTCCAAGTGATTCTACATAAGGGCTACCTACTTCCAGGTGTTTCTACATTAAAAGCCTGGGCTGGAAAAATTGAAATAAAAGACGGAATTATGTCTCCAGCTCTTGACTTAATGAAATACAAGGAAGACGTCACAAACGAGGACAGAATTTGCGTATTAGTATTCAACGAAATGAAGATAGTCGAATCATACGAATACGATGCTGCACAAGACCTTGTTAGGAAACCAGCAAATAACGCACAGGTTGTAAAGGTCTGAGGATTGCACACTTCGTGGAAGCAGCCTATATTTTTTGATTTTGACCGTGAAATGGACAAGTTCACTTTGTTCCATATTATACATGAACTTCACAGTGCTGCTTACACTGTCGTAGCGATAGTTTGTTATATGTTCAGCCAAAACCAGAAATTATGGATAAAACTCGGCATTTGTCCTGGTATAACATTAACCTAATCATATTTCCTCTACAAATTTGTAATATCAATTTCTGTAAGATAGACCATGGCTTCAGAATCCTGTCAGTGAAGAAGCTAAAATGTTTGCATTTGCGGATGTTCCGCATTTATTGAAACTATTGCGAAATCATTATTTGGATACTGGATTAGTATACGAAGGGCATGTAATTAGTACGAAGACGGTTTCTGATTTGCTGAAACACACGTCAAGTAGTGTTACGTCTTTTGCACACAAACTAAATATTAAGCATTTGACGGTAAATGGTCCAGGTCAGTTAATTTATGCTGCATAAGCTAAAAATAAAAAGCCCATTTAATGGCGTCTAGAAAATTCAAATCGTGGGTTAACATATGTATGCGGAGGTTAAAAACCCCCATCCCTACAACATTATGATACTTTGCTTTCAGTTATATGCCGCCAAAGGCACATGAATTTGTTTTGTTCCAGTTTTCAAGGTCAAAATAATCTTTGGATGTGTCTGCCAAACACATATTCTATATAGGTCTCTGGGGTAGAATTCTGTAAGTCAATGGGTATCCACAAAATTGGAAAAATTTATACACAATATTGTGCGTGAAAAACTCATATAAAAGATGAAAACACAGTCGCTATCGATACTACTTAGCGAGAACTTTATTTTAGTTGATATTTTACAGACAAATTTCGTTAATTTTCGTTACTAAAAAAATTTTACCGCAAAATAAAAAATGGTCCTTTTTAATGTGAGCATTAAAAATGATGCACCACAATAATAGATTAATAATTTCCAAATTTTTCGCTTTTTATGCAATTTTAGTAATTAGAATGGTGGAATTATTGGATCCCTATCGTTTCAGTAATTTTGTCTATGATCCCGATAGAAAAAATGATATTCTTGACGTAATATTGGCATGTTTGTAATTAATGTCCCTTTGTAGGCAATTTGGCTAGACATTTCTAGCTTTTAAAGTTATTTTCCAAAAATTGACCATGAAAAATCATTAAGGTTTCTATCCAGGAGTACGTACAAACAACCTAATGATATATGTATGGAAAGTCCTGTTTTAGCCAGGCTTGCCCTATATTATAATAGTCTTTAACGGCGTTGCCCTGATAGAGGTAAAAATCGGGGCATATAACAAAATTTTTTGGCACTTTTCTTTGAAAATAGTTTTCAGAAATATTCTTAACAATGTTTTGACCATGTTTGCTTTTATAAAAACAAAAATTTCAACACCCTTTGTTGTCATTAAAGCCCAAACAATACTACTCCCATCGACGAGTTTCATAGAATCACTCTAATGCTTTGTCCGAAGCAGTTTCAGAGCCCATGATCCCAGGAAAGAAAAGTATGCACCCGGCCCCTCTGCATCCGCAGTCAACGATGACCAAATGCCTGACGACGTACGGAGTATGGATTGATATAATGTCGACTTGTAAATCGACATATTGCAACAAGGAAAAGAAAGTATTTCTTAAAGGAGTATTGATGTCCAGATCTGCTTACATAATGGAAAGAATTGAGATGGGGTTTTTATCGCCGCCAATTGTCTATGTGGAAGCCCTAATTCCACAGTCTCCACCATGGCTTTTTCAGACAGCACAAACGCTGTACTGACGGAAATCGTGCAGCAGATGACAGAAAATGAAAAAATGCATACTATGTTTTGATGGTGTCTGAAGGAAATCGTGCAGCAGATGACAGAAAAAGAACAACAAGTAAGAAAAGCGTTAAGTTCGATCGGGCCGAACTTTTTATACCCTCCACCACAAATTTCAGCCATTTCGGTGGATTAATGTGGCCACAACCTTCAAAATACCGAAATTCGGAAGGTACCGTTCTATGGGGGCTATATGATGGCGTGGACCTATACCTACAAATTTCTGGGGGAAAGTTTTATAAGCCTAAAGAAGACTAAATACCAAATTTCAGCCATATCGGTGCGATAATAAGGCTAAAACATTCAAAATATCGAAAATCGGGAGATATTGTATTATGGGGGCTATATCAACACGTGGACCTATATAAACATTTTATGGTAAAAATGTTTCTTAGCCTCTGGAAACACAAAATACAAAGTTACAACCGATTCTTTGATCAAATGGGTCTAAGACATTCAAAATATATTAAAATGACGCGTACTTTATAAGGGGTCTTATGTGGGGAATATACCAAAACGTGGACCTATATAACCCAACTTTGGTAGGAATGTTTTGTGGCCTCTGAAGACACAAAATACCAAATTACAACCAATTCTGTGGTCAAATGGGTCTAATACATTCAAAATATATTAAAATGACGCGTACTTTATATGGGGCCTTATATGGGGGCTATACCAAAACGTGGACCTATATAACCCAACTTTGGTAGGAATATTTTTTGGCCTCTGGAGACACAAAGTACCAAATTACAACCAATTCGGTGGTAAAATGGGCCAAATATCTTAAAAATTCCTTAAAACGACGACGCGTCACGCGTCATTTTGTATGGGGGCTATACGAAAGCGTGGACCTACATAGCACGCTTTCAATACCAAAAGTCCTACGTAAATATAACATATTTTCCCAAAATTTCATCAACCTACAGTCAACCAAAAAAGTCTACATACACCCTATAAATCTCGGGTTTTAAGGGTAAAGAAGCATTTTTATGAAAATCAAAGTACATAGTTCTATTTCATATCCTTAATAAACAATATTAGATACAACAAAAATATATTCCATAATACGAATAACGGTAAATTCTATAAAAACTAAAAAATTAATAGGGAAAAAGTGTACATACACCCAATGAAATATGGATATTACCGTAAAATTTATGGAATAAGCAATACAAATTGTACATTTTTTTGCTCTAGCAAATGCCTCTGGTTGTTAATGATATCTTTTAGGCAAAATATGAACATATTTGTGGATTAATTGCCGTTATTTCAGGTCAGATTTCGCGTATAGCTCGTCAAAGCGGACCCTTGCAGATTTCTTTGAGTTGTTCAGTCTGGTAGTTTATGAAGCCCCAGAAAATACAGTGGGACTAATAATTTTGAGATCCTAGAGCGCTTTGAAGTTGTTCTTGTGGATAATATATGCTCCTGAGCTTCGCTAAATATAAGAATTCCTGAGTTTTCTCATAAATTTTATAGTTTTCACAGCATTCCAAGGGGAAATTACATGCAGAAGCCATGGAATTACCTTGCAATAAGGTCTGGTACGATCCTCGAGCATCCACTGAATCAGCAACGTGAAAGTATCCAACATTTATAGCGCTTTAAGTGACCCTAACGATCATAATACGAGAGCATAGTAGTTAACAGTGTAAATTTCATACAAATGTCATGCATTCTTTGGTAGTGGTTTTATTTTGATGCTTTAGAAGCTTTAGGAGCGGGTTTGTAGAAAAATATTGTACATTTCTGATTGAGTTAAGGTCCAAAAATTATATCAGACCTTATTACAAGGTAATTCCAAGGCTTAAGCATGTAATTTTCCCTTGGAATGTTGTGAAAACTATAAAATTTATGAGAAATCTCAGGAATTCGTATAATTAGTGAAGCTCAGGAGCATATATTATCCACAAGAACAACTTCAAAGCGTTTTAGGATTTCAAAATTATTAGTCCCACTGTATTTTCTGGGGTTTCATAAACTACCAGACTGAAAAACTCAAAGAAATCTGCAAGGGTCCGCTATACGCGAAATCTGACCTGAAATAACGGCAATTAATCCACATATATGTTCCTATTTTGCATAAAAGATATCATTAACAACCAGAGGCATTCGCTAAAGCAATAAAATGTAAAATTTGTACTGCTTATTCCATAAATTTTACGGTAATATCCATATTTCATTGGGTGTATGTACACTTTTTCCCTATTAATTTTTTAGTTTTTATAGAATTTGCCGTTATTCGTATTATGGAATATATTTTTGTTGTATCTAATATTGTTTATTAAGGATATAAAAAAGAACTATGTACTTTGTTTTTCATAAAAATGCTTCCTTACCCTTAAAACCCGAGATTTATAGGGTGTATGTAGACTTTTTTGGTTGACTGTACGTCAATCCGTTCGGGCGCTAGAGTGATTTCCACAGACGGACGGACATGGCTATATCGATGTAGAACTGCACGCTGATCAAGAATATATATACTTTGTGGGGTCTACAATGATTATTTCGAGTAGTTACAAACGTAGTGACAAACTTAATATACCCCCATCCTATGGTGGAGGGCATGGTAGAATAAAGTGTAGGTAGGCTACAGCTAACAGCTGATTACAATTTTTTTCTTTTTATGGCCTAATCTGTCAAAAGCAGGGTTGACATTTTGTACTGTTGTTGACATTATCCAATCATAAAGGTAGATGTATTGCTGAATTGTTCCAACAAAAAACTTCTGCTGTAACACTATATCTTAAAATTGAAAACAAGGAAAAAAATGTGTATTCGCGTGGCAAAAAAAAAAAATGTTGATTTTTTAGCAAAACTTACGAATGAACGATTTATCAAATATTGATATTAATTTAAATTTGTTCCAAAAGTACGGGAATGTTAAAATTACAATTTTTATAAAAATTGTGCTGACATTTATCTGCAAATCGGATGCCAGCAATCACGATGTCAGATAAGCCAAACTTGTCAATTAGAAAATAAGTGAATGACATTTTTTCACTGTAATAAGTTTGGGAAGAACTTTTGCTATTTTTGGAACACTTTTCCAACAAGAATATTCTGGAGCATAGCTAATGAAATGTTTTTACACTATATGGCACTTTTAACATATAAAAAGTGAAGCTCTAAGTTCGATATATTTTTGTAATACGGGATAGCTATGCAGGTACATCTACCATTATTATTGTACCATGCCATTTGACGTTTTAAGCCATGGCTGCAGGGTGGCATTTCTCAGTGATTTTCATACCTGGCCTACCTCTACTTCATTGTACCATGGTGGAGGGTATAAAAATGCATACTTTGTTTTGATGGTGTCCGTGTGAGAAATGTCAACATCAGAAACTCATATTGCTTTTCTGTCGGAGTGGAGCATTGTCGCAGGTGTTGTGGGCAAGGAAAGTTATACCGTGCTGGACATTACAGATTGGCTGGCAATGGTTTATAGAGCGGCACGTGAAATAGGATTTGTTATCGAATATAACGTCTGCGATTCGGTGAATACGTCTATGTTGGCGCCGTTGAAACATCATGATGTTTATTGTGAACCTGTCCATGTACATGCAACCTAATTAGGGCGTTCATGGGAAGACGGCTTTTTCGAAAAGAATTGGCGATTAAATACAAATTCGTCAAAAAATACAACAAACATGAGAAGAAGACCTTCAACATAGACGAATTCTCCGATTTGTTCAGCGACTATGTGTTGGAAAAACTTTCGAAATTGAAGGAAGAGGCCGGTTTGGAGGCGACAAAGCTTGTGGTGTCAAGTGTAAAGCCATTTGTACAGTTACTAAAAAATGAGGCAAATATGTGTCTGGAGGAGAAGCAAGCAACTTTAGATGCATTTTTAAATTTCCTGAAAGAGGTTGAGGTTCACAACAAAGAACTGTTTGTCTCACCAATAAAAGGATGGCAAATTTTATTGGATAAATTCCAAAAGATCTCCCTGGGAAAATGTACAACACACTCCACCATAGAACGGTTTTTCGCCAACGTAAAACAACACTATTGGAAAACAGTTACGTTGGAAAACATGGAATATGTTCCCTCTGGGAAGCATGGGGACATGTGTCGACATGTCACCACTTTGTCTACCATTATGGTGACAAAAAGTCTGTACGATAACCCAAAAGTTTGTACAAATTTGCACAAACTTTTACAAAATGCTGCTCGATAACAAACTTGTAAAGTAAAAGAGAGCAAATTTGGAGACAATAGTGAGAGAATTTTGGAGAGTATTGTTTACAAGTTTTTGCAAGGAAAAATTTTCTTGTAAAAACTTGCAAGTTTGATCAGCTGATTTAAATTCGAATGTTTTGTGGCGGACTTCTTATTAAATAAATTATGGAAAACGATAATGTAAATAAAATAACTTATTTTGTAGTTTGTGGTGACTTCTTTTTTATTTAATTATTTACATATTTAATCTTTTCCGCCAACTTCTTCAAATCACCTGTCTTCTTGTAAGTTTTTGCTAATTGCTGTTCGAATACAATCTGCAAATTTTTAGTATCGAGAGAGTAAAATTGGTGGAGACACGTTACTGAGAACTTGCTGAGTACTTGCAAGTACTTTTCGCTTGCAAAGTTATCGTACAGACCTAAAGCAGCCAAGATCACCCATATACGTTAACGTGACTGTAACAACAACATACGTACTCTTTATTCTCATATGTCGTGGTTTTGCAAAGGAAATACACACTCAGAGAGACTAATGCACAAAATATTTTGAGCATCAATGACCTAAAGTCAACACTTTGTCAACATGTTGACAACTATTGATACGTTTATCTTAATAAGAAGAAGCATTGATTATTTTTTGGCGCTTCGAGAAAAAAATTGTTTTTGCGAAAAATCAATAAAATATCGGGAATTTAACGTGTGATTCAGCGTAAGGTACATATATTATTTTAACCCACTTAGCGCCGAGAATTTTTTTTGCGAGAAAACTTAAAATTGTTTATGAAAATTATATTTTGTGGACTTTTTAAGCATTTTTTAAAAAATAACTTTTTTCTCTACAACGTATAGTTTTCCTGCAATCGGCCCTTCTTTTAAAAGTTCCAAAAACTTTGGAGCGTAATATTGGTGTATCCTTACATGCCAATCCCTTGGTTTTTTGGTTGAGAAAATACTCTTACTATATTCCTAACAAATCCCTGACTTTATATGATTCTAACATTTATGATTAAATTTTTATCACATATTTAAATTTTTCATCAAAAGTCGAAAATTACAAAAAAGTCGATTTTTTTGAATAGCTGGGCTTTTAGGCCAATTGCGTGAAAATAGGTAGATCAAATGAAGCGTTATAAGCGTGAAATGATAGATAACAGACAATACTATAACAAAATGCAAAAATATTCGAAAAAGCCAGAGTTTTACGTCAATTTTTGCAACCATTTTTTGTGGCGTTTAAACGACCAGTGGCTTTATCTGGGTTAATAACAACAAGTATGAGCTAAGGAAATTATAAAAGACAAGCGAAAAAATGGACAATTATGAAAATACAAATTCTGAGGCGGCTGACAACATGTGTGGTGAAACTTCGACAATTAGACATTTTGTGGAATCTTTAGAGAAGATTGTGGAGCCAGGCGAATATAATGTCCCGTCTTGCTGGAAATGCTGAACCCAATATACATCTGATATTTGAACACGACATATATCCACTGTTTTTATACCCTCCACCATAGGATGGGGGTATATTAAGTTTGTCACTACGTTTGTAACTACTCGAAATAATCATTGTAGACCCCACGAAGTATATATATTCTTGATCAGCGTGCAATTCTACATCGATGTAGCCATGTCCGTCCGTCTGTGGAAATCACTCTAGCGTCCGAACAGATTGACGTAGGTTGATGAAATTTGGGGAAAATATGTTATATATATACGTAGGACTTTTGGTATTGAAAGCGGGCTATGTAGGTCCACGCTTTCGTATAGGCTCCATACAAAATGACGCGTGGCGCGTCGTCGATTTAAGCAATTTTAAGATATTTGGCCCATTTTACTACCGAATTGGTTGTAATTTGGTACTTTGGGTCTCCAGAAGCCACAAATTTTGAATGTATTAGACCGATTTGACCACAGAATTGGTTGTAATTTGGTATTTTGAGTCTTCAGAGGCCAGAAAACATTCCTACCAAAGTTGGGTTATATAGGTCCACGTTTTGGTATAGCCCACATAAGGCCCCTTATACAGTACGCGTCATTTTAATATATTTTGAATGTATTAGACCCATTTGACCAAAGAATCGGTTGTAACTTTGTTTTTTGTGTTTCCAGAGGCTAAGAAAAATTTCTACCATAAAATGTTTATATAGGTCCACGTGTTGATAGAGCCCCCATAATACAATATCTCCCGATTTTCGATATTTTGAACGTTTTAGCCTCATTATCACACCGAGATGGCTGAAATTTGGTTTTAGTGTTCTTTAGGCGTATAAAACTTTCCCCCAGAAATTTGTAGGTATAGGTCCACGCCATCATATAGCCCCCATAGAACGGTACCTTCCGAATTTCGGTATTTTGAAGGTTGTGGCCACATTAATCCACCGAAATGGCTGAAATTTGTGGTGGAGGGTATAAAAAGTTCGGCTCGACCGAACTTAACGCTTTTCTTACTTGTTACAGCTGTAATAGGTAAGCAAATTTAAGGACGTTTTGTTTATTTATATTTATTATTTTCAATTCCTAGATGTTATATCAACATTCAGCGAATCGCATGATAAAAGGTTAAGTGCAGCAGAAGAAGAAATATTTTGAGCAGACAAGTCGCACCAAAATTATGGCCAAGAAAATAAAAATTATTATTTTGTTATGAAAACTATTTTGGCTTTATTTTGTACTTATGTATGTGGAATCTTGGACTTAACCCTTATTTAAAACCGTTATACGCAATTTTTGTTTTTTTTTTAGCATTTTCAATAATATGTCTAAAATATACTATTTAAACAAAAGTGTAAGTTCATCGTCTTATTAAACGTACCACACAGCTTTTTAATCTATCTAAAAATTTCAATATATGTATGCCAAAAAACTTAGTAAGGAAAGTCTGGTACCAATGTCTCCATATGACCCTTTACGAACTATTGACTCACTACCTCTAATGCCTCTACTAACTCACTACCTCCAATGTCTCTACTGACAAACTACCTCCAATATCTATACCGACTCACTACCTCCAATGTCAACACATGGTCCCACAGCAACTACTGACATACTAGTTCCAATGTCACTACTGACACGTTCATACAAAATGTCTATAGGAAATTACATGAGTTGTCTACAGTTTGTCAGTATAGATTCACTATTGACATTTCCTACAGGGTTAAATCGCGAAATGACGCGGTTGTAGAAACCACCAGCAAAATGAATGTTGACCATGTCTTATTACACTGTGCATCAGCATTTTTGGGGGGTGGAAAATTTCTTTTGAATATGAAAGCACTTGATGAGTATACTAAGAACCCAAAAGGAAATTTTCGCCATAGGTCAAGTTTCTGAGATATCTCGCGATGAAGTTTTTGATTTTTTCCCTATAATACTTGGTAAAATAGCTCCATATCTCTATTTGGCGTTGTTGTAGCTTCATTTTGAGGTGACATGTCTTCAGTCAAATCGATTGGCGAATCTTTTTGTAGAACATTTCATTCTTCTAACTCAATGCCTTTCATGTCCTTTTCGTCCTTTATTTCTTGAATCGTAGTGAAAGTACCACAAGATGAGATTTTTCAGCATCCAAATATTCTACAAAAATGTTGATCAGAAGATTTTAGCTACGGTTCTCTTTGACAGCTAATCGATTCTGTCACATTTTCATTGTCCTTTTTGACATTTAATCGGTTTTGGTTCAGAAATAAACTATGTTTTGTTTTTCTGTATATTCGGCATTGGTTATTTATTGATATGTAGACATAACAGTTGGTTATTGCTTATGTAGACATCTGGGGTGCTTCTGAAATATTTACCACAAATAGCTCTTGTAATGGTGAACACGTTAATAACAAATTTTCTTGGAGGATAGATCCGGTTATCTCAATTTTTGGTCCGGATATTCCGACATTAAAACGGATTTTTGAACCGGTTTTAAGTAACCGGTTAAACTTATATGTATACCGTTAAAAAGCTTATAGAGTTGTCAATCAAATTAAATTAATTCGTTTCTGAAAACTTTATTAGTTGCAGTTCTAGAACAAAAAAACCGATTTCTTAAACCGTTTTTAAGGACAAATATCAAAACGCGCAAATATGGAGATCAAAGGCTGGGGAGCGAACAATTCTTTTTGGCGATGAAAGTTGATGAAGGTAATAATACGAACGCGGAAGGACAGTTACGCCGTAGGTCAAACTTCTGAGTTATGGCGAAATGAATTCGTTCTTGACAAACTATACATACCTACATGACAAAAAACAAGCGAAATTTGATCGCGCCATAACTCAGAACTTTGACCTACGGCGTAACTGTCCTTCCGCGTTCGTATTATTACCTTCATCAACTTTCATCGCCAAAAAGAATTGTTCGCTCCCCAGCCTTTGATCTCCATATTTGCGCGTTTTGATATTTGTCCTTAAAAACGGTTTAAGAAATCGGTTTTTTTTGTTCTAGAACTGCAATTAATAAAGTTTTCAGAAACGAATTAATTTAATTTGATTGACAACTCTATAAGCTTTTTAACGGTATATATATATAAGTTTAATCGGTTACTTAAAACCGGTTCAAATATCCGTTTTAATGTCGGAATATCCGGACCAAAAATTGAGATAACCGGATCTATCCTCCAAGAAAATTTGTTATTAACGTGTTCACCATTACAAGAGCTATTTGTGGTAAATATTTCAGAAGCACCCCAGATGTCTACATAAGCAATAACCAACTGTTATGTCTACATATCAATAAATAACCAATGCCGAATATACAGAAAAACAAAACATAGTTTATTTCTGAACCAAAACCGATTAAATGTCAAAAAGGACAATGAAAATGTGACAGAATCGATTAGCTGTCAGAGAGAACCGTAGCTAAAATCTTCTGATCAACATTTTTGTAGAATATTTGGATGCTGAAAAATTTCATCTTGTGGTACTTTCACTACGGTTCAAGAAATAAAGGACGAAAAGGACATGAAAGGCATTGAGTTAGAAGAATGAAATGTTCTACAAAAAGATTCGCCAATCGATTTGACTGAAGACATGTGACCTCAAAATGAAGCTACAACAACGCCAAATAGAGATATGGAGCTATTTTACCAAGTATTATAGGGAAAAAATCAAAAACTTCATCGGGCGATATCTCAGAAACTTGACCTATGGCGAAAATTTCCTTTTGGGTTCTTAGTATACTCATCAAGTACTTTTATATTCAAAAGAAATTTTCCACCCCCCAGACTTTGAGTTCCATTTTGTGTCACAGTGTTATGGGCGGATCGGATGTTTCCGCAATAAAGGAATTTCAGTTCCATCCTTACAATCAATACCATATTTACAAATTTTCTAAACTCTCTCAATCCTCCACGCCAACAATAATCTTAATTTCAAATTGAAGGATTCGCATACATACATATGTACATACATACAGCCAACCAAAAAAGTCTACATACACCCTATAAATCTCGAGTTTTAAGGGTAAGGTAAAGTTGTATTCATTGCTTTCATTGGCAGCCTGTTTTGGTCATATGTACCAATTAAGGTATGTCATAGGGCAAATACCGCCTTGGACCATAAACACACAATTTCAACAGTAAAGCACAGAGGATACTCTGTTGTGGTATGGTGTTGTATGAGTGCTTCCGGTGTAGGAAATCGTGTCTTTATCGAAGGAATTAAGGATAAGATGTATTATTTAAACATTCTGAAAGGATAATTTGAAATTTAGGCGCTGAAAAAATGGGATTTGGGACAACATTCCAATTTTATCAATATATGAGCCCGAACACAAATCACATACATATATTTCCAAAATGGATGCTATGTAACTGCCCAAAAGTGATTCAAACACCACACCAGGTCTTAAAGTGAACTTATCCAAAATTTTGTGTGGGAGGTACGGGATGGAGTGGACAAATATAGTCCATATTCGAACCTGATCTATATCTGGTAGATATTATGACAATGTGTAAAGTATGGACCAAATCGGTCACTCCCATCAAGAGTTATCGTGCGCACAATTTTTCCGAATATTTTTGAACTTTTGTGGGATAGATACCTGAAGAAGTGGACCGATATGGCTTATCTACGAACTTAAACTAAGTTTGGAAACAATATCACGAAGGCCAAATTTTGGCCGGCATTTCCGTTCGAGACACCATAAACATGGTGTCATAGGGTTTGTTTTTCAACTTTCAGGCTATTTTTTCAGGAAGTATGGACTTGCCCCTGAGGAAACTTGTACCTTCGTATAGGGGACAGTGAATACAAGATGTTAAAACAAAAACCAAGGCGATTCGAGACCAGGTCCTAAATTGAACTTTTCCGAAATTTTGTGTGGGAGGTACCCGAAGGAGTGGACCGATTGAGTCCATATTGGAACCTCATCTAAGTTTGGTAGAAATTACATGATGTGCAAAGTATGGACCAAATCGGTTATTCCCTACAAGAGTTATCGTGCGCACAAATTTTGCGTCAATTTTTGAACATTTGTGGGGGAGGTACCTGAAGGAGTGGACCTATATGGCCCATCTTCGAACTTAAATCGAATCTGAACAAAATATTTCGATGCCCAAAATTTGAACCGAATCGATTGATCCGTTCGAGAGTTATCGTGCGCACCAGCCAGACCGACAGACAGACAGACGGACGGACATGGCTACATTTACTCAAAATTGTCTGAAACGGATATCGTACAAACATACTTGGGGTCTAAAACCATTATTTCTATGAGGCACATTTTTGGTCGTATCAAAGTGTAAATACCCTCTTTAGCCTAAAGGCTGAGGGTATAAAAATTAGTAGATTCTAGCAGTTCAGACCAATTATTGATCTGTTCCAGGACTATTTTTTCGATATCATAGAGGAAGAATTGTTATCGTAGTAAACATTTTTATATTCTTGCAGCTTCTGGAACAGAAGACATGTACAGTTAGTCAACTATATTATTGCAAACGATGAATTGTTAAACATTTTGATTTTTAATTAGGAATTACTACAAGAAATTCTTTCAATAATGTTGGGTTTTTTGTACATATCTGTTGATTTACCTGTTAATGACAACATCCAGCCAAAAAATGCAGAAATCGGTCGTAAATTACAAAAAACAACGGGCAAAAAGTACAGGTACCTGGTTTATGTGGTGTCAACTAAATAATTGCAAAATTAATGAATGTGCAATAAAATCGTGGGATTTTCCCAGCGATTTTTTTCAATTAAGGATTTTTATGATTTTATGGTATGTGGACATGTAAACCCATAATTTTTGATCATAAATTTATTGTTCTGTGTGTAACATAGGCGGTATATTCAGAAAAAGTGGAACTCAGGTAAACGGATTTCGAAAAATATGCTACATTTGGTCTATTCCAATTATAATAATGGTAAATCCGCAAGAGAAATCGCTAAAATCACCTCTCATAAGCTGATAACTATATGCAACATCATATACCTCACCGAGAGAGAAGGCAGGTTCAAACTAAAGACGTCACATTGTAGGCCAAAAGTAGTAAATCCACGAATTGGCAGGAGACTGATTAAAGAAATCGACGAAAGACCCCAAAGCAGCACCAGATAATTGCTTTTTCTAATCAAAATAGAATTCGGAGTAAAGGGCTGCGTACATAAGCTGCCTTGCCTGTAGTGGGATTCTGCAACTCATTTTTATTGTTACCGACAAAAATCGGTAAAATTAAAATGCTAATAATTTCGTTAAATAACGAAAATTTTCGGTAATTTAACAACCAAAATAAAGCTGTTGCTAAATCCTACCGATAGCAACAGTGCTGTCAACTTTGATTGATAATTTTCATTCATAATTTTGCGTTTTAATGTTACCGATTTTTGTAGGTAACTCAAAAAATGAGTTACAGAATTCCACTACTGATAAAAGAATAAAAAAGAAAAGGGCAACCCAGTTCGAAATTTCCTCGGCCTTCTTTATTCTTTTATTTTATTATGTCAAAAATGAAGCAGGAAAGAAAGGCAATCAGGCAGAGCAGCTTATGTACGCAGGCCTTTAGTGTTTCACATGGAAAAGTCAGAAAAGTGCTACATCATGAGTGACTAGGTAAAAACTATTGCCCTCCCAGCACAACATATAGAAACTATTCAGACTTGTTACAGACAACTTTTCATGCCATCTTAAGTATTGGGATGACGTTATATTTTCTGATAAGACTTAAATTATGTTGTACTATCACGATGGGCCTCAAAAAGTACTGCGAAACCCCTTTATAGCCATGGAAAACAAGAATTTAATACATACCGCAAAGTTCGGAAAACTGTCAATTATGGTATTGGGTTGTATACCAAGCAGTGACGTTGGTGACATCCAGACTTTGAAGGAAACAATGACAGAGTACGTTTATTTTCGTGTTTTAAATATTATTTAACCAAAAACGTCAAGAAATTTGGACCTGTTGACCCTGAAAATGCAAAAAATTGCAATATGAATACTACCAAAACAAACAACCCAACATCGATAATTCATGGGTACACCTAAAGAAAAAAGTCGGGAATAGGTCGCCCACTAACCTGGGGTACTAAATAAAATGCAATAAAGAAGAATGGCTAAAAAATACCATTAGAATATGACATACCGAAACTTATTTATTAAATTCAGATACGTTTACAAGCTGTTTTTGATGCCAAATGTGGGCATAGGAAATATTAAAACCAACTTTTCGAAAAATACCGTGAAAAACTGAAAAGTTGTGAATTTTGCAATTCTTTAGTTGACAGTGCAAATAATGAGTTGTACTCGTTTTTCTTAATTTTAAGAAAATGTTTAGTGAAATTTAGCTACTTTTTATTTTTTTATATTAATAAACATGTGTATGAATTGCATTGTTAACAAAAATATTAATAATGATAATTACACTGTGATACAAAAGTGGACAAAATTTTTTTGCAGGATTTGTGATGCATAAATTCGGTTTTGTGGGAGTCCACAGAAGACGAAAATACCTTTGATTTCTTTGGGTCACTTCGGTTTTTCATTTTATAACGGTGAATGTAGTGAAAAATGGGCTTTCTTGGATTTTCAAATTTAAACGGACATTTCTTATTTTTTCCACAACCGATTTGCACGCACTGTTTTTCATTATAAAGGGGAGAGTAATGCCTTTCGAACAAGACATAGATTTTCAAAATCGGTTAACAAGTGGCTAAGTAATAGTGGTTTAAGTGTGACAAAAACGCATTAAAAAACAGTAAAACGTTTTTCCTTGTGCTCTAGGCTGCGTAAACGACACCTAACGGTACAATTATTTACTGTTAGCAAGTAGGAAATTTAGTTGGCTTTCCAAATGGGAAAAACCAACGAAATCGGTAGAAAAATGAATGCGTTATGGCATTTTTTGTGTTTCAACTTTTTGGTTTTTTTCATATTTTCCTTTATAAAAGATGGGTATCTTAGCATGTATGATTCTAATTGTGATTATCCTGCTTAACAATTACGCACAAGGTATCAATGTTTTATAAAGGAAAATATGAAAAAAACCAAAAAGTTGAAACATAAAAAATGTCATAACGCATTCATTTTTCAACGGATTTTGTTGGTTTTTCCCATTTTGGAAAGCCAAATTAATTTCCTACATGCTAACTGTAAATAATTGTACTGTTAGGTGTCATTTACGCAGCCTGGAGCACAAAGAAAAACATTTTACTGTTTTTTAATACGTTTTTGTCACACTTAAACCACTATTAATTAGCCATTTGCTAACCAATTCTAAAAATCTATGGCTTGTTCGAAAGGCATTACTCTCCCCTTTATAATGAAAAACTGTGTGTGCAAATCGGTTGTGGAAGAAAGAAGTAATGTCCGTTTAAAGTTGAAAATTCAAGAAAGCCCATTTTTCACTACATTTACCGTTATAAAATGAAAAACCGAAGTGACCCAAAGAAACCAAAGGTATTTTCGTCTTCTGTGGACTCCCACAAAACCGAATTTATGCATTAGAACCCCTGCAAATTTTCACTGTAGCACTGTGTTATTTATACCAATAAAATGCTGTTTTATTTAAAATTTTGTAATAATTTTGGTTTTGCAATAATTTAGTTGACTAACTGTATATTGTTGTTTTAGTTCTTTAACTAATTTTTTGTGTTGCTGACAAAAATCGGTAAACTTAAAATGCTTATAATTTCTGTTATTAACGATATTACTCAATAATAGCTCATTTAGACTAGCCATAAATCCTCGACTGGATTTAATAAATCAACTACAAATCTCATTGCATTTAGAAATACATTTTGGAGGATTTAAATGGCAGTCTGCTGATTTTTGTTCATAGCACAATTACCAAGGTAGATGCATCAGCCCATCTGATCGAATTTGAAACGTCAAAAGAATTTGTTGTAAATTGAATTCGTCTCAAAAAACATACGTCAAATTACAAATTTATTGTAATGATAATGATAACTAAAGAGCAAATAAAGAATTATTTAATCGCTGTTTGCCCATCTAAAATAAATAAACGAATTATTTTATCGTTTAGACATCATATATATTAGTCTTGGTTGATTAAAATCAACTTTGTACATCGAAACAAATTTAATTTTTCCGCCTTGTTTACAAATGTTTACATTTTAAATTATTTTTAGTGCAGCAATTCACCGATGCATCTACCTTGTTTCTTGTGCCAGCTTGCAACTTTTTGTATTTTCTAGCAACATGTTGCAAAAAAACAGAGTTGTATACGGATTTATGCCAGATTAAAAACAAATCCACCCAATACGAGGATTTATTTTTGTATGGGAAATCTGGTAGATTTTTGCTGGATTTAGCAAATTAAACCATAGACTAAGGAAAGTATAGACTCCAAAATGTTCGCAGCGCCACTGTCCGAATTTTTGAAAAGTCTGAGGTGGCGCTGTTGTGCATACCTAATATCGTATTTTCCAAACGAAAAGTTTGTTCCAAAGCTCATTTTTGAATTGAGTTGGAAAATGGTTTTCGTCACGTTATACAGATGGCGTTGAAAAGCCCCCTCCACTCTAGAATGATTTCACTGAAATTTTAACGTGAAACATTGCGTTTTCGAAAAAACACGTAATTTCAAGAAACTAGTGTACACGTGTACAATAAAAAGAAAACAGCTGTTTGCTGGCGAAAGAACATGCTGGTATAATAGCAAAAATTATAAATCATATGTAAAATGTCGTTTTTCGGACACACAAAGAATTACACGAGGACAAGAAAATGCAAAACATACACATGAAATACACGTAATGTAATATAGCTATAACATGTTTTGTAAAACATGCGTCATTTAAGATGTCATTTCCATAGAATATCTGTCAAATAAATGACGTAAATTCCTAAAACACCTGTTTTAAGTGCAAGTAGTGTAAAGTGCATTTTACAGCCTGTTTCTGTATGTCGTTTTCATGTTAATATGGATTTTTTGCTTCAAGACAATTATAAAATTTGAAAATCTTACACGAGTTTAGGTGTTTTTCGTTCGCATTCAATTTCTTCTCGACATAGTGAAACAGGCCCTAATTATTTGAACAACTTTTAAAACATTTCATACATGGATTAAATCATAAGACCAATGCTATAAAACAGCGACATACCTTCGTAGCACTTCCAAAGAAAATTAATTTTACCACATACTTCTATTTGCATTTCACACGATTTCAATTGTGTTCAACATTTCGATGTTTTATATACATACATCGGGTATCCTGGTATCCTTTATAAGCTGATGAATTTGGCAATAAGGAGCAAATGTACTTTACCGACATTTCGCACAAAAATTTTCCTTTACATCATCAGTTTTTTTTAATAGCCGTGAATTTAAAACTTTCTCTTATGGACATGAGCAAATCTAGGGCACGAGAACAACCTTCGGAACTTTTGAAGTACACATTTTCGCAAGAAAAGTAATACATCGTTGGAATCGTTATGAAAATTCATGGGTCGGTAAAGGAGAGATAAGAGGGCTGTTAAAATCGAAACCGTCTATGGTGTAACGATTAAAAAAATAACGATCATTAACAATACAGTACTTTTTGTCTACACTTCATAGGGGTGGTGGCAATCACACTGCAATCCATTTTAGTGCAAATACAACAATGTATATTTTCGGAAATGAGAGGGCAATTCCTGTTGTTGTTGTACTCATTTGCATATTAATCAAAAACCTGACTCTACGACAAAGCAAACGCACAAGCTAAAATTCTTTTCTTTCTAACATTCCACCGGTACAGCAGTCATCAAAACCATAGTGATCTCTGAGTGATCTTTTCGTCTCACTAAAATATAATATTTCTTTCGAAAGTACAAAAATTACTTATAGTACTGTAATTAAAAAAATAATCTTACTTAATTAAATAAGCAATATTTATTAAATCTGCTGCCACACTACAAGGTAACTAAATTAAATCTGTGCAAATGAAATTAGAGTGAGTTTAATAGTGATTTTTATACAGGAATAAGTGGAATTTTACTTATCCACCAACTATTTTCACATAAAGTGCCAAAACTTGCGAATTCATTATCCATCTAATACCCCGATTTAATCCACATATGTGTAATACGGTGATCCTACAAGCTCATTTCAGTAGGAAAACAGCCAAAACTCGTGGATATATCGGGGCGAAAATTCAAGCAAGAATCCTTATAAAATATTTTTGGTGCCAAGGAATCCATATAATTGAAGCAAAATAGAAGAATTTTCAAGCAATTTTCGGTCGCAATTCTAGATGACCATATAACCACACAAAACGTGTTAAAAATTAACATTAACTTTGGAAGCTATAACTTCAAATAGTACGAGTTCGCTGGAACAATCTTCATCGGTAACATGACCAGCTTTTACATCAATACGTCATTGTGTAATCCAGAAACATTGAACGTCTTCATAGTTTTGTGTGTTTTGGCATAACGCATGGGCACTGAAATATCCAGAGCGGCAGATCTTTTCTCTACCATCTATATGCAGCTGTACCATGATAAGAAGAACCACTCTCAGAACGTTAAAACATAGCTACTACACAAACATACACTTAAGTATACTTTTGACTTATTAATTTAACCAAAAGAAAAGAAAAAGAATAGAATAACTTTAAATATTTCTCTAATTTTAGAAATTTTACTAAATTGCATCAGTAGTAATATAAGTATCATAATATGCACAAATCTATAAAGTAATGCAGAAAAACATCATCAGAATTTAATTGCAAAAGTTAAGTTATTTGGGTTAACTACATGTGGTCACCAACAATTTTATTGAATGTTTGATCAAACACAATTTACACGAACAACTATCAATAATCATAATACAACCAACCATAATAATGATCATCATCACGGCATGCTGTTTGGAGGCCTTCAACGAGTAAGCTACTTGGTGAGTACGAACGTAATTATTACCTAATGTGGGTGCTTTTGTACATCATTTTTTATTGTTGTTGTAATTGTGTTTGGATTCATAATTTGCATATCAATAATCTTAAGCGTGTTGATAATTACTTTTCTCTCTTTCTGTTATTTTCTTTTTCTGCCTACGCATAAGGGTCACCACGTTTGTTGATACCATTAGTTAAAGCATTTTTTTTTTGCAATTTTTGTTAGATCATTATTAAAATATCGTCGATATCAATAAGAACTACAAATAATATGTCAACTAGTTTGTGCTATTTATCATGAATAGATCTCTATGATTGAAGTAAGTAAATAAGTCTTTGAATCACGAATTTGCTATTTTTTTAAGCATAATTTTATTATTAAAATGTTGTGAATAAATAAGAAACAATATGAATTGGTAAATTAGACTTCGGTGTGTTTTCATACAGATGATGGGGTAGGAGCGGTCTAGGACGCTGACAAATGAGGGGCCCTGAACAAATTAGCGCAATCGGGGCAACGGTAAGGGCGGGTAAAGATGCGCATTATCTCAGAACAACAGAGGTAAAAATAAGAAAAATTATAGAGTTGAATATTTATAAATTTGTGGGGTATTCAGACATTTAAGATATAAAAGTATTAGTTTTTTTTTCATTCCATTTATTAAGTTTTAGCTTCTCTAATAAAAAGGGAGTCTACAAAAAAATATTTTCTCGTAATAAAACTAGTACTGCGGGGAAGGACGAGAACCCCCCACCCGACTGACGTTAGCTGTTTAATGGCTCCCGCAGTCCTCTCTCCGACAGTACACAGGTATAAAACACCTTACCACCAGTCACTCTTCTGGCTGCTCTAGTTGTACATTACAATGGGTATATCATCTGTATCATTTTTTCACCTTGTTCGCATCCTTTTTGCGTGCGCCCAAACCCTTAGATTCGGTTCTGACCTTTTTCAATGGTGGAGGCCACAGTAACCACCTTCAAAATCAAATTTTTCTAATTAAATAATAGGGAACCTGGGTGCATTGCTTTGGAGGGATATATCTACTCCCACCCAAGTTCCCCAATCCCTCGTTGCGATACCGCCAGCACGAAATTTGCCAAGTATAAAAAAGCTGGAAGGGCATCGTCATTTTATGGCTTCCACCGCTGGAAACCATTTCACCAATGAAGGAAACCTGTAACGAATAAGAAAAATAGATTAATACATGAATAAAAATCTAAGTAAAAAATGAAATAATAATATGCAGACGCCTGCATTTCTCTTTTTGGCGATAAACTAAATGCATTTTGCAAATCACCTGATCGGCATAGGGTGCCATAGACTGAAAAATGGCTTGGGCATACGACGTATAAATATACAGGGAGTACAACGTAAAGACTTACGCTGGGGGATGCGTTAAGGAAAATGTATGTATTTGTTGTCCGGAAAGACAATATAAATGCTTTTACAATTATATTGCAACTGAGGGGAAAATAGAGACAAAAATTATTATTTTTATGCCGCCATTAAAGAGACAACAGGTATGGGAAAAACATTTTGGAAAATAGTAATTTTTGTAATCTGATTAAGCCTTTTGCGCTTGCTCGAGGTATTCTGGCTGGCTTAAAGGCTGTGTAAAGCTGGAAAGCCATGCCTCCTTTGTGTCGAGTTCTTTAATCTTACTTAAGTTTCAGACAAATGGCCTGTTCCTGTACTTTATAAAGTAGTAAAAGTCATAAAAGTGGTAAACGACTTTCATATAAATTGCGGTGTGTTTTGGTGTACGGGAACGCAAAACGGGTAAAAGTCATAAAATGTGTAAAAACTTTTGAGTTCTGGAAGACAGCTAATATCTAATATCTCGAGTAGAATAGTGAAACTGCAACTCGATCAAAGTACACCTAATTAAACGCAACTTTTTACACGAAACCTCTCACTAGTCCTACCATCTAGTAAAGGCGTACAATTGTATTTTCTTTTCCATTTTCTTCTTTTTTCTAATTCCTTCTTGTTTGTCTGCATCTTGTCATGACTGAATGTTCAGTTAGTTAGTCGATGGTCAGACTACCACGATTTCAACATGGCGACGTAAAGTTTATAGGTCCCAGTCCACACTAGAGTGAATTTCATAAAAAAAATTTCTTAGGTCGAATTCCCCACTACAGCAATTTCATTATTTTACTCTGCTATGGAACTCGATCTAGAGACGCATAATTTCATGTAAAAATTTCAGTAAAATTTATCTAGTGTTGCCCGTTACTATGCGATAGAAATGAAGTAGTGAAACCCATGTACATGCTTTTCTGTATATGTTGCGCAGTATTTTTTTGTCAAGCAAACATTTACAACACAACTAATAATAGATTTACAGCCTGTTTTCGAATATTTTTTTTAGCTTAATTATTTTTGTTTGTTTTTATTGGTATGAGCAACACAACAAACACGAATAATAAAATAAGGATTGCATGAAACATCTTAAGTTTCACGTAAACGTATATTAATTTGTTTCAAGAAACCTCGCCGGTCTAACCAACAACTAGCAGTGCCAAAGCTATTTTTCGCATTTTTAGCAAAAGCTTGAAATCAGTAACCTTACTCAAACAAGCTTTTTAATTGATTAAGTGTCTTTACTATCCATTATGTTATTTAACATTCTTTGACCCACAAAACAAGTTACAAGGTTTATACTATTCACATTATACCCAAATTCCGACATATAGTACGTTTAGATTATGGTGGATTTAGCAAATCCATTCGCATTTTCATACAATATCTGTCAAATAAATCAAAACAATGCTCTTAAGCGTGTTATATGTGTATAGTCTAAACGTGGTAATACCCAACTAACTGCCATGGTAGAACAAATACAAGGTAAAGTTAATACTACAACAAATACAACTCGAACAACAACCACAAAGGAATTTGTTTTTGTTTGTAAACCTTAGTGTCAACGTAAATGTAAACAAAACAAGGAAATGTCTATAAATTATTGGAATATAAAAAACTAATAATTTTTCACATTTGGTTGAATATTTTGGAAAACATGAATGAAAATTCGTTACATTTTCAATTTTTATGTTTCCACATCATTCCACTAAATGCATAAATTCTCGCAGAAAGTAGAATTCTTGCAGAAAAGTTTGGGGTCGCTGGTAATTCATTGAAAAAAGAGAAGATGTTTCAATCATTTGCTTTTGAAAACAAAAAAGCACATGTTTATTAGGGCTTTATTCTTTTCAAGTTTAACAAAATACCACACATATTAACAAATATTGTACCGCCTCTATAAGCGATGTTTTAGTGTGCGGCATGTCGTTCGGACCTGGAGGAGGTTACATGTCAATGATATGAAGCCGTCTTTATGGGAAATAGTTTTTTTTTCTGATGAATAAATTTGTTCTTCAAAAATATATATCCCTAATATACATCGAACATAGAAATAAATACATAAAATGTCGAATGGAATTTGACACTAACACTCCAACCCAGTTCAGTCAGCTGGGTATTGCTGCTACCTTTTCTTGTTCTACCATGACTAACTGCAAAACAATATTATCATTTTCTTTTGAACGCCAAGGAAATAATACCTAAATTTACCAATCTATTAAAATATTCCACTAATAACGCAACGACTAATACACACTAACAACTAAATCCACTGTCAATATCTTCACACTCTCGACGACATCCAAATATAAAAATCTATGATCTGTTAGCGTTTATTTGTTAATAATTTATTAAAATTGGATTAATGTTTTAAAACTAGTAAATACCGAAAGAAAAATCAATAAAATGGTATTCGTCAAACTTTCGTTTGTTTGCCACATTGAGAGTCTCCATAGCAAAGACAGTAATTAACATTTATCGTAAAAAAAATTCCCAATTCTCCAAATGTAAGATAAGCTTTTAACATTCTCGGATTTGAGTAGGTACACTGATCTTGAGTGAAAGCGTTTTTCTGAAGCTTTTCGGAAAGACATACGACGACACCTATTGCAAAACTTAAATCTCTCCATTTTGAAGTCTATACTTTTATTTGTCTATGACTCATGCACAGGGTCTCTTCTACAGAAGAAAACTTTTTTATGTCGATCATTTGTAGACTACGCATAGACAAATAAAAGTATAGACTTCAAAATGGAGAGATTTAAGTTTTGCAATAGGTGTCGTCGTATGTCTTTCCGAAAAGCTTCAGAAAAACGCTTTCACTCAAGATCAGTGTACCTACTCAAATCCGAGAATGTTAAAAGCTTATCTTACATTTGGAGAATTGGGAATTTTTTTTACGATAAATGTTAATTACTGTCTTTGCTATGGAGACTCTCAATGTGGCAAACAAACGAAAGTTTGACGAATACCATTTTATTGATTTTTCTTTCGGTATTTACTAGTTTTAAAACATTAATCCAATTTTAATAAATTATTAACAAATAAACGCTAACAGATCATAGATTTTTATATTTGGATGTCGTCGAGAGTGTGAAGATATTGACAGTGGATTTAGTTGTTAGTGTGTATTAGTCGTTGCGTTATTAGTGGAATATTTTAATAGATTGGTAAATTTAGGTATTATTTCCTTGGCGTTCAAAAGAAAATGATAATATTGTTTTGCAGTTAGTCATGGTAGAACAAGAAAAGGTAGCAGCAATACCCAGCTGACTGAACTGGGTTGGAGTGTTAGTGTCAAATTCCATTCGACATTTTATGTATTTATTTCTATGTTCGATGTATATTAGGGATATATATTTTTGAAGAACAAATTTATTCATCAGAAAAAAAAACTATTTCCCATAAAGACGGCTTCATATCATTGACATGTAACCTCCTCCAGGTCCGAACGACATGCCGCACACTAAAACATCGCTTATAGAGGCGGTACAATATTTGTTAATATGTGTGGTATTTTGTTAAACTTGAAAAGAATAAAGCCCTAATAAACATGTGCTTTTTTGTTTTCAAAAGCAAATGATTGAAACATCTTCTCTTTTTTCAATGAATTACCAGCGACCCCAAACTTTTCTGCAAGAATTCTACTTTCTGCGAGAATTTATGCATTTAGTGGAATGATGTGGAAACATAAAAATTGAAAATGTAACGAATTTTCATTCATGTTTTCCAAAATATTCAACCAAATGTGAAAAATTATTAGTTTTTTATATTCCAATAATTTATAGACATTTCCTTGTTTTGTTTACATTTACGTTGACACTAAGGTTTACAAACAAAAACAAATTCCTTTGTGGTTGTTGTTCGAGTTGTATTTGTTGTAGTATTAACTTTACCTTGTATTTGTTCTACCATGGCAGTTAGTTGGGTATTACCACGTTTAGACTATACACATATAACACGCTTAAGAGCATTGTTTTGATTTATTTGACAGATATTGTATGAAAATGCGAATGGATTTGCTAAATCCACCATAATCTAAACGTACTATATGTCGGAATTTGGGTATAATGTGAATAGTATAAACCTTGTAACTTGTTTTGTGGGTCAAAGAATGTTAAATAACATAATGGATAGTAAAGACACTTAATCAATTAAAAAGCTTGTTTGAGTAAGGTTACTGATTTCAAGCTTTTGCTAAAAATGCGAAAAATAGCTTTGGCACTGCTAGTTGTTGGTTAGACCGGCGAGGTTTCTTGAAACAAATTAATATACGTTTACGTGAAACTTAAGATGTTTCATGCAATCCTTATTTTATTATTCGTGTTTGTTGTGTTGCTCATACCAATAAAAACAAACAAAAATAATTAAGCTAAAAAAATTATTCGAAAACAGGCTGTAAATCTATTATTAGTTGTGTTGTAAATGTTTGCTTGACAAAAAAATACTGCGCAACATATACAGAAAAGCATGTACATGGGTTTCACTACTTCATTTCTATCGCATAGTAACGGGCAACACTAGATAAATTTTACTGAAATTTTTACATGAAATTATGCGTCTCTAGATCGAGTTCCATAGCAGAGTAAAATAATGAAATTGCTGTAGTGGGGAATTCGACCTAAGAAATTTTTTTTATGAAATTCACTCTAGTGTGGACTGGGACCTATAAACTTTACGTCGCCATGTTGAAATCGTGGTAGTCTGACCATCGACTAACTAACTGAACATTCAGTCATGACAAGATGCAGACAAACAAGAAGGAATTAGAAAAAAGAAGAAAATGGAAAAGAAAATACAATTGTACGCCTTTACTAGATGGTAGGACTAGTGAGAGGTTTCGTGTAAAAAGTTGCGTTTAATTAGGTGTACTTTGATCGAGTTGCAGTTTCACTATTCTACTCGAGATATTAGATATTAGCTGTCTTCCAGAACTCAAAAGTTTTTACACATTTTATGACTTTTACCCGTTTTGCGTTCCCGTACACCAAAACACACCGCAATTTATATGAAAGTCGTTTACCACTTTTATGACTTTTACTACTTTATAAAGTACAGGAACAGGCCATTTGTCTGAAACTTAAGTAAGATTAAAGAACTCGACACAAAGGAGGCATGGCTTTCCAGCTTTACACAGCCTTTAAGCCAGCCAGAATACCTCGAGCAAGCGCAAAAGGCTTAATCAGATTACAAAAATTACTATTTTCCAAAATGTTTTTCCCATACCTGTTGTCTCTTTAATGGCGGCATAAAAATAATAATTTTTGTCTCTATTTTCCCCTCAGTTGCAATATAATTGTAAAAGCATTTATATTGTCTTTCCGGACAACAAATACATACATTTTCCTTAACGCATCCCCCAGCGTAAGTCTTTACGTTGTACTCCCTGTATATTTATACGTCGTATGCCCAAGCCATTTTTCAGTCTATGGCACCCTATGCCGATCAGGTGATTTGCAAAATGCATTTAGTTTATCGCCAAAAAGAGAAATGCAGGCGTCTGCATATTATTATTTCATTTTTTACTTAGATTTTTATTCATGTATTAATCTATTTTTCTTATTCGTTACAGGTTTCCTTCATTGGTGAAATGGTTTCCAGCGGTGGAAGCCATAAAATGACGATGCCCTTCCAGCTTTTTTATACTTGGCAAATTTCGTGCTGGCGGTATCGCAACGAGGGATTGGGGAACTTGGGTGGGAGTAGATATATCCCTCCAAAGCAATGCACCCAGGTTCCCTATTATTTAATTAGAAAAATTTGATTTTGAAGGTGGTTACTGTGGCCTCCACCATTGAAAAAGGTCAGAACCGAATCTAAGGGTTTGGGCGCACGCAAAAAGGATGCGAACAAGGTGAAAAAATGATACAGATGATATACCCATTGTAATGTACAACTAGAGCAGCCAGAAGAGTGACTGGTGGTAAGGTGTTTTATACCTGTGTACTGTCGGAGAGAGGACTGCGGGAGCCATTAAACAGCTAACGTCAGTCGGGTGGGGGGTTCTCGTCCTTCCCCGCAGTACTAGTTTCATTACGAGAAAATATTTTTTTGTAGACTGCCTTTTTATTAGAGAAGCTAAAACTTAATAAATGGAATGAAAAAAAAACTAATACTTTTATATCTTAAATGTCTGAATACCCCACAAATTTATAAATATTCAACTCTATAATTTTTCTTATTTTTACCTCTGTTGTTCTGAGATAATGCGCATCTTTACCCGCCCTTACCGTTGCCCCGATTGCGCTAATTTGTTCAGGGCCCCTCATTTGTCAGCGTCCTAGACCGCTCCTACCCCATCATCTGTATGAAAACACACCGAAGTCTAATTTACCAATTCATATTGTTTCTTATTTATTCACAACATTTTAATAATAAAATTATGCTTAAAAAAATAGCAAATTCGTGATTCAAAGACTTATTTACTTACTTCAATCATAGAGATCTATTCATGATAAATAGCACAAACTAGTTGACATATTATTTGTAGTTCTTATTGATATCGACGATATTTTAATAATGATCTAACAAAAATTGCAAAAAAAAAAATGCTTTAACTAATGGTATCAACAAACGTGGTGACCCTTATGCGTAGGCAGAAAAAGAAAATAACAGAAAGAGAGAAAAGTAATTATCAACACGCTTAAGATTATTGATATGCAAATTATGAATCCAAACACAATTACAACAACAATAAAAAATGATGTACAAAAGCACCCACATTAGGTAATAATTACGTTCGTACTCACCAAGTAGCTTACTCGTTGAAGGCCTCCAAACAGCATGCCGTGATGATGATCATTATTATGGTTGGTTGTATTATGATTATTGATAGTTGTTCGTGTAAATTGTGTTTGATCAAACATTCAATAAAATTGTTGGTGACCACATGTAGTTAACCCAAATAACTTAACTTTTGCAATTAAATTCTGATGATGTTTTTCTGCATTACTTTATAGATTTGTGCATATTATGATACTTATATTACTACTGATGCAATTTAGTAAAATTTCTAAAATTAGAGAAATATTTAAAGTTATTCTATTCTTTTTCTTTTCTTTTGGTTAAATTAATAAGTCAAAAGTATACTTAAGTGTATGTTTGTGTAGTAGCTATGTTTTAACGTTCTGAGAGTGGTTCTTCTTATCATGGTACAGCTGCATATAGATGGTAGAGAAAAGATCTGCCGCTCTGGATATTTCAGTGCCCATGCGTTATGCCAAAACACACAAAACTATGAAGACGTTCAATGTTTCTGGATTACACAATGACGTATTGATGTAAAAGCTGGTCATGTTACCGATGAAGATTGTTCCAGCGAACTCGTACTATTTGAAGTTATAGCTTCCAAAGTTAATGTTAATTTTTAACACGTTTTGTGTGGTTATATGGTCATCTAGAATTGCGACCGAAAATTGCTTGAAAATTCTTCTATTTTGCTTCAATTATATGGATTCCTTGGCACCAAAAATATTTTATAAGGATTCTTGCTTGAATTTTCGCCCCGATATATCCACGAGTTTTGGCTGTTTTCCTACTGAAATGAGCTTGTAGGATCACCGTATTACACATATGTGGATTAAATCGGGGTATTAGATGGATAATGAATTCGCAAGTTTTGGCACTTTATGTGAAAATAGTTGGTGGATAAGTAAAATTCCACTTATTCCTGTATAAAAATCACTATTAAACTCACTCTAATTTCATTTGCACAGATTTAATTTAGTTACCTTGTAGTGTGGCAGCAGATTTAATAAATATTGCTTATTTAATTAAGTAAGATTATTTTTTTAATTACAGTACTATAAGTAATTTTTGTACTTTCGAAAGAAATATTATATTTTAGTGAGACGAAAAGATCACTCAGAGATCACTATGGTTTTGATGACTGCTGTACCGGTGGAATGTTAGAAAGAAAAGAATTTTAGCTTGTGCGTTTGCTTTGTCGTAGAGTCAGGTTTTTGATTAATATGCAAATGAGTACAACAACAACAGGAATTGCCCTCTCATTTCCGAAAATATACATTGTTGTATTTGCACTAAAATGGATTGCAGTGTGATTGCCACCACCCCTATGAAGTGTAGACAAAAAGTACTGTATTGTTAATGATCGTTATTTTTTTAATCGTTACACCATAGACGGTTTCGATTTTAACAGCCCTCTTATCTCTCCTTTACCGACCCATGAATTTTCATAACGATTCCAACGATGTATTACTTTTCTTGCGAAAATGTGTACTTCAAAAGTTCCGAAGGTTGTTCTCGTGCCCTAGATTTGCTCATGTCCATAAGAGAAAGTTTTAAATTCACGGCTATTAAAAAAAACTGATGATGTAAAGGAAAATTTTTGTGCGAAATGTCGGTAAAGTACATTTGCTCCTTATTGCCAAATTCATCAGCTTATAAAGGATACCAGGATACCCGATGTATGTATATAAAACATCGAAATGTTGAACACAATTGAAATCGTGTGAAATGCAAATAGAAGTATGTGGTAAAATTAATTTTCTTTGGAAGTGCTACGAAGGTATGTCGCTGTTTTATAGCATTGGTCTTATGATTTAATCCATGTATGAAATGTTTTAAAAGTTGTTCAAATAATTAGGGCCTGTTTCACTATGTCGAGAAGAAATTGAATGCGAACGAAAAACACCTAAACTCGTGTAAGATTTTCAAATTTTATAATTGTCTTGAAGCAAAAAATCCATATTAACATGAAAACGACATACAGAAACAGGCTGTAAAATGCACTTTACACTACTTGCACTTAAAACAGGTGTTTTAGGAATTTACGTCATTTATTTGACAGATATTCTATGGAAATGACATCTTAAATGACGCATGTTTTACAAAACATGTTATAGCTATATTACATTACGTGTATTTCATGTGTATGTTTTGCATTTTCTTGTCCTCGTGTAATTCTTTGTGTGTCCGAAAAACGACATTTTACATATGATTTATAATTTTTGCTATTATACCAGCATGTTCTTTCGCCAGCAAACAGCTGTTTTCTTTTTATTGTACACGTGTACACTAGTTTCTTGAAATTACGTGTTTTTTCGAAAACGCAATGTTTCACGTTAAAATTTCAGTGAAATCATTCTAGAGTGGAGGGGGCTTTTCAACGCCATCTGTATAACGTGACGAAAACCATTTTCCAACTCAATTCAAAAATGAGCTTTGGAACAAACTTTTCGTTTGGAAAATACGATATTAGGTATGCACAACAGCGCCACCTCAGACTTTTCAAAAATTCGGACAGTGGCGCTGCGAACATTTTGGAGTCTATACTTTCCTTAGTCTATGCATGAGTTAGCAACTTCTCATGACGTGATTTTAGTTTTGGCTGGTAAATACAAATTTCTCAGTGAAAATGCTTTAATTTTTCCAAATATTATTGGTAGTTAAATAAAATTCGCACTTAGATGATTAGCAGTTAAAAGTGTAATTTGGATTGAAAATTTGACAAAAATGCAAATATTTTATTTTTTTGGCAGGAAAATCAAATTCGCACTAAAACGATTGGCAGCAAAATCAAAAATACTGTATTAACGATATTACTCAATAAGTTAGCAACCAATATAAACTAGTCGTAAAGCACTACAGATAGCAACAGTGGTGTTAACTTTTTTCGGTAACTCACTCTGTTTTTCGGTAACTCAAAAAACGATTTAAAGAATCGCGTGCTAGTTTAACTTTTTATACCCCTGTTCCTTTACGTTCAAGAATCTTCAAGTTTTACCACTTTTTACTCGAAAAGCGTTCCTTTACTTCTGACACCACACAATTCATATGAGAGCAGTTCACAACTTTTGCTACTTTTGCCGGTTTTACCATTTTCAAAAGTAAAGGAACAGACCATATGTGGATATCTGAAATGACACCCTGTAGATGAAAGGCACGCATTTTATTTTGTTCTGGCAACACCCTCTTTGCTCAGCTGATTCAAAAACCAAATATTTTACATACACATATGTACAAACATTTCTTTATAATTTCAATCATCTTTTGTAGATGTCGTTAATGCATGAATTACACAATAGTCATTAATGCCTTGTTTATACTAATGCTAATTCGCTCTCTATTCGTTGTTCGAACCAGAGGCCTGCGTTGAATCAGCGCAACTATGTAGTGTATCGCATCATTTCGTAAACAAATCATTCATTTTTACCAAAAAAAATTTCCGTTAGGATAATTGAATCATTTCTTATCTCAAACAATCGGTTTGATTCATTTTTAAATGTGTGTGATCTACAAACTAATAATCTGTGATCGTTAATGTACAAAAAAACACCACATGAAGAGAGAGTAGTAATCCTACAAGACATAAAGTATGAGAGAACTGAAAACAAAAACAACACAGTTGTCTAAACTAGGGATGCACAAAACAATATATGTGATTGTAGTGGTAAGAGTACCAAATTTACTCTCCGATTGAGCACAAAATTTAAACATGTTTTTTTAATAGATTTTCTATATTATTTTGATATGGTCATATTAAAGAAGTCAATTTAAATAACAAACAATAAATTACAAGTGTTAATACTAATGTACAAACACTATTTAAGTAAAACATAAAGAAAACCGTTCGTACATCCGTGCTTGTGTGCTCTCGTTGACGTCTCGCCAACAAGAGAATAAAAAAAAATTACGCTAGAGTACTATTTTGTGCATCACTAGTCTAAACATAGCTGTATCAGGGATGGAAAATTAAAAATTTCAAAAAGTTCTAAAATGGTACTTTTTTATTGAAAAGGTACTTTTTTATTATTTTTAACGAAAAAATTATAAATATCCTTGAAATCTGAAGAATGTTGCAGAATCGTATATATAGAGTAAAAAAAATTTTCAACGAGTGTACGTGAAATGGTACTGAATTGGCCGTGGGGGTATTCGGTACTTTTTGCAGTGAAATGGTAAAAGTACTATTGTACTGAATTTCCATGTGTTGTGTTGTTGTGTTATACAAAGGCTGTGTTACAGCTATACCTAATTTAAGTCGTGACGTACAAAAAATATTCACCTACCTACCACAACAACGGTCTCTGAGCGTCCGTATTACCCAAATACGTTGAATCCGAAATCCCATTTCAAACCCAAAATCCGCGACCAAAACTTATTCAATTGTTTTCATTCGTAACATAAATAATTTTCCCTTGCAATGAATTGTATTTCATGTTTTGTTGGGCAAGGTAATTTGGTAACTGATACAGATAGTGTACTCAGGATATGGAAAGAACATTTTTCAAATCTGTTGGTATCCAATAGCAGCGAAGACGACGAAGATACCACAGTCCCAATCCCAGAAGATGGTATTGAATGTATACCGCCCAGCCAAGATGAGGTAAAGACAGCAATAAATCGGCTGAAGAATAATAAGGCAGCAGGGGCCGATGGCTTACCAGCCGAGCTGTTCAAAACCGGAGGCGACACGCTGATAAGGTGTATTCATCAGCTAGTTAGCACCATCTGGCAGGAAGAACGAGTACCCGACGATTGGAACCTGAGTATCCTGTGCCCCGTCCACAAGAAGGGAGATAAGACTGTATGCTCTAACTATAGGGGCATAAGTCTACTCCCTATTGCCTACAAGATCGTGTCAGGGATATTGTGCGAACGACTAAAGCCAATGGTCAACGAGATTATTGGACCATACCAATGCGGCTTTAGACCTGGCAAGTCCACCATTGACCAGATATTTACCCTGCGGCAAATCCTGGAGAAGACCCAAGAGATGCAGATCGACACCTACCACCTTTTTGTCGATTATAAAGCAGCCTTCGACAGTCCGCTGCGCTCAAAGGTATTCCAAGCCATGTCTGAATTTGGTATTCCCGCAAAGCTCATCCGGCTTTGTAAAATGACTTTAACTGACACGAGGTCCTCAGTTAAAATAGGAAAGAACCTCTCCGAAGAGTTTGGTACCAAAAGAGGTTTCAGACAAGGAGACAGCCTTTCGTGTGACCTCTTCAACATCCTGCTAGAAAAGGTTATACGAGAGGCAAACGTCAAAAGAAGTGGCACAATCTACACCAATAGTCACATGTTACTTGCTTATGCTGATGATATAGACATCATGGGTCGATCAGTAAAAGAAGTAACTGATACCTTTATAAAGGTCGAAGGAGAATCTGCTAAAGTGGGTCTGGCGGTAAACAGTGAGAAGACCAAGTTGATGGTGTCGACGCGCAATGCGTCCATTGAGCTCGGACCGACTGTGGAAGTTGGTTCCTATAATATTTATGTAGTAAAAGACTTCGTCTACCTCGGCACCTCCGTCAACACAACAAACGACATCAGTTGTGAAATAAAAAGAAGAATTGTATTGGCCAACAGATGCTACTTTGGATTAAGTAAGCAGTTTAAAAACAAAGCCACATCTCGTCAAACAAAAATAACGCTCTACAAAACACTGATACTACCCGTGCTGATGTATGGCTCCGAAGCCTGGGTACTTGCGCAAGCAGACATGGCAGTGCTTGGTGTGTTTGAGAGAAAAATTCTTCGAAAGATCTACGGACCAATCTGCGTTGACGGTGAATATCGACGTCGCATGAACCACGAGCTGTATCTGCTATACAACGACATCAATATTGTTAAACGTATCGAGATGCAGCGATTGCGTTGGCTAGGCCATATCATAAGAATGAGCGATGATGAACCCGCTAAAAAGGCGTATGAATACATGCCACATGGCGGTGCACGCAGAATTGGCAGGCCAAGGAATAGATGGCGCAAACAAGTGGATGATGAGATGAAAAGGCGCGGTATTCCAGAGTGCAAAGCAACAAATAGAGAGGAATGGAGATCTCTTCTTAGTTCGGCCTATAGAACAAATGTTCTGTAATGGGCCAGCTAAGTAAGTAAGTAAGTAAGTTTTGTTGGGCTTTTGTTTTCAAAATACAAAACACACACATATCGTACGTTGTCAAAGTTGAAAATGTTCAACTTACAAAAAGTATACGCTCGACGTACTTCGGTAGTTCCATGGTACAATAATACAGGTAGCATTATCATGCCAGCTGATGGTAACACAATGTGTCAACTGCATTGAATTGATGTCAAATTTTGACACTTTATGTTACCAACAATTGCCGATGCGGCTACCTGTGTATTTGTACCATGGGTAGTTCTCATAAGAATAAATGTGTTCTACTTTTCTCACCACACACGCCCTGGGAATACGGTCGTATTTAGGCATAGCAGTTAGCTAAACATAGAATGCGTTTGTTTTGGTGTTACGACAACGTACATACGCGGACATAACTGTGATTCATTTGCTGTGTTTAGATTCTGTATGTGTTTTCGATTGTTTTTCTTTTCGCTAGTTGTATGCATAAAGTATACTCGAAACGAAGTCAACACGGACAATTCAAGCAAGAGGTAGTCATTTGTAGACATCGGATTTTAGCATGTTTTTTATTTCTTATCCGATTCGACTCAAATTTTGGATCTAGGCGTTTTGAGGGTCAATTTTTCGATATTTGGGGTCATATCAAAAATATGGAAAAAATATGCAAAAAATATGCAAAATATATGCAAAAAATATGCAAAATATATGCAAAAAATATGCAAAATATGCAAAAAATATGCTAAATATGCAAGTGTTTTTTTGACAAAAATCGTCAATTAAATTTAGAAAATCATCAAAAAAGCATTCTAAATTAAGTTTTTTGACGTTTAACATAGTTTTTTGCAGATTATTATGTTATTGAGACTCTCCAGATATTCCGCCACAGCAATAAATCTAGACTAACAAGACTTAAATCAGTTTTCACAAGGTGAGAAAATGTCAAATAACCCAGCATTCCTATTACAACATAATTTGCTTCCTATACAAATGTAGATAGATAATGGAAAATTTTTAAAAACTCAATCAGAAATGTCAAAGTCAACATGTCCAAATATGGTGATAGTTTATAATCGGCCAAAATTGTCTAGAAATAAAACAAAGGAGCTAGAGTTAGTCATCGCTATTTTTCTTTAGATAAAAGCGCAATTTTGTCTAGTTTTTGGAAAAAGGGTTCGTTTTTTAGCGCAAAATGTGAAAAAGTACTAAAGTACCATTTACGATTCCAGGTTCTGGAATCTAACTATAATTAGAAGTATACGTTTTGAGTATCCACATATTAGATTTGAATATATTTTATAGTTTTTAGTCCTATATTTGTGGTCAAAAAGCTTCTTTGGAAAAATGCTCTAACTGTCGCTTTAATATTGATGACATGGTTTTAGTTTAATGCACTAAAAATACATAATTTTATATGTATATTGTAAGCATACAACCGCTTAATGCAGAATTGGGAAATGTTCACACCTCGGCGAAAAGTAATGCATTATTTTTAGATTGACTTTTGGCAGTTTTGTTGAGATGTGTATTATTTTATTGTTGTTAAATAATTTCAGCTAAATCTCGGGTTTTGTTGTTTTCAAATTTTCAAAAACAACAAGTTTTCTTTAAAGTGGGATGTAGTTACAATTGATGCGAAGAACACCAAATTATTAGTGCAAAATGACATCACTCAGAAAAACCACACAATAGCGTGGTAGTGGTAAAATAAGTCAAACCCTTGGAATTATCTTTAACATGGCAAAACCACTCACATATTTCTGCTAGAAAAGCATTTGGAATGCTAAAAAAATATAGTTCTTTCATTCCTGCTACAGGAAAACAATTTTGATAACACAGTCGAAAAGAAAATATACAATTAATTAACTTATACCTGACCGTGTAGTCGATAATTTGAACTAATTATTACAAATGCTTCGAATTTGGACAGTTGTTTAATGGAGGAGTTGCTGTAAAAATTGTTTCAGCAACATTTAGAAAAAATTATCGAGTACAAGGATATAACACATTAGTCTTGTTGTCTAGGATATAAATAAATATATTAAGAAAAATATTCGCCACAATATTGTCATTAAAGTTGCCAAAGGCACTATACACCTAAAAGGCAAAGATTTCAAGGAATCTTAATTTTCAAAAAAATGAAATTTCACACTTGTCCCGTGTTTTGCTTACATCCTGATGTATACTTTAAAACGTCATATTTTTAGCTCTACTTTCTCAATATGATTGGCGTTTTCTGTAATTTGGGAAAATTGAGTCTTGTTGCATGGTAAATTGGTAAAAAGTAAGGAAAGGAACAAATACGGGCAATGCCAATAAAAATGTACGGATTGTCGTATAGAAAACTCTCACTATTTTTAACCCTTAGAGCACGTAGAGTATTATATAACTACCACGAGTTATTTAATCATAGAAAATAATTTATTTTCTTTACTATTCATTAATCGGACAATTTGATAATTCGGACACCGCCGAAGCCTGTGGTGTAGGGATTATCGAGATTATACTGTATATATGGGTGCATTATCCAAATCTGAATCGATTCTTACCAAAATAAACAGGGATCGCCTTAGGGCCAAAAAATCTCCAATTTTTATGCGAATTGGTCTATAAATGTGACCTGTACTTTGCTTTCAAAAAAAATCTGGCCAGATGGATAAGTGCGAATCTATGCAGATCATAAAAAGGAACTCTGGGTCTATTTCGTTTCCATTTGCATGTTGCAAACTCATTCACTAAGACATAATACCCTTAAAAAATTAAAAATTCCGTGCATAATTTGTTTCCTTTCCCAAATTTCACAATTTTTTTCCATATTTATGACCAAAAAGGGAATATTTTTGTCGATTCGACTAGAATATTCCATCATGAAGCGAATCTAGTAGCTTTCAACTTTTAACAAATATTGATTTTAAAAGAGTTTCACTTTCTAAAATTATTTTCCGTGCGGAAAATTGGGAGGGAAATATTCATGATTGCCCTGTATATGTTTTTATATGTTATATGTTTTTAGTAAAATATGAAAGATTTTATGTAATATTCAATATTGTCTTAGTCTTAATTTCTAGCTCATTTGTTATTCTGTCAGACAATTTGGCCGAGCAGAAACTATCAACTTATTTGGATACGTTCATTTTGATATTTCTGATTGAGTTTTTGAACAAATTTGTATTAGAAAGCAACTTATGTTGTAATAAGAAGGCTGGGTTATAGGAAATTTTCTAAGTCTTTTAGTCCAGATTTTTTGCTGTGGCGGAATAATAATTAATAACATAATAATCTGCTAAGAAATCGACGTTTAACGACAATAAACTTAATATAGAACACTTTTTGATGACTTTCCAAATTTAATTTGACGATTTTCGTCAAAAAAATTAGTTGCATATTTTGCATATTTTTTGCATATTTTGCATATTTTTTGCATATTTTGCATATATTTTGCATATTTTGCATATTTTTTGCATATTTTGTGCATATGCAAAATATGCAAATATGCAAAAAAATAAAAAATATGAGCCTGTCATTGCATTCAGTTTTCTTCAAAACGAATTTTGGTCCAATCAGAATTTTCGTATCTTTATTAATAAAAAATATGCAAATATGCAAAATCCGATGTCTAGTCATTTGTACGAAGCAGTATAGTCTTTACATACAATGCGTTAAATATGAATCAGCAATGTTTGTGTTTGATTTTCAACAGAATATTGATTACTTTCTAACGCAAAAAAGAGAGTGATTGTGCGTACTAGTATCGCTTATTCTTGTGTCTACCGCAATTCATAAAATTGGCACCGGTTGCAGGTCACTGGTTCGAACCCAAATTACGATGTAATTACTTCATTTACCATACACATTTTTGAGAACGAACAACGATTTTTGTACATTGTTCAATTTAAATTACTCTCCGAACGATGATAAAGTATGTCCCATCTCTAGCAAATGATAGAATTTATCGAAACAAATAATTTTGACAGGAAAAATACAAAATTTAAAAATTTATTAAAAACCCAAATATTTTTAGAAAAACTGGAAAACATGAATGAAAAGTAAATGGTTTAACGACTAGTATACACTCAAATCATAGCAAATTTTGACTTCCCTTTCATTGTAGTTGCATTTCTTGTCCATCGTTTGAAATTCGAGTACAAATCTAGAAAAAAAATCAAATGCTTGCCACAAAGTCTATATACCAAAGAGATATTTTGGCAGGTCTCTCTCTCTAAATAAAAATCCAAAATTGTGAGAAAAAATAGAAAACATGAATGAAAATAATATAACTTAATATTAAATAGATATCAGGAAAAAGGAAAAATATTTTTTCGGTTCGTATCAATTAATTTTACTAGTTTTTTTTGGCTGACACTTTATTTAAAATCATGGTACAATGAAAAAAGGTAACCCTGTGCAATCATATGTTTACAATTTTTTAAGAATATATCATGGCAGAACTATCAGGTAGTGGTATCACACCAGCTGATCGAATATGAAATGTCAAATCCCTTTATAAAAAAATTATTTTGTTGGAATTTGCCCAACAACATAAAGAAAGTTTTGACATAACATATTCAAAATTTTACGATGCCACTTCCTGGGTAATTGTGCCATGGAATATGTTCTTTGTTCCAGAACCTCAAGAAGCTACTATTTTTTACTACGATAACATTTTTCCTTTATGTTATCGAAAAAATAGTAAACACTTGTAGATTCTAGCAGTTCTGGAACAGAACAAAAAAAAAAAAAAAATATATATATATATATATATATATATATGTCTGTATGTAGGTTATAGCCTGTTTCCACTGTACGTCGTTCGTTCTCTATTCGTTGTTCGACCCATAACTACGAATAAATTATGTACTTATTTCCCCACACAAAATTCTATGAACGAACGACGATTTTTCTACGTTTTTCGATTATGCCTTCTTCAGACTGACGGTGTTTCGCTCTCCATTCGTTGTTCGACCCCAATTTCGACGTAATTACTTCATTTCCAATACAAAATATTGAGAACGAACAACGATTTGTGTACATCAGGAGGAGGCATTGTGACTCACAAGAGAGCCCATGTGCTCTAAGTGAGCGTAAATTTGTTATCGCTCACAGCCTGTGTAGATGCTAACACGTTGTGAACAACAACAAATTTACGCTCATTGAGAGCACAAGAGAGACCCAAAAATTTTCTCTGCCTCACTCTGGCAGAAGGAGGCATTGTGACTCACAAGAGAGCCCATGTGCTCTAAGTGAGCGTAAATTTGTTATCGCTCACAGCCTGTGTAGATGCTAACACGTTGTGAACAACAACAAATTTACGCTCATTGAGAGCACAAGAGAGACCCAAAAATTGTGTCTGCCTCACTCTGGTGTACATTGTTCAATTCAAATTACTCTCAGAACGACAGTGTTAATCACCACTGCGCTCGCGAGCCGTGTCTGTGTGAGCACGCACAATCTAAATTGTGGTGGATTTCAACGTTACTCTCACCACCGATTATCTTCTTTGTTTTAGCAATGAATTAACGCACACGATGTTTATCTAGAGCAATGGTGTGCACGGCCATCCACTGGTGGTTTCTGTAAAATACTCTTAATTGAATTCAAAACAAAAACACTTGGACGTTTAAGTATTTTTTGTAATAATTCTTTAATAATTCATTTGTAGCACGATTTTAGGTAACATTAGTGCTTAAAAATGTTTAAATATGTAATGAAACAACAAGAAAAATTAAATATTAATTCTCCCTTAAATTTTCTCTTTTCTTATTTTGCTCACCATTGATCTAGAGCATAGATGGGCTTTCTTGCACGCCAGCGTTGCTATGTTTTGTTTCTCTTTTTCGTTGTTACAACATAAATAAACATTTACCGGTAATTTCACAAATTTGTTTTAAATGTAATAGTTTTTTGGACTTGTTAAGATACCGTCTGTGTTTAAAAATGATTAAAAAAAGCAAAGACATTTTAACAAAAACCCCGTTCTAATTTTCCCTTAAATTCTATTTAAGAGCAATTTTGCCCATCTATGATCTAAGTCTGTGTTTAGACACACAAATTTCTCGGGAAAGTAAATTGAGTTTTTGGGAGAGAGCGGAGAGGAAAGAGCTCCTCAATACTCTTTCCTACCCCCTATTGCCTAAAAACTTAATTTACTTTCCCGTGTGTCTAAACACGGACTAGAGAGGGATAGATAATCTCGTGTGTGTGCCCAACACAAACGCAGCGGTTAAATTTCTTGCTGCTGGTGAACACTGATGTTAAACACTAATACTATCCGCATGGTTATATGGCTCAGAAGTATTGGTACTTGTTGAAGAGGTATTGGTTAAAGTGTAAAGAAGGAGACATTAAATAGTGGCTAAGTGCAAACCTGACATGGTAACTAGTGGACCACGCTAATTCGCCTCAGCTCAAAAGTTGTTTAAGTAAGAAGTCACTGGCATCGCCCAGTTGGAAAATAATGTTCTAAAGAAAACAGAATAAAGAAAATCATAGAGTCGCTTGGAAGACTATACTGTAGTACCCACTTATTAGGTGTTTACAAATACAAAACCTGTCTCAATACACAACCCTTGGTCTGTTCCAGTACTGCAAGAATCTACTAATTCTTACTATAGGCGCCAAGTGGGGTCTTAATCCTAAGATGACACACTGGCTATACAAAAGCGTAGTTAGACCTATTCTGACATACGCTTCAGTAGTCTGGTGGACAGCTATGCATAAAAAGTGTAATATTAAAATACTACAGAAAGTCTAACGAATGTGCTGTCTAAGTGTAAGCGGCGCAATGAGGACAACATCAACGAGGGCATTATAAACTATTCTATATATACACCCAATAGAAATCCAGATAAGGTATGAAACATCTGTCGCAGCTATTTGACTTAAAGCGAAGGACGAGTGGATCAGTAAGGACCACGTAACATACCATCAAAACATTAATTCCAGACAGAGACTCGTGGATCGGCGGAAATCTAGCACAAATGCCGACTGGAAACTGTTGTTATACAGACGGCTCCATGCTAGGTGGGAGAACGGGACTGGGTCTCTTTATTGAAGAACCAGAGACCGAAATATCTCTTCGTTTGCCGGATCACAATACGGTCCATCAAGCGGAGATCCGAGCGATCACAGAGTGTCTGAACTGGCTTAATACCAACACGAGACCAACTACTGTAAACGTCCTTACGGACAGTAAAACTGCAATCAAAGCAATGACATCCAAGACAGTAAAATCACAAACAGTCTTGGATTGTATAAATTCGATCAACAGCTACATATACTCAGCATGGCACGGTGCGTATAATATGGGTACCGGGACATGCGGGGAATGGAGGTAATGAGATAGCAAATTCTCTGGCAAAAAGGGAAAAGGAATTAGCAACCGTAAACTTAGCGAACGCAAAGCCACTAAACGCGTCTCGGCTAGAGTTAAAAATTTGGGCAAAAAATGCCCAGTTATCCCTATGGAATAGAGAGGAATTAGGGAAAACCACAAAAATCCTATGGGGAAAAACTAAAAACCTATTACTGCTAGGTAAAGCAGAGTTGAGTAGACTTACAGGTGTTCTTACAGGTCACCTGGGTTTACAAGCTCATCTGCAAAAAATTAATTGTGCAGACAACAGCGTATGCAGGGCATGCGGAGAGGATGATGAAACATTGGAACATTTTCTCTGCCAATGCCCCGCTTTCGCAAACATCAGAACCCAGTTTTTAGGGAACGACACAATACCAGATCTTAATCAGGTAATTGTAGACGACCTAAAACAATTACGGGATTTTGTTAAGGGAACAGAGTTCCTTAAATAAATTATAGTAGAGTCCCCTTCTTCAAAAAACATAGACTAGAGCGCACAACAGGCCCACTTCATGGCTTATGTGTATGTCCACCAGTACATGTGGCGATTACTCGCCCCTCTTTTCAACCTAACCTAACCTACTATTTTTTCGATAACATAAAGGAAAAAATGTTATCGTAGTAAAAAGTAGCAGCTTCTTGCAGGTTCTGGAACAGAGCACCTATTTCAGAATACAAATTGTGAATGCTTTGAAATTGACTAGAAATGAAACCCTGATTTGAAAGCACAAAAAAAAGACAGATAAATATAGCAAATTTTGAAAAATCCCAACATACCATTGCTATCGAACACGATATCGTATTCAAATGTTTCTCGATAGTTTTGCGGATATTTTGTTCGAGAACTACACACGAAAATGAATTGAAAACGATTCAATCGTCGCTCAGTTTGTGGCAGGAAAATCTTCGATTTCGAATATGAACAATAATATTATTTGCGAATGAATGACCATAGTTTCTACGATAGTGAAGAAAAGCATTTTTTGTGGAGTTTCTTGATGTTTCTGTTCTGTCCCTGTTATGTTGATGACAACTTGTGTTTGGCAACCTACCCATATGTTGTCTTTATCAACACTTATTGTTTATATTATACGTAGCATTTATATCAAAATTATTTGAAAAAAGCTAATGGGAATTTTTTACAAACTACATAAAATTATTTTTGAAAACAAAAAAATTCCAAAGTAAAAAAATGTTTCTCGAAACAAATTTTCTTCTGAAGAAGAAACATTTACCAAATGTTCGAAAATGATATCGTTTTCGAACATTTTGAGAACAAAAGAAAATCACAAGAAAAAAACATTTGCCAAATGTTCGAAAATCATATCGTTTCCGAACATTAGTGGCGAACATTCGAATAATCCCCTCATACCAATTGCGGATATTATTCGAATGTTCGGCACAACTTTCGAAAACGATATCACATTCGAAGAATTGGCAAATGTTTTTCGGGTGTACACAAGCACGCCCAACATACCAAAAAAGCTTGAGAAATATATTATAATAAGCTTACCAACCTTACCTTAAGCTTATAAAAGACTTGAGAAATTAGTTGTTAAAAGCTTATGTCATAATTGTAGAATAATCGAAACGGAACCCTTGTTTATAAGCTTACCCTTGTAATTGTAGAACAAGCTTATGTAATTAATATTATCTTAAGCTTACCCTTGTAATAGTAAAACAAGCTTAGTCCCAATTTACATTAGGCGAGTTTCCTTGCGGCAATTGTCAGTTTTATGGAGAGAGAGGTGAGGCATATGGTAACCCTTTGCCTCTCAACACCCTCTCTCACCAACAAAGTGACAATTGCCGCAAGGAAACTCGCCTAATGTAAATTGGGACTTACATATAATTTTTTTAATTTTTATTAAAAATTTTTTATATATAGTTCATATTTTGAGATTTAGTTATAAATTAACAAAAAGTGTAGTGTATTTTATTATTGTTATTTTTTTAATTTAAATTAATAGGGCGTTTATACTATTGAAGATTAACCCAGTGGGATTAAAAGATCAAATGGGTTAATCTATACCGTTTATATATATAAATTAATAGGGCGTTTATACTATTGAAGATTAACCCAGTGGGATTAAAAGATCAAATGGGTTAATCTATACCGTTTATATATACCTTTTGGGAGGATACAAATGACAGCAGACAGCTGATTTTGTGTATACATACAAACAGCAAAACATAAAGAAATCAACGTAAATTTCATAAATTTAATGATATAAATTAAAAATTAGAAAATAAATATAGGACGGGAATCCCATCTAAAAGAACGCGTAAATGTGATTCATACCTACCATGAATTCGTCTCCAAATAGAAGATGTTGGATAAAAGACTATCGTCCAAACCATAGCCAAATAAAAAGGCGAACATACCAAAGAAACATTTTGTGAGTTTCCTGAAAGAGGATATAACCCTAGTTGTGCCCAAGAAATTGAAACTGTTCAAGACTATACTAATGCCAATATTGAATGAATAGCTTTGGGTCAACTATTGGAAAATTCTCGGAAAACAAAGTTTTTGTCAGCACCAGAATGTAGTACCATATGGCCGCAGTTATCAGCTATTCACAAGAAATGAAATATAATATGATAAATGGAAGATGTCCATCAAGTGTATTGGAAGTACGACAGAGATTACTACCATCTTGCAGCAAAGCTTCGCACAAAAGAGCTGCAGCATATTCTATTGCCCATGCATGCAAAATACGCAAGGAACCGATGACCAGACCGAAAAAAGAGTGCGGCATATGGAGCTACTATTCATTCAGTTTTGAGTTTTTCAATAAACTTGGTATTGTCCGTTTGTTGCAGACCCACTTTAACATACCATTTTGGTTTACATTTACCTACAACAGCTAAACGGTGTATATTCAATGCAACCATCTGGTGTTGATCTAGTGCATCTTCAATTTTAATCACCATCAACATCAGTTTTGATATAAAATGGTCATACTGATCAATAAAAACCATACTACACTGCGCAAGCTGATCAAGGGCAAAAGGACTTCTCAATCTTTGAGCAAATAGCTATGTGTGTAAGATAGGCTGACTTCCGAAACGTCAGTTGCTTTGTATTCGTGCATGAAACTTGGAGTTCCGCACGACTGCAATTTCATAAAATTACTCTAGTATGGAACTCGATCTAAAAGCACCTTGTTTTATGCATGAATACAAAGCAACTGACGTTTCGGAAGATACGAGACAGGACATGCATTGTTGGACGTTGATGACGCCTAGCTAATCGATACTAAAGCGGTATTAATAACAAACCTTATGTTATATCAGCATCTAAGTCTCATATTTTTACATTTATCTCTTTTGCTATAAATAATAAAAAACTCAAAAATATAGTCTCATTGAAAAAATATTTGTTTATTTCAAATGTTAGTTGTATCTACAGACAGGTATGTCACAGATTCCGATCGGAAAGGTTTCAATTCCGTAATTTCATTTCGATCGTTTTTGTTTTAGCTTCTTCAGATTCAGATCGATTTGGTGAAATCGGGAAACATCATTATTTAGTTTAAATATGAAAATAAATGTAAATTTATTAATAAAACAACATTTTTATTATTTATTTCTAAGTGTTTAAAAGTCACAAATTAAAAAAATAAAAATACAATTCCGCTTGAAAATCTAAAGTGGGGCATAAATAGAATACTCTACCAGCTGGCGAAAAAATTTGAAATGTTTACCACAGGTAGATCTTTACGGCCTGATTACAAAAATGTAAAGTTTGTTGGGGGAAGTCCATACTTCTCGAGATATGGGCCCCTGAAGTTCCGAAAATTCCCTTGTTAAAGTAAGAAAAAAATTAAATTAAAAAAATGTTGTTTTCGTGCCCTAAATTGGCTCCTGTCCAAAGGAGAAAGTCTTAAATCCCCGGCCGAAGGTCGGCAACTTACAAAAAACTTACAATTTAAAAAAAAATTTCAGATTTTTTCCGTCAGTGGTTTCATTCCGAAAAATTCTTCGTTATTCGTTTTCTGAAGAAGCTAAATACGGAATCAATTCCACATTCGATCGGAATTAGTTTCCGTGACATGCCTGATATTCCGATTTTTCAGTCTCTAGAACCAGTTGTCTGATTCTGTTCCTCTGTATCCAGAATCTAAAATCTGCAACCTGAATTGGATGCGTCCACAAAGAATCAGGAATCAATTCGTGCTCCCTTCGAATTCAGCAGCTGCATCGCTAGCGTTCTTCTGCCGCGATGGATACGGGATGGTCCCGAAGTATGGCATTCACGCTGTATCTCTATACTGCCTGCGCTACTGGATCAATATGAATGCTATCCAAGCATGCCTGATAGGCTCGTTGATATAGAAGTTCCCGTTTGCACATTGGACCTCATGATCTAGAAGATCTTTCCTGACGTGCCTGGGTAGAACAAGCCGGTCCACTAAATCGTGACAGGGATCCTGACTTTGATAAAACCCAAGCGTTATGCTGATGCTTTGTAAGTGGTCAACAATTTTTCTTTTTTGAGCACCTTGTTCTTACTTTTGGTCCTATCGCAAATAGCTGTGGCTTGCGCGAAGGGCTTAAACATGATATCGAACGTTACAGCCAATATTTTAGTGGTCGAAATCAGGACACCATCGACCAATATGTTCAGTGGAATTTATTGCAGTCGTCGAAGTGGGGAACAGCGGATTTCGTGACTGATATTTTCATATTCCTCAGATGTAAGAACTGCATAGGGTAAGCTATATAAACTTTTAACCTATCACATAAGTCATCATCAATAGGACCCGAAGCCAAGATTGTGTAATTAGTCGCATACATTACGATTTCTATGCCGTGTGGAGGATGTGGATTTTCGGAAAGGTAGAGGTTAAATAGTTCCGGAGATATTACCCAGCCTTTGGGAACTTCCTGTTTCACTGTACTGGTTTTGGACTTCTTGTTTCTAAATTCTACAAACGACTTGCGTACATAAATATATTTCATGGTAGAACAAATACAAGGTAAAGTTAATACTACAACAAATACAACTCGAACAACAACCACAAAGGAATTTGTTTTTGTTTGTAACGTTACTGCCAGTTGTATTTGTAAACAAAACAAGGAAATGTCTATAAATTATTGGAATTTAAAAAACTAATAATTTTTCACATTTGGTTCAATATTTTGGAAAACATGAATGAAAATTCGTTACATTTTCAATTTTTATGTTTCCACATCATTCCGCTAAATGCATAAATTCTCGCAGAAAGTAGAATTCTTGCAGACAAGTTTGGGGTCGCTGGAAATTCATAGAAAAAGGAGAAGCTGTTTCAATGTTTTGTTTTAGAAATCAAAGAAGCACATGTTTATTAGGGCTTTATTTTTCTAAATTTTAACAAAATACCTCACATATTAACAAACGTTGTATCGCCTCTACAAGCGGGGATTTACTGCGCGGCTTATCGTTCGAACTTGGAGGAGGTTACATATCATTGATATGAAGAAGTCTTTCTGGGAAATGGTTTTTTCCGAATGATATATTTTTTTTTCTCAAAAAATATATGTCCCTAATGTACATCGAAATAGAAATAAATGTATAAAATGTCATATGAAATTTGACACTAACGTTACAACCCAGTTTAGTCAGCTGTGTATTGCTGCTACCTTTTCTTATTCTACCATGAATATATTTATACTATACCCAGTTGTTCGGGTAACTAGGGAATAACTAGCAATTTTGCTGGCTACTGGTAAACACCCCTAGTTACCACCCAATCTACTCGCAATGTTATAGACTGGTGAATTTAACATGGGGATGTCATAGGAAGGGGTCTATTGTCCCCTCACTGCATTACCAGTAACCAGCCAATTCGATAGTCATGTGAAAGCAATTGTCCCCTCACCGCATTACCAGTAACCACCTAATTCGATAGTCGTGTGAAAAGCAATTGTCTCCTCAGTGCATTACGAGTAACCAGTCAATTCGGTAGTCAGAAATGATAGCCAAAAATACTAGTAACTTGAAGTCAGATAAATGGGTTAATGCATAAATGCATTAGCCACACTTTATTTTAATACATGGAGTGCGAATATTTTACAAAGGACAATATAATCTTGTATACATACAGATCTTGATCCTTGATTCTGGAACTAGTGTATGACTACTTGATTCAGCGACTGACGTTTATTTGATCCTTGGAATGTTTTTCTCCTGGGTCCTTCAGATCATTCAAAAGTTCCTGAAATAAAATGTATAAAAGTTTAATGAAATGCCGCGATAATGAATTGTGACAAGATATGTATCAATACTTACCACATATATATTATAAATATTCTTCTTAAATTATTCATCCTTCTTATGATTTAGCTGGTAACACGTTCTATTTTGTATCCTAAAATTTTTCGCAACAAACCCATCAATAAGTTTTTTAATTATGAATAAACAAACAAAATGACAGAATATTTTTTCTATTTTGTTAAAAAAAAAAAAAACAAATAATGTTGAAAAGAGATTACAAGAGAGAAACATTGTCTATTACACTATCCATCGGTAGTCTATAAAATAGTCAATATATTACACGCCGCATTACCTGTAACTAGTGAATTGACATGATAGACAAGGAAGCCCATTTCCAGTGACAAAAGTGAGCTATAGGCTATTTTGTGTGCCATTTTTGGGTGTAAATTAACTAGGATCAATGAGTAACTAGTTACATGCCTATGTCAAAGTAGACAATTGCTATTTATTGAACAACTGGGTATCTTCAGCTTGGTTATATCCTCAACAGCCACCATGACGTCGCTCGGCCTGTTTTGGTTCAGTCCTCTACTGATATGTATGGATATGGCATGTAATGTTTTTGTAGAATTATGCAAAAACTGTGGGTCCTTATTATTTCTGCTGGTTGTTGAATGCCGTAGTTGCTGTTTGTTGACAACTTTTCTTTTATGCTATGGGAATTGGAATTGTTATTTTATGTTGTTATTCAAATCAATATTTACTTACCTTTTTGCGAATTTATCCCAATTTTTATTTTTAATCCAATATTCTAAAATTTCATTTTGTTTGACAAAGGAACAAAATGTAAACAAATAACTTGGGATAACACTTGCAACTATTCGTACTATGGGAACGAGTTGCATTTTTTTGTACAAAAACAGCAGTGTATGAAATTAGTATCCAGATTTTGTGCAGGATCTCAAACAAATCCGGTCATGAGAAGATTTAAATTTGTGTGGTAAATCTTGATGAAGTTGGCCGGATTAAGCACATAAATCCTGATAATGAGGGTTAACCCTGCAAAAAGCTATAGTATAAACAGCATATAAGTTGATTGGTGATTTAAGTTTTCACTCTATGGTATAATTAAAATAATTATATTTACAGTTACGTTTTTGTTGGTTTTATAATCGTTTCGCATCTTTATAAGATTTTTCGCGAACCGTCTTGAATGAATGTGTCGTTGGAGTAGCGGCATCTATGAAAAGTAGAAATTTAGTGATAAGTTTTTAAGTTAATTTTGTAAATTGAACTTACTTTATATAGCGTTTCATGTGCCTTGCACTCTGCATGCGCGGTTTCGATTCTCAGGTCGGGCAAAAACATCATACTTTCCAACGGTTGCAAAATATCCCCCAGCGTAATGTAGACGATATTTCCAGTTCAACCATGAACAACTTTTATACCAATGGTGTCGTAAAACACGCCGTTCGGAATCGGCGATAACAAGTACGTCATTAAGCCAATGTGAAGCGGCATGCACTCATTACTATGAAAGAAATCTTCCGTGTCTCTTAGAAAATGGGTTTGGGAACATATGTATGAATGTCAAATATATAATTATTCGTAGTTTCGTCACTTTCACTATGTTCGCATTCACTTCTAGTTTCATCACAACCGCTATTTGCATCACCAATCCTGAAAACTTCTTCAGATTCATATTTTTTTATGATTCCAAAGTTCAATGACTTTCTTGTCTTTTAACACTGTTTTATATTTTGTAGGCATCGGTAATTATATTTTTGCACAACACGGATATAATTATTTAGTTCACACAACGCGGATATACATTTAATCACATAAAAACTAGGAGATCGATGTAAAATACAAAAAGAATTTTCTACGAAAACTAATTTATCAACAAATGCCAATCAACAAAAATGTGTATAAAAATTATTTTGAGGCAGACTTAAGAAAAGTTTGTGCACGTAATAGTTTTACAAGCATTGTTACAAATTGATTGTGAATTTTCTATTTTTATAATATTTGGCCTGTTCCCGTACTTTATAAAGTGGTAGAAGTCGTAAAAGTTGTAAAAGTCGTAAACGATTTTCATATAAATTTTGTGTACGGGAACGCAAAATGTGTAAAAGTGGTAAAAATTTTAAAAACTTTTTAGTTCTGGAACAGAGCTATTATTCTCAAGTCCTGTTACTTTTTATTTTTATTTGGTATGTTGGGCGCTGTTCTGTTGTTCGTCAAAAGTTTAAAAACGATATCATTTTCCAACATTTGGCGAATGCTTTTTCTTCGCAAGTTTTAAAAATAATTTTATGTAGTTCGTACAAAATTCCCATTTGCTTTTTTCAAATATTTCCGATATAAATGTTAGGTATAATATAAACAAGAAGTGATGATAAACCCAACATATGGCTAGGTTACAAATACAATACAACAATGTTTATAAACAGTTACACACATTGAATCGCAAACATTACAAAGAAGAAAAAGGTAGAACTATCAACCCCCCCATACCAAGTGCGGATATTATTCGAATGTCCGGCACAACTTTCGAAAACGATATCACTGTCGAAGGATTGTTAAATGTTTTTCGGGTGTACATAAGCACGTAGTTATTTTGTTCGTCAACAGTTTAAAAACAATATCATTTTCGAACATTTTGCGAATGTTTTTTCTTCACATTGTTTCGAAAAACATTTTTTACTTCGGAAATTTTTTACGTTTTAAAAAACAATTTTATGTAGTTCGTAAAAAATTCCCATTTGCTTTTTTCAAATATTTTCGATATAAATGCTACGTATAATATTAACAAGAAGTGATGATAAACACAAAAGGATACAAATCAATGGTGGGCAAATTGCGAGAGACTCGTGTATTTTTTACACTTTTGTGTATGAGGCCGAGCATTTCTGCCCAACAGTGATACAAATACAAGACAACAATGTTTATATACAGTTACACGCATTGAATCGCAAACATTACAAAGAAGAAAAGGTACATAACAGAAATATAAACAGACGTCAGATAAAGTTAAACATCCCCCCATACCATTGCTATCGCAAACGATCCGTTTTCGAATGTTTTTCGATAGTTTTGCGGATATTTTGTTCGAAAACGACAATCGAGAACGAATTAAAAACGATTCATTCGTCCTGAGTTTGTGGCAGGAAAACCTTCAAATTCGAATGTCGTTAATACTATTATTAGCAAATGAAAGATGATAGTTTTTACGATAGTGCCGAAAAAGCATTTTTGGCAGAGTTTCGATTTTATGACATGTTTAACTTTATCTGACTACTCTTGATTTTTCTGTTATGTATGTACCTTTTCTTCTTTGTAATGTTTGCGATTCAATGTGTGTAACAGTTTATAAACATTGTTGTCTTGTATTTGTAACCAAGCTATATGTTGTGTTTATCATCACTTCTTGTTAATATTATAAGTAGCATTTATATCGAAAATATTTGAAAAAAGCAAATGGGAATTTTTCACGAACTACATAAAATTATTTTTTAAAACGTAAAAAATTTCCGATTTAAAAAATGTTTCTCGAAACAATTTTTCTTGTGAAGAAAAAAACATTCGCAAAATGTTCGAAAATGATATCGTTTTTAAACTTTCGACGAACAAAAGAACAACGTGCTTGTGTACACCCGAAAAACATTTGCCAATCCTTCGACAGTGATATCGTTTTCGAAAGTTGTGCAGGGCATTCGAATAATATCCGCACTTGGTATGGGGGGATGTCATAAAATCGTAACTCCGCCAAAAAATGCTTTTTCGGCACTATCGTAAAAACTATCATCTTTCCTTCACTAATAATATTATTGACGATATTCGAATTCGAAGGTTTTCCTGCCACAAACTAAGTGACTGATCGTTTTCAATTCGTTCTCGTGTGTCGTTTTCGAACAAAATATCCGCAAAACTATCGAAAAACATTCGAAAAAGGATCGTTTGCGATAGCAATGGTATGGGGGGTTTTTCAAAATATGAAAATGTGTGTGTGTATTTTATGGATTGAGGAAAATCAAAATAGTTTTGATTTTCAAAATGAAACCCAATCAATCCGATAAATATGGTTTATTTTCAAAATTGTCAAAAAGACATTTTGGAAAAAGAAAACATTGTGTTTGGAAAGAAATAAAACAAATATAAGTTCATTCGTTTTTCAGAGGAAAATTTGAAGATTTCGGTTGCAGATTGAAGGCTGATTGAAGGCTTTGCTACACACTTATCAAGCACACACGTACAGAAGGAGTTCATCGGATGGACAAGCCAATTTGATAGTGTATGGTCCGCTAAGTTGAAAAAATTTAACTTTGACAGAACGTTATTGTTTGTATGTGTGTGTGTTTTGTATTTTAAAAACAAAAGTCGAACAAAACATGAAATACAATTCATTGCAAAGGAAAAATATTTGTTTTACGAATGAAAACATTTAAGTAAGTTTCGGTCGCGAATTTTGTGTTTTAAATGTGATTTTAGACTCAACGTATTTGGGTAATACGGACGCTCAGAGAGCGTTGTTGTGGTAGGTTCCCACTAAACCAGCTATAAACAAAGCAGTACTCTAGCGTCGATTGCACAAATACTAGTCACGCATATTATTTTTGCATCATTGCACTAAACAAGTTTTGCCGAGGGCTCTGATATTACATTCTTTTAAGAGGTTTTCCAAAGTTTGTTCAGAAAATTTACGGAATCCTCAAAAATTCTCTCAGAAATTAAAGTGATTTTCAGCAAGATTTCATTTAAGAATTTCTGCACACTTTCGTGCGCTTGTTTTCGAAAATGTTCAGAGTAATCTGCACATACTCTAATGGGAAATTTTAATTCGTTTCTCTCTCTCTCTCGGGAACAAAATTGCCGAACATTCGTCAAGAGTTGATTTAAAGGCAAGAGAGACATTTTGTCGTGCATTCACGCTGTTGCTTGTTTTTTTAATTATTTCGCAGCTGTTAAGTGAAAAAGACGTAACGGAGCAAGTTATTTTGTGATGAAATTGGCACATGTTTTACAATAAATGAAAGTGTAAAATTGTATACACATTTTCTAAAATAATTTTTATAATATTGTTATTTCTAATTTAGATAAATCAAATGGAAAATTTGTAAGCAAGGACTGTGCTTTATGATTTTATAAATGTGCAATTCAGTGGGCAGCACCGATGAATACTATTTCATCAACATTGTAATAATAAAAAGTTCAATAATATTTTAAATAAAGCTCCGATTAGTGAGAAATTCGAATCGTATCCTAATAATAAACATTGATAAATTTGGGAGAAAATAGTCAGAATATCTAATCAAACATCAGAATAGTTTCCGATTTTCGGATAAAACATCTTGAATTTTTTTTAGAATTTGTTCCGAAAATTTTCAGAATCTCGAAACAAATCTTCGTAAAGGAATTCTATTTTCTTCAGATTTTCGAATATTTCTTCAGAGTGTTATCCGAAAATCTTACGAAAATCAAAATTTCCCTCAGAAATTTGCACAAAATTTCTTTCGAATTCTAAACGAATTCGACAAAACGTTCCGAATTCTGCGAACCGCATCACACAAATTCGGACCTGTTTTGCATGCGATTACGGCATCAGAAATGGAAACTTGTGCAGAAAATACATCCGAATTCGGTACGATCTCGCCAAAAATTGTTTAGTGGGTTGGTGAATAATTTTTGTACGTCGCGCTGAGGGTTAGGTAAAGCTGTAAAGCAACGTAGATACAATTCTTTCTTTCTTTTTCATTGTACCATGATTTTAAATAATTGCTCAGATCCAGAACCTGCAAGAAGCTACTACTTTTTACTACGATAACATTTTTTCCCTTATATGCTGTTTATATTAGAGCTTTTTGCAGGGTAACACGGCGTTTATATTATAGCCTTTTGCAAGGTTAACCTTGTTTATGAGGATTTGTTTGAAATATAAGCAATGGAATTGACATTTAAAACCCAGTCGGTTTGTTAAATCCGGTTATATATAAACGGGGTATTAGGTATGTTCCAGTACTGCAAGAATCTACTAATTTTTACTATTTTTTCGATAACATAAAGGAAAAATTGTTATCGTATGTTTTGTTCCAGTACTGCAAGAATCTACTAGTTTTTACTATTTTTTTTCGATAACATAAAGGAAAAAATGTTATCGTAGTAAAATTTAGTAGATTCTTGCAGTACTGGAACAGACCAAATGTTTCAGCAAAAAGACGAGTAAAATTAATTGATACGAACCGAAAAATATTTTTTCTTTTTTCAGATACAAAAGTGATTTAAGTTACAATTCTTTCTAGTGATTTGTTTATCAAATAATAACAAAAACTTGAAAATTTCGAAGATCAACTATCGGACGAAGAACCAGAACGTGAAGACGAGAAACCTCTTGTTGTGGTGTTAAAATCTGGTGATCTTACTGTCCAAGAAGCTGAAGAGAAACAGAAACGCTTGGCCAAAGGTAAATATCAACAAAAACAAATGCCCAATTAAGGGTGATTACTAAACGAACCTTTCCGGCGTAGTGCGCTTATGATTGCACCACGAGATGAATAATTTACCAGAATATGGCGATTATTGGGATCATGTTTTTGTTTTCCTGCATTTGGGACCGAATTCAACAATAGATTTAGCAAATTTGAGAGGTAATTCGAAAAAAACATAATTTATCGAATAATTTATATTCTGCAAGACAATTCGTATCTTCTTAGCGCTACGAAGTAACGATGGTTTGTGGTTGGATGGATTTAATACAAAATTGAAAATTATGAAATATGTCTTGGCGTTTATTATATTTTGTGACAATGTCCTGTATGCTTGGTTTCTTTTCTATTTATTTTTGTTAATTGTCACCTTTTTGCGGTACCAAATGTGGGACAAGATAATGCGCGGTATAAGAAGCTATACAAAATATGTGGCTCGGAAGAAATTACAAAGAAGAATTAAGAAAAAATAATTATGAATAAAAGGATACTGGTGGTTGAACTGAAGCAATGCCTATTTTTTTAAAATACCGTGGAAAACACATTGTTTGCGATTTTCAAATGAAACTTTTAGCAATTTTTAGAGAGTGATTTTGAAAAGTTAAAAGGGTAAAAGAAAAAAAGGATAATATGGAGTATATGGATAACCAAACCGTAGACCCATCCATAGTGACATTTTCTGGAAGAAGACTGTATTTTTCACTGAGAATATGACATTTTGAAATTTCAGTGGGGTGAAATGTCACAATAATGCTTAAGCCAGAGTAAGCTTAGCGTTTTAATATTCCTGAAATTGAATCTCTGTAAATAATACGCAAAATAAGTGATTTAGCAAATGAACAAACTTAAGCCACTAACGTGTCATAAGACAGGGAGATGAGGTGCTTATAATAGAAAGACTTAAGACACAAACATGATGTATTATGATTAATGTGACATAAAAGTTTTAACCGAACACCAACGATTGATGGCCAAACACACGTCCATACTGTTTCAATAATTCAGTGGAGATTATTTTTTTTTTTGGATGAACACACACAATCTGACACATTGAGAGAAAGATAATGACTTTTTCATGAGTTGAGTGGTGTCTTTCATTATTGTTATCTTGTGTTTTTTTTTTTTGATTTTTTTGCTATGTAATCCCACTTCTTTAGAACCAAAAAATTGCTCATTTCATTATTTGCTGTTTAATTTGTTTTCTCAAACAAATATCGGCTCCGCTCAAGGTTAAATGTCGTTCATTAAACTCTCCAATATCATTCAGATTTTGAATTATTTCAATCATCCATCTGCTGCTGCTGTGGCAGATACACGAACTCACCAATCTCCCTACACAAAAAACCATCAACTTTTGATTGATTGAAATTAATCCAGCGATTCTGGCGAATGTAATACCAGACGCGCCATTAAAAATGCTTCAGATTGCTGTGCAAATATTTTTCGTTTGTGGTGTGACAAATGTAGTGCGTGTTGTTATGGGTTGATTAATTAATTCAAGAAACGTTCCGTTGATAGAATTTTAAAAGTTTTATCATTGTGGCGATTTTAAAGTTAAGTGTTTGATGAGGGTAATGTGACTAATGTGTTGTGGTATTTGTACATAATATGAGCCAGCTGCCTCTGAACTCTGACACGCTCTCGTGTAACCTTCTCCGGCGGTTAAAAAATTCCACTATAGTTTTCTTGTCTGAAATCTTGTTTCGTACTGAACTACTGTGTATTGTGTATTTATACCCTCAGCCTTTAGGCTAGAAACGATATATCGTCCGCTTCAATACCTGTATTTTGTTTGATCAAATTCCATCGCGTTTCCATAATTAGATATGTTTGGACTTTCGGCCTTTTCCTCATATAGTTTTGAATTTTTGTTGGGACTTACGACCGTTTCCTTCAATTTTTGGATTTTTTAAAATAAAATATTTATATTTTTTTGTTTTGCCTTATTAAGGCGAAGGTCATTTTTAGAGTGATATTTGAATTAATTCTCTTTCGAGTTGAGCTATTTAGACCTAATAGGTACATTGAAAAATTAGGAATCCACCGAAGTCCCACACATTCAACCACTATGCTACGTTTCACGGGTGGTTAGACCGATCATCAGGCACATTGAATGGTGTTTTTTAGTGGGTGGACGAAGGCTAAGCTTGGAAACTAGCATTTATATCACAAATCATTCGAAATTTGTATATTCGAATTATTTATTTACTAGGAGACCCGGCGAACTTCGTCTCGCAGTTTGTTAGGTACAGAACTTGATGGCTTTGATTCAAACCTATAATACTATTATTGCTATCACCTTATTCAGTGGCAAATATTTCTTTGTTTTGAACTGTGTAGGATGATCTTTGAAGCAGATGCACATTAGATAATTGTACTTTCGACAATTGTCAGTTTGAGAGGCAAAGTGTTTCTGTTTTCTTCGACTCTCTCTCCTATAAACTGACAATAGCTGCGAGAAAATTAGCAACTGTAAATCGGGACAAAGATATATTTTTTTAAGCAAATAACACATTTTGCGATTTAAATAAAAATATTCGGTAGCATAGTTGAAGCAAAATAATATCATAACGCCCCTATTCGTTTCATAATCGATGGTTTTCTACAATTCTTGTTTTCACCACTGAACACGATATTTCACTCAAGTAATTGAATTCGTAGGAAGGAATGCGATCGTAGGAATTTGAATTTAATGATGAATATAGTGCTTATTTAAATTTGCGTTTTAATAAATTAACCTATTTTGAGCAGAAAGATCCGATTGTTATCAGGTAACAACCTTCGTCAGCTTTTTTCTGACTTCTTTGTTTAACGTGATCTCCTGAATTCTGTTTGCATTGCAAGTTCGGAATTAGATGCAATGGCTCTGGTAACACGGACAAATGCAGTAATTGAATATTGACAGAGACTGTACTATCCAGTACTTGGTACATTGATCCTTGTTATCAGAGCTATTCTATTAGTTGCCGTTCTCTGTGTGTTTCGGATGCTTGAAGTCTTGTCACACTAACACGTGACTGTTGTCGATTACTTGGTCACCCTATATTTAATTTCTACGTAAATAACATAGTCAAATTAATATCACAAACTTATTAATGTTTAATAAGTATTTACCTACTTATGTCGCCCGATATATTTATATATAGAATATTATAGAATATTAGTCAGATAATTCGACCAACAAATCTCCAGTACCTCTGATTTCTTGTTTTTTTTTCTTTCCAATTTTGAATATCATCCTTTTTCGATGTACATACATGCAGTGTATCAACAGTACCAGTGTACATATGTATGTATGTATTTGGTCATTTGTAATTGCCTTCCAGCTCTGCGGGAACTAAACTGATTGAATTCATACACCTTTTCAGTGCGGATATAATTTTTTAGTATCATGACAGTATATGAACAGTATCAATATATGTATATATCTGGTACAGCCTAAATTTTATACCGCATAAATCGGAAGTTGATCTTTCGAAGATGTTTTTACTTACAGTTTAAAAGTATACATATATGCCACAACCTCACTTCCAATGAAATTACCTCGGAGCTCTTGATTTTTCAAATAACCCACCAATTTTGTGGATTTGTACTTTTTTCCTCAAAACTGTGGAAACCACTTTCGGCGTTATCATCTTCATCTTTTCAATCGGCATCTGACCGAAACCACCACTAATCTTTACAAACTCTAAACTTAGCCCTCTCCTCTTAACCATTTTTCGCTGTTAATTTCCTAAAAAGACGCTTGAAAATAAATGAAAATCGATTTGATTGCGAAAAAAATTCGATACAACTTTCAAAAATTGACAAAACGGAGGCGTACAATGGATCCTCACAGTTGGTGCATATACAATTTTCGCCAAAAATTGTCCAAATAAGTGTCAAGGTATACTCCAAACGCGAATCTGGATAGAAATTTGTGGAAAAATTTACTTTTATGAAAAAATAGTTTTGCAAATTTTTCGCAAATTTTCCCGATTTTTTTAGGTTTTATCCTTTTCTGCCATGATACCATTCCGAATTGGTGCGAATTGTCAAAATCTGTTTAGCCGTTCTTGAGTTATAAGCGTAGTAACTAACATCATCCTTTTTTATATATATAGAAGATTTTAATGTTAGACATTTAATTCCAAACCTTTCCTATAGTCCGACTTGGCTGGTAACCCTATTTTTCAATGCTTTAGTCCCAATTTACATTAGGCGAGTTTACTTGCGGCAATTGTCAGTTTGAGGGAGAGAGAGGTGAGGCATATGGTAACCCTTTGCCTCTCAGCCCCCTCTCTCACCTACAAACTGACAATTGCCGCAAGTAAACTCGCCTAATGTAAATTGGGACTTATTACAAATACTAAAGGCCTGCGTACATAAGCTGCTCTGCCTGATTGCCTTGCTTTGCTGCTTCAATAAAAAATAAAAGAACAAAGAAGGCCGACCCAATTTCCAACTGATGGCAACCCAGTTCGAAATTTCGTCTTTATTCTATTATTTTTATTACGTCAGAAATGAAGCAGGTAAGCAAGGCAATCAGGCAAAGCAGCTTATGTAGCGAGGCCTTAAAGGCCTGCGTACATAAGCTGCTTTGCCTGATTGCCTTGCTTACCTGCTTCATTTCTGACGTAATAAAAATAATAGAATAAAGACGAAATTTCGAACTGGGTTGCCATCAGTTGGAAATTGGGTCGGCCTTCTTTGTTCTTTTATTTTTTTATTGAAGCAGCAAAGCAAGGCAATCAGGCAAAGCAGCTTATGTACGCAGGCCTTAAGTCCCAATTTACATTAGTCCCAATTTACATTAGTCCCAATTTACATTAGGCGAGTTTACTTGCGGCAATTGTCAGTTTGTAGGTGAGAGAGGGTGCTGAGAGGCAAAGGGTTACCATATGCCTCACCTCTCTCTCCCACAAAATGACAATTGCCGCAAGTAAACTCGCCCAATGTAAATTGGGACTTAGGCGAGTTTACTTGCGGCAATTGTCAGTTTGTAGGTGAGAGAGGGTGCTGAGAGGCAAAGGGTTACCATATGCCTCACCTCTCTCTCCCACAAAATGACAATTGCCGCAAGTAAACTCGCCCAATGTAAATTGGGACTAAAGGCCTGCGTACATAAGCTGCTTTGCCTGATTGCCTTGCTTACCTGCTTCATTTCTGACGTAATAAAAATAATAGAATAAAGACGAAATTTCGAACTGGGTTGCCATCAGTTGGAAATTGGGTCGGCCTTCTTTGTTCTTTTATTTTTTTATTGAAGCAGCAAAGCAAGGCAATCAGGCAAAGCAGCTTATGTACGCAGGCCTTTAGGCAGCTTTTTTCCACCTTTATTTTATTTGTTAGGGTTAACAGCCAAGTCGGACTATAGGAAAGGTTTGGAATTAAATGAATTAAATAGTAAAAATTACTACGATAACAATTTTTCCTTTATGTTATCGGAAAAAATAGTAAAAATTATTAGATTATTCATAATATTATACGTGAGGCCCATACCTATATACGTCCGTATACCCAGGGCGTGTATGGTGAAAAAAGTAGAACACATGAGAACTATGTACTGAAATACGTCGAGCGTATACTTTTTGTAAGTTGAAACAAGTAAGAAAAGTCTATAGTCGGACGGAGCCGAACATGGGATACCCTATACCACTATCCCTGGACAAAAGCTCTCCTCGGAACTTCTTTTCAATGATTGTGAACATTTAATTATCAAATACCAGAGATGTAATGTATAATTCTTATGACCAAAACCAAAAAGTTATCTAGCATGACAAAGACATTTTTGTAGCAGGAAAGGAAAATTTAGTTCACACAAACTAAAATGTAATGAAACCCACTTATGTAGTACTACTGCTTCCGTTGTTTAACCGCTACGTTATTGAAATTTTTACCAATTACACACAAAAGTTTCAGTCCATTAACCCGCTAAGTATTATCTGATCTTCACGTTGGTTTGTACGCTTCTTCTTCGTCATAAACTCAAACTTAAAATTTGTCGGGTTATTATTTTGACCTACAGACCCGCTACAAAATTGGTTAAAATTTTGTTTTTGGTCCATTTCATACCGTGAACATTTCACGATCATCAAATTAAAATATCGACAAAAATAAATTTTTTATATTTTTCATACAATAGTAATGGTCCATTTCACCCGCTAAAGAATATTAGATCATCATTCAAAATTGTAGGCATCTTTTTCGACCTATACTCTTACCCGGTGCAAAATTTCGTGACTATTGATGTATAATTGCGACTTCTAGCGAGTTTATTATTACACTACAAACAAATAACGGGATATATTAGGCTGTAACTCTGTTATCTAATCATGCACACCAACATAATTGGCATCAATTGAAAGGTCAAGCGTTCCACTTTCAAGTATATCTCACTTGTCCGGAATGTCACTTCCAGGAATTAAGATATAAGCTGTATATTAAAATTTTTCACAATTTTCACACAAAAGTTTTGGTCCATTTAACCCTCTAAATATTATCCGATCGCCATCTCAAATTGCAAGCTTCTGCTTTATGGTATACTCTTACCTTACTTAAAATTACGCGTTGATCGGACTATTATTGAGACCTACAGAGCCGCTACAAAATTAGATAAATATTATGTTTTTGGTCCATTTCACCCGCTAAATATTTCACGATCATCATCAATAAGAATAGGGATCTATTCTGATCTGAACCCGACCTCCATACAAAATTTTGTGACGATCGGTCCATAATTGCGGCCTGGAGCGTGTTTACAATTTATAATGGACAGACGGACGGACTGACGGACGGACACACATCTCAAAATCGCTTTATCTCGTCGAGATATGAAGAATGGTATACCACATTGGGGGTCTCCGACGAATATTTCGCGGTGTTACATGAATTTTTCCCAAAACAAACTTATACCCAGTCAGCATTTTTTGAAAATTTTAATCAAATTCGAGTCTTTTTTGATCCGACTGCACGATTAAAAAGCTAGAATATGAGCTCATTTTCTGATCATAAATGACTCCTTTGTCGGTAGGAAAACGTAACCTCAGGCGACTCTTCTAAACAAATTACAAATGAGTCTTTTTCGAGTCGTATTTCAATCATTTATTGGTGTTTTGTTGATTAATTTCGGACCCTTTTTCGAGTCTTTTTAGAGTCATGTTTATAATCATTTATGAGTCTTTAGGGAGTCATTTATGAGTCTTTTTGTTAGACGAAATAAATTAAAAAAATTTTCTTTTTATTCTTCTTTGTTTCTTTCCTTTGTTTTCTAGTCTTTTCTGCTTTGTTATGTCTTTTAATTATCCTTTATGTTGCTTGGTGGTTAGTATACTGCTTCTTCATTTCACTTGGCAAAACCTGTTGTGTTGTGTTTGTCTGTACCTTTAATATTATACGTTACATTTATATCAAAATTTTGTAGAAAGTGTATATGAGAATTTTATTTTTTTATTTACAACCAAATAAAAATAAAACAAAGCAATCAGTTTTTAATCACCTAACTGTTCAAAATATGATCAGAGTATACATAATTATAATCACTTTTCAAACACCTGTATGACCCTTTTTTGATTAAGCATTTTTCAATCTTCCAGATGATCAAAATGTGACAATAAATAACAAAAAATTGTCACATTTTAAACACCTCAATGATTTATTTGTGATTGCTACACATTTGTTGATGTATTTTAAATTGAACTCTTTTTAATCATTACAGGGAGTCACTTTCGAGTCCCTTTCTGATCACACAAGCGACTTAATCAATTTTTGATCACCAAAAGGACTCTAAAAAGACTCCTCAATGTGATTTTTGAAAAAACAGTCTTCTAAATGCTATCTGGGTAAAAACAAAAGCCCAACAAAACAAGAAATACAATTCATTGCAAAGGAAAATTATTTGTTTTACGAATGAAAACATTTAAGTAAGTTTCGGTAGCGGATTTTGTGTCTTAAATGTGATTTTGGACTCAACGTATTTGGGTAATACGGACGCTCAGAGAGCGTTGTTGTGGTAGGTTGGTGAATAATTTTTGTACGTCGCGCAGAGACGTAGGTATAGCTGTAATATTTATATCAAAGTTTTGTAGAAAGTTTGTAGAAAGTGTATATATTAGCTCTGTTCCAGAACTAAAAAGTTTTTACAATTTTTACCACTTTTACACATTTTGCGTTCCCGTACACAAAATTTATATGAAAATCGTTTACGACTTTTACAACTTTTACGATTTTTACCACTTTATAAAGTACGGGAACAGGCCAATTGTATATAGAATACAATAAAACCGTTGTGTTTGAGTAAAAAACAAAATATGATCAGAAAATACATACATAATTCTAATCACTTTTCAAACACATGCATGACCCTGTTTGGTTAAGAATTTTTCAATCTTCAGATGATCAAAATGTGAAAATAAATGACAAACGAAAAAGGTCACATTTTAAACGCCTCAATGATTTATTTGTGATTGCTACACATTTGTTGTTGTATTTTAAATTGAACTCCTTTAATCATTACAGGGAGTCACTGATCTGATCATACAATCGAATTAATCAGTTTTTGATCACCAAAAGGACTCTAAAAAGACTTCGCAATGCTAGCTGGGATAGGAAAAAAACAATACAAAATTGGAATTTTTACAAATTTGAACACATACATCACCACAATTGACATTAATGAAAAGGCCAGGTGTCAGGAGTCAATCAGTACGCCTATAAAGCAAAATAGCGGTCAAGTATACATTTTCCTTGCAAAATAAATAATACTGTGAACCGAAATTTTGGGGCAGAGGCACAAATCCGCCTAAGCTGAAAAACGTCATCTAATGATACTTTTGTAACCGTTCCTAATCTATGGGACCAAAAGGACATTGAAGGAAGCGAGTAAGAAGGTCGAAAGGCTCTACGAAAATAATCCTCATTCGATTTGACTGAAGACATGTCATCTCATAAATAAGCTAAACCAACAGTTAACAAAGATATAACGTTAATTTCAGATGGCTTACAGGGTCTTCAGCAGAAACTTCATCACGCGATAACTCGGAAGTTCGACTCACGGTGGATTTGTCCATTTGATACCATTTTGTTTGTCATACGACGCGAGTTCATATTAACTGTGGCCAAAAATAGAAGGAGATATCGTAGGTGCATCAATTTTGGTACACATACCTATTATTGGCTTACAGTCTTCAGGGCAAAAAACTGGAATGGTCGGTCCAGGTTTTGATATAGCCCCCATAGAACAGTACCTCCCGATTATCGGTATTTTGAAATTTTAGCCTCATTATGCTCAAATTTGTTATTTAGTCTTCGTTGGGGGTATACAACTTTCACCTTCAAATTTGTCTGCATAGGTCCACGCCTTCATTTTTTGAAGGTTGTGGCGCCAATATCCACCCGAAATGACTGAAATTTGGTGTTCAGTCTTCATATTTTTTGTAAGCTTATTTAATACGTCAAAGAATTTTACTTTAAAAAAGTTTTTTGACCGATTAAAGGTCAAAAACGGCCCAGTTTTTGTAAAAAATCGGAATTTGAATTTCACTGTTCACCATTTTTTTTAAAACAAAATTATATTTTTAAAAGTTTAAAGGAGTATTACGTTTTTAATAAGCCCACAATAATATATGATGATCGGTTCATTCGTTTTCGCGCTATAGCCAAAATGCTTTGTTAAAAAAGCAGTGATGTGGTCATTGAAAAAGAGAAATAACATGTTCGTCTCCAAACCTGTGCAGCTGGAAATTTTATACGCTTAAAGTACTCACTTTTCACTACTCAAGCAGCACTCCACTCCACTAATTTTAAAATTTGGTTCACAAAATCAATGTACTAAGTACCACAGACTTCTGTAGCTGCAAACACCGTCTGGTCACTATTTATTACCAAACAAAATTAAATCCATGTTTATTACATTCAAAACAAACTTAAAATATTTATTTAAGAACGATAAATTACTTTAAATTTAAAATATTGAAGAATAATACAAGTTATTGATTTTAGTAAAAAAGGACAAAAATTCATATTTCCAACAGTTATCGGAATTGAACCTTCACATGGACAAAACTACTTGACAAATCAATACCATAATTCAAATTCCTTCAAATTGAAATGTTTACTATAAATTCTCATCAATAAATTTGTATTCCGAAGTACTTGTTTTTGACCATTTTTGGCAACGGTCGTGACACTGTGCGACGTGTTTTAACTTGTACTAGCGTTTTGTAAGAAAAAGGCGATTTCCAAAAAAGTGGACTTACCACCTTTTCATACGTAGCAGACGATATACACTTTGTTTGATACGACCCAAGTATGTTTGGACGAAATTAGTTTCAGGCAATTTGGAGTCGATTTAGCCATGTCCGTCCGTCTGTATGTCTTTCCGTCTGCTTGACTGGTCAGTGGCTGAGGGTTAGGGCGGGGAAATTTGTATGGAAGGAAAAAAACCTTAATTGGCCTTTCGAGTTTCTGATTCCTGGGATTGAACTGAGCAAAAAAGTCCACTAGACCATAGGTCTACCGCGAAAATCGAGCCTCCCGATTTTGACTTTAAGTTTTTTATCCACGTTTTTTGGACATTTTAGCATATAACGGCCAAACCATTGAGATTTTCGATCCAATACAAAGACAAAACTTGTAGCCAAGACAGTGATTAAGAACTCTCTAATACATCGCAAAAGCATTGGGACGCTCCTTCAGGCAGTTTTGGCCTTGAGAAGGTGCAAACTTTTCGGAAAATGACGATAAATGGCACTGTGCTACAAAAGTTGACCAGAAAAATATTCAAGCGTTCTGATGCAAAATTCTATCGTGTTGGGATCCATGGACAACGAAAATGCCTTTAGCTCATTTGGGTCACTTCGTTTTATCTTTTTGAATTTCTCACAATTATCAAAATAAATATTGAACAAAACAAAAAAAAAAATCATTACATTTTTGTTATAGTTATAGTTTTTTTTGTGGGGGTTTTCAGTCAGAAACCACTATAACTTACCCATTTGTGAACCGATTAAAAAATGTAATATGTAACCTGTTCGAAAGATATTATTCACCCCTTTAAAAGGAAGAAGGATCAATAAAAATCCGTTGTGAAAAAAGAAGATATGCCCGTTTAAATTTGAAAATGTAAGAAACCCAGATTTTCACTACTTTTACTGTTATAAGAAGATAAAACGATGTGACCCAAATGAACTAAAGGCATTTTCGTTGTCCATGGATCCCAACACGATAGAATTTTGCATCAGAATGCTTGAATATTTTTCTGGTTAACTTTTGTAGCACAATGTCATTTATCGACATTTTCCGAAAAGTTTGCACCTTCTCAAGGCCAAAACTGCCTGAAGGAGCGTTCCAATGCTTTTGCGATGTATTAGAGAGTTCTTAATCACTGTCTTGGCTACAATTTTTGTCTTTGTGTTGGACCGAAAATCTCAATGGTTTGGCCGTTATATGCTAAAATGTTCAAAAAACGTGGATAAAAAACTTAAAGTCAAAATCGGGAGGCTCGATTTTCGCGGTAGACCTATGGTCTAGTGGACTTTTTTGCTCAGTTCAATCCCAGGAATCAGAAACGCGAAGGGCTCATCAGAAACGCGAAGGGCTCATTAAGGTTTTCAAATCGCCCCGGTCTACTGAGGGTATATCTCCCTCAGTACAGCTGACTATTACTTTCCTACTTGTTTTAATATACATAGGTATACAGCTTATCTATAACATAGCTGCTCTTAATAAAATTATTTTTTGTATTTGAAACACAAATTTAAAAGCATCGGTACATTAATGCACATCAATTCGATATTATTAATATCGTTCCTCTATTTTACGCTGAATTTCTTCATTAGTCTGTATACGAAACATGGGTTCATAAGGATAATAGGTCAACTAACTCATTTTTGACATTTCCCCACTTAATTTGGTTACATTTATTTTTGCAACGTCGTGGTAATCCAACACCATGATACTTACCTAACCACGCTGAATAGGTCTCTAATTGGAAGTCAATTATTCACACATCAAATTGTTCCGATTTAAGATGCTCGCTATGCTACATTTACTCACATTGGGAAGATGAAAAACAAAATACAAAAATTGAAATGACAAACCACGGTGATTTGGCAATTGGTGATTGATGATTAATAAATTTTACATCCTAAATAAGTGATTACTCTAGGTTTACTTTGGTAATATTAATAAAATGTGCAAAAAACTTTGTTTTTGGTTTTTAATTTAAGCCAAAAGATTGTTTTATTTTATTTTCTTTGCTTTGTTTTTTTCGTTTCTTTCTTTTTATGTAGATTAGCACCTACTGCTATATTTTCTTTGAAATCAAATCTTATTTGATATCTAAATAATTGGTTTTTTATTTAAATGGCAGCTACCTGTCTTACGAGAAATGTATGCCGCAGCAGCAACCCATCTGTTGGCTAAGATTTAAAAAAGTGGTTTGAAAAATTGCGGTAAATTTTGAATTGATTTGTAGTAATGTAGGGAAAGGTTCGAAAATAATGTTAAAGAAATGGTTTAAGACGTACAGCGTATCTTGCAATAACGTTCCTGTTTTCCAAGGTCAAATTTTGGGTTTCAGGAAAAATAGATTCATGTCCATAGAATGTATTGTATGAGAGAAACTAAAGTTATCGTAATTTTAACAATTTTAAAAATATATTTACTTTTATACTTTTTGCAAAGTTCTTTATACCCTCAGCCTTTAGGCTAAAGAGGGTATATACACTTTGATACGACCAAAAATGTGCCTCATAGAAATAATGGTTTTTGGACCCCAAGTAAGTTTGGACGAAATGTGTTTCAGACAATTTGGAGTCGATTTAGCAATGTCCGTCCGTCTGTCTGTCTGTCCTGCTTCGAAGATAAGCCATATCGGTCAACTCCTTCAGGTACCTCCCGCACAAAAGTTCAAAAATATTCGGAAAAATTGTGCGCACGATAACTATTGATGGGAGTGACCGAATTGGTCCATACTTTACACATCCTAAAATATCTACCAGATATAGGTCAGGTTCGAATATGGACAATATTAATCCACTCTTTCGGGTACCTCCCACACAAAATTTTGGATAAAATCACTTTAAGACCTGCTCTCGAATCACATTGATTTTGTTGAAGCAGGAAAAGGGGTTTCAGGGGCAAGTCTATACTTCTTGAGAAAACAGCCCGAAAGTTGTAAAAACCCTATGGCACCATATGTAGTGGCTGGAGGGCTAGAACCGAATACTGCGGTAGTCCACACTTTGGATATTGCAATATTTCTTCGAATATTAGACGTAGCAACCGATGGGGTCCAAACTTTTGATTTCTAAATATTGTCGAAACTTTGTTTATGTTAAAATGTTCAACATTTTTGTGTAGTTCGAGGATTCTTTGGACATTTTTACCGAAGATTTTCCTAGTGACCCTGTTAACAGCGGTATTATGTTTTTCGTAGGCCCTATCTATCGATATTCCCGCAAATGTTTGAGCTTTAATCTTATCCAGACTTTTGTCGGTGCATACGCCCAAAATTTTGAAATGCCCCCTAAATACATACGTTTTTTTCCACACAGGCTGAGGGTATGTCTCTGTCGGCAAAGACGACTGATACCTTTTTACTTCTTTAGCAACTTTATATTTAGATTATATTTACATTAGTAAATTTTTCTTACGGCCATTGTCAGTTTGTAGGTGAGAGAGGCTGTTGAGAGGCAAAGGGTTATCATATACCTCACTTTTCCCTCCATCACACTCCACCATAGTATGGAGGGTGTATTATGTTTGTTTTTCCGTTTGCAATGCATTGAAGTAATCATTTGCGACCCTATAAAGTATATTTATACTCTTGATCAGGGTACAATTCTGAGTCGATCTACGCATGTCCGTCTGTGGTAATCACTCTAGTAGATGCTAAAATGTAGATTAAACACTGAAATGTTGGAAAGATGCGTCTTTTGTTTGCGGTCAGGTCAAGTTCGACGATGGGCTATATCGGTCCACGTTTCGGTATAGCTTCCATATAACAGTACAGCCCGATTTCAGGTATTTTATCGTTTTTAGTCACATTTTCAATCCGAATCAGCTATAATTTGACATTTAGGGTTCCTTATATTCCAAAAATTATGGGCATAGTCACGTTTTGGTATGGCCCCCATATAAACTGGGAGGTACTCCCAGTTTTTCTGTATTTGTATTGGTATAACCCCCATATAACGGTACATCCCGATTTTCAGTATTTTGAGGATTTTAGCTAAATTTTCTGCATTTTGAGGATTTTAGCTACAGTTTTAACAGAACTTGCTGTAGTTTGACATTTGAGGTTCTCAGTGACCACGAAACTTCTCCACCCAAAATTGTCAGTATAGATCCATATTTTGGTATAGACCCATATAACGGTACCTCCTGATTTTTGGTATTTTGAGGATTTTAGCTAAATTTTCTGTGTTTTGAGGATTTTAGCTACAATTTTAACCGAACTTGCTGTAGTTTGACATTTGAGGTTCTCAGTGACCACGAAACTTCTCCACCAAAAATTGTCAGTATAGATCCATATTTTGGTATAGCCCCCATATAACGGTACCTCCTGATTTTTGGTATTTTAGCGAAACTTGTGAACTGTTTTGAGGGATATACCCGAAGGTATTATGTGCTATAGACCACCTTGAAACTTGATTTTCGTTTGGAATAAATGTTACCATGTGTAAAGTCTCTGCAAAATCGAATTGTCAATTCGTAATTCTCTGCCGGCATGGTTTTTAGAGCTTTCGGCCCATTATCTCAAAAAGTGTGGACTTGCCCCGGAAAAATTTTACCGTTGTAATAGGGTAAAATTTAAAATCGATCTTGTCCTCTCACAGAAGTGTAGAACATTTTTGAAATTTGTGTGGGAGGTACCCGAAAGAATAGAACGACAAATATTACCTGAAACAAATTTTGAACCAAATAGGTTAATTTATTTGAAACGTATTGTGTGCATGATTTTAGAAAAAAAACTTTTGGGCTGATATGGTATCATCGAAAGTGATCTAGGTTTTTTGACAAAATATTACGAGGTCCTAACATTCTTGGGGTTTAAAACCATTATTTCGAGGAGGCCTAAAGACTGAGGATTGAAAATTGGTGAGGTATCCTTCAGACTTTTAAGCACTTACTTATTTAAATGTTTTCATTTACCACACCATCCTCGTATTACTTCTGTATATCTTGTAAATTAATTGTATTAATTACCACGCAGTTAACAATTCTTGTCCTTCAAATGTTATACAAAAGTGGCTGTGAGTTCAAGGGATGTATTCAAAATAGTAGGACAGATTCTCGTTTCTCTGATTTGATTATAACAAAAATGGGTGAGACAAAATATAGCTCCTAAATGTTATAATATGTGTGCGGTATTGGGTGAATATTTTTTCCAAGGTGGAAATAATTTACGATATTGTAAAGTAATACGCGTGCTTCAAAAATATGTTTTTTTTTCTTGACCTCTTGAAGTAAACGGTGCCATGACCCATTTTTGTCCATATGGGGCTTACCAATAAACATATTTTGGTTCACCCTGTTCATAAAATACACATAACACTACTAGTGTTGTTTAGTGCATGGATAATACTAAACCCACTGATTAAGTTTTAAGGCAATTAAAACTAATGCCGTTTAATCTAATGCAAGAATCTTGTAAATTGTTTTTGATAAATAATCTGAATTGTTGTGGTATTCTGAATCTAATGGTGATTATATTTAAATCCAGTCATTAAAATTACCACATGTCCATATATGTATGTAGAAAAATACTTACACCTATAAGTTTTTTACATATGTATGTATATCTATTTAAAGGTAAAATGAAAATGCAAGCCACCAAATGCATAAAACCTTAGCCTTGTTACTATCATTTTTAAAGTCAGGGTGACAATATTTTTAGTTGACATTCAAAATTTAATTTCAATTAAATGGAAATTCATCGTTCACTTCTTTTTGGAGAAAAACAAAACTAAAATCTAGTTTCCTTCATGTGTCACTTTTATTAATGTAGGCGAGATTGATTACTTATGTACATATGTATGTTATATATTTTGCTGAGCAATAAATGTTGAATTTAAAAACAAGAACAACACATAGTAATGCAAAAACATATTTTTAAATGGTAATATTAACTATCAATAACATTATCACATATAAACAAAAATCATAATTTTATTAGTTTAATGTTAAACATGAGTTAACAAGTATTGATTTGATTTATGACAAAAACAACAAAAAATAAATAAGCAAAATGGATAGATTTAACTGAACTGACAGTAATCTACTACATTTAACCGAGCGGGTGGCTGTAGATATAGATAATACAATGTAACAACATCACATCTGCAACAACAAAAGAAATTGAGCCTAAATATCGACACCTCCAAATAATAGTATGCTAAGTCTAAAAAGTGAGTTTTGCAGGAGAAGCTCTCAAAGTTTGGAAATTTTTTTTTGAACTTCAGTACTATGCTAAGTCAATATTTGTTTATAACTTCTGTTAGGATTGACCGATCATTACCAAAATTAGACAGAATTTAAGTTAAAGGACGTTCGACGCCTCCAAATAATAGTTTGCTAATTCTGAAAAGCGTGTTTTGCAGGACAAGCTCTTAAAGTTTGGATATTTCTTTGACTTTCAGTACTATGCTAAGGAAATATTTGTTTATAACTTCTGTTCGGATTGTCCGATCATTACCAAAATTTGACAGAATTTAAGTAAAAGGACGTTAAATATAAAAATGTAAAGAACTTGAAAATAGGGATAGGTAAGTTTACTTTCGGTTAATCGATTAATCGATTTTTTGCAGTCAAAAATCTAAAAATCGTAGTCGACTTTTGTCTGGAAGGAAAATCGCATAATCGATTGTCTTGTGATCGATTTTCGAGTTTGACCATAGATTGTTGACTTGGCGGTTTTACACTTTAGGCGGTTTTACAGTTTCAAAAGAAAACTCGAAAATCGACGAATAGTCGATTATAATCGATTTTTTGCGGTTATGAAAAAGTCGAAAGTCGAGTTTTAAGACAACTGAAATAATCGCAAGACCGAAAAATCGCATTTTTAGATTTAGACCATAATCGAATAGTCGAAAAATCGATTATTGCTTTCCATTACCTATCCCTACTTGAAAACATGCTAAGTCGACTTAGCAAACTATTGTTTGGAGGCGTCGATATATGTAAATATTGATATGTATTGAAATAAATCGGGACGGCGCGAACGCCATTCCCGGCTATCAAAAATTACACGCACGAGTTATTCACATTAGGAATAATCGCGGAGGTCAACTCCGTCGCAAGTGCAATGACCAAGTCTCACTCCGGGGGAACCGCCTTCATGATCACGGTAACCCCTACGCCAGGTAAGTATGCTTTCCCACACTAACGGCAAAATATTTTAGGCTGCCGCGTTTTATTGTAAAAGAGAATTATTCTCAAACAGCAAATTATGAAATAAAGGTTTTTGTAACACTGAAAACACATTTTCGTATAATTTTTTTTGTTTATTTTGAGATGTTTCTGAACAGTATTCATAAACGAAATGGTGGTGTTTTGTATCTTGTAGATATACAATAGGGTGTGTCATATCATGTCACTAAAACTGTGTGCTGACAACTGTGTGTCACTGTGTTTTGAAGACACTCTAATACTTTGGTGCATAAGTAGTTGTGTATCTGTGTGTAAACAAGAGTAAAACATACATACATCCCTACATACATATGTTCGAATCATTTTACCCCCCATACCATTGCTATCGCAAACGATTCGTTTTCGAATGTTTTTCGATAGTTTTGCGGATATTTTGTTCGAAAACGACACTCGAGAACGAATTAAAAACGATTCATTCGTCGCTCAGTTTGTGGCAGTAAAACCTTCGAATTCGAATGTCGTTAATAAAATTATTAGCGAATGAAAGATGATAGTTTTTACGATAGTGCCGAAAAAGCATTTTTGGCGGAGTTTCGATTTTATGACATGTTTAACTTTATCTGACGTCTGTTGATATTTCTGTTATGTACCTTTTCTTCTTTGTAATAAGTGTGTCTTTTTACGTGATAATTAGTAATAATTATTACTAATGTTGCAGATTTTGACAGTTGTATAAAGTAAAAGTTGCTAAAAAAAATTGTTTCAGCAACATTTAGTAAGTAAAAAGACACCCCTAATGTTTGCGATTCAATGCGTGTAACTGTTTATAAACATTGTTGTCTTGTATTTGTATCCTTATGTGTTTATCATCACTTCTTGTTAATATTATACGTAGCATTTATATCGAAAATATTTGAAAAAAGCAAATGGGAATTTTTTAGGAACTACATAAAATTATTTTTTAAAACGTAAAAAATTTCCGAAGTAAAAAATGTTTCTCGAAACAATTTTTCTTATGAAGAAAAAACATTCGCAAAATGTTCGAAAATGATATCGTTTTTAAACTTTTGACAAACAAAAGAACAACGTGCTTGTGTACACCCGAAAAACATTTGCTAATCCTTCGACAGTGATATCGTTTTCGAAAGTTGCGCCGGACATTCGAATAATATCCGCACTTGGTATGGGGGGTACTGCAACAACCACCACAACATTTTAAACATCCCCCCATACCATTGCTATCGCAAACGATTCGTTTTCGAATGTTTTTCGATAGTTTTGCGGATATTTTGTTCGAAAACGACACACGAGAACGAATTGAAAACGATTCATTCGTCGCTCAGTTTGTGGCAGGAAAACCTTCGAATTCGAATATCGTTAATAATATTATTAGTGAAGGAAAGATGATAGTTTTTACGATAGTGGCGAAAAACATATTTTGTGGAGTTTCTTGATGTGCCCCGTCCACAAGAAGGGAGATAAGACTGTATGCTCTAACTATAGGGGCATAAGTCTACTCCCTATTGCCTACAAGATCGTGTCAGGGATATTGTGCGAACGACTAAAGCCAATGGTCAACGAGATTATTGGACCATACCAATGCGGCTTTAGACCTGGCAAGTCCACCATTGACCAGATATTTACCCTGCGGCAAATCCTGGAGAAGACCCAAGAGATGCAGATCGACACCTACCACCTTTTTGTCGATTATAAAGCAGCCTTCGACAGTCCGCTGCGCTCAAAGGTATTCCAAGCCATGTCTGAATTTGGTATTCCCGCAAAGCTCATCCGGCTTTGTAAAATGACTTTAACTGACACGAGGTCCTCAGTTAAAATAGGAAAGAACCTCTCCGAAGAGTTTGGTACCAAAAGAGGTTTCAGACAAGGAGACAGCCTTTCGTGTGACCTCTTCAACATCCTGCTAGAAAAGGTTATACGAGAGGCAAACGTCAAAAGAAGTGGCACAATCTACACCAACAGTCACATGTTACTTGCTTATGCTGATGATATAGACATCATGGGTCGATCAGTAAAAGAAGTAACTGATACCTTTATAAAGGTCGAAGGAGAATCTGCTAAAGTGGGTCTGGCGGTAAACGGTGAGAAGACCAAGTTGATGGTGTCGACGCGCAATGCGTCCATTGAGCTCGGACCGACTGTGGAAGTTGGTTCCTATAATATTGAGGTAGTAAAAGACTTCGTCTACCTCGGCACCTCCGTCAACACAACAAACGACATCAGTTGTGAAATAAAAAGAAGAATTGTATTGGCCAACAGATGCTACTTTGGATTAAGTAAGCAGTTTAAAAACAAAGCCACATCTCGTCAAACAAAAATAACGCTCTACAAAACACTGATACTACCCGTGCTGATGTATGGCTCCGAAGCCTGGGTACTTGCGCAAGCAGACATGGCAGTGCTTGGTGTGTTTGAGAGAAAAATTCTTCGAAAGATCTACGGACCAATCTGCGTTGACGGTGAATATCGACGCCGCATGAACCACGAGCTGTATCTGCTATACAACGACATCAATATTGTTAAACGTATCGAGATGCAGCGATTGCGTTGGCTAGGCCATATCATAAGAATGAGCGATGATGAACCCGCTAAAAAGGCGTATGAATACATGCCACATGGCGGTGCACGCAGAATTGGCAGGCCAAGGAATAGATGGCGCAAACAAGTGGATGATGAGATGACAAGGCGCGGTATTCCAGTGTGCAAAGCAACAAATAGAGAGGAATGGAGATCTCTTCTTAGTTCGGCCTATAGAACAAATGTTCTGTAATGGGCCAGCTAAGTAAGTAAGTAAGTAAGTTCTTGATGTTTCTGTTATGTACCTTTTCCGTTTTTATTTCTTTATGTTTGCGACTCGATATGTAACTGTTGATAAACATTGTTGTCTTGTGTTTGGCAACCTACCCATATGTTGTCTTTATCAACACTTATTGTCCATATTATACGTAGCATTTATACGAAATTATTTGAAAAAAACAAATGGGAATTTTTTACAAACAATATAAATTGTTTTTTGAAACAAAAGAATTTTCAAAGTAAAAATGTTTCTCGAAACAATTTTTCTTGTGAAGAAAAAACATTCGCCAAATGTTCGAAAACGATATCGTTTTTAAACTTTTGACGAACAAAAGAACAATGTGCTTGTGTACACCCGAAAAACATTGCCAATTCTTCGAATGTGATATCGTTTTCGAAAGTTGTGCCGAACATTCGAATAATATCCGCACTTGGTATGGGGGGATGCGTATAAAATAGTTTCATGTTGTTGCTGCTGAACCATTCATATTTTGTGTATATTGTTCTTAAGTCAGGCAAAATGTGATTAAACTGTATTTTTATACCCTCAGCCATTCATTTCATCAAAATGTGTCTCATCGAAATAATGTTTTTAGACCTTAAGTATGTTTGATCGAAATCCGTTTCAGACACTTAGAAGTCGATTTAGCAATGTCCGTCCGTTTGTCTGTCTGTCTGGAGCGCACGATAGCTCTCGACCGGTTCAACCGATTCTATCCAAAATTTGACAATAGTAATACTTTAACCAAACTTAGTTCAAGTTCGATGATGGGTCATATCTGTCCACTCCCTTGGGTATCTCCTCCACAAAAGTTCAAAATTTTGATAAAATTTGTAATGTGTGACGGTCCAGAAATAAGTTTGACAAATTATATTGGATATAGCACCCATAATATTTTCGGCTGATTTGAGGCATTTAATCCACCAAACACTCTATTCTGACGGATTTTGATCTTAGATTTATATTGAAATTTTTTCAGATTTTGATATAGCTCCCATTAATATTTACACCCGATTTCATGTGTTTCATCCACCACATGCGCAATGTAAGTCCTATATCAGGCCTGCTCAGACACATACAAACACATTTTGTAATTGTGTTGGTTTTGAAATACCTACACAAATTTCAATTTTCCTTTGTCTCTCTGTATACTGTGAGAAATATCGTAACAGTTTTTTTTTATTTTATATTTCAAAATATAGAGTAGAATAATTATTTTATTTTGACCAAATGTGACTGTTGATGTTATAATTTGTTGCAAATCAAGTTCGTGACAAACCAAAGTGCGTTGACAAACCAAACACTCTAATTTGCCGTAAAAATTTTAGGCAAATAAAAATTCGTATTCAGTATCTTCATTCATTTTTTCAGTGTACGCATATAAATTCATAGACAAATTCGAAAACAGAACCTTCCTCATTGAATGTTCAATAGAGACTGATTTTTAATTTTGAAAATATTCAAAACAAAAACAAAAGCTCTCTTTTTAAATTGTGTGTGTGAGAAAATTGACACACACCGACAGCGCAGGTGCGCACCTTGAGCAGGCCTGTCCTATATTGACGGTGAGAATATGTATGTGTGATGGAATTCGATATAAAAAAATTCAATTTAAATAGAAATCGGTGGAGATTTGAATATAGCTCCCATATATATTTTCCAACCGCACCCCTCATGTCGTTATTGTTAGACATTTTGTGTATATTTTACACGCAAAATTCCAAATGTTATCTATTGCGAAGCAATTTTTAAAACACGTTTTTCCAACAACCAACAAATTGTCTTCACTATTCCACATCTCTTTTATTTTGAGTGTTAGGCCAAAGTGTCTTTTATATCAGTGTATACCGAGTATATCAGTTGTATATAAATTGAAATGTATTCAAATACGACGGGACGGCGCGAACGCCATTCCCGGCTATCAAAAATTACACGCACGAGTTATTCACATTAGGAATAATCGCGGAGGTCAACTCAATCGAAAGTGCAATGACCGAGCCTCACTCCGGGGGAACCGCCTTCATGATCACGGTAACCCCTACGCCAGGTAAGTATGCTTTCTCACTCCAACATCCAAGTATTTTAGACAGCCGCTTTTTTTACTGAATGAGAATTTTAATGAAAGAAACACAAATGAGTATTTCATCGAAGAACTATTTTCATATGAAATGTTCTTCAATTTGACGATGATGCATTCATGGAAATGGTGGTGGTTTGTATCTTGTAGATACACATTAGAGTGCAACATAAGTTATTTCAGAAAGTGTGTGTTGCTAAAGACCATTAGACGTTGTATTGAAGACACTCTAGTATACATGTACACAAGAGTTTGCATATCTGTGAGTTTATAAACAAAAGAAAATACTCTCAGATACATTTCCAAAACATGTTTCAACCACCAAATTGCCTTAGGTATGTACATATGTATGTTTAAACGACAGCGGTGCTCAAAAAGGTTGTTTAGTACTGGTAGGAGATGTTCGGTGGCTTAAGTATGACCAATTAAAATAACGAGAAAAAGTGCGGTTTCTTGTTACGTTAGCGTAAAGGGCCGAGCACCAAGAATATAAAATACATACAGTTAGGCAACAAATGTATTGCAAAAACCAAAATTGTAGAAAATTTCATATTAATTGTTCGTTTATGGCAACAAATTATGTAAAAAATATACGGGTTTTTGTGCAAATCTCTTGCTATAGGTCCTTACAACAATATTCCGTCAAAATATGCAAAGGTTATTTGCGATTTATAACAAATACGGTCAAAAATAAGAATTAACTACTTTTTGGGGGTGACAATAAAAGTATTGCAAAAATTACCAAATCGATGGTTTCTTCGAGAATTATCAAAGGTGTGGTCCTTAATAAGTTGTCTATCCACTTTGGATATTCATTGGAGCATTAATGAGCTTAGTTAAACCAAAAATTAAGGCTCGGTATGTTCCACTCTAAGGAAACTGGTTCCCCAATTTTTAGTAAATCTTGATCTTTCGTTGGAGGATGTTTTTGGAGTTTTTTGTTAAATTTTACACAAACATTTTATGAGGGTTGATATCAGGATGTTGGCCCGATGTATTTAAGAGTTTTGTGTTGTTATATTACATCGGCAATTTACACAAATACTCGTAAGATTAAAATGTCATTATCTGGTCTTTAGAATGGTGGTAGTTGACTTTGTTTGAGCTTTCGGGATCGAGTTTTCTGACTTTCAGACTAATGACTATTACATATTTCTTAATGTCAGTGGGGATGTCTTCCCAATCATTATTATATCCGTGAACCCAATTTCTCATACTATTTCCCATGGTGAAGAACATAGTACCCAAATATTCGGTATTCCAGCTTCTCCATTAGCGGTTTAATTTCCATATTTAATGGGTTTTATTGGATTTGGCGCAATTTTTTGGATTTATTATGATAGCAGACGATAATATCTATCCACTTAGTAAAAATTAAAACATATCAATACCATTGAGAGACGAAATAGTGCTCTGTCGTAGGTTGTTTCAAAATACTACACTGGTGTCAATTTTTTCCATATACTTTCCAGAGGTATTTCGGTGTTCTAAAAGCAAAAATCGGACTGTTGTGCATTGTTCCATTATCCTACAATACATATTGAGTCAATTATTCATTCTTGGCATACTTGCCTGTGGCCGATTCGTCATTGTTATACCCTCCACTATATGGAGGGTATAATTAAATTTGTCATTCCGTTTGTAACACATCGAAATATTCGTCGTAGACCCTATAGAGTATATATATTATTGATCAGCATAAAATTCTATGTCTATTTGACCATGTCCGTCTGTCCGTCCGTTTTAGCTTCATTATCCTACCAAAATGGCTGAAATTTGGTACTTAGTCTACGTTGGTGGTATAAAACTTTCCCCCAGAACTTTGTCGGTATCGGTCCATGCCTTCATATAGCCCTCATAGAACGGTACCTCCCGATTTTCGGTATTTTCAACGTTGTGGCCTCAATATTCCACCGAAATGGATGAAATTTGGTATTTAGATTTCGTTGGGGGTACTCAAACTCCCCCTTTAAATTTGTCGGAAAAGTACCTCCCGATTTTTCGTATTTTGAAGGTTGTGTCTTCAATGTTCCACAAAAATGGCTGAAATTTGGTATTTAGTCTTCAATGTTATATAAAACTGTTCGCCAGAAATATGTCTGTACAGGTCCACGCTTTCACATTGCCCCATTTCTGACTAAAATTCGTCGGTATAGGTCCACATTTCGATATAGCCCCCATAGAACGGTAACTCCGGATTTTCGTAATACTGAAAATTGTGACGTCAATATCCAGCCGAAATGGCTGAAATTCGTTATTTCGTCTTCCAAGAGTTATCAAATATTCCAGAAGAGTATTATCAGTATAGGTCCACGTCTTCCTATATCCCCATAGAAGCTTACTTCTTGATTTTCGGTACTTTTTAGTTTTAGCCACATTCTCTTACCGAAATATAGGAAATTTGGTGTTTAGTCTTCTTTGAGCCTAAAAACTTTCCGTCAGAAATTTGTCGGTATAGATCGACGTTTTGAAATAGCCCCCATAGAATGGTGCCTCACATTGTTTTACCGAAATTGCTGAAATTTTGTATTAAGTCTTCTTCATACACGAAAGGAAACTAATTATTCCATTTTACTTCAATACAACTTAAGGTGGATGGTATAACAAGTTCGGCACGGCCGAACCTAACGCCGTTCTTATTTTTTATCGCTGAACTTTATTACATTCAATACTCTTAGTCTATTATTAGCCGCAAAAGTCATAAAAATGCATAATGACCGCAAAATTTTGCAAAAATTTTATAGTTTTATAGTACTGATTTTCCCGTTGCAATACTTTTATTGTCACCCCCAAGTAGTCGTTAATTCATATTTTTGACCTATTTTTTATAAATCGCAAATAACCTTTGCATATTTTGACGGAATATTGTTGTAAGGACCTATAGCAAGAGATTTTGTGCAAATCTCTTGCTATAATCCGTATAGTTTTTACATAATTTGTTGGCATAAACGAACAATTAATATAGAATTTTCTACAATTTTGTTTTTTGCATTACATTTGTTGCCTAACTGTAAGTACTTTGTTGTTTCTGAATCATTTAGAATTTCAGTATGTTGTTGCCCTTCGGTACCGAAAACTAAAAAGTTTCTTCCATAAAGCGAGCATAAATAGATATCCAAGTTGTAGATAATTTTCGCAGCTACTCTTATCCGGAATACCTTGCTTTTGAGATATCTTTTTCACTTGACCATCCTAACGAAGGTTTCACAAATTTATTTTATATATTTTCGTCGATATCTTCTTCTTTTCCGCTTAACTCTTTGAGGTGCATAGGGACTCTTTTGTTGGCTATAATCGACCCCAATTTTTAGCCATTATTACGTTTTGGGGTGACTTCATACAATAGTTTAGTTTTCAGAATGTGCCTTCATCGATGTTCATGGCATGACCCCTAGGACGATTCTCCAACTCATATTTGAGTTTCCGACAAAAAGTGGTCAAATAAAAACGCAATATTATGAATGAAAAGTTAAAATTAAAGTTCACACAACTATGGGTAGCTATGAGTAGAACCCATGGTACAATCATTACAAGGTAGGCCATAGCAAACAGTTGATTACAATTTTTTTCTATTGGTTTGCTTATTCTTTCAAATCATTGTATACAATTTGTATAGGTATGTGTATTGTTTTCAAAAATATGACAAATTATTTTATACATATTAAAATTCAGTACAAATGAAAATTGTTATTACAACATTTATTGAACTGAAATTCACCAACATAATGATGAAACAAACTTTTGAACATATACAGAAACTGACTCTGTAAGGAAAACTTGACCTCCCATTCATTTTTCGCGTTTCTAGTTAATGATCCAACAAATCAAATAAACAGTACAACCTTTTGCATATTTATTTATAGTAATTCTGACAGAATAAGCAAATACACCCAGACCTTGTTTTTCACAATTTGTTCGAACCTGGCCTAACTTCTAGTTATTGTACCATGGGTAGAACCAAGGTTCATATAATGTGTGTTCGTTTACTCAAAATTTGAACAAATTGTTACTGGATGTTGTTCGTTTACTCTACAGTACAATGCAACAGACCTTAGTCGATTTGGTGAGAATATTGAATAATTAATTGATTCCAGTAGTTTTTAGCACTTTAAAATATCTATTTTAAAAGAATTTCACTTTTCAAAATTATTTTCCATGCGGAAAATTCCGCGGGAAATATTCATGATAACCCTGATAATTTAGTGGCATTTCATGGATGCGAAAAATTAACAACATTGAAATGTTCTTGCCGTCTAGGAAGAAATGCCGGTAAAGTAAGTAATTCTTTGTGATTATGTATCATGGTTTGCTCCTCTTCCTTGTTGCTATTGTAAAGACGATAGACACATTACAAAATTTATAAACAATAAAAATTGCCTCCAAAAACAATTAGCCTTGAGCTTAACATGAAATAAATTGAATTAAGTCCAGTTTGGTCTCGCATTAAATGACGGTAATCGATTCATTTAAATCTAAACATATTTACTGGTGAAACATAAAACAACAAATTTGTTGTTATCGGCCTATCAATCGACTTCTTGTTGATGTTTAACCCTGACTGACAATGGTTAAGCCAGCTGCGCATTTGATACCAGCCAAGCTAAAACCCCCATCAAGCCAAGACATTACGCATTTGTCCATTGGCCATTGTAACTTGTTGATTATTTTGTGCGTTTAATGTCCGGATAGTAAGCAATGAACTCTTTTGACATCGAGGTAAAACAAAATAAATACAGACGCAACGAACGAATTAATGAACTGCAGACAAGCCTAAAGAACAAGGCAATACAAATCTTAAGAAACGCACAACGAAAAGAAACAAAACATAAAATTGAAACAAATAAATAAACTTATCATCGCCTGATATGCAACCGAACAAACAAAAGCAACAATGAAACAACTGGCCATAATAAATGACCAGAATTTCAGTTTTCGACGACAATAATTGTCACTGATATCCACAATACAAGTGTTGACAATTGAAAAATACTAAAATTGTTTATTTAACTTTGCTTTTATTTTGCATAGTCGCGCATTTTAACCGCTTAGCCTTATGAAACAACACCACGCATTCAAAATGCGTAAATGATTAATTGTTTTTTGAAATTTAAAAACAAATCATGAAAAATAACTGTTGACAAATGCTATTGTGCATATATGTACATATGTACATAGTATGTGTGTGTGTATCCAAACCAAAAAAAAAAAAAAAAAAACGAGTATATAATCAGTAAGAAATTCAATGTATATTCCATTCTGAACATTAAAGTTGTGAAATTGGTTGAAAATGGGCCACATTAAAGTTTTAAATTAGAGCTCTAGATGAAACTTCGTCACCACATTCATATGCCAAATTATGCCACCAAACATTGGAACTACCATAGGTATACAGAATATCGTTGTATTCCCCCAAAACCACTACCAATAGAGGATTGGAAAAGTGGCTCAACAGCTTGGTCTTTAAAAAAACGAAAACAAATAAAACACTATAATTTATTGAGTTCCAACATCCTAATGTTGCTCTATGAAACAAAAACAAAATAAAACAAGTAAGCAAAGGCTATAGTCGGACGGGCCGACCATGTGATACCCTACACCACAACCTCTAGGAACTAGCTATATTCAACCGCCTTGGACGCTGAATTTCCAGGTTCGATTCCCAGGCCTGCCCACATCAAATTTTCAACGGTGGCAAAATACCCCTTAGTAATGTTGGCTATATTTCCTGAGTATTTCAGCCATGAAAAAGTCTATACATGACGCAACTAAGGACACGTCGTTCGGACTCGGCGATAAAAACTAGGTCACAGATCAATAACATAATATGAATCCATTGATATAAGAGAAGCTTCCCTTGTCCCTCCATTATTGTAACGTTGCAAATTGTACCGTTGCAATAGTGACCGCGAAAAGACCCTTATTCAAAAAATTCAAATATGTAGATCCGATACGTGTCCTCAAACTGCACTTTTCCCAAATTTTGTGTGGGAGGTACCGATACCGAAGGGACCGATATAGTCCATTTTCCAACCTGATACATGACTGAATGAAATAATACGATGTGCAAAGTTTGGACCAATCAGAAAATCCCTTTGAGAGTTATCTTGCGGACTAACCATTTTATTTAGGTTTATTGTTTGTTTTTCAGGATTTCTTGGAGCTTTTCGGCAGTAATCTGAGGAAGTATGGACATGCTATTGCAATTGTACCATCGTAAAGGGGACCGCAAGGACAATTTGCTGAAAAAAATTCAAACGATTCGAGAGGACTCTTAAATTTCACTTTTCCGAATTTTGTGCGGAACGTACCCGAAGGTGTGGACCGATATAGTCTTACCCGATTTATCGATCGATTGCTCACTTCGCCAGTTATCGTTCACACATTTTCTTCGAAAAAATTTTGAACTTTTGTGGGGGAGATGTGGACCTATAAAGCCTATATTTGAACTTAAACTAAGTTTGGGCTAAATATTATAATAATTGTTCCACAAACATCCCATACGGGACAAGGGAGACTTCTCTCATCTCCCTTGGGCAACATATTACGAAGTATAAAATTTGGTTCGAATCGGTAGATGCGTTCGAGAGTTATCGTGCGCACCAGCCACCTAGACAGTAAGAGAGACAGATGAACGGACATGGCTAAATCGAATCCAAATTGTCTGAAACGAATTTCGTCCAAACATACTTGGGGCCTAAAACCATAATTTCGATGAGACACATCATTGGTCTATTTTGTATGTATCCCCTTTACTGTAAATCCTGAGGTATAAAATAGGTGGCGAGGGGACCCCATACTGTAATAATTGTATAAAACATCCAATTGGACAACTGAACTGAAAATTTCTCTGTCATGATAGAGACAATTTGTAGCATGGGAGGAAATTGTGGTTCTCTACACAAAACCCATTATATATTAGGCAGTAGGCCTGGAGTTTGATTACAATTTATAATGGACAGACGGACAGACGGACACACATCTCAAAATCGCTTTATCTCGCCGAGATATGGAGATTGGTATACCACATTGGGGGTCTCCGACCAATATTTCGCGGTGTTACATGAATTTTTCCCAAAACAAACTTATAATACCCTTTCCACATAGTGGTTTAGGGTATAAAATCATACAAACCGACATTGCCTAATTATCACTGAAACTGACAATTCTCAAAAGCATACTATACTAATTATAATCTTCCAAAACAACCACTATGAGGTCAACCTATACTGATGCATTATCCACGCCCCTATATTAATTTTAATTTTTATACCCTCAGCATTTATGCTAACGAGGGTATACACTCATACGCGCAAAATGTGCCTCATCGAAATAATGGTTTTAGACCCCAAGTATGTTTGGACGAAATGTGTTTCAGACAATTTGGAGTCGATTTAGAAATGTCCGTCTGTCTGTCTGTCTGGCTGGTGCGCACAACTCTCGAACGGATGAACCGATGTGGTCCAAAATTTGGCTTTCGCAATATTTTCTCCAAACTTAGTTTAAGTTCGAAGATGGGTTATATCGGTCCACTCCTTCCGGCACCTCCTCCACAAAAGTTCGAAAATGTTCGGAAAATTTGCGCACACGATAACTCTTAAAGAGAGTAACCGATTTGGTCCAAACTTACCACATCGTGAAATTTCTACCAGACTTAGATGAGGTTCTAATATGGACCCAATCGGTCCACTCCTTCGGGTACCTCCCACACAAAATTTCGGGAAAGTTCAGTTTAGGACCTGTTCTCGAATCGTTGTAGCAATTTGTATTCACTGCCCCCCAGAGAAAATAGACTGAAAGGTGCAAACAACGCCTCAACCCCTATAAACAGTGTGTAGTGGTGGATGGAGCGCAAGGTAACTCTCGAACGGATCTGCCTATTCGGTCCACAATTACGCCTTCGTGAAAACTTAGTTTAAGTTCGACTCAATTACGACAGTAAAATTTTTTTTCAGGGCCAAGTCCATACTTCTTGAGAAAACAGCCCGAAAGTTGTAAAAAACGCCTATGGCACCATATGTGGTGGCTAGAGTGCTCCATTTCTTCGGGTACCGCAAAAGTTAAAAATTTTACGCTAAAATGGTGCGGACGATAACTCTTGAAGGACCGATTTGGTCCATACTTTGCTCATCTTATATTTCTACGATACATAGATCAGGTTCGAATATGGACTATATCGGTCCAGTCCTTTGGGTACCTCCCACACAAAATTTCGGAAAAGTGCAGTTTAAGACCTCCTCTCAAATTTTTTTGATTTTTGTTGTAACATCTTGTGTTCGCTGCCCCCATTACGACGGTACATTTTTTGTTCCAAAGAAAATAGCGCGAAAGCTGTAAACAACCCCATATGGCACCATGTGCAGTGGCTGGAGTGTCCGATAACTCTCGAGTGGATCAGCCGATTTGATCCAAGATTTGCCCATCGTAATATTTTGTCCACACTTAGTTTAAGTTCGAAGATGAGCCATATCGGTCTACTCATACAGTTACCTCCCCCACAAAAGTTCAAAACTTTTTGGTAAAAAATTGCGCACGATAATTCTCGAATTCAGTAACCAATTTGGTCCATACTTTGCACGTCGTAATATTTCCCCTTCGGGTACCTCCTTCCCCCCATGTCACTAAAATGGTACGCACTACATCTATTGAACGGAGCAACCGATTTGGTCCAAACTTTGGACCTCCTAATATGTTGTCCAAATGTAGTTCAAATGGTCCATATCGGTCTCCACCTTACGGTACCTCCCCCACAAAAGTTCAACATTTTTGTTTATGTGTAGTTTAGGTTCTGTTGGAAGATCCTTTGGAAAATTATACCGATGCTACTACTTGTGATCCTGTTTACAGCGATATTATCTTCTTCATGGACAAGTTCATGCTTCCTGACATACTTACTTACTTACTTAGCTGGCCCATTACAGAACATTTGTTCTATAGGCCGAACTAAGAAGAGATCTCCATTCCTCTCTATTTGTTGCTTTGCACTCTGGAATACCGCGCCTTGTCATCTCTTCATCCACTTGTTTGCGCCATCTATTCCTTGGCCTGCCAATTCTGCGTGCACCGCCATGTGGCATGTATTCATACGCCTTTTTAGCGGGTTCATCATCGCTCATTCTTATGATATGGCCTAGCCAACGCAATCGCTGCATCTCGATACGTTTAACAATATTGATGTCGTTGTATAGCAGATACAGCTCGTGGTTCATGCGACGTCGATATTCACCGTCAACGCAGATTGGTCCGTAGATCTTTCGAAGAATTTTTCTCTCAAACACACCAAGCACTGCCATGTCTGCTTGCGCAAGTACCCAGGCTTCGGAGCCATACATCAGCACGGGTAGTATCAGTGTTTTGTAGAGCGTTATTTTTGTTTGACGAGATGTGGCTTTGTTATTAAACTGCTTACTTAATCCAAAGTAGCATCTGTTGGCCAATACAATTCTTCTTTTTATTTCACAACTGATGTCGTTTGTTGTGTTGACGGAGGTGCCGAGGTAGACGAAGTCTTTTACTACCTCAATATTATAGGAACCAACTTCCACAGTCGGTCCGAGCTCAATGGACGCATTGCGCGTCGACACCATCAACTTGGTCTTCTCACCGTTTACCGCCAGACCCACTTTAGCAGATTCTCCTTCGACCTTTATAAAGGTATCAGTTACTTCTTTTACTGATCGACCCATGATGTCTATATCATCAGCATAAGCAAGTAACATGTGACTGTTGGTGTAGATTGTGCCACTTCTTTTGACGTTTGCCTCTCGTATAACCTTTTCTAGCAGGATGTTGAAGAGGTCACACGAAAGGCTGTCTCCTTGTCTGAAACCTCTTTTGGTACCAAACTCTTCGGAGAGGTTCTTTCCTATTTTAACTGAGGACCTCGTGTCAGTTAAAGTCATTTTACAAAGCCGGATGAGCTTTGCGGGAATACCAAATTCAGACATGGCTTGGAATACCTTTGAGCGCAGCGGACTGTCGAAGGCTGCTTTATAATCGACAAAAAGGTGGTAGGTGTCGATCTGCATCTCTTGGGTCTTCTCCAGGATTTGCCGCAGGGTAAATATCTGGTCAATGGTGGACTTGCCAGGTCTAAAGCCGCATTGATATGGTCCAATAATCTCGTTGACCATTGGCTTTAGTCGTTCGCACAATATCCCTGACACGATCTTGTAGGCAATAGGGAATAGACTTATGCCCCTATAGTTAGAGCATACAGTCTTATCTCCCTTCTTGTGGACGGGGCACAGGATACTCAGGTTCCAATCGTCGGGTACTCGTTCTTCCTGCCAGATGGTGCTAACTAGCTGATGAATACACCTTATCAGCGTGTCGCCTCCGGTTTTGAACAGCTCGGCTGGTAAGCCATCGGCCCCTGCTGCCTTATTATTCTTCAGCCGATTTATTGCTGTCTTTACCTCATCTTGGCTGGGCGGTATACATTCAATACCATCTTCTGGGATTGGGACTGTGGTATCTTCGTCGTCTTCGCTGCTATTGGATACCAACAGATTTGAAAAATGTTCTTTCCATATCCTGAGTACACTATCTGTATCAGTTACCAAATTACCTTGCTGGTCTCTACAGGAGGATGTGCCTGTACCAAAGCCATCAGTTTGATGCTTGACTCTTTGGTAGAATTTTCGGACTTCATTCTGGCTCCTGTACATCTCGATTTTTTCACACTCCCGCTTTTCCATCTCTCTCTTTTTCCTGCGGAAAAGACGTTTCTCCTCTCTCCTTTTCTCCCTGTATCTCTCTCGTGCGCTACGCGTTGCTACGGATTGTAAAGTAGCCTTATATGCGGAATTTTTCTCTTCGGTGGCAGCACGACACTCCTCATCATACCATGGATTCCTTGGTGGAGGTCTCTGGTATCCAAGTATGGATTATGCGGCTGTTTGCATGGAGTGGGCAATGCTTTGCCATTGCGCTGATATGTTATCGGGATGAGGAGGGCTTTGATTAAGCAATTGGGCTAGTTGAGTGGAATATGCTGTGGCTATCTGTTGTGATTGCAGCTTACCGATGTCTAACTTTCGTGTTGTGTCTGTTCGTACTTTGTTTGCTACGTTTAAGCGGGTGCGTACCTTTGCTGCAACAAGGTAGTGGTCCGAATCAATGTTTGCGCCTCGGAACGATCGTACATCCAACACGCTCGATGAATGTCTTCCATCTATCACAACATGATCAATTTGGTTTCTTGTTTTCTGATCTGGAGACAGCCAGGTGCCCTTATGAATATCGAGATGATTAAATCTGGTACTGCTAACTACCATGTTTTTTGCAGCTGCAAAGTCTATCAGTCTCATACCATTGTCAGATGTTTCACTGTGGAGACTGAATTTCCCGACTGTTGGGCCAAAGATATTCTCCTTTCCAATTTTGGCATTAAAATCGCCTAGAATGATTTTAATGTCATGGGCAGGGCAACGGTCATATGTTTCTTCTAAGCGCTCGTAAAATATATCTTTGGTCTGTTCATCCTTTTCTTCAGTGGGAGCATGAGCGCAAATAAAGCTGATGTTGAAGAATTTAGCTTTTATTCGAATTGCAGCAAGTCTTTCATTCACTGGAGTGAAGCTGGATACAAGATGTTTTAGTCTCCGACTAACTACGAATCCACAACCAAACTCATGCTTTACGTCATGGCAGCTATAATACAGTGCGTCACCTTTAGGTGTTGTTGTGACGCCTTTCCCAATCCATCGTATTTCCTGTATGGCAGTAATATCGGTCTTGTACTTTTCAAGTACGTCTGCCAATGCGAAGACTGCACCTTCTCTATAAAGAGTGCGAACATTCCAGGTGCAGATTCGCAGATCATGGTCCTTAAAACGTTTGCGGGGTTCGTCAACTTTAGAGGGGTTTGTTTTTCTTTTCTTTCGTTTTTTCATAGTAGGCTGTTTTTTCTAGGGGAGGGTTACTAACCCGACGCCCAAACCCAAGTTTTTAACGTTCTTATGGGTGAACGCGCGGCACATGTTAGCTCACTACCTTTAACGGGTGTTAAAGGCAGTTCCCCAGGTGACACCACGGGGAGGTCAGTGTCCACTTGGGATGAAAGAGGGACCAAGATAAATCCTGGGCTTTGCCATGTTAAAACCGGTCAGGACCGTTCCTTGGTATCTTCCATCCCCTACGTCACCCTCACCTGACATAGTAGTCCGAAACACCTACGGTGACCAACAGAAATGACTGACACCTATCGAAAAGAAATGACTCCAATCCCGTTCTGAAATCCAAATATATATTTTTGTCGGAAAGTTCGTATAAAATCTGAAAACCTCATACAGAATTTTTGGGATAAAGGATTTTTGTTGCGTAGCCGGTATGCGATCATATATTGTCCAAAGACGAAAGTTGCAATTCACACAGCCTGAGGGTATGTATATCTCTGTCGGAAAAGTCGACTAGTACTTCTCACACAAATTTTACAACAGTGCAGGACATCTGTGGATTGTTTTGACATTTTTCAGAATGTTTTCTTCGCGGCCTCTGTTACAATAGTACAACCGTAACTGAAAAAAAACTGAAAATATACTGAAATGTTTTGCTGATGAGCAGCATCAACACAGCAAAAAATAAAGGAAATAAAAAACCACTGTCCGATTTCACTCAGAAATTCCCATATATAAATTTTACTTGTTAATCTAAACTAATTGATCGCAAAAAATTTTTCAAATAATCTTTATTGTATATAATCTGAATTGTTTAAATGCATTGAAAGTTGTTATTTACTCGTATATGATGGAACCAGTTTTTTTTTTTTGGGAGCGCTTCCGGATATTTAAGGAGGGTATAATCACTTACTGAAACACTTTGCATATTGAATAATAAGTATGCGAACAAAATAAAAAAAAAACTGATCGACGATTTAAAATTCCTAAATATGTAATCGAACTTTCTGTAATTTTAAAAATTCATTAACACACTTTTAGTCGACACTGAGGAACAACATGTTAATTAAGTGCGATGAAAACACCAATTTGGTGAAACATATGTTTAGGATAATATTCACAGATAAATAAGTTTACATTTAAAGCATTTATTGCTATGTACTTTGCAATAACATTTGAAAAATTAAACATCTAAGAATGTTTTCAAAATTGTTTTCTCCAAAATAAAGTGCATTTTAGGTTTGCACAACAACCTGTAGTCGTTTGAGTTTTAACGGAAATATAAAAGAGTTTTAATGGAAGTGTAATAAGTTTCCTATGTTTATTTGAAGCCTTATTATAAGTTTACACTCTTCAATAATACCGGAAAACGCAGTAAATTTTCAGGCATTCCACTTCAAGGACAGAAATTGTATGTCCAGGCAATTATATCGTCGAGGGTATATTGTTGCTTTAAAGCAGCATCCGGCAAAAAGGGGCACACGTGCCCTTGATGAGAATAACACCACTCAGTCTTCGTTCAGAAGTCAATGAAGAAGGTTCTGTTGTCGATTGTTTCAATGATTTTTAATTTTAGCAATGTTTAACGCACACGCTGTTTATGGAGAGAGAGAGAGAGAGTCGTATGCGTGAGGCCGCAAACAATGCGTTTGTATTGGTGCCGATCCCAGCCAGCAATTGGGAGTGAGTTTCTCACTTCCTCTATCAGAAGTAATCGCATTCTGAACTTCTATTCTAGAAAATAGCGATCCTTTATCATTTTACAATAACAATTGCATTGTTGTCCCTTTTTGAACTTCTTGAATAACTACCTAGTGTCAGAAAAGGAGATCGAAATTCTATTATTGCTTTTTTATACTAACAATGCTACTACTTACGACTATCGCATGGGCAGACACTTTCTCTGGTCAATGCAGACACTTCGATTGTTTACGTTCATTTAAGACGTGTACAACCTTAAACTAATATAAGACTTTAGTCTATCTGGTGTTTATATGGTACGGTTGGGCAGTGGTAAGCATGTTCGCTTTGCATTCTTAAGGTCAGGGGTTTGATTCCCAGGCCAGGCAACATAACATTTTTAAAAGTACAAAAATTAATGAAGATGGCAATTTCATCTAAGGATAGTTCTTTAAAAACGTATGTAATTTGGAACATTAATTAGAATAGTAAAAAAATAAAAATTAAAAGAAAAGATAAAATGAAAAACGAAAAAAATGTTTTTTTTCGTCACAACCAATTTTATCGCTAAAAGTACTTCTAGGAAGTCTCGAAAGCGGCATTCACAAGTAGTGTCGTGGACGTGGTTCATTTCTTCCCGAACGGTGTGCCTACTTCAATTAGAATGCGAGATCGCGGATGTGTATTTCTATCGCCTGGGAGTGACTGCTTCGGGTAATGGGCGATAATAAATGCTTGCTGGGATTGTGTGTGAGAGAAATTTTTACACACATAATTACAAATGGAAGCCCCATTGCCTAGCTAGTATTGCTTTAAAGTTTAAAGGCAAACATTTTTTTGTAGATTTATTGTTATTGAAATCAGATCCTCAAAGACTGAGTTAAAAAAGCAAACCCGTTCGGCATAAAATTTCAAAAATAAAGTTTTTGGATCAATTGGAAAAAATGAGTTCAGAAACGATTTTTTTGTTTCGCCCTAATATACAAGTTCCAACTTAACAATGTAAGTCATTTGTTGTAAATATTGATTCCAAAGAAAAACCAAATTACAGCAGGCTCATTCCAGAATTTAATCTAGGTGTACTTGAGTTTTCATCAGTTGTTGTTCAGACATCTTCTTGTTGTCATAATCAGACCCATATCGAAGGTACCAAATTTTCTTAGAGATCTCCCCTATGTACGCGGAGAATATCGACAGTATCCTTTCTGTCTCGTTTAGCCGATTGATGCATGTGGTGCAGCTGAAAATGTTCGAAAAATTCTCAGATGCCTCATAGATGTTTGGTAGGATTTTTATACCCTTAGTCTCAGCCTCATCGAAATAACGGTTTTAGACCCCAAGTATGTTTGGCCGAAATTCGTTTCAGACCATTCGGAGCCGATTAAGCCATGTCCGTCCGTCTGGCTGGCTTGTTGATGCGCAGGATAATTCCGGAACGAATCAACCGATTCGAAACAAAATTTGAACTTCGTAGTATTTTGCCCAAACTTAGTTTAAGTTCGAAGATGGACCATATCTGTCCACCCGTTTTTAATTTTTTTTCAGCAGGCCTTCCTTACATTTGCACACCCGTTTCAAAAGTCGGACGATGAGGTCTCCGCATTTCAAAATGTATGTTGTTTATTCTAATTATGGTGGTGACGACGTAAATAAAGCTTCTCAAATTCCCTCAGTGTAATGTTGAATTACATTTCCTGAGTATTTCTGCCATGAAAAACTATACAAATGGTAATGGTGTCGTAAGACAATGGCCGATAAAAAGTAGGTCCCATATGATTGAGCCAGTATGGATCGGCAGGCACTCATGATATAAGGGACGTGTTCCTTGTCCCTTTGGAATGTTAGGAGAAAAACACGTTTCAATTTGCCGTTTCAAATTTGACTTCCAAACATAAAAAAGATTAATACACAAAAAAATAAAATAACTACTTGGACGATATTTTGTAAAGAGCTAGCCAGATATCAGTGATAAATTTCGGTGCAATTTGGTGCTTCATAAACTCAAAAAAATTTTTTTTTGCTGATTTATGCCAAACTCTTAGAAAATAGGCTTTCACGGTGTGCCTTAACCAAATTTAAATGGAAGGTGCTTACACCTGGGAAGTTTTTGAAGATTCTGAGACTACAATGTTCATAGATGAGAAATATCAAGAAACAAAAAAAAAAAAAAAATCACCGGAGGAATTTTCAAATAAATCGCGATTTAAATTCACATTTTTAGGGGTTCTTTAGGTTTTCACGATTTTGCTTGGAAACCGCGAGCCCTATGTAAATGGACCTAAAAAAATGTTGTAGCTGTGAAAATTCTCCACAAGATCGACCTTTATGATATTTTCGTAGGTTTTACCGTTTTTATACCCTCAGCCTTTAGGCTAAAGAGGGTATTTACACTTTGATACGACCAAAAATATGCCTCATCGAAATAATGGTTTTAGACCCCAAGTATGTTTATACGATATCCGTTTCAGAAAATTTTGAGTAGATCTAGCAATGTCCGTCCGTCTGTCTGTTCGTCTGTCTGTCTGGCTGGTGCGCACGATAACTCTCGAACGGATCAATCGATTCGGTTCAAATTTTGAGTATCGAAATATTTTGTCCAGATTCGATTTAGGTTCGAAGATGGGCCATATAGGTCCACTCTTTCAGGTACCTCCCCCACAAATGTTAAAAAATTGTCGCAAAACTTGTGCGCACGATAACTCTTGTAGGGAATAACCGATTTGGTCCATGCTTTGCACATCGTGACATTTCTACCGGACATAGACGAGGTTCCAATATGGACTCAATCGGTCCACTCCTTCGGGTACCTCCCACACAAAATTTCGGAAAAGTTCAGTTTAGGACCTGGTCTCGAATCGCTTTGATTTTTGCTTAGTCAAGTTGTATTAAATTTGGTTTTCGTAATATTTTGTCCAAACTTAGTTCAAGTTCAAAGATGGATTATATTGGTCCACTCCTTCCGGTACCTCCCCCACAAAAGTTCGAAAATGTTCGGAAAATTTGTGCGTGCAATAACTCTTGAAGGAAGTAACCGATTTGGTCCATACATTGCACATTATGAAATTTCTACCAGACTTAGATGAGGTTCCAATATGGACTCAATCGGTAAACTCCTTCGAGTACCTCCCACACAAAATTTCGGAAAAGTTCAGTTTAGGACCTGCTCTCGAATCGCCTTGGTTTTTGTTGTAACATTTTGTATTCACTGTCCCCTATAAGAAGGTACAAGTTTCCTCAGGGGCAAGTCCATACTTCCTGAAAAAATAGCCTGAAAGTTGAAAAACAAACCCTATGACACCATGTTTATGGGTGGAAGCGCAAGATAATTCTCGAACGGAAATGCCGATTCCGGCCAAAATTTGGCCTTCGTAATATTGTTTCCAAACTTAGTTTAAGTTCGTAGATAAGCCATATCGGTCCATACCTGCAGGTACCTACCCCACAAAAGTTCAAAAATATTCGGAAAAATTGTGCGCACGATAACTCTTGATGGGAGTGACCGATTTGGTCCATACTTTACACATTCTCATAATATCTACCAGATATAGATCAGGTTCGAATATGGAATGGACAAATATCCACTCCATCCCGTACCTCCCACACAAAATTTTGGATAAGTTCACTTTAAGACCTGCTATTAAATCACTTTGATTTTTGTTAAAGCAACTTACATTCGCTGCCTCAATTACGATGGTAAAAGTTGTTTCAGGGGCAAGTCCATACTTCTTGAGAAAACAGTCCGAAGAATGTAATGTAAAAACCCCCTATGGCCCCCATGGTCTATGTCGGTCCATTCCTTTAAGAACCTTTTTCGCAAAATTTTTGAACTTTAATCCTAATCAACATTTTTGTCGGTTCATACGACCAAAATTTTGAAACCCCCTAAATACATAAGTTTTTTTTTGTGAAAAAAGTGTTTCAATTTGCACAGGCTGAGGGTATATCTCTGTCGCAAAGCCGACTGATACTTTTTAACTTGTTGAGATATAGAAGTTCAAATTGAGACAATGCACTGTCTGTATAGCCTCCTTATAAAACAATGTCATTACTGCAATTTCCCAAATTAAACTTATATATCTTGAAAATGGTACAACCTAGGAAAAAATAAATCATCCAATCTTGAAGAGAATTTTCACAGCTTCATTATTTTCTTTAGTCCCATTTTGATATGACTTGCGGTTTCCAAGCAAAATTTTGAAGACTTAAGATAAAAACCTAAAAATTTAACTGAACAGATATAGAGGTTCAGTTAAATTTTTAAAAAAATTTTAAAACCTACGAAAAAACCTAAAAGTCAGTCTTGTATAGAATTTTCACAGCTACAACATTTTCTTTACACTCATTTCGATACGACTTGCGGTTTCCAAGCAAAATCGTAAAAACCTAAAAAACCCCTAAAATTGTGAATTTTGATCGCGATTTATTTAAAAATCCCTCTGGCGATTTTTTTCTGTTTTTTTTTTCTTATCTATGAACATTGTTGTTTCAGAATCCCCGAAATCTTCCCATGTGTAAGCGGTTTTCATCAAAATTTAGTTAAGGCGCACTGAGCATGACATTGTTTTATAAGGAGGCGATACAGTCAGTGCATTGTCTAAATTTGAACTTCTATATCTCAAAAACGGTAAAACCTACGAAAATATCATAGAGGCCAATCTTATGGAGAATTTTCACAGCTACAATATTTTCTTTAGGCCCATTTACATAGGAGTCGCGGTTTCCAAGCAAAATCGTGAAAATCTAAAGAACCCCTAACTGTAACTCGTTGAGTTTTGCTAACACAAAAAACTCTTTTTTTAAGTTATGCCACTCTTCGAGTAAATGAGCGATATGTATGTATTTCTTCAATCAGTCAAATACATACGTATATATGTACATCTCGTTGGTCGGAATCAATTATAATATTTTATACCTTATTCATATTTATTAGAATAAATCGGGACGGCGCGAACGCCATTCCCGGCTATCAAAAATTACACGCACGAGTTATTCACATTAGGAATAATCGCAGAGGTCAACTCCATCGAAAGTGCAATGACAAAGTCTCACTCTGGGGGAACCGCCTTCATGATCACGGTAACCCCTACGCCAGGTAAGTATGCTTTTGCCATCACTCTTTGAACATCTTTAGTAGCCGGAATCATCTACTAAATGAGAAGTATTGTCGCTATTACAAAAATGTTTAAATGTTAAAGTGTCGTTGAAATCAGAAATAGGCAAGGAAATGGAAGGTTCTTTAAAATGTATTTGCTATGATATGGGGGTTAGTTTTCTTCTGTGTTCCTCTTTGTCATCTAAACAGATAAAATAAAAAATAAAAGAAAATAATAAAGTGTGTAATTATATTCAGACAACATACATATTTAAAAATTCCCACCCCATTTCTTCACAAAATATTGTAGGCAAGACATTTTCACTGCTTCTACCTGACCGTAGTCAATATGTATTCAACCCCTATGATTTTAGCTTACTTTCAACATTATTTTGAATTTTCCATGGGCTCGGTTTGTAATGAAACGAAGAATGTTTAATTTCAACGAAAATACAGTTTTAAGAATTTTTGTAATAGAGGAAATAATTCTCATTGGCTCTGTGATTCCAGCTACTAAAGATGTTCAAATTGTGCTGGCAAAAGCATACTTACCTGGCGTAGGGGTTACCGTGATCATGAAGGCGGTTCCCCCAGAGTGAGACTTGGTCATTGCACTTCCGATTGAGTTGACCTCTGCGATTATTCCTAATGTGAATAACTCGTGCGTGTAATTTTTGGTAGCCGGGAATGGCGTACGCGCCGTCCCGACATTTATTAATACATTTCAATACGTTTGTATAATTAGTGTTCTACGAATGTTAGAAAAAACACATATTTGGAGAATGGTATTGCAGTCGTTTCGTTTTCTAGATGTTGCATACTGTAAGGATGTATTTAAAATCCCATGAACTGGAAGGCTTATTTAGGAAAATGGATATACATATCTCTGTATATTAGGGTTATGACTTTTTTACAACCTCGTATACATGTATCATATTTTACTGAGTTTTTATCTAAGATTAGATAAAATCTTACTTATAAATAGATTCGATTAAAAAGATGAAGCACAAAGTCATTTGAAAAATTTTCTATATGAGATTTGACTAGCGTTTGAAGTCACTATAAGCAAAACTATGGATCCACACGGAATAACCGAACTGGCATAACCTTTTGTTATACCCTACACCACAATGTGGAAAGGGTATTTATTATAAGTTTGTTTTTCGAAAAATTCATGTAACACACCGAAATATTCGTCGTAGACCCCCATGTGGTATACTAATATTCATATCTCGACGAGATAAATGTGTGTCCGTCCATTAAAAAGTGTGCGCACGCTACAGGCCGTAGTTATGAAGGTGGGGTTCAGACCAGAATAGTATATAGTTTTTGTCGATTATCGTGAAATATTTAGGGGGTCAAGCGGACCAAAAACAAAATTTGTATCCAATTTTGTAGTGGCTTTGTAGGTCGCAATGGTAGTCTGATCGGCGCAAAATGTAAGGTTTGGGTTTACGACAGAAAAGTAGATTGTAATTTAACGTGACAATCAGATAATATTTAGTGGATTAAGTTGACCAGAACTTTTGTGTGAAAATTGGTAAAGTTGATAGTGAAATGACTATATCTTTATTCCTGGAACTTATGACAAAAAAATGTTAGTTAAATTTAGATGAGGCATGCTTTACCTTTCCATTGATGCTAATTATGTTGATGTATGTGGTCAGATAACAGAGTTACAGCCTAGTATATGCAGGGATCCCTCAGTTTTAATTGTGGGTAGTGTAACCTTAATCACGCTATATACCGCAGTTATAGTACACTACTGACAAATGTTTGCACGAGGTAATAGTTTTGGTCAATAATAGTGCCAATAATGGTTGATAATGCTCGGGTAGTATTTAGCGTGTAAAATTGACTATAACTTTGGTGGGAAAAACTCTAAAAATGTGAAATTTGAACGCGATTTATTTTAAAATTCCTCCAGCGATTTTTTCTTGTTTTTGATTTTTTTCATCTATGAACATTGCTGTTTCAGAATCCGCAAAAATGTCCGAGGTGTAAGCGGTTTTTATTTAAAGTTAGTTAAGGCGCACTGTACATGACACTATTTTATAAGGAGGCGATACAGTTAGTGCATTGTCCAAATTTGTCATAAAGGTCAATCTTGTAGAGAATTTTCCCATTTCGATAGGACTGGCGGTTTCCCAGCAAAATCGTGAAAACCTAAAAATCGATACGGCGATTTTTTTCGATTTTTTTATTTTTCTCCTTTATGAACTTGTAGTTTCAGAATCCGCAAAAACTTCCCAGGTGTAAGCTCATTTCATTTAAAGTTGGTCAAAGCGCGCCGTGCGCTAACTTTCTAATTTAAAATGACTAATTTACTAGCGATTTTTAATGTTAAAGTATCGTACTACTGGTTATGTTCTTAATGTTATGGCCAGCGGTAATATGCACTCTCGAGGTGATCGAAGGTTATATACATAATTGGTCTTGTAAGATCCGCTGCAGGTCGCGATCGGCACATTGGTTGAGTGAGTCTTCACGTAGCATTACTTGTTGCGTTATATCTGCTAGTCCATAGTGCTCTAATCGAGAATTTTCTGAGTATTTCAGCCATGAATAACCCTACAATGATGTCGTATGGCACGCCGTTCGGACTCGGGGATAAAAAGTAGACCCTATGATAGCCAATATAAATCGGCGTGCACTCATTGGTATGAACGTCGTATTCCTTGTAGGGATAGGCAAGTCAACTTTCGATTAGTCGACTTTTTGGTTTGAAAAGTCTAAAAATCGAAGTCGACCTTTGGTTATGAAGAAATCGAAAAGTCGACGTTTTTGTTAAAGGTGAAAATCGAATGATCGAAAAGTCGACTTTCCCGTTGAAGGTAAAAATCGAAAGTTCGAATAGTCGATTTTTAAAATCGATTACGTATCCCTAGTTCCTTGTGCCGTTGCGGATGTTGTGAGAATATATGTATGTCTGTATGCTGTTAGTCGGACTCAATTATAACCTTGTTTACCTTATTCAAATTTATTAAAATAAATCGGGTCGGCGCGCACGCCATTCCCGGCTACCAAAAATTACACGCACGAGTTATTCACATTAGGAATAATCGCAGAGGCCAACTCCATCGAAAGTGCAATGACAAAGTCTCACTCTGGGGGAACCGCCTTCATGATCACGGTAACCCCTACGCCAGGTAAGTATGCTTTTGCCAGCACTCTTTGAACATCTTTAGTAGCTGAAATCATCAACTAAATGAGAATTATTGTCGATATTACAACAATGTTTAAAGTTGTAGAGTCGTTGAATCAAAAGTAGCCATGGAATTGAGAGATATTGTTAAAATGTATTTGCTATGATACGGGGGTTAGTTTTCTTCTGTGATTCCTCTTAATAGTTTCGACAGATAAAATAAAAAATAAACTGTGTATAACAAAGTGTGTCATTGCATTCAGGCAACATATTTACAAAGTCCCACCCCATTTCTTCACAAAATATTGTAGGCAAGATATTTTCAATGCTTCTACCTGACCGTAGTCAATATGAATTCAACCCCTAAGATTCTAGCTTACTTTCAACATTATTTCGAGTTTTCCATGGGCTCGGTTTGTTTTAATGAAACATAGAATGTTTAATTTCAACGAAAATACAATTTTAAGAATTTTTGTAATAGAGAAAATAATTCTCATTGGCTTTGTGATTCCAGCTACTAAAGATGTTCAAAGAGTGCTGGCAAAAGCATACTTACCTGGCGTAGGGGTTACCGTGATCATGAAGGCGGTTCCCCCAGAGTGAGGCTTGGTCATTGCACTTCCGATTGAGTTGACCTCTGCGATTATTCCTAATGTGAATAACTCGTGCGTGTAATTTTTGTTAGCCGGGAATGGCGTACGCGCCGTCCCGACATTTATTAATACATTTAATTACATTGTTATTTACCATATAAGTTATTTATTTATCTTATTTATATTTATACAAACGTCACGTGTTATCCGTAGAGAGAGTACCTATAATATTCAACAATTCAATCGGCTGGTAAGGTTATGGCAACGGTTTTTTGGGACTTCAAAGGTATTTTATTGATTGACTATCTGCAAAAGGGTAAAACAATAAATTCAGAGTACTATTGCAACCTTTTGGATCAATTAAATGTACAAATTCGAGAAAAACGTCCTGGCTTACAACACAAAAAATTATTTTTCATCAAGACAACGCACCAGCGCACAAGAGTGTTTTAACAATGGCTAAAATCAACGAATTAAAGTACGAGTTGCTTGACTACCCACCTTATTCTCCTGATTTAGCTCCCAGTGACTTTTACTTGTTGGCAAGCGTCCCTTGCTGGCAAGCGTTTTACCTGAAATGAAGATGCAATTACAGTTGTAAACCACTATTTTAAATGCCTTGAGGAAATCAAGGAAATCAAGAGATAGAATTGCTAGAAAAGCGTTGGACTAAGTGTATTGAAGTTTCACGAGATTATATTGAAAAATAAAAATATTTTTGAAAAACTAACTATTCTTTTTCATTGATAGGCTAAGAAGTTTCCGAACCGCCCTCGTAATTAAAGCTTACTTTCAGTTCGATTTTTTTGTAATCTATACTTATAAACGAGTTCAGTAATGATGACTCACTGACTCACTTACTCACTGACTGATAATCAACGCCCAGATTAAACGGCTAAAGCTAGAATCTTGAAATTTTGGGTGAGGGTCACTCTTGGTCCGAAGGTGTCAGATAAGGCTGGATTTTTGGAAATTCGAAGTAGAACTGTACTAAAAGTACTAAAAGGTACTAAATATGGTACCCTTTGTATTAGGCAAACGCGAAGAGCTAGAATTCTGAAATTTGGAATGAGGTTCACTGATGGAGAGTTAGAAAGGTGTACCAAATGGTTTTTGGAAATTCGAACTATAAGTGTACGAAAAGTACTAAAAGTTACTAAATTTAGTACTATTTGGTATTACGTGAACGGATAGAGCTAAAATCTTGAAATTTGGAATGAAAATCAAGGTTTAGAAGATGAGTTGATATAAGGAGGTGGTTTTGAAAACGTGTACTCATGTGTACGAATAGTACTAAATTTGGTACAATTTGAATTTGGGCGAACCGATAAAGTTGGAATTCTGAAATTTGGAACTACTATTACTGTTGGAGCATAGGTTTGAGATATGGAGGTAGTTTTCGAAATTCGTACATATGGGTACGAAAGGTACTAAATAGTACCAAATAAGGTACAATTTGGATTTGGGGGAACGGATGCAGCTGGAATCCTGAAATTTAGAATAAGGATAACAGTCGGGGTGTAGGATAGAGGTATTTTGGAAATTCGTACTTTTGGGTACGAAAAGTACTAAATGGTACCAAATTTGGTACAATATGAATTTAAGTGATCGGATAGAGCTGGAATAGTGAAATTTGGAATTAAGATTACTATTGGAGTGTGGGATTGGGATACTTTTGGAAATTCGTACTTATGGCAACGAAAAGTACTAAATGGTACCAAATTTGGTACAATTAGGATTTGGGTGATCAGATACATTTGGAATCCTGAAATTCGAAATTAAGATTACTTTTGGAGTGCTGGATAGAGGTAGGTTTGGAAATTCGGACCTATGGGAACAAAAAGTACTAAATTGTACTAAATTCGGTACAATTTTGATTACGGTAATCTGATGCAGCTGTAATTCTGAAATTTGGAATTAAGATTACTGTTGGCGTGTAGGATTGAGGTAGTTGTGGTTATTCGAACTCTTGGGTACGAATAGTACTAAATAGTACCAAATTTGGTACAATTTGGATTTGGGTGAACGGATATAGCTGAAATTCCGAGATTTGGAATAAGGAGTACTATTGGAGTGTAGGATTGATAAAGTTTTGGAAATTTTTAATTATGGGTAGGAAAAGTACTAAATTTGGTACAATTTAGATTTCAATGATGGGATACATTTGGAATCGTGAAATTCGGAATTAAAATTGCTGTTGGAGTGTTGAAAGAGGGAGGTTTGCAAATTCGTACTTTAGATACGAAAAGTACTAAATGGTATCAAATTTGGTACAATTTGGACTATTGTAATCGGATGCAGCTGTAATCCCGAAATTTGGAATTAAGATTACTGTTGGCGTGTAGGATTGAGGTAATTGTAGAAATTCGTACTCATGTGTACGAAAGTACTAAATGGTACCAAATTTGGTACAGTTTGCATTTTGGTGAACGGATATAGCTGGAAACCCGAGATTTGGAATAAGGAGTACTGTTGGAGTGTAGGATTGATAAAGTTTTGGAAATTTGTAGTTATGGGTAGGAAAAGTACTAAATAGTACTAAATTTAGTACAATTTGGATTTCAGTGATAGGATACATTTGGAATCGTGAAATTCGGAATTAAAATTGATGTTGGAGTGTTGATAGAGGTAGGTTTAGAAATTCGTACTATGGATACGAATAGTACTAAATGGTACCAAATTTGGATTTGAGTTATCGGATATATCTGGAATCCTGAAATTCGGAATTAAGCTTATTGTTTGAACATAGCACTGTGGTAGTTTTGAAAATTTGTACTTATGGGTACGAAAAGTACTTAATGGTACAAAATTTGGTAAAATACCTGTTGAATTGTAGGATTGATAAAATTTTGGAAATTTTTAGTTATGGGTAGGAAAAGTACTAAATTGTACAAAATTTGGTACAATTTGGATTTGAGCGAATGGATAGAGTTGGAAACAAGAAATTTGGAATTAAGATTACTGTAGGAGTGTAGGATTGAGATATGGAAGTAGTTTTTGAAATTCGTACTTATGAGTACGAAAAGTACTAAATTTGGTACAATTTGGATTTGAGCGAACGGCTAGAGCTGGAATCTTGAAGTTTGGAATTAAGATTACTGTTGGGGTGTAGGATTGAGGAAGTTTTGGAAATTCGTACTTATATGTACGAAAACTACTAAACGGTATTTAATTTGGTACAACTTGGATTTGAGCGAACGGGTAGAGCTGGAATCAAGAAATTTGGAATTAATATTACTGTTGGAGTGTAGGATTGAGATATGAAAGAAGTTTTGGAAATTCGTACTTATGAGTACGAAAAGTACTAAATTTGGTTCAATTTGGATTTGAGCGAACGGCTAGAGCTGGAATCTTGAAGTTTGGAATTAAGATTACTGTTGGGATGTAGGATTGAGGAAGTTTTTGAAATTCGTACTTATATGTACGAAAAGTACTAAACGGTAGTATATTTGGCACAACTTGGATTTGAGCGAACGGTTAGAGCTGGAATCTTGATTTTGGAGTTAATATTACTGTTGGGGTTAGTTTTAGAAATGCGTACTTAGTTTTGGAATTGCGTACTTATGCTTACAAAAAGTACTACATTTTGTACAATTAGGATTTGGGTGAAATTATAGCGCTCGAATCCTAAAATGTGGAATTAGGTACACTTAGGGGTACGAAATGGTTCCATGTATGGTACAATTTTGTATTGGATGAACGGATAGATTTGGATTCGTGAGATTTGGAATTAAGATTACTGTTACCATTTGCTTATAACGTCCGATTTAAGAAATATGTGCCATAAATATACGAAAAGTTGTCAATGACACAGGATTTGGTACAATTTGTTATTGTGTAAAGGGAATTTTGAAATAATAGGAGGAGGTTCGTATTTATGTATTTACATGTAAAGTACTAAATAGTTCTATAATTGGGGGAACAGATAGAGCTAGAAATGAGGATGGCGGTTGTTGGGTTAGGCCGTATTTGCGCTGAGAACCTCAATTAAAATATCTCAAAAAATGTGGATTGCTCTTGATGTGTAGGCGTGACGAAAATCGAACTAAAGTGGTACGTATTAGTACACAAAATGTTTCCACCATTCTATATTATATATTGTTTATTTGTTTTGTATATTTAACGCATACGAAGTAGCGGGCACTTTGCTAGTGTCTTATAAAGAAAGCGAATAATCATCTTTAAATTTAAAACAATTAGCACCGTGTTCCAGTGACCGCCCATGACGCAAATTACTAATTAAAAAGAATTTAAAATATTCCTTTAGGAATGAGCGATTAAGAGATAAAGATATTGATTTTGGTATTGAATAATTTGAGATGCAGTTGTTATTTTAAGTTAAATAATCTACATTTAACAAACCTTCCGAGCCTTAATTGATAACTGAGGATACATAACAGTCAGGTTGCGGAAAATTACAAATGTACACAAAATACCTAAGACGCAAATGTGCTAATAAATAAGCAAGAGAAAAGAACAAATAAATAAAGTTAACATTATCTGCTCAACAAATCAGTTAATTTCAACGAAATATTGACCACTTGATTGATGTGGGTTGTTTAGTATCAGGGAATGTTGGCCTTTTCGTTTAATTAATTTATTTGCTTTCAATTCACATTTAATTTGTTATCTTCGGGGTTATATCGTTCTGAATAAAAAAATCCAAATTTGGTTATACTTATTTGAATATATTTAGTTTATTTAAATAAATTCTATATTTGTGAAATTATATTATTCATACAATTGCCAAATTTGTAAAATTCTTTGCTGTTCTACTTGCTGCTGTAAGGTCAAAGAAAACAAAAGACTTAAGGCACAAACATTACTAATTGTATACGCAAACACTTGGTGAAAATTTATTTTTTTTTAAATTTTCTATTCTTTTATGGATCTTTAGGAAAATTAATTAACAATAAATATTTAAGAATTACAGATAATTAGAAAACGTTTACAAGTGCTTAGAAGTCAACGTTTTACTTAGTTTTACTTTACCAACAACATTCCATCACAGCCACATACAAGCATTTGTTGTCTTTGGTTTTAGCAACATGTTGCTCAACATCCAAGAATTTAATTTATTTCACTAAAAAATGTAAACAATTTCTCCATTACCTTTTTTATTTGTTTATGTCTAGCTCTTTGTCCCATCAGTCGTAACTATTACCCATTATTGGTCTCAGGCTTTATTGACTCTCGAAAACTTAGATGAGAGCTTTTTTTAGAGATGTTTATTCTTTCAATTGTGAGAAAACCCGGATTGATGTACTCGCTCTTTTGTTTGTTGTCCGGCTGTCTCGCTTTGAATGAAAATACAATAATCGCTTTACTGACTTGACTTTGTGTTTGTGTGTTGTTTTTTTGTTTTGTTTTATTTTCAATCGATGTTTGCTGACTCTGTAAGTTGGAGTACGATTTTCATTACTTAACGTAGGGGGAAAAAGACTTGGAGTTGAATCGTTTGCATTTAGCAAAATCAGTGTGACTCGTGTCTTCAACGTGTTTTGTCACGCTACAGCGTATGCGCGCGTAAATTTTTCGAGAAATTTATAAACAAATTGCCAAGAGAATTGTGTTTGTGAAGAAAATTGTAAGAATCAATCCATGGAATATTGTTAATAATTAAGAATATTACAAACAAAATAGTTGGAACAAAATGAAATAAAAGAAATTGTAATAAAATATGAATAATTTTTTGGAAGACAGTGTTGTGTGTGAAAATGAACAAAATGTAGAGCATAAATACACAAAATGTATACAAATGGAATATCATCACGATTTTGGAATAAAATGTGTTATTAACTGCCTGGAATTGTATTCATCACGAACCAATATTCAACTGGATTATGTATTAATATTAAGAAAATTGCCGAAATTAAAATACACTTCATATGAAATTTCAATTAAAAGTGTATAAAGGAAAAAGGGCATTTGTTCTCATTACTGCAGCAGACCGGGAGAATCTTCAAATTGCAATGATCTATTCAGTTGGACTTGTCAAAATTTATAATATTTTACATGTTGAAATTGTTGTTGTTTCCATGGTTTTTGGGAATGTACTCATCGAAATTATTATGTCCTTGCTTGTAATACCCATTAACTATATTTGATTTAATTTAATTTTGCTGCTAATGATAAATTAGAAAAATACACATTTTCTGAAGAAGTTATAAGGATACATTTACCAAGGGATTCCCATTTCATTGTTATCGATCCGAATGCGGACTCTAATCTGGACTTAGATGATCTATTGTCAACTTTTGAAGGACGTACAATCTTGATGTTCAATTTGAACGGAACACGGTATACCCTGCAAATGTTTGCTTGTGCATTAGCAGATGAACTAATATGATTTAATCGGCGTCAACTAGATGGGAGGGGAACTAGAAAAATGAAAACGCGAATATTTACCATCAAACCAATTATTGAAGCACTTTTTCTACTCCGATGGAGACACCTCCAAAACATAGTTTTTGAGGTGTCAACAGTATCTTCTGGTGACGAAAATCGTTGACCACGCCTTTTTTTATGATGTTCGGGAATCAAATGAAGCCATTGGGCTCCAAATTTATTCTCTTGTTAGTTTTCAGAATTTCTCAAGAGAATTCAGGAAAACAAATTGTAGTGTACCACTCAGAATTAACCTTCTATGTTCCTCAAGACGTATAGTAGCCACATGGTCAATTAAGACGAAGAAACAGGCGACCATTTGCTTCGAAGTGATTTTTCCGTAAACAACTTTCGTTTGGGTTTGGCTCGGCTTCGAAAACCCCCACGGTGAATTGTTGTTTTGTTTCTGGCTCATACGCATAGATCCAACATTCGTTGTCTGCGACGATCTTCAAAACGTCGTTGGAAGCACCTCGATCGTATTTATTCACAATTTCTTTGCACCAATCGACAAGAGCCTTTTTTGAGCAATTTGCAAATTGTGCTGGATCTCATGAGATAACCCCATATTTGCTAACATGTATTCATGCAGTATTAAATGTTAGTTGGTGGAAGAAATACCCAAGGATGCTTCTTTCCAATGGTAAATAACATGACGATCTTCCATTATGCGTTAATTTTTAATTTTTCACGACCTTCGTTTTTTAGCGATTGTCGACCACGTTTGAATTCATTAAACCAGATTCTGATTCATAGTGCTATAGGATGGTCCTTTATCCACATATAAATATTTAATTTGATCGATGCATTCTTGCCGTGATTATCCACGTCGAAAGGTTTGAAAAATTACCCGAAATGAAAATATTTCATACTACTTTTGGACATTTTGCTTCCTAAAAGTCATATTTGGTCTAGTAAGTATGTTAATTAAATTCATTATTTATGTTTGAGGGAACAATTGTATATAATTAACTAGCCGACCTGGTTCGCGTTGCTGGCCCTTGAAACAGTTTTATGTTTTCTTAAGTCAATTATATTTTTATTGCATCGCTAATTAGTCGGGATCTGCAAGTGACTATAATTAAAAAATCGTCAAAAAATGTTGGTGTCGATATGTAATTTTAACATACTGCCAAATAACTGATGAATTCGCAATTTTGATCGGATCGTCACCAAATTTTGGGTGTTGATGAGGGTCCCGGAGGGGAAGAAGCCTATTGATTTTGGTGATGGTCGGATAATATTTAGGGGTCGGAATGGGCAAAAAACTTATTTGGGAAAAATTTCAAATTTTTTTTTCCAAAGCAAATATCTCAGCTTCCATAAGGGGTATACCAAATGTAAAACCTGCTAATAAAAGCACAAAATATCACCTTTCTAACGATTGTCGTAGGTGGTCAAACAACGAAGATATCGCAATAGCCGCTAATTAAACCCAACTTTTATTTTTTGCGATTTTAGTTATAATGTCATACATCACAGCTTTGGTTGGCGATTTTCCAAAAGGAAAATCTGGCTATGAAAGTAAAAAATCCCATCTTTACATTGATGCAAAGTAGGTTGGCGTAGGTGGCCAAACAACGGAGATATCGCAATAGTCGGTAATACATCCCATTTTTTCATTTTTTTGTAATCACGCTACAGGTCGCAATTTTGATCGGATCGTCACGAAATTTTGGGGTTATTGGGGGTCCTACAGAGGAAGAAGCCTATTGATTTTGGTAATGGTCGGATAATATTCAGGGGTCGGAATGGCCAAAAAAACTTATTTGGAGATAAAGTCAACGTTTTATTTCAAAGCAAATATCTCCGCTTCTAAAAGGGGTATATCAAAGCAAAACCTGCTAATGAAAGTAGAAAATATCACCTTTGCAACGTAGGTTGTCGTAGGTGGTCAAACAACGAAGATATCGCAATATTCGCTAAAGCAACCCAACTTTTGATTTTTGCGGTTTTAATTATAATGACGAATATGAGTGCTTTGGATGGGGAACTTCCAAAAAAAGCCTGACTAAAAGTAGAATACCCCACCTTTACAATAATGCAAAGTAGATTGGCATTGGTGGCCAATTAACGGAGATGTAGTAATAGTCGGTAATACATCCCATTTTTCAATTTTTTTAATCGCGCTTCAGGTGGCAATTATGATCGGATAGTCACGAAATTTTGGGAGTTTATGGGGGTCCCACAGAGGAAGAAGACTATTGATTTTAATGATGGTCGGATAATATTCAGGGTTCGGAATGGGCAAAAACTTATTTTGAGAAATGTAAACTTTTTATTTCAAAGCCAATATCTCTGTTTCTTTAAGAGGTATATCAAAGCAAAACCTGTCAAGAAAAGTATAAAATATCACCTTTGTAAAGTAGGTTTTCGTAGGTGGCCAAACAACAAAGATATCGCAATAGTCGGTAATGCATCCCATTTTCCGATTTTTTTGTAATCACGCTACAGGTCGCAATTTTGATCGGATCGTCACGAATTTTTTGGGAGTTAATGCGGGTCCCTCAGAGGAAGAAGCCTATTATTAGTTTGGGGATAGTCGAATAATATTCAGGAGTCGGAATAAGCAAAAAGCTTATGTGGAGAAAAGTCAACGTTTCTTTCTTATGCAAATATCTTCGCTTCTAGTAGGAGTATTCCAAAAGGAAAGCCCGTCAATGGAAGAAGGAAAGATCTCCTTTATATTGATACAAAGTATGATGGCGTAAGTGGGCAAACAACCGAGTTATCGCAAAAGTCAGTAATATATCCAATTTTTCCATTTTTTGTAATCACGCTACAGGTTGCAATTTTGATCGCATAGTCACGAAATTTTGGGGATAGATGGGGGCCCCACAGAGGGAGAAGTCTATTGATTTCGGTGATAGTCGGATAACATTTAGGGGTCGGAATGGGGAAAAACTCATGTGGAGGCAAATTAAAAGTTTTATTCTTTGTGAATATATCGGCTTCTAGTAAGGGTATTCCAACGGCAAAGCCTGTCAATGGAAGATGAAAATATAACATTTACATTGGTGTAAAGTAGGTTGGCGAAGGTGGTCAAACAAGAGAGGTTCCACAATAGTCGGTAATGCATCCAATTCTTCCATTTTTTGCAATCACGCTACAGGTCATAATTTTGATCGGATGGTCACGAAATTTTGGATGCTTATGGGGGTCCCAGTGAGAAAGAGGCATATTATGTTTGGTGATAGTCGGATTATATTCCCTAAAAGAGATGTTTACCAGTGAAAAGCTTATGCACAGGGGCAGTGGTGTAGGATACCACATGGTCGGCCCCGTCCCGGCTATAGGCCTTTGCTCACTTGTTTTAAATTTTTTTTTTATAAATAACGTTTGAGAGAAAGATTAAGATGCACTATGTCGCGAGTTCATATTAAATGTGGCCAAGAATAGAATAAGTTATCGTTGGTACACGTACTTATTGTTGACTTACAATCTCGAGGACAAAAAACTGCGATTATCGGCCCACGTTTTCATATAGCCTCCTCCATATTTTCGGTATTTTGAAAGTTATAGTCACAATGACCAAACAAAATGACTGAAATTCGGTGTTTAGTCTTCGGCAGAGGTATGAAACATTTCAAAATGGAATTGTGGATACAGGTCCTTTTTTGATATAGCCCCCATAGAACTGTACCTCCTGATTTTAGGTATTTTGAAGGCTGAATGAGGCTATTATCACACCGAAATTGCTGAAATTTGGCATTTAGTTTTGTTGGGGGTATAAAACTTTCCTCTTTAAATTTGACGAAATAGATCCAATATCCACCTAAAATGACTGAAATGTGGCTTTCAGTCTTCATATCTTTTTGTGGGCTTATTGAATAAATCAAAATTTGTCTTTAACGAGAATTTTCAATTAAAAACGTTGTTTTGATCTATTAATGTATAATAAATCGAATTTTGATTTTGCCTGTTCCGTGTTTTTTAATTGATATTTTTAAAAGTCTCTCGTCCAAAAGCAGGATTATTAGGTATTTTATATGCCCACAAAAATATTTGATGATCGGTCTATTTGTTTTCGAGATTTAGTGAACGCGGGAAACATTTACATAAAAAGGGAGTAACTCCCTAATGAGGTGGTCACTTCGTGTGCAAATGTGTGCAGCTGGAACCTTTATATATTTGAAGTACTCACTTTTCACAAATCAAACAACAAAAAATATCAATATACACTTTTATATAATTTTTTCCCACTCCACAAATTTTCAAATTCGGTTCACAAAACCGATGTACTAAGTACTACAGACTTGGGTAGCTGTAAACACCATATGATCACTATTTCTCAACCAAAAGTAAATCTATTTATTACATACAAGGCAACTTTAAAAATTTATTTTAGAACGATAAATTACTTCAAATATTAAAATACACTATGCAACACTGAAAATGCAAACAACTTCTAGTATGCATTTTTTGAAAGTACATACTTAGACTACAAAAACCCTAGTAGGGTTTTGTTCTGTCAGATCCAGTTCGGATTTTATGGTCTCATCTAAACCGGGCAAAATCGACACTTTTCTGCATTTATCAGGCCTATATCTCAGAAACGAATAGGAATTTGGCCTTGCTGTCTTTAGCAATATTGTAGCCATAAACTAGTGAACTTATCTTTTGAAAAAACCACACAAGAAAAACTCCATCTAGGGCATCAAAATCTATAAAATATAGAACATTTTACATAATTGCTGAAATTCTGGTCAGTATTGGCTAAACTATTGGTAGTTGAACCAAGTAACCATTTGCAAAAATCTTACAAATAAAGTTCTCAACAATTCTTTAGAACATTCTCCTGCTTACTTCATGTTGTTTCAGCGGTATTTTGCATCATTTCTTTTACAGCACGTATTTCAAACACAGTTCCCACCAAGAGTTTATTATTGCAATTCGGATTTCACTACATTATTGACATTTTTATTAAATCGCCGTTGAAAAATGTACTGAAAACAACGGCATAGAGGCATTTTGCAACATTGACATGTTCTGAAGAGTTGTGTATTACATTCCAGGGAATATTTTTCCAAAAGAAAATATTCAAACAAAGTTAACGGTTTTGGAGGTACGGTGCGAAATGTATAAAAATTGTGGATTTTTTGCATATATTTTGAAAATTGGGGCAATAAATGTAGTTTTTCGAGTTCATTATTTCTTCAAATATTTTATACTTGTCCTTATCTACAAATGTGCTTCAGAGGTCAAAAGAAGCTTCGCATTGGTTTCAGAGATATAGCCCCGAATTTCTTTAAAAACTCAATATTTAACTATGTTTAGATGGGGCCATAAAATCCGAGCTGGATCTGACACAACAAAACCCAACTAGGGTTTCTTGTCGTTTGGGTCTGTACTTTCAAAAAAATCTTCTGCTCGAATTGTTTGCACAAGATGAACTTAAAAAATTTGCACAGTGATATTAGAGCATAATAAAAGTTATAATTTTAGTAAAATAACGACAATAATGCATATTTCCAACAATAATCGGATTTGAACCTTCACATGAACAAAACTACTTGACAAATCAATACCACAATTCAAATTCCTTCAAATTGAAATGTTTAGTATCATTTCTCATTAATAAATTTGTATTCCGAAGTATTTGGTATTGACCATTTTTGGCCACGGTCGTGACACTGTGCGATGTACCTAAGTTGTACCAATATTAGTCACTTCTTTCGATTATCGTGACCCCTACCATTTATGTTGATCAACGTAGGATTTTTAAGGTTTGGACCATTATATCTGCAAGCATTGAATCAATATGATCCGAGACATGTCCCTAGTATAAGGACAGTATAAGGAATCATTTAAGCGTTGGGTGGCTTATTCGAGACTTTATGGTGGGAAGATTTTAGGACACAATTTTTTTTGTTCATTAAAGAAAGCTACAAAATTTTTTAGTAGATCTTTCTTTCATCTGGAAGGGCACATCGTTTTGTTGAGAAATATTGCATAACATTCTGACTAATTGTCGCCTATGAAACACTGTTTTAAACAAAATATAAGAAGATCGGTTTTACAATTAACGTATATTTAATATACACTGTTTATTTTAATGACACTATATTGGTATCACGCCATTGAGCCTAATGTAGAATCTAGCAGTTCCCTGATTTCTTGAAAGAATTTTTATTTGGCTTTGTAGATTACAATGATTTTCAGATATTGTTGCTAGCTGATTTTCAGTATTTTTTTTATAATTAAGATATTGCTTATCTCATTTTGGACTTATTAAATTTATACTTATTGATAATTAAAAGTACAATTAATATTGTACATATTGATCAATAATACATTTTATTAGCATCATTACAAAATTAGTTCACTTTACTAATCATTTAAATTGAAATTTTAACAGGGTACAAAGTGAAACAAAAACGTTTTTGAGTTCCCTTACAAAATTGTTACACTTTGAATTTTATTACTTGATTTGCAGGATTGCATTTGGAAAAAAAAAAAACAAATGCAAATGTTTAACCTTTGCTGTTTTCTTCTTTATTACCTAGGGCCATTGACCACAAACACATGCCTACCTTTTCAGCTCATAATTATTAGAAAGAATTAAATTATTTTAAGATTCTTTGTAAATCATTCACATGCTGCAAACACCCAAGATAGCTTATCACCGTCACGAGTTGATGGACTTCCCCACGTCATTATAATGTATGCCGGTGAGCAATTGCAGCACCCTTTTTGCGTTTGGTTTTATTTTTAGTTATCGCAAACATGCCTTGTGACACTTTTTCATTTGGCGTGTTTATCAAAACAAATTGATCTTCAAATTTACGATTTATCTTTGAGACATGTGGTTGCAAATAAAACCCATAAGCGAAAAAAGTCAAAAAGGCGAACAAATGAAAGTCGTAAAATAAATGCATGAAATGAAGTCATTGAAGCAAATTAGTTTTTTTTTTGATATTTAAGTAATAGTTGGTTTCCCCAGAAACAAAGTAAAATGTCAGTCTAGGTTTTAAGGTTACAAATAAAATTTCAACGTTATTATACATATGTGCTAGCGATATGGAGGGTGATGCGACTTCGCCTTTGCGCTCTACACTATGTAAATGTTCATATGCAGACAACGTTTGTATATGACATATGTATATATGTATACTAGGGTTACGACATTTTTACAACCTCGTATCCCTGCATCATATTTTGATGAGTTTTTACCTAAGATTACATAAAATCTTAGTTTAAGACAATTCGCTTTAAGCTGATATATAACTGAAATTAAGCCTTGGAACCACGCAACATAATCAAAATGGCATAACATTTTGTTTCTCACTAAATTAATCATCATATTATTACTTATATCATTTTATATCATATATAATTTCCTATATCATATCAATTAAAAATTATTTGAGCGGGACCTTTTTAAATATTTAAATGAAATAAAAGTTATCATTGTCAATAATAGGCAAAAGGTCGTTCATTCATTCGTGCAACTTTTTTAATTTTTTTTAATTTTTTTTTTCATTTCATAGTATTTTTTCAAAAGTTCATTCTTTTCAGCTATAGGAAATCATTTTTGATAAAAAAGGTCAAGGTAACCCTAATGTATACATTTATGTTTGGCAGAATCGCATAGCGTTATACTTTGCAAATATTTGGTTTGTAATTTTGAATTACGCCTTTTTTTGTTAGCACATATACAACGTTTGCTTATTTTTCTGTAATTTGTACACATATTTTTATACCCTACATCACTATGTGGGGAGGGTATTATAACTTGTTTTTGCCCAAAAAGTTTGTAACGCATCGAAATAATGGTCGTAGACCCATACTCATATATACCAAAATGAATGTCTCGACGAGCTGAGTCGATCTGGCTATGTGTGTCCGTCCGTCAGTCCGTCCGTCCGTCCGTCTGTCCATATAAACCTTGTAATCACGCTACAGGTCGCAATTTTGATCGGATCGTCACGAAATTTTGGGTGTTGATGAGGGTCCCGGAGGGGAAGAAGCCTATTGATTTTGGTGATGGTCGGATAATATTCAGGGGTCGGAATGGGCAAAAAACTAATGTGGATAAAAAGACAACGTTTTTTTCCAAAGCGAATATCTCAGCTTCTATATGATGTATATCAAAAGGAATACCTGACGATAAGAGTAGAAAATATCACCTTTCTAATGATGTAAAGTAAGTTCTCGTAGGTGATCAAACAACGGAGATATTACAATAGTCGCAAATAAAACCCAAATTTTCATTCTTGCGATTTTAATTATAATGACGAATATCACAGCTTTGGTTAGGGACTTTTCAAAAGCAAAGCCTGACTATGAAAGTGGAAGATCCCATATTTACAATGATGCAAACCAGGTCGGCGTAGGTGACCAAATAACGGAGATATTGCAATAGCCGGTAATACTTCCCATTATTCCACTTTTTTGGAAATCACGCTGCAGGTCGCAGTTTTGATCGGATCGTCACGAAATTTTGGGGGTAATGGGGGTCCCGTAGGGGAAGAAGCCTATTGATTTTGGTGATGGTCGGATAATAATTAGGGGTCGGAATGAGCAAAAAAGTTATTTGGAGAAAAAGTCTACATTTTATTCCAAAGCAAATATCTCAGCGTCTATAAGGGGCGTATTAAAAGCAAGACCTGACACTAAAAGTAGAAAATATCACCTTTCTAATGATGTAAAGTAAGTTCTCGTAGGTGATCAAACAACGGAGATACTACAATAGTCGAAAATAAAACCCAAATTTTCATTCTTGCGATTTTAATTATAATGACGAATATCACAGCTTTCGTTGGTAACTTTCCAAAAGCAAAGCCTGACTATGAAAGTAGAAGATCCCATCTTTACAATGATGCAACCAAGTCGGCGTAGGTGGCCAACTAACGGAGATATCGCAATAGTCGTTAATACATCCCATTTTTTAATTTTTTTGGAAATCACGCTACAGGTCGCAATTTTGATCGGATCGTCACGAAATTTTGGGTGTTGATGGGGGTCCCGGAGGGGAAGAAGCCTATTGATTTTGGTGATGGTCGGATAATAATTAGGGGTCGGAATGAGCAAAAAAGTTATTTGGAGAAAAAGTCTACATTTTATTCCAAAGCAAATATCTCAGCGTCTATAAGGGGTATATAAAAAGCAAAACTTGGCAATGAAAGTAGAAAATATCGCTTTGAAACGATGAAACGTAGATTGTCGTAGGCGGTCATACAACGAAGATATCGCTCATACAACGAAGATATCGCAATATCGCTAATAGAACCCAACTTTTCATTTTTGGGATTTTAATAATAATGACGGATATCACACCTTTGGTTGGGGACCTTCTAAAAGCAAAGCGTGACTAAGAAAGTAGAAAATCCCATCTTTAAAATTATGCAAATAGGTTGGCGTAGGTAGTCAAATAATAGAGATATCGCAATAGTCGGTAATGTATCCATTTTTTCCTCTTTTTCTGCAATAACACTACAGGTCGAAATATTCTCAGAGAGATAGAAGCCTATTGGTGTTGGTGATGTCGATAGCAGTCAAGTACACAATTAAATATTAATTATTTTGGTTCAGTTCGCCTTAATTCATTTGGTATAAAAACCAGATAGGTGAAAACTTTCGTATCTCCCTAAGAGAATTGTTTTCTAGTGAAAAGATTATGTACAGAGGTAGTGGTGTAGGGTATCACATAGTCGGCCCAGTACCGAATATAGCCTTTTCTCACTTGTTATTTTTGCTGTGTAGGGCATATCATTGTCGATCGTGACTTTTCCATTATTTTAAGCGTATTTTTTGTTATTTTCCTCACTTGAGAAGGTGGCACACATTAAGGTCACAACATAACCGTTTTATGAGGGTCTTAAAATGTTAATGTCCAACAATGTTATGGCGAACATTATTTTACGCCTGGCATAAGATTTATGCAATTTGCAAAAAGCAAAGTTTTTATACCTTTGTTGAGTTAATTTTGTACAAACAAGCGTTAAAGACGAATGTGTAAAATATAAGCAGGAAGTAGAAAAAGAATGATGAGCATTTTTTCGCGTTATTTAAATAATTTAAAAATGTCCATGGAGTAACAAAGATGAAATATTTACTTGTCCTTCTTTGGGCATACGATCACTTTTATTACCCCTCCAATGCATGCCAAAAGTTGTGCAGAATATTCTTCTTCATCGTTAAATCGTGCAGTTAATTAAAAAAAAAAAATTATCACGTATTTTGATCATAATTTATCAAACATTAAAACGATTTAACAAAAAACAAAAAATTGCATTGGTCAAGTTTGTTGCTTAAGTCTTTTGTTTTAATAGCACCACCATGAATTGCTTGCTACGTACCTTCCTTCCCACGACTTGCCTTATTCTTTGTGTGCATAACTTGACCATTTTTCAATATGTTTGACATTAAAATGTCATGTCTTATTAGAAGCAACAACAACAACAATGGCGGACAACAAATCACAGTGATGATAAAACAATAATTAAATTTTCTAAATGCATTCTGGGCCAACAACAGCAGCTCTGAAATGCTGTTGCTTGCCAACTTTATCAAACACAAAAATTACAGCAACGTTGTTCACGCTTAACATTTCGTTCGAACAAATTTCCACCATAAACGCACATTTGTTGTTGGTAACGGTGGGGCAAGTAGTCTCTTAAAATATAGGAGGGTTGGTATGAAACAGTTAAGTGAACCTAGAATTAAAGTTAGCTGTTTTCAAATTGTGAAGAATTTCAGTGGGGGTCAGTACCTACTTTGAATAGTTGAAATTGTTGCCGTTATAAGATACAGTGTAAAGTATAGAGGAAATGTATTATTTGGAATTCTATGTTGGTAATTCCATTGAAAACTCTAAGAATAGATCTATGTTTCGATAAAAACGATACCACGCCATAAAGTGTAAGTACGTGTATTAGGGGTATGACTTTTTGAACTTATTCTCAAAAAATGATTTTCTGCAGCGGGAATGAATGAACTTTTGCCTATTAATGACTAAAATAAGTTTATTCTATTTAAGTATTAAAAAGGTAACGCACAAAAAAAAAATTGAAAAAAAGTTATTTCCTTTTGCACGAACGAATGAATGACCTTTATCCTATTATTGACTATAATAACTTTTATTCCATTTAAATATTTTAAAAGGTCCCGCACAAATCACTTTTAATTGATATGATTATTATAAAAATAATAAAATTATATATGATATAAAATGATATATATGTAACAATATGATAATAAATTTAGTGAGAAACAAAAGTTTATGCCTTTTTGGTTAAATGGCGTGGCTCCAAATCTTATTTTCAATTATATATTTGCTTACAGTGACTTCAAAAGTTTATCGAAATATGTATGTATAGCTGCTCTGAATTAAACCATCAGCGAAACGTTCGTAGCATATTGGTTGGGTTTGTGGGACTTCGCTAGAATTTACTTTTTCAATATAAACTCCTTAGGCCATGTTAGCTCGATTAATTCAATTAATTAAAAATGTTTATCATTTGTTTGGGTGGTACCCTAAGAAATGGATCGATAGGGCCCACTTTTGAACATAAACTATGTTTGGACAAAATATTTCGAGATACAAAGTTTGGAGAAAATCGGTTCCCATTTTAGCGAATATTTTTGAACTGTTGTGGGGGAGGTACCGGAAGGAGTGAACCTATAAGCATAATCTTCGAATTTCATCTAATATTCGAAGAAATATTACCATATGCAAAGTGTGGACCAACGCAGTATTCATTTCGGTAGTTTTTGTTCGCACCAGCCACTACACTTGTTGGCCGTAGGAGTTTTTTTTACAGTTTTTGGGTCACTTTCTCAAGAAGTAAGAAATTACCACTAAACAAGTAAGAAAAGCGTTAAGTTCGGCCGGGCCGAACTTTTTATACCCTCCACCACAAATTTCAGCCATTTCGGTGGATTAATGTGACCACAACCTTCAAAAAACCGAAATTCGGATGTTACCGTTCTATGGGGGCTATATGATGGCGTGGACCTATACCTACAAATTTCTGGGGAAAGTTTTATAAGCCTAAAGAAGACAAAATACCAAATTTCAGCCGTCTCGGTGTGATAATGAGGATAAAACCTTCATAAAATATCGAAAGTCGGGAGATATCGTATTATTGGGGCTATACCAACACGTGGACCTATATAAACATTTTATGGTAGAAATGTTTCTTAGCCTCTGGAAACACAAAATACAAAGTTACAACCGATTCTTTGGTCAAATGGGTGTGATATATATATTAAAATGACGCTTACTTTATATACCAAAACGTGGACCTATATAACCCAACTTTGGTAGGAATGTTTTCTGACCTCTGAAGACACAACCAATTCTGTGGTCAAATGGTTTTAATACGTTCAAAATATATTAAAATGACGCGTACTTTATATGGTGCCTTATATGGGGGCTATACCAAAACGTGGACCTATATAACCCAACTTTGGTAGGAATGTTTGTTGGCCTCTGGAGACACAAAATACCAAATTGCAACCAATTCTGTGGTCAAATGGGTGTAATACGTTCAAAATATATTAAAATGACGCGTACTTTATATGGTGCCTTATATGGGGGCTATACCAAAACGTGGACCTATATAACCCAACTTTGGTAGGAATGTTTGTTGGCCTCTGGAGACACAAAATACCAAATTGCAACCAATTCTGTGGTCAAATGGGTGTAATACATTCAAACTATATTAAAATGACGCGTAATTTATATGGGGCCTTATATGGGGGCTATACCAAAACGTGGACCTATATAACCCAACTTTGGTAGGAATGTTTTTTGGCCTCAGGAGACACAAAGTACCAAATTACAACCAATTCGGTGGTAAAATGGGACAAATATCTTAAAAATTCTTTAAAACGACGACGCGTCACGCGTCATTTTGTATGGGGGCTATACGAAATCGTGGACCTACATAGCCCGCTTTCAATACCAAAAGTCCTACGTACATATAATATATTTTCCCAAAATTTTATCAACCTACGTCAATTCGTTCGGACGCTAGAGTGATTTCCACAGACGGACAGACGGACGGACATGCCTATATCGATGTAGAATTGCATGTTGATCAAGAATATATATACATATATCTACAATGATTATTTCGAGTAGTTACAAACGTAGTATTTTGACCAAACTTAGTTTAAGTTCGAAGATGAGCCATATCGGTCCACTCCTTCAAATACCACCCGCACAAAAATTCAAAAATATTCGGAAAAATTGTGCGCACGATAACCCTTGAAGGGAAAGACCGATTCGGTCCATACTTTATACATCCTAATATATTCCAATGGAAAGCTGAGTGGGAAATATCAGTTTCGCTTTTTCTTAGAGTGTGGCCGAGCCAGCCATATTTCCTTTGAGTGATTGCAGATATTATTTCCTGTTGATTTGTTATATTCCAGACACGTTCGTTAGATATAGTTTGTGGCCACCATATTTTTAATATGTTGCGAAAACATCTGTTTATAAATACTTGAAGTTTATTGGTTATTGTGGTATTGGTAAGCCATGTCTCGGATCCATAAAGTAGCGTAGATTTCACACAAAAATTGAAGATATTAATTTTTGTTTTTAGATGTTTTCTAATACGGTTATCAACGTCCTCCGTGGCACCTCCTTTTGTTGATAAAATGTTACCAAGATATTCAAAACGGTCCATATACTGTATTGCTTCTCCATATATCATAAACGGTTTGTTATTATTGGCATTTATCCTCATAGTTATTGTTTTGCCGCAGTTTATTTTCAGACCAACTTTCAATGATTCCTGTGACAGGTTGAGTAACTTGTTTTGCATATCTGAGTATGGTGTTGTAAGTACAACAGCATCGTCTGCATACTCCAGATCCCCAAGTTTGTCGAACAAATTTCAATTTAGACCCGATGGTGTTGAGTCTAGATTTTCAAACACTGCGTCAAGAACTGTGACGAATAATAGTGGTGATAATGTGCAGCCTTGTCGCACTCCGCTGGTTGTAAAAAACGCTTCGCTGAGGACTCCTTCGAGCAACACTCTGGAAGTCGTACCATTGTACCTATTTTCTATAACTGTCACTAGTTTCTTGGGTATTCCTTTTTATAGAAGTGAGCTCCATATGTATTTTCTGTTTAGGGCATCGAACGCTTTTTCATAGTCCACAAATGCTAGATATAAACTTGCGTTATACTCTATGGATTGTTCGATGATGTATGCATGAATTCCTTGCTCTGAAACCAGCTTAGTTTTTTCGCAACAATTTTTCTAATGGTTCGGCTATTCTATTTAAAATTATATTGTTGAAAATTTGTAGTGTTGATGGCAGTAAGGATATGCCTCTCCAGTTGACACATTTTGTTCTGGTACCCTTTTTAGGAAGTTTCATAGGAAGTTTCTCTATAATTGATTCTTTCCAGTCTTGTGGGATAGTTTCCTCCTCCCATATCTGTTTGAATAACGGGTGTAGTTTTTCAGCCATTATATTGCTACAGACTTTAAAGCATTCTGCTGGAATACCGTCGTTGCCTGGGGCTTTCTCTTCTAGTGTATCAAGGGAGTTTATGTTGATATTTCATACTTTGTCTATGAACATATTTTTGGTTGTGCTATTTTTTAGTTTCTCGACATCAAAGGTTTTTCTTTGTGAGTCGACTTTCATCTTTTTCTGTTGAAATAGTTTTAGTTTTACCTCTGCTAAAACGAGATAATGGTCACTTCCGATTTCTGCACTTCTGTTGTTGCTTACATCATATTTGACCAGTATGCTACTGCTCCACTTTCTTGATATACAAATGTGGTCAATTTGGTTCTCATAATTGCCAGAGGGAGCTCTCCACGTAGTTTTATGGTTTCGCTTGTGATAGAAAAGCGAACCACCTATCTTGAGATCAAAGTTACAGCACAGTTCTATAAGTAGTTCGCCATTAATAATAATATAATAATAATTGTTCCACAAACATCCCAGATTGGACAGGGGAGACTTCTCTCATATCAATGAGTGCACCCCGATTCATATTAGCTCAATGATATGGGACCTACTGTTTATTGCCGAGTCCGAACGGCGTGTCCTAAGACACCACTTGTAGAGAAGTTTTACAAGGCAGAAATACTCAGGAAATGTCGCCAACATCAATGAGGGGGAATCGAACCCACGACCTTTAGAGTGCAAGGCGGGCGTGCATACCATTGCACCACGGTGGCACCCAGTAGTAGTTCGCCATTAGTGTTGCGATTTCTAAGTGCGTGGGTTCCTAAGACACTCTCGTACCCATCATTGTCACATCCCACTTGAGCATTAAAATCTCCGAGCAGTAGTACAACATTTTTCTTTGGTATATGGGAAAGGGATATGACTGTAAAATTACTCTTTTTCTGTTAGATTGCTTTCTTCTGTGGGACCGTAGCACTGTATTACAGTAATTATATTACACTTAGTTCTTAAGTTGGCAGTAATAATCCTTTCCGATATTGCCTTCCAGTCTACGAGGGCTTTTTGAGAATACCTTTTCAAAAATATCCCTACGCCTCTTATGTGGTTATCATCTTGGTTCGGCATTCCGGAGTAGTAGTATATCACCTTTTCTATTGCGTACCTCGCCACATCCATTCCATCTGACTTCGCTGAGAGCACATACACTGATATTCAATCGATCATATTCTTTTGACAGTTCTGCAAACTTCCCAGATTGAAAGAGCCATCTGGCATTCCATTGTGCAAATTTTATCCTTTTAACATAGCCTTTGTTCGTCATCAAATAGTTCCGATCGTTATTTGTCTTCTTTGTAAATACTCGAATCCAGATTTATTCGGCAGTCGATGGTAGATTAGACCAACGATACCTAGTTCGGTGATAGGGCTGCTATCTTGTATTTGGATTTGTTGTTTATAATTTCAGGCCTCCGAACCTGCCATAATTATGATGCTATTTCTAAACACTTCCTCTTAGAAACAGATGTTATGGTTATTCCGCCAATAATCGGACGTCAGAGCCTCTTCTGCAAAACAACAGGGTCCGCCACTGGTCGGGGAGGTTGACATTAATGTAGGAGAGGCTTTACATATGAGATATGTACGCATCACTACACCTTGGAATATTGACCATATGTTCCTCTCATTAGAATACCTCCCGCAAAAAATTTCGGATATGTTCACTTTAAGACCTACTCTCGAATCACTTTGTTTTTTGTTGAAGCAACATGCATTCGCTGCCGCAATAACGATAATGCAAATTTTTTCAGGGGCAAGTCCATACTTCTTGAAAAAAAACAGTGGCTGAAGAGCACGATAACTCTCGAACTGGTCAACCGATTTGGTCCAAAATTTGGATCTCCTAATATATTGTCCAAATTAAGTGTAACTTCTAAAATGGCATCATATGCCCTCGTCTTAAGGTACCTCCTCCACAAAAGTTCAACATTTGTGTCTAAGTGCATTTTAGTGTCTGTTCGACGATCCTTTGGAAATGTATACCGATGGTGTTCGTCGTGGTCCTGTTTATAGCGATATTATGTTTTTCGTTTACAAGTTCATGCTTCCTGGCATACTGGTCCAAATGTTATACAATGACTCACTGAAATGACTAGTGGTTGCGATATCTATTGAAAATATATAACTTCCAAAATAAGATCCACTTCCATAATGGACTATGTCGGTCCATTCCTTTAAGTATCTCTTAGGCAACACTTTTGATGCCCAAAAAGGGCTACACAATTCTGAAAAGACCCTAAATACATTCGATTTGTCCATAGATGAAAGTTTCAATTCACATAGGCTGAGAGTATATCTCTGTCTGCAAAGCCGACTGATACTTTTTTACTTGTTTTTGGTAGAGTTGTGCCAAAGAAACTACATGGAACTATATAGTTCACTTCGCAGTTCCAATGGCCCAAATTTTTTCTTTGAACAAACTGCGTATACTTAATATCAGACGTTATATTTCATGATGTTACTCATACGTTTTAGAACTAGTACAAGGAACTAGGAACTAGATTACACAACTCTAGTTTATGGAAGCACTTTAACCGACTTTTGTTTTGGTAGTATGCCAAGAACATTAATTACTACACCCACCTCGTAGCTAGGTGTGACTAGGTCATTTCTTTAGGCTTACTTTGAGTTAAAAAAAATCACTACAAGACATTTTAATTGATCGTCATAAAATTGTTGTGGATATGTACACTGATGTTTGATTTGCTAATATTTCCGAATGCGTACACACAATTAAATTAATTTTCGTTTCACTCGCAACGATTCGATTTCGATATGGCCAAGGAGGTCTTACAAAACTCTGGGACATTTTTCAATCAATTTATGGAGTAAATTTTGGCGTGTTTCATGTTTGCATTTAAGGTTTACCTAAAAATTCCTGATCCAAAAACAAAAAGACTTGGAGTCTTTTGTTTCGGCAACAATTCACTTTGTCAGTAGTAGCTGGGAGAGTTGTGTGACAAAAAATGGAAAGAAACAAACTTCAACAAATTAACCAACCAATGACAACATCATCATCAGCAACATCAACAAGTGAATACAGATTGGATTTGAGTTGACATTAATTACTGGAATGTGGTCATAAATCTTTACAATGAAATTTTATACACCAATGTACTTGTAGTACATATAACAGAAGCAACAACAACAACATCAGCAGAGACAAGGCTTATTTGATGGAGTGTAACTGTTATTGGCAGCTGCTTTGATAGAATTTCATGTTATGAAATGTTATGTAAAACAACAGCAACAACAAACAAAAAGGGTTTTAGAAGTTTATTGTTTCTTTTTGTTTTATTCCGCTTATATTGCTGTCATCGTTGATGTTGTTTTTATTGTTGCATGCAGCGATGCATTGTTTTGTTTCCACACTGTCAAATGAAATTTAATCAAATTGTCTTAGTTTTTTTGCATTATTCCCCATGGCAGGCTGGCTTACTGAGTATGTGACACGAGTTTTGTTATTGAATTTGAAACTAACGTTCAATACTAGAAACAATTTCATAACAAATATTGAACATCTAATAAAGCAATAAACATATTATAACAACATCAGCAGCAAAAAACAATAATAACACAATATGCACAATGTAACTAACAGCTAACAACGATTATTGGCCAACAAACGACAAACATTGGTGCACGTTTCTAGTTTCCAAAAGGTGTTTGTTTACTTACCTTCACACTCGGCCGAGAGCGGAATAGAGTTACATCAAATAATCACCAGACAGCCATCGATAAAATAATTGGAGGCTGGCATCTGTAAAATAATCTGTGTTTCTTCATACATTGTACATATATATGTATGTATATCTGTACAGCGTGACTATAATTTAATATTAAGTTGTTTTCCTTCTATACTTATAGTTTGCTATAAACATATCTATTGTTAAGAAGAAACGCCAGTTATGGTCGCAATATTATAAACGGTGTTCCTTATAACCACCATCGACTTTTTATTGTGTTTTAATAAAAAAATGTATTACAGATTATACATATGGAATTCCATGCGACAAGTGCAATAAATAATTAAAAATATTTTATATTACATAGAGTGTCTTTTGTCTATCCTATTAAATTAATTGTCTTATTACTTTTTTTAGAGCCGCCAGCAACATATTGATCATCGGAAGACGATAAGACGGAAAGGATTAATTGCACCTGGTTATACCATTCCTTTACACAAATACACAAAAATGGTAAGTTTTTAGTATAAAGTGTTTTTCTTAATTTAAGAAAAAAATCAAAAAAGCTTTTGACAAATAAAAATAACTTTTATTTATTACTAGCAGACCCGGGTCCGCGTTGCTAACCCGTCGCATTGCGTATGCATGCCAGTTTTTATATAGGTATATATTTTCCGGTCCATTGTCAAACCGAGTTATTCATTGAGGATTTTAAATTTATCAACAGATTTTGTCTGCTACCTTTCTTTCTCTAACGGACATTGTCGGATTTTTTTCGCCCATTGATGCTGCTTATGATTTATTATAGTCATAAAGCGATCTAATAAAAAAATAAATAAATGGTTATGTCAAATTCGTCAGCTTACTGAGACGAATATGTTTTTAGTTTTTCATGGCTGATGGACCGTTGAACTTCAGATTTAAGGAAAATTGTAAATATGTTGTTTTTATTAATAGGGGAGATACCGTGCCACCTTCGAAATTCATGCCTATATGTACCACGGCACATTTCACAAAATTTGGTGAAATTTGTCCCATGGTCGGGACTTCGGGCACCAAGAATGAACATTTGATCGGGGGCGCAACCACCGTTGTCTCGTAAATTAATTTGCAGGCCGACGCATTCATAAGTTTAGCAAATATAGCGATTATAAAACAACAGGCCCCCGAAATTCATCAACAAATAAATAGCATTTTGTACCACGGGTCATTCCTGAACATAAATTTTGTTCAATAGTTAGAAAAAATTTATTTTTTACAATATATACAGTTTACAAGATATAACATATTTAAAGAAGTAAAAAAGTATCAGTCGGCTTTGCCGACATTGATATACCCTCAGCCTATATGAATCCAAACTTTAATCTACGTTCAGAATTTTCTGGCTCTATTTGGACATTTGTACTTGCCGACAAAAATGTGGATTAGGATTATAGTTTAAAATATTGCGGAGGAGGTACTTGAAGAAATGGACCGACATAGTCCATTATTTAATCTTATTTTGGCGGTCATATCTTTTCGATTGATATTGCGCCCACTAGTCACTTTAGTGGATCATAGTATAACTTTTGGATCAGTATGCCAGGAAGCATGGACTTGTCCACGGAAAACATAATCTCACTTTAAACGGGACCACAACGAACAGCATTGGTATACATTTCCCAAGGATCTTCGAACAGACCATAAACTGCACTTAGACATAAATGTTGAACTTTTGTGGGGAAGGTACCCTAAGGAGAGTACCGATATGGACAATTTTAGAAGTTAAACTAAATTTGGACAAAATATAAGGAGATAAAAAGTTTGGACAAAATTGGTTGCCCCGTTCAATGTATATCGTGCCTACCATTTTAGTGACATTTTTTAAATATTGGGGGAAATGCAGATATTGCCAATCTTCGAACTGAAACAAAGTTTGGACAAAATATGACGAAGACAGATCCGTTCGAGAGTTATCTTGCGCTCCAACCACTACACACGGTATCATAGGGTTTATTTGCACCTTCAGACTATTTTCTCGAGAAGTATGGACTTGCCACTGAAAAACTCTTGCTGACGTAAAGGAGGCAGCGTATGCAAGTTGCTTCAAAAGAAATCAAAGTGATTCGAGAGCGGTCCTTATCCGAATTTATCCGAAATTTTGTGTGAAAGGTACCCGAAGGATGAACAAATATAGTTCATATTTAAACCTGTTTAATATCTGGTAGACATATTAGGAAGTGTAAAGTATGGACCAAATCGGTCCCTCCCTTCAAGAGTTATCGTGCGCACAATTTTTCCGAGCATTTTTGAACTTTTGTGGGGGAGGTATCTGTAGGAGTGGACCGATATGGATTATCTTCAAACCTAGACTAAGTTTGGACAAAACATTACGAAGGCCAAATTTTGGACCGAATCGGTTTCTCAGGAAGTATGGACTTGCCCCTGATGAAACTTGTACCGTTGTATGAGGAATCAAAGCGATTCAAGAGCAGGTCCTAAACTGCACTTTTCCGAAATTTTGTGTGGGAGGTACCCGAAGGAGTGGACCGATTGAGTCTATATTGGAACTTTATCTAAGTCTGGTAGAAATTTTAAAAGTATGGACCAAATCGGTTACTTCCTTTAAGAGTTATCGTGCGCACAAATTTTCCGAACATTTTCGAACTTTTGTGGGAGACGTACCGGAAGTAGTGGAACGATATAACCCGTCTTCGAACTTAAACTAAGTTTGGACAAAATATTACGAAAGCGAAATTTTTGACATAATCGGTTGATCCGCTCGAGAGTTACGGACAGACGGATCGACTCCAAATTGTCTAAAACGGATTTCGTCCAAACATACTTGGGGTCTAAAACCATTATTTCGATGAGGCACATTTTGCCCGTATGAAAGTGTATATACCCTCGTTGCTGAGGGTATAAAAAGTGAGCGTGGTCTGGTATTTTGGCTCCAAATATGTACCTAAGGTCGGAGACACAACCCTATTGTCTACCAAAATTAATGCTGAAACCGATATAATCATAAGTTTGGCATATACATATAGCGTTTGAAATAAATGCATGGGAAGGTAACCCACCTCCTCTGAAATTCATAAAGTACACATTGCCACGACAAACCTTGAGCATTTGCTGCATATTTCATGGAAATCGGTTCAGTATTTTGGAGATATAACATATTTAAAAAAGTGGACGTGGTCGGGTCTTCAGGCCCAAATAAGTACCTGGAATCTAGATTAATTCGTAAATTTTCAAACCAATATATTCGTTATTATTCCAACTGTAGCGTTTTTTTTTTTTTAAATATCAAACAAAATATTCAGCATATTTTCACCGGAACATCCCTGTACATCCCTGAAAATATCCGTAAAATCGGTTCCGTAGTTTTGTAGATGCAACATATTTTAAAAAGTCGGCGTTGTCAAGTCTTTGGGTCCCAAATAAGTACGTAATGTTGGAAAAACAACCACAATTGCCTCGCAAATTTATTTCCAATCCGATATATTCGTAATTATTGTAAATATATATATTTTTTAAAATAGGGTATAGGGGAAGTACCCGCACCTTCCGAAATTCAACAAAATAGCCTATTTTAAGTCAAACAGGCGCTGGTTTGAATCGATGTGTGAGAGCTCGCATTGTCATGATGCAGAATGATTCGTTTTTCGAATTTCTCAGGAGGCTTCAGACAAACAAATTGTAGTGTAACACTCAGAATTAACCGTCCTACATTTTTGAAGCCGTATAGTCGCCACACGGTCGCCACAGGAGACAATATGCTTCGAAGTGATTCTTACATGAACAACTTCCGTTGGATTTGGCTCGCTTTCCAAGACCTAAACGGTCGATTCCTTTTTGTTTCGGGCTCCTAAGCATAGATCCAAGATTCGTCGTCAGTTACGATATTATAAATGTCTTTTGAAACACCGCGATCGCATTTATTCACAATTTCTTTGCGCGCATTCACAGGAGCCTTTTTAAGCGATTTTCCAATTTTGCTGGATCCAACGAGAAAAATCCATTTTTGAGGTCATGTGTTCATGCAATATCAAATCTTAGTTGGTGGAAGAAATGCCCAAGGATGCCTCTACCTCACGGTATATAACATGGCGATCTATTATTATCCGTTTACGCGCGGCTTAATTTGTTTTTTTCTGGCACAACGGTCGATGTTGGGCGTTCCTCACAACCTTCGTTATTTGGCGAGTGGCGTTCCCGATTGAATTCATTTAACCAGTTTTTTATAATGCTATAGGATGGCCCTTTATCGACATACAAAGATTTAATTTAATCGATGCATTCTTGCCGGGATTATTCACGTCGAAAATTGTTAAAAATGATTGGACGAAAATGTTCACAAGTAAATTCCATTTTTTTGCAAAGTAATTTTTTCTGTGCAAGAAAGTTTTCGTACGTATATATGTGACACTTTTCACGTTACACAGGTTCTAAGGTATATACATATGTGCTGAAAGAGTACACTCTCAGCTCTAGGTATGTCTGCGCAAATATCACCACTTCCTGAAGAAGAATCTGCTAGAGTGGTGATGACAGTGTATCTGATAAGATCAAGTTGATGGTATCGCCGCACAATGCATCCACTGAAACAAGACTAAGGAAGTTGGCAGATCCAACCTTGAACTAAGAAAGCATTTTTGAAACAAAGCCACCTCTCGTGAAACAAAAACCACACTCTATAAAACACTGATACGACATTACAACGCACACATCAGCCACAAGGCGGTAAAGGAGAAGCTTCGATGGAAAGAATAGGTAAAAATGACATCGAATATCCCCCCAAACTGTCAATATATTGCAAGTAATCGAGGATGGTGGAAATCTATCCTTAATTCGGCTTATGGGGCAAATATTAGCTGAAGAAAAATAAACCAAGCAAAAAGTTTGCATTCATGATGTAGTTTTATCACTAATACAAGAGTCACTGCCCTCGGAATTTTTTTAAGAGAGCACGAGGCATGGACGGATTCCATTTTGCTTTCTTTTAATTGCCCACACCTACAAACATTTTGACCTAATCTTTTGGATTCCTTAGCTTCAATATGTTGAAACCCAAAAAATGGGATTTTGACCGGATAAATCGAATTCTGCATCAATATTCTATTTATGTTTTTTTTTTAATAGAGATATTCGATATTCGGAGATATTTTCATTACAATAAAACGTTGAACTTCTTTTGCTACTCCGACTCCTAAATATAATGGTAAAAATCGTAAAAAGAAATCACAAAAAATCCTTACGGTTCAAAACTGGTATATAAAGGGTATTTCGATGTATTACAAACTTTTGAGACCAAAAAAACTTATAATACTCTCCCCATATAGCAGTTTAGAGTATAAAAAGTATACTTTTTTGCTTATAAAAAAAAGCAATAGTCGGAACGGATCAATTCATTTTTAGTTACAACTTTTTCGATTAGTAGGCTTTCATCACAAAGGTTACATAATGATTTTTTAGACTGGATACTATGTCTAGTTTCTATATCTGCAGTGGTAAATGCTAAATTTAAAATATTTTACCATTTAATAACTGACTTTCAAAAAAAAAAAAAAAACAAGTAAACTAAAACTAAATTACAAAAAGTTGTTAATTATTTAAATTGATAACTTTATCCTAAATTTCTACAGCGAAATAAAGCCTTAAAAATGCTGGCAATTAATCATTCTCCAAAATCACTTATCTTTTACACACAAATGTACAACCAATTATTTATAGACCAATGATAGTTTATATAAGCATTTGTCATCTTCAATAGAAAACATCAGTGAACATCACCCGTACTTTTCTTAGATAATAGTTAAACAACATGTGAAGTTTTTTTGCGATGTTTGTTCACAATGACACTATATAAATATAAAGGAAGACACTGCAAAAATACCCACCAGAAATAATTAGTGAATGAATGAAGAATACATGCATGCTGGCATGAATATTCGAATATGTATTTGACCTGGACCTGACCATTAACAACTTTTGGTCATTAACGTCTACCGTTGCAAATCACTGATGTTTGCGTAATATTTTTCCTGCAAACATTTAAAGCTCATTGTTAAATTGCTTAATTATATCTTCACATTGGACGTAATGCAATGGTTGGCCATTGTGGCCAATATTCTCAGATAAAGCCGCTAGGAAATAATTTTTTGTTTGCATCACTGCAAATCATCTTTGTCATGATGATGATCATCATCAATACTGAAATTATATAAAAATCTTATCAATAAGCAATCAGTGCGATTGAAGTAAAATACATAAACAAGAAGTAAATAAATGAAGATGGGTGTAATGAACACCAAAAACGACGTATGTGATTTTTGACTACATACTCGTACAAGGCTGATAGTTGGGTCATACACAACTAAAACACTCTTTACAAGAAGTGTAAGAGTCGTTTTCATGATTTGTTTGTATTTGTAAATACTCATGCACCACAGTGACAATTTTCATTGGATATTACCATAAAAAGAGCAATCATGTTCGAAAATCATTCCAGTTTTAAAACATTTTTTTCATTTTATATACAAAGATTGTCGATGTTAAGAATATAAAGTGTAGTTATACCTTTAGCCTTTAGGCTAAATATTATACGACCACAAATTTAGGCCCTAAGTATGTTTGCACAAAATCCATTTGAGAGTAGTCGATTTAGCCCTGTCCATCCGTCCGTCTGTTTGGCTGACTAGTGCGCACGATAAGTCTCAAACTTATCAACTGATTAAGCCATGTAATAGGGACCGTTTTTATACTCTCAGCCTTTAGGCTAAGGAGGGTATATACGCTTTGATACGATGAAAATGTGCCTCATCGAAATAATGGTTTTAGACCCCAAGTATGTTTGGACGAAATGTGTTTCAGACAATTTAGTCGATCTAGTCATGTCCGTCCATCCGTCTGTCTGTCCTGTTGGCTGGAGCGCACAATAACTCTCGAACGGATGAACCGATTCAATTAAAATTTTGGCTTTCGTAATATTTTGCCCAAACTTAGTTTAATTTCGAAGATGAGCTACATCGATCCACTCCTTCCGGCACCTCCCCCATAAAAGTTCGAAAATGTTCGGAAAGTTTGTGCGCACGATAACTCTTGAAGGAAGTGACCGATTTGGTCCATACATTTTATAGCGTAATCTTTCTACCAGAGTAATATAAGGTTCCAATATGGTCTCAATAGGTGCACTCCTTCGGGTACCTCCCACACATAATTTCGGAAAAGTTCAGTTTAGGGCCATCTCTCGAATCGCTTTGATTTTTGTTTTAGCAACTTGTATTCACTGCCCTCCATACGACGGTATAAGTTTCATCAGGGGCAAGTCCATACTTCCTGAGAAAATAGCATGCAAGTTGCAAAAAACCCCTATGACACCGTGTGAGGTGGTTGGAGTGGAGTGAGTTGGATAACACTCGAACGGATCTAACGATTCGGACCAAAATATGGCCTTAGTAATATTTTGTCCAAACATAGTTTAAGTTTGAAGATGAATCATATCGGTCCACTCCTTCAGGTACCTCCCCCACAAAAGTTCAAAAATGTTCGGGAATATTGTTCGTACGGTAACTCTTAAAGGGAGTGGCCGAATTGATCAATACTTTACACATCCTAATATATCTACCAGATATAGACCAGGTTCAAATATGAACTATATTTGCCCACTCCTTTAGGTGCCTCCCACACAAAATTTCGGATAAGTTCACTTTAAGACTGCTCTCGAATGACTTTGATTTTTGTTGAAGCAACTTGCATTCGCTGCCTCAATTACGAAGGTAACAGTTTTTTTAGGGGCAAGTCCATACTTATTGAGCAAATAGCCCGAAGAATGTAAAAAGCCCCTATGGCACCATATGTTGTGACTGGAGATCCACTTCCATAACGGTCAATGTCCATCCATTCCTTTTAGTATCTCCTCCGCAAAATTGCAAGCGCCCAAAATTGTTAAAACCCCCTAAATACATACATACGTATTTTGGGAAAAAGTGGTTTCAATATACACAGGCTGAGGGTATATCTCTGTCGGCAAAGCCCACTGATACTTTTTTACTTGTTGGAGAACAAATCCATACGTCTTAAGATAATGGCCAAAAGGTTTAAAAAAAATCATCTAGACACCAATTAAAATAACTGATGAGCACAACAATTTACGGATTGGGGGTATTATTTGGTCGGAACTTTGCAAATCGTGAAATTCAAGACAGTCTATTTCGGACAACAGCTTCGAGTACCTCCACGACGAACGCTCAACATTTTATACCTTAATCTTCACTTTGATACAACCAATATTGTGTCTCATCGAAAAAATGGTGTTAGACCCCAAATATATTTGGATGAAATCCGTTTCAGATAATTTGGAGTTGATTTAGACACGTACGTCCGTCTGGCTGGTACGCACGATAGCTCTCGAACGGATCAACCGATTTTGTTCAAATTTTGGGTATTGTAATATTTTGTCCAAACTTAATTTGAGTTCGAAAAAAGGCCACCAAGGTAGTAACCGAATTGGTCATAATTTTACATATGACAATATTACTTCCAGGCATATTTCAGGTTTGAATATGCACTAAATCGGTGTACTCATTCGTGTAACTCCCACAAAAATTTTTGGAAAAGTACAGTTCGTGTCGGATGGTTTTAAAAGTTGCTGCAAAAAATTCTTCTTGCGGGTCCTGTTACGATGGCGCAATTGTTTTCGGGGACAGGTCCACATCTCATGAAATAATGGCCCAAAAGCTCCAGTATGTAAGATAACCCTAGATTTGGTCCAAACCTTGTACATGACATTATTTCTTACAGACTCGTATTATGTCCGAATATTGACTACATTGGACTACACTTTAGGGTACTTCACACACAGAGTTCGGAAAGAGTGCAGTTAAGGACTTATCTTTTATCTTTTTTATTTTTGACAACATGTTGTGTATTCGGCCCCAGTTAAGACGGTACAATTTTTTCTGGGCAAGTCCATACTACCTGTGAAATTGGCCCAAAAACACCTTTAGACGTCAGAAGTATTGTATTTACTTCTTGTCTTCAGGTCAGAAGTTGTTTGTTTGTTTAAATGTAATTTCAAGACTGTTGGAGCATCGTTTTGAAAATTTTCACGAATGTACTCCTTACGGACCTGTTGAGAGCAATATATTGTTTCGTTGGCATGAACTTACCCACGTTCATGCTTCCTGACAAAATGGTCTTAAAGCTTAAACATTTCATGGGGATCAACTAAAATGGCTGGTGGGCCGACCTTTGCACATCGTAATATTTCTCTCAGATAGAGAAGTCTCCCTTGTCCCTTATGGGATGTTTGTGGAAGAATTATATCAATATTTCTCACAAGCTTAAATTAAGTTAGCAGATGGACTATCAGACAAATACATATATATTGTACCTCATTTACAAAGTTAAACATTTTTTTCTTATTAGTCCTTAGTTCGCTTGGCAGTCCTTGTGATTCTAATTACAACAATATAATTTTTCGTGGCAAATCCATGCTTCCTGACATGATGACTCAAAAGCTCTAATGCAGCGTCGTCCAAGAATTTCCATCAATGTTTTAGTATGTGTGTATGTTTGAGTGAAGAAAACAACAACCACATGATGTTTATTGTTTGTTCACTTCCGAGGGCGGTTCGGAAACTTCTTAGCCTATCAATGAAAGAGAATAGTTAGTTTTTCAAAAATATTTTTGTTTTTCAATATAATCTCCTGAAACTTCAATACACTCAGTCCAACGCTTTTATAGCAATTCTATCCCTTGATTAAAATAGTTTTCCTCAAGGTTTTCAAAATAGTGGTTTACAACTGTAATTGCATCTTCATTTGAGGTAAAACGCTTGCCAGCAAGGATTTTTTTTAGATTTGGGAACAAGTAAAAGTCACTGGGAGCTAAATCAGGAGAATAAGGTGGGTGGTCAAGCAACTCGTACTTTAATTCGTTGATTTTAGCCATTGTTATTATTTTTTGTGTTGTAAGCCAGGACGTTTTTCTCGAATTTGTTAATTTAATTTAGCCAATAGGTTGCAATAGTACTCTGAATTTATTGTTTTACCCTTTTGCAGATAGTCAATCAATAAAATACCTTTGAAGTCCCAAAAAAACCGTTGCCATAACCTTACCAGCCGATTGAATTGTTTTTGCCTTCTTTAGGGCACTTCCTCCAGCTTCAGTCCATTGTTTGGGTTGTTCTTTTGTCTCTGGAGTATAGTGGTGGATCCATGCCTCATCAACAGTTATGAAACGACGCTTAAACTCCATTTTATTTCGCTTAAAACGATCCAAACAAACTTGAGAAATGTTCATTCTTATGCGTTTTTGATCGACTGTTAACAAATGCGGCACCCATCTTGCAGAAAGCTTTTTCATCTGTAGTTGTTCTTCATGCAAAATTAAATGGACTCGATCATTTGAGATGCCCATGATATTAGCAATTTCACGCACTTTTGTTCGTCGATCATTTAATACCATATCATGCACTTTGGCTACAATTTCTGTTGTTGATGCTGTTTTTGGACGTCCACTACGTGCTTGTACGACCACGTGTAAATTCAGCAACCCAATTTTTTACTGTTGCATATGAAGGAGCACTTTCACCTAACACATTCACCATATCATTATGAATTTCTTGTCCCGATAAACCTTTTCTATGTAAATATTTAATGACAGCACGCATTTCTAATTTTTCCATTGTAAAAAAATTGCGAATGCGTCTTTTTTGAACACCTGTTTCTATATGAAGGAGTTGCCAGATCGAAACAAAATTTAACATGTGTTCATAACAGAGATGGAAGTTTCCAAAACACTTAACTTTTTTCTGTTTTTACCGCGCTTTTTGTGCTAGGCTAAGAAGTTTCCGAACTGCCCTCGTATTTGCCCCCAACACCATGTGTCGAAATCCTAATATCGGCTTTTAAAATTAGTTGTATATGTGTATATAATTTATATTCATCACTAAAAAAAAAACAACCCATCTCTTTAATGATGTTGCAAATTTTTTAACAAAAGAGGCGTTATGCTTCAAAAGCAGAAAAAATATCTATTTGCAGAAATATTAAAAAGGAACTTTGTTCGCTGATTTTTATTGTTAACACATAAACGCATTTGCCATTTAAGTTATTTGAAATATTTAAGCTCTTGACTTATGAATGAATAGCTTGCAAATGCAATTGAAAGTGTGGGAACCAAAAACCAAAAATCTAAACATCTATTGAATTATGTAGTATTTAGTTTTGAAAATATTACCATCGAAGTTTGTTGTTTTTTCGTAATAATCTACTCCAATAACTGCAATCAATAATCATAAAATTGTTTATTGTTGTCTGTCTTTCTGTTTGTAATTCGATTTGTTATGGTCATCATTTTAATGAAGTTGTATAATTTTGTTAGACGTCCAACACAATAGACATACAATTGATCGGTAAATGTTGAAATAACAAGACCCAATCACCTCTAAAGCTTCTTCAATTATTCACACCTACAGATATCAATTTGATGTTGAAACAAAAGGAAGCTGATCCTGAGAAAATATTTTAAAATTGTTGATTTCCGTATTTCATCGCTATTGTAGTGGTGGTCATGGCATTTGAAATATTTAATCACGAAGGAATTTTAGACCATATTCTTTGTCTTTTAAAAGCAATACAGAGGAGATAAATACTTATTTAAACGTAAGAGATTGTCTTTCTCACGAGAAAAGTGGTTGCCTAACACATGAACGATTTCTGTCTGTTATTGGCAATTCACTTAGCAACCAAAATAGTCCTAGGTTTTCCATTGTTAAAACCAATTACAGCCCCCCTATTCAGTAACTTTTTAACAACTTTACTCATTGTTTATTTTACAACAATTGCATTTGTTTGTTTTGTAGTTGTTACAAAAACAAAAGAAATTTTAACAACTTTTCAATCGATAAAAGTTAAAGAATAGGCCTACAGCCCTTGTTCTATATATATTATCCGGTGCCCGACCCTTTTGTACTAAAATATGCCTAATGACTGTATGACATGATATACAATTTCATATCTAGTAAAAATATCTATGAGTGACATACAAACACACAAGTGTATATTGTTGATGCCCAGCTACATAGGTAGTTGTCTATTAATCAAGCTTTCGTAGTATATAGTTCAAATGTCTCTCAATGTATAATAATATGTTGTTCCAACATTTAACATATCTATGTCACCTACAATTGAACTGTTCGTGCCTTGAAATAAACACATATGCAATTTGTTATCTTAATTGATTGGAACAAGCCGGCAATTCGTCGTCGTTGCTCTCATTTATTAAACGAATCGATTACAAAAGTTATGATAATGCGGGCGGTTTGACCATAACCATAACCTGTAAATATGCCATTAATAAACGTTTTGTTAATCGCTGAACAGACAAATAGAAGGAGGCAAATAAATGAAAAATGAATCATAATTTCTAAATATTAAATGCTTGCTAAACCTCAAGTTCTGCAGCATTCAATTATTCACCATAAATGACTGATAATTATTACGGTTTCAAAGTCATGTTCAAGCATTATGCCAGAAGTGAAGTTAGGCAACGCCTTCCTCAGAAGTGCAAATAAAAATTAATTTGCATAAAATCAGATGAAATAAAAAAAATGATTCGATTTTATGAAATATTAGTACGCATTTCTGAAATATATTTCCTTAAATATTTGAATGATGTGATTTTTGTGAGTTTTATTGAGACATCCATTGGAACGAAAAATTAAAAAAAAAAATGAATTACATCTTCATTGATTACATTAATTTTGCTGGTATAATTTTTCATCAATTACATATTTACAACTCATTAAATATGTGTGATTTTTTGTTCATTGCATTTTTTTCGTATTAATAAATTCAATTAAAATCGATGAAAAAGAAGAAAATAAAACCAGTTTATATTAAAAATACCATACAATTTTGTTCTTGTTTCCGTAAACAACTTCCAGTTCGGTAAATGGTAGTTTAATTGCTTTTTGTTTTATTTATTAAGTAATAAAGATGCTTGTTATTAACCCTTTGTGGACCGATGTTGCCTGTGGGCATGTTTGTGTATGCGTATTTCCCACACCCTTTTGAGATATTTATATACACTAAGTGGGTGTTGGTTGATTGATTTCAGAAGAATAAAAAATGGAAATTACTTTTAAATAAATAGCTAGGTTGGCGAAGTTATGGTTGTTTAAGTATAATTGGAAAACGAACAAATTGGTGTAGGGCTAAACTACTCTGATGTAATAAATAATATACGATACGCTGACGACACAACATTAATTGCCAGTAGTCTACATGGCCTACAGAGACTTGTTACCTTACTCAATGAAAAAAGCGAATTATACGGTCTAAAAATAAATATTAAGAAGACGAAATATATGGTAATAAGTAGAAGAAATAACCAAAACAGCACATCGCTCATAATAAAAAATGATGAAATAGAACGGGTAAGGAACTTTAAATACCTCGGGGTCCTCATAAATGACCAATGGGATGCTTCAAAGGAAATATTGTGCCGAATTGAAGTAGCCAGACAATCTTTTTTCAAATATTATAAAACATTAACAAGTCATGACATTAACATTGCAACGAAAATGCGATTTATTAAATGCTACATATGGTCCACTTTACTTTATGCTGCCGAAACATGGACAATAAAATCAACGGACGAAAATAAATTGAACGCGTTTGAAATATGGATTTATCGCAGAACTCTGAAAATTCCATGGACAGATCGTGTACCAAATGAAGAAGTGCTAAGAAGAATGCACACAGAACGACAGCTTCTTGACACCATAAAAAATAGGAAAACATCTTATTTGGGACACATAATGAGAAACGAAAAATACTCAATCATCCAGAACATAATAAAATGCCAAATTGAAGGAAAAAGGCCAAGAGGAAGAAGAGAAACATCATGGATAAAAAATATTCTAGATTGCACAAATACGCCTGATGACTACAACCTCATAAATGCTGTGAGGAATAGAGAACTCACCATTGCAGAATAAATTTACACAAAATATTATATATACATCTAAAATATTCAATTTGTAATTGTATGATCGTCAAAATCCGAATACGGATCGGCAAATAAAGAAGAAGAAGTCGAGTAAAAGTTTGGACAAGAAATATTTTAGTGATTTTATAAAATGCAGTTAAATATCAAACAATTGAATAATTGCAGCCAACATTTTTTGAAAATTTTCTCAGTAAGATTGACCTAATAAAAAAAACAAACATACAATTTGAAGTTCCATTCAGTAGTTATAATTTTTTTTGAAATTTGGAAGTTGCCTGTGGGCAACATTGGGCCATTGTGGTAATAAAGTGGTTACATTAGTGGAAGTGGAAAATGTTGGTTCAATGAAATACAAAGGGTCATTCGAGCTTGTAAAAATGTTGTATTTAAAGATTGGACTTGAATTAAGAGGAGATCGACACATTTTTTATGAATATACATTTGTAAGATATCAAGCGAATGTCTGTTCAAATATCAATGATGATTTATTGTATATATGTACACCTGGAAAATTAAAGTTCAAATTTGAACAATGCACTTACTGTATCGCCTCCTTATAAAACAAGGTCATGAAAGGTGCGCCTTAAACAACTTGAAATGAAACCCGGGAGTCGGAATGGGCAACAAACTTATTTGGAGAAAAAGTCAACATTTTATTTCAAAGCGAATATCTCCGCCTCTATATGGGGTATATCAAAAGCAAAACCTGCTAATGAAAGTAGAAAAAAAGAAAAGCGCCCCAGGCGAAAATATTTTTGAAAAAATCGCGTGATTCTTTTACAAAAAAAATTTCGACTTTTTATCTCCTTTAATTGTGAAAATATTTTTGAATACTTTTACAAAAACTTTTTATTTTCATAAATTGTGAAAATATTTTTGTAAAAAATCGGGCGATTTTTTCAAAAATATTTCGGCTGCAGCGCTTTTCTTTTTTCAGAAAGTATTTGAATATTTTTACACAAACTTTTCATTTTCTTAAATTGTGAAAATATTTTTGTAAACAATCGCTCGATTTTTTTCAAAAATATGTTCGTCTTCGGCGTTTTTCGTTAATTTTTCAAAAAGTATTTGAATATTTTTTACGAAACTTTTTATTTTCTTAAATTGTGAAAATATTTTTGTAAAAAATCGCGCGATTTTTTCAAAAATATTTTCGACTGCGGCGCTTTTCTTTTTTCAGAAAGTATTTGAATATTTTAACACAAAATTTTTATTTTCTTAAATTGTCAAAATATTTTTGTAAAAAATCGCTCGATTTTTTTCAAAAATATTTTCGTTTTCGGCGCTTTTCGTTTTTCAGAAACTATTTGAATACTTTTACAAAAACTGTTATATTCTTGAGAAATTGTGAAAATATTTTTGTAAAAAATCGAGCGAATTTTAACAAAAACTTTTTATTTTCCTGTTGGCAGCATTTTTCGTTTAAAATAGGTTTGAAGGGCAATTTTGAATATAGTTCGATTTGATATAGCTACTACTTATTTTGTACTTAATTTTCTTAAAAATTTTAAATCATTTATAAATTATTTTATAAAACAAGTAAAAAAAGTATCAGTCGGCTTTGCCGACAGAGATATACCCTCAGCCTGTGTATATTGAAACAATTTTTTTTTCCAAAAAACGCATGTATTAAGGGAGTTTTAAAAGATTTGGGCGTTTGAACTGACAAAAATGTTGATTAGGATTTAATATCAAAAGTTTTGCGGAGGAGATACTAAAAAGAATGGATCTCCAGCCACTACATATGGTACCATAGGGGTTTTTTAGAACTTCAGGGATGTTTGCTCAAGAAGTATGAACTTGCCCCTGAAACAACTTTTACCATCGCAGCAATGCAAGTTGCTTCAACAAAAATCAAAGTGATTCGAAAGCAGGTCTTAAAGTGAACATGTATCCGAAATTTTGAGTGGGAGGTACCGGATGGAGTGGACAAATATAGTCCATATTTGAACCTGATCTATATCTGGTAGATATATTAGGATGTGTAAAGTATGGACCAATTCGGCCACTCTCTTCAAGAGTTATCGTACGCACAATTTTTCCGAACATTTTTGAACTTTTGTGGGGGAGGTACCTGAAGGAGTGGACCGATATGGCTTATCTTCGAACTTAAACTATGTTTGGACAAAATATTACTAAGGCCAAACTTTGGACCGAATCGGCAGACCTGTTCGTGAGTTATTTTGCCCTCCAACCTCCTCACACGGTGTCATAGGGGTTTTTTGCAACTTTCAGGCTATTTTCTCAGGAAGTATGGACTTGCCCCTGATGAAACTTATACCGTCGTAAGGAGGGCAGTGAATACAAGTTGTTAAAGCAAAAATCAAAGCGATTCGAGAGATGTTCCTAAACTGAACTTTTCCAAAATTTTGTGTGGGAGGTACCCGACGGAGTGGACCGATTGAGTCCATATTAAAACCTGATCTAAGTCTGGTTCACGCTCCACGATGGGCAAAGTATGGACCAAATCGGTTACACTCTTCAAGAGTTATCGTGCGTACAAATTTTCCGAACATTTTCAAACTTTTGTGGGGGAGGTACCGGAAGGAGTGGACCGATATAGCTCATCTTCGAACTTAAACTAAGTTTGGACAAAATATTACGAAAGCCAAAATTTGAACCGAATCGGTTCATCCCTTCGAGAGTTAACGTGCGCTCCAGCCAGATAGACAGACAGACGGTCGGACATTGCTCAATCGACTCCAAATTGTCTGAAACACATTTCGTCCAAACATACTTGGGGTCTAAAACCATTATTTCGATGAGGCACATTTTGCCCGTATGAAAGTGTATATGGTGGTGGTCAAACAACATAGATATCGCAATAGTCGGTAATGCATCCATTTTTAAATTTTTTGTGCAATCACACTACAGGTCTGAATTTTGATCGGATCCTCACGAAATTTTGGGGGTTGATGGGTCTCACAGAGAAAGAAGCCTATTGATGGTCGGCGAACATCCCACTTTTCTATTTTTTTTTGAGTTGTACTGGTGATGCACTTAAATGCCTTTCAACAAAATTGACCTTTATTAATGAAGACAATCGAAAGCAGGGGTAGTGGTGTAGGGTATCGCATAGTCGGTCCCGACCCGACTATAGCCTTGGCTCACTTGTTTTTTAAATGAAATCGATCGATGATGTTCTAGATTTTAATTTCCTTTATAAGTCTAAACATATATATGTATAAAGGTTCATTAGTTTTCGAGCAATAGTTGGCACCGATTTGGTTCCGATCAACTTGAACGTTTTTTTTTATTAATTATTTAAATTACACTGTGAACCGAAATTTTGGGTGGTGGAAAATTCCTTTTGGGGATGAAAGCTCTTGGCGAGTATATACAGAACCCAGAAGGAAAGATCCGCCGTGAGTCGAACTTCCGCGTTATGGCGTGATGAAGTTTTTGCTAGAGACCCTGTAAGCCGTCAGGAATTAGCGTTATATCTTTGTTCACTGTTAATTTAGCTTATTTTTGAGATTACATGTCTTCAGTCAAATCGAATGAGGATTATTTTCGTAGAGCACTTCGACCTTCTAACTCCCTTCCTTCAATGTCCTTTTCGTCCTTTATTTTAAGAGCTGCTATAAAAGCACCACAAGATGACGTATTTCAGCTTCGAAATGTTCTGCAAAAATGTCGCTCAGAAAATTTTAGGTACGGCTCTCATTGACAACAAATCGATTTTGTCGCGTTTTCGTTGTCGTTTTGTGAATTAACCCTGTTTTTGTTCAGAAAAATACTTTATTTTGTTTTTGTATATTCATTACAGAACATATAAAAACACAAAACACAGTTTTTTCTGAGCAAACAAGGCTAAATGTCAAAAATGACTATGAAAACGTGGCAAAATCGATGTCAATGAGAGCCGTACCTAAAATTTTCTGAGCGACATTTTTGCAGAACATTTCCAAGCTGAAAAACGTCATCTTGTGGTACTTTTATAGCAGCTCTTAAAATAAAGGACGAAAAGGACATTGAAGGAAGCGAGATAGAAGGTCGAAGTGCTCTACGAAAATAATCCTCATTCGATTTGGCTGAAGAAATGTGATCTCAAAAATAAGCTAAAGCAACAGCGGACAAAGATATAACGCTAATATCTGAGGGCTTATAGGGTCTCCAGCAAAATATTCATCACGCCATATCTCAAAAGTTCGACTCACGGCGGATCTGTCCTTTTGGGTTCTGTATATACTCACCAAGAGCTTTCATCCCCAAAAGGAATTTTCCACCCCCAGACTTTGAGCTCCATTTTGTTGCACAGTGTTATTTATACTTTAAAATAAGCCAATAAAAATGTTTTCGATTTTCTGAAATTTACAAGTGGGAGTCACCCCTTAAGCATTCAAATTTAATATGTTAATACGATGAAAAATGTAGCTCGTCGTCAAAATGGTTTTGGACCCTAAGTATGTTTGTACGAAATCCGTTTCAGACAATTTTGAGTCATGTTTTATTTTGACCCAACTTAGATTAAACTCGAAGATGGTCCCAAAAATATTGAAAATTTTCGCTTATATGTAACTCTTGACAGGATTAACTGATTTCGTCCAAACTGTAATATTTCATTCAGATATATTACAGGTTCGAATAAGGGGTAAATAGGTCAATCAAATCCTTTTTTGTCTTCCTTCACGCTGCTGTATCAGAATATAATATATTTTGTATGACTTAAAAAATAACACACAGTGTAACTCAAGGTTTTAATGGATATAACATTTTGGAAGACAAGCCAAGCAGTATAATAAATTCTTATAATGTTTTAGATGATGCTCTTCAAATGTGATTATTTTCTACAAATTTGCAGAACAATTGATTTATTCTCTGTTTTTTGGTTTTTTTATAATATTTTTTTTTTTTTTCAGAAAATTGATTTGTGTTATTTTATAGTAGCGTTTATTTCGGTTTTACAGTAGTGATTTATAGAGGCAAATTTACTACACCCCTTTTGTGTTTTGTAATTCTTTTAGATTTGTTTGTTTACTGCCACAGCTATTAATAATATTGTTGTTTTTTCGTACAGCCGTTATCGGACATCCCCATAAATTCTTTAATAATAATTTTGACCTATTGCATGACCCTATGGCAATAGACCTTTTTCCTTCTGTTTTTTGTTTGTTATTTTTGTGTTTGCAGCTGAAACCACTAACTACTGTTTTAAAGTTTCGCCTACTGTTGTTGAAATGTGGCATTTGTTGCAGTTGAGTTTGCGTTCCTTTTGTTTTGTTTTCTGTTAATTTAAAACTTAGCCTTATTAATGTTGTTTTAAGATTGCCTTAGTTTTTTTTCATGTAATATTTACCTTTTGCTCGAATAAAATAAGCAGATATCTTAAACAAATGGCTGGCATTAATTTATAAGACAACAAAGAGAAAAAAAAAACACAACATTAGTGTTTCCAATCAAATATGCAATTACACATTTGTTTGTTGTTTCAAAACAAGAGCATATTTATCATGCTATCATTGGTTGGTGGCTTACAATGTTTGCTTTCATAATGTACGGGTTAATTGTTTGGCTAATTTATGCCAAATCATTTAAAATAATAATAACACAATTCTTACAAGTAGTGTGGAAAAAACTCGTGTTTAAGTCTTTCTGGTTTGCCGCTTTCAATGCCTTCTTGAACCCTTAAATTGTTCTATTACGATTTTATGTTATAATTATCGCTTATTAACAGCGCTGCATGCTTCCACATGGGATCTATTGTTCATTGAAGTTCGTTTCCTAAGTCTTTTGTTTTGTATCGAATAATCTTTAATCTTATTCATGGGTTCATTAAACTTTGCTTTCATTTAAAAAAATAAAGTGCTTTGTTTCGCAGTAATTTTCTTCTTTCCTTTCCTTTTGTATTGAATGATCTTTGTGTGTGTATAATGGTGTGTATGTTTGTATGGCTATCTGTACATAAATCATGCCACATTTATTTTATGTTTTCCGATATAATTAAAAATTCAAGTTCAGGGTTAACAACAATAATAAAAACAACATAGCCATCAATATTTAACGCCATAGGCCTTTTGCAGTGAAAAAAACGAGTTAACACGAACATGTAAACATAACCAGACCATTGTTTGTTACAAATTTTTTGTTTCGTTTCGTTTCGCCCATTGTCTCGTTGTAAATGTGTATGTGTGCCATGTTGTTTTTTATGTAGTCTAGTCCAGATAAATAATGGTTATTAAGTTAAACAATGCCTAAAGCCATATCAAAACACTCAACAATATCTGCACAAAAAAGAGTTAATAAATAGTTAATCGTTATGCGGTACACTTCATAATGTCTGTTGTCTTGTACACCGCTTGTCATTGCTTCCCATGTGGCATTTGAGTTTTGTTTTGTGTTTTTATTCGCAAAGTGATAACTTGTCGGAAGCAAAAGAAAAAAATATTATTTATGTTTGTAAGGTGCTAAATGTATTACTTATGCTTTAGATTATGACGTTTTGTTGTATTGAATGTAGCGCTCTTTTATGTAATTGTTATTTCAAGGGATGGTCGTATGGCAGGAAATAGAATTAATAATGAAATTGCAATATATTGCACTTATGACGCATATCATATAATAAATACACCAATTTAAAATACATGCTCATGTTTTGGCGGTGTCCGAATTATCGAATTGTCCGGATTACCGAGTACTTACGAAAAACCACATACTATTTTTGTTTAAATTAATAATTAATTTAAAATTTATTCAAGAAGATCATTTTATTTCATATAAACGAATTCATACATAAATTAAATGCATAATACTTACTTACTTAGCTGGCCCATTACAGAACATTTGTTCCATAGGCCGAACTAAGAATAGATCTCCAATTCTCTCTATTTGTTGCTTCGCGCTCTGGAATACCGCGCCTTTTCATCTCTTCATCCACTTGTTTGCGCCATCTATTTCTTGGCCTACCAATTCTGCGTGCACCGCCAAGCGGTTCGTATTTATACGCCTTTTTAGCGGGTTCATCTTCGCCCATTCTTATGGTATGGCCTAGCCAACGCAATCGCTGCATCTCGATACGTTTAACATTATTGATGTCGTTGTATAGCAGATACAGCTCGTGTTTCGTACGACGTCGATATTCACCGTCAACGCAGATTGGTCCGTAGATCTTTCGAAGAATTTTTCTCTCAAACACACCAAGCACTGCCATGTCAGCTTGCGCAAGTAGCCAGGCTTCGGAGCCATACATCAGCACGGGTAGTATCAGTGTTTTGTAGAGCGTTATTTTTGTTTTAAACTGCTTACTGAAACCAAAGTAGCATCTGTTGGCCAATACAATTCTTCTTTATACCCTCAGCCTTTAGGCTAGAAAGGGTATATACACTTTCATACGGGCAAAATGTGCCTCATCGAAATAATGGTATGTTTGGACGAAATGTGTTTCAGACAATTTGGAGTCGATTTAGCAATGTCCGTCCGTCTGTCTGTTCGTCTGTCTGGCTGGCTGGTGCGCACGATAACTCTCGAATGGATCAACCGATTCGGTCAAAAATTTGGCTTTGGTAATATTTTGCACAAACTTAGTTTAAGTTCGAAGATGGGCTATATCGGTCCACTCCTTCCGGTACCTCCCCCACAAAAGTTCGAAAACGTTCGGAAAATTTGTGCGCACGATAACTCTTTAAGGAAGTAACCGATTTGATCCATACTTTCCACATCGTGAAATTTCTATAACACTTAGATGAGGGTCTAATATGGACTCAATCGGTCCACTCCTTCGGGTACATCCCACACAAAATTTCGGATAAGTTCAGATTAGGACCTGCTCTCGAATCGCTTCGACTTTTGTTGCAACAACTTGTATTAACTGCCTTCCATACGACGGTACAAATTTCATCAGGGGTAAGTCCATACTTCCTGAGAAAATAGCCTGAAAGATGCAAAAAGCCCCTATGGCACTGTGTGTAGTGGTTGGAGCGCAATATAACTCTCGAAGGGATCTGCCGATTCTATCCAAAATGTTGCCTTCGTAATATTTTGTCCAAACATAGTTTAAATTCGAAGACAAGCCATATCGATCCACTCCTTCAGGTACCGCCCCCACAAAAGTTCAAAAATGTTCGGAAAAAGTGTGCGCACGATAACTCTTGAAGGGAGTGACCGATGTAATCCATACTTTGCACATCCTAATATATCTACCAGATATAGATCAGGTTCGAATATGGACTATAGTTGTCTACTCCTTCTGGTACCTCTCACACAAAATTTCGGATAAGTTCACTTTAGGACCTGCTCTCGAAACACTTTGATTTTTGTTGAAGCGATTTGCACTCGCTACCTCCATTACGACGGTGAACGTTTTTTTCGGCGGCAAGTCCATATTTCTTGGGAAAACAGCCCGAAGGAGTAAAAAATGCCTGTCACTATATGTGGCGGTCAGAGAGCACGATAACTCTCGAGCTGTTCAACCGATTTGGTCCAACATTGGGTCTTCGTCATATTATATCCAAACTTAGTTTCATGGCGCTATGACCAAAATGCTATGACGATATCACTTGAATGGGGCAACCAATTTTTTCCAAACTTTGGATCTCCTTATATATTGTCAAAATTTGGTTTAACTTCTAAAATAGACCATATTGGACCTCCCTAAGGGTACCGCACCCACAAAAGTTCAACATTTGTGTCTTAGTGCAGTTCATTCCTAATCCAGATTTTTGTCGGCAAGTTCAAATGTCCAAAAAGGGCCACAAAATTCTGAAGAGACCTTAAATACATCCGATCTGTCCTTAGGTTAAAGTTTCAGTTCACATTTGCTGAGGGTATATGGTAATATTCAAAAATGTTTTACAATCGTTGAAGTTGAGGTTCACCATTTAATAAGTCGCGAACTGTCAATATATTTTATTCAATATGAATATATTTATATTAATTGAAGTGTTTTAGCTGGGGTGGCATAAAATGAACCCTAACAAATAATTTATGTGGAAGCTGTGTTGGTGGTAATATTAAAAAAATGGGTAAAAATGTGTTGAAGTTTACAAGTTTTTTTGTGTTCTTTATTGATTTCTGCTCAAACCACGGAAAATTCAGACCTGAGCTCAAAGAAAGAATTGAAGAATACCCCTTGTGCAACATGGTTCTAATGTATGACTTTTCGATATATACACTGCATCCCCCTAAAATCGATGCTGGCATTTTGAAGTTTTGAAATCTGGGTTTTTTTAATTTTTCTTATAATTGGAGGGCGCAACCAGATAATTACCCAAACTATTTATTGGATTGTAGAACTCGTGATTCCAGTCGTTTGATGTATATTTCATGAGTGTGCTTCATACAGCTCCCTAGTAATAGGAGTCCAAAGTCGAAATTTTGGTGCGTAAATTTTCTTCAAAAACCTATTTTTTGGCTTCAAAATTTACAACTGTGACTCAGGTACCCTTGAACCCCGCGTGATTTTAGTTTTTTTACGCGCCGGATCTAATGAACCCTTCCGCTTTCAAATCCATCCTCTAAAACGGCGGTTATAGATACCTTGAAAGTAGGAAATTCTGCAAAATTATATTTTGATGATTCCGCGCATTGAACCGCGATTTTCTTTGGTTATTTTTACATAAATGGAATCCTTTATACGCGATGATATTATTTTCCGAAACCGGGTGACATAAATTACCGAGATTCTGGAGTAATATTCGTATTTCGTATAAAATAGAATTTGGTAGCACATCCGCGGTTCTTGACGAATTTGTTTAAAATTTGTTATAATGACGTATTTTTTATAGGCGATCACTGAAATCGGATGCGCCTTATAATCGTATGCACATCGCGCAATTACCCACATAAAGGTTTTTTGAACAGTAAGATGCAGCTGACCGCACACTTTGGCAGCTGAATGAAAAGTGGAAAAATCGCTACATATTGATAGAGATGCACTCGCTGTATCTGAAAAGCGCATGCGCCTTAACTGATTTTAACGAATTCGCGAATTATACGTTTTTTAACTTTTATGTTTTTTCTTTGGTTGTAATTTCAATATTACTTTCTATTTCATAATCCTATTGTTTATCAAAGTAAGCAAATACACTTTCGGGTTTGTCATCGCATTTTCCCTGAAGAAGTTTCAGCGAAGTCCGTCAGTCCTTGCATCGAAATTTAGCGAAATAGTAGAATAACTCCCAAAAATGTTTTTCTATTTTTCGTATTAAACAAAAAAATATATTTTTGAAATAATATTCCAACAATAAGTTTTCGTCTTTTGTTTTTGCTGTAATATGGCAGTTATAAATCCTATCCTATTTTTTCGAGTTATATTTGGACTTTAATTAGAATAAATTAAATTTACCCCAAGATTTTTTCAGTATTTCTTGATTTTCCGCGAAAATGGAAATACATTTAGTAAATATTTAGGCGTCTACGGATGGATATTAAATGCTGTTACCGATTTATATATAAATTTTGGTATTACAACACAAAGGTAATTTTTAAATATTTGTTCTTTATAAGGGAATAAAACCGCCCATAACTTTTGGGCGCAGCATCCAATTTTGTGAACGCGAATAGATTTGAAGCCACGATTTGTTTCTTAATCTATGTTCCAAAAATTGCGGATGTGCTCGCAAAATTTTTTTTAACATTTCTTCCAATGGAATTGCAAAAGAAATTTGAAATTTACCATATATCTGTCGGCAAAGCCGACTGACACTTTTTTACTTGTTTTATTCCAAAACTGATGTCGTTTGTTGTGTTTATGGAGGTGCCGAGGTAGACGAAGTCTTTTACTACCTCAAAATTATAGGAACCAAGTTGGTCCGAGCTCAATGGACGCATTGCGCGTCGACACCATCAACTTGGTCTTCTCACCGTTTACCGCCATACCCACTTTAGCAGATTCTCCTTCGACCTTCATAAAGGTATCAGTTACTTCTTTTACTGATCGTCCCATGATGTCTATATCATCAGCATAAGCAAGTAACATGTGGCTATTGGTGTAGATTGTGCCACTTCTTTTGACGTTTGCCTCTCGTATAACCTTTTCTAGCAGGATGTTAAAGAGATCACACGAAAGGCTGTCCCCTTGTCTGAAACCTCTTCTGGTACAAAACTCTTCGGAGAGGTTCTTTCCTATTTTAACTGAGGATCTCGTGTCAGTTAAAGTCATTTTACGAAGCCGGATGAGCTATGCGGGGATACCAAATTCAGACATGGCTTGGAATACCATTGAACGCAGCGGGCTGTCGAAGGCTGCTTTATAATCGACAAAAAGGTGGTAGGTGTCGATCTGCATCTCTTGGGTCTTCTCCAGGATTTGCCGCAGGATAAATATCTGGTCAATGGTGGACTTGCCAGGTCTAAAGGCGCACTGGTATGGTCCAATTATCACGTTGACCATAGGCTTTAGTCGTTAGCACAATATCCCTGACACGATCTTGTAGGCAATAGGGAGTAGACTTATGCCCCTATAGTTAGAGCATACAGTCTCATCTCCCTTCTTGTGGACGGTTCACAGGATACTCAGGTTCCAATCGTCGGGTACTCGTTCTTCCTGCCAGATGGTGCTAACTAGCTGATGCATACACCTTATCAGCGTGTCGCCTCCTGTTTTAAACAGCTCGGCTGGAAAGCCATCGGCTCCTGCTGCCATATTATTCTTCAGCTGATTTATTGCTGTCTTTACCTCATCTTGGCTGGGCGGTATATATTCAATACCATCTTCTGGGATTGGGTCTGTGGTATCTTCGTCGTCTTCGCTGCTATTGGATACCAACAGTTTTGAAAAATGTTCTTTCCATATCCTGAGCCCACTATCTGTGTCAGTTACAAAATTACCTTGCTGGTCTCTACAGAAGGATGTGCCTGTACCAAAACCATCAGTTTGATGCTTGACTCTTTGGTAGAATTTTTGGACTTCATTCTGGTTCCTGTACATCTCGATTTTTTTACACTCCCGCTTTTCCATCTGCCTCTTTTTTCCTGCAGAAAAGACGTTTCTCCTCCCTCCTTTTCTTCCGATATCTCTCTCGTGCGCTACGCGTTGCTACGGATTGTAAAGTAGCTCTATATGCCGCATTTTTTTTCTTCTGTAGCAGCACGAAACTCCTGATCATACCATGGATTTCTTGGTGGAGGTCTCTTGTATTCAAGTATGGATTTTGCGGCTGTTTGCATGGAGTGGGCAATGTTTTGTGATTGTCCTGATATGTTATCGGGACGAGGAGTGCTTTGATTAAGCAGTTGGGCCAGTTGAGTGGAATATGCTGTGGCTATCTGTTGTGATTGTAGCTTACCGATATCCAACTTCCGTGTTGTGTCTGTTCGCACTTTGTTTGCTACGTTTAATCCTCGTACATCCAACACGCTCGATGCATGCCTTCCATCTATCACAACGTGATCAGTTTGATTTCTTGTTCTTTGATCTGGCGACAGCAGGGTGCCCTTATGAATATCGAGATGCTTTAATCTGGTACTCCTAGCTACCATGTTTCTTGCAGTTTCACTGTGGAGTCTAATTTTCCCGCCTAGTATAATTTTAATGTCATGGGCAGGGCAACGGTCATAAGTTTCTTCTAAGCGCTCATAAAATATATCTTTGGTCTGTTCGTCATTGTCTTAAGTGGGAGCATGAGCGCAAATAAAGCAAATGTTGAAGAAATTTTGTTTTTAATCGAATTGCAGCGAGTCTTTCATTCACTGGGGTGAAGCTGGAGACCAGATGTTTTAACCTCCGACCAACTACTACAACTCATGCTTTGTGTCATGGCAGCTATAATACAGTGCGTCACCTTTAGGTGCTGTTGTGACGCCTTTCCCGTTCCATCGTATTTCTTGTATGGCAGTAATGTCGGCCTTGTACTTTTCAAGTACATCTGCCAATGCGAAGACTGCACCTTCTCTATAAAGAGTGCGAACATTCCAGGTGCAGATTCGCATATCATGGTCCTTAAAACGTTTGCGGGGGTCGTCAACTTTTGAAGGATTTGTTTTTCTTTTCTTTCGTTTTTTCATAGTAGGCTGTTTTTTCTAGGGGAGGGTTACTAAACCGACACCCAAAGTTTTTAACGTTCTTAGGGGTGAACGCGCGGCACATGTTAGCTCACTACCTTTAACGGGTGTTAAAGGCTGCTACCCCAGGTGACACCACGTGGAAGTCAGTGTCCACTTGAGATGATAGAGGGACCAAGATAAATCCTGAACTTTGCCATGTTAAAACCGGTCAGGACCGTTCCTTGGAATCTTCCATCCCCTACGTCTTAATTAATATAAGCATATTTTATTTAAGACGTCATTGAACTCATTTTTTCAGCAAGTAAACTTAATGGTGATGAGTTGTTTTAATACAAAACCATAAGAACAAATAAAAACATTAACAAAGAATACTAAACTACATGTGTGTGTGTTTCCGGTTATAATTCTATTCATCATTTTGTTTCAGAAAAAGAGAACCTTAACATTTCAACCATAATGGATGGATGATGTATTCATGTGAGGCTTTATATAGTCATGGCTTTTTTTATAAAGTCATTGTAATTTTTCGCATTACAAAGGAAATAAACCAATACAGAAAAAGACATAAAGCACAAAGTAACAAAACCAACGAACCAACTTAAATTCTAATTAAAATCTGCATTTTTATAAGACAGCAAATCATTGAGAGCCAGTCGTCAGCCAGTCATTTTGTCAGTGGCGTCCATGCCACCATGGTTGAATTGTAAACACAGTTGTTATATTTCGAAGCGATTTAACACAGTTTGCAACTTATAAATTATTAATTTTCCAGTGGTTCTATCAATTTTATGCTAATTTGAGTTTATGCATAGATTACAGTATGCGCGGGGTTTTCTGTTGTTTTTTCTTCATTCTTTTTGTTTGTTTGTTTCCAATTCATTTCAATAATATTACAATTCATAATGAAATTTTAAATCCATAAATCACTCACAAATAAATATTAGAAAAAAATGATGTAGTTTTATGTATTGCTGTGGGTTTGTGTGTCTAATATGAACATTTTGCATTGATAAAATAAAAATGAGAAAAAAATGAGTTGAAGAACCTGTTTCAAAGATTTAAATATATTTCTTTATTTTTGCGAAAATCACTAAGAATTTAAATTAAATTATATATAATTATATATATGAAAGAGTCAAGTAGTTGATGTGATTGTATTTTTCATCAAGTTTGTTTTTAGATGTTTTTAAGTGGTACGTGCTTGTAATTGTTATTAGCGGTTGCATGTTGAGCGGATGCTATGCGCTTCGATTGATGTTTGTGTCTTAAGTCTTTTGTTTTTTTTCTTGCTTAAAAAACTCACTATTAATGGCATGTGAGATAATAATGACCCTTTTATTGAAAATTGATTAGCTTTGTAGTTTTTTAATAAAAATTAAAATAATTAGTTTTTATAAAAAGTCTTTGTTCTTAATGGAAAACAAAGAATGAAAAGAAGATGCAAAATATAAAACTTAATATGTCTATTCCACAACTGCAATACTCTACTATTTTTTTCGATATTATAAAGGAACAAATGTTGATGTGTAAAAATCAAATTTTTGCCTCAAATTGTACTCGCGGGCCATTAAACGGGGTTCCAATTTTTTGGGGTCATGTCCATACATTCTCTGAAAATATCACAAAAACACTTAAAACCTCACGAATGTAGTATCCGATTTGGAGGAAACTTTGCTTACAGAAAATGTTCCGAATTTACGTCAAGTTCCAAGAACTGACAACAACTTAGGAAACCTCCGCCACAAAAGTTCAGAAGTTTCGCTTACTCGTAAGTACTTTAAGAGTTATTCGAACACGCAGAAAAATATATATTAGATATATGTTTGGATCCAAAGAAATTTATGTTTGGGACTGGTTGCAAACAAATATATGTTTGCAACATTTTGCAACATATCTCAATTTTATTTGTTTGGGTACTAATATATTTTTTATGTTAGAACATACTTTTTTATGTGTGGAGAGAGGATTTTTGTCGAAGAGAGTAACAACAGGGCTCTCGCGGCTGCGGAATGCTGTTCTATAATAATGAGCTGTGTACATGGTGTACTAAAAGACGCAGAAGCGCAGACCGGAGGGTAAAAAAGTTTGTTTTTGCTTTGGTGGCGTGTATGCCAAACACCTGTGTTTCGTGCGTTGTTGTTTTAGCGATTTTTTCCCCAAAACAGTATTTTTTCTGTTTCTTACAGTTAACCAACCTAGCAAGCGAAGAGGAAAAGATGGTATGAAATATTTTTTGTTCTTCACTTTTCTAAAGACGGTAAAGTGAGTGAATAAATCAGTGTTTTGTGTTTTCTTAAAGAAATGGTACTTTTTAGTAAACTAAATGCCCAATACATTTTATAATTCGAAATTTTATAATTGAATCAAAAAGGTGATTGGAAATATTTTATTGGACAAGGAAGAAATCGGATTCAATATTGGTAATAACATTAATACATTAGACAATAAGGAGAACTGATAGTTTCGTTGATTTTCCCGGAGCCGACTATGTGATACCCCACACCACTACCCGTGTGCATACGATTTTCACTCGTAAACATTTCTTTTAGGGAGATGTTAAAATTTTCACCTATCTGGCTTTCATACTAAATGTGTTAAGGCGAACTGAACCAAAATAATTAATATTGAAATTTATATTTGACTACTGTCGACATCTACCTGGTACTGATTGAAAGCTTTACTGGTTTTCTTGAATAGGATTTTACATGGTTTTAATACACTAAATAGAAGCAAAGGTATTTATCATTAAAGTAAAAAAACTTAAATATATTTAAATTGTGATATCTTAGCACCATTTGCAATAATTCTGATATTTTACCATAAATGCCATGTTTTGTATTTATTTAAAGCTCCGTTGGTTTAGTTTCATTAGCAAACTCTCTCCTTGGAATGTGTTGAACAGAAGCAGAAATATCTGACATGGAAATAAAATCCCATAAATTGGAAATTGGAATATCCCAGGGTCTTGTTCATCACAAGCATTTCACCAATTTTGGTAACGCAATTGGAAACATTTTTGAGCTCAGAATATCTACATTGTTGAAAAGCTTCTAACCAATGCTGTGACACTCGTCAGTGCAATTCAAATAAAAGATGGGAAAGTGGGATGTGGGATTTTCCTTACCGTTGACGGGCTTTCCTTTTGGAATGCGGCTACTGAAAGCGGAGATATTCGCATAAGAATAAAACTTTGAATTTTTGTCAACATTAGTTTTTTGTCCATTCCGACTCATGAATATTACCCGACCATCTCCAAACTCAATAGGCTTGTTCCTCTATGGGACCCTCATTAACCACCAAAATTTCGTGACGATCCGATCAAAATTGCGACCTGTAGCGTGAAATCAAAAAAAAAAAAAAAGGAAAAATTGCATGAATTACCGACTATTGCGATATATCCGTTTCTTCGATACTTGACCACTTACGACAACCTACTTTACACCTTTAGAAGGTGATATTCTTTACTTTCACTGTCAGAATTTGCTCTTGATATACCGTTTATAGATGGCGAGATATTTGCTTTGGAATGAAACATTTGCTTTTTCTCCAAATAAGTTTTTTGCCCATTCCAACTCCTGAATATTATCCGGCCTCCATTAACCACCAAAATTTCGTGACCATCTGATCACAATTGCGACCTCAAGCGTGATTTCAAAAAATGCAAAAATGGGATATACTACCGACTATTGCGATATGTCAGTTATTTGACCACCTACGCGTAGCTACGGTAACTTACTTTACATCGTTAGAAAGGTGATATTCTCTACTTTCATTGTCAGGATTTTCTTTTGGTATACCTTTGTAGATGCTGAGATATTCTTTTTTAAAAAAACGTTGATTTTTTCTCCAAATAACTTTTTTTTCCCCTCCGGAACCCCCATCAACACACACAATTTGGTGACGATCCGATCAAACTTGCGACCTGCAGTGTAATTACAAGGTTTAGATGGACAGACGAACAGACGGACGGACGGACACACATAGATCGACTCAGCTCATCGAGACATTCATTTTGGTATATATATGTATGGGTCTAAGATTTTTTTTCGATGCGATACAAACTTTTTGGTCAAAACCAACTTATAATACCCTTTCCACATAGTGGTGTAGGGTATAACAATTCGGTAGGAAAATGTGACTAAAATTTTCAAAAAAAATCTTAAATCGTGTGGTACCCTGACATGGGCTCTTTGGCAAAACGTAGACCTACACCAATGTTGTACCCCTGGCTAAAACTTTGAAAATATCGAAAATCCGTGAGAATCGTTCTATGGGGGCTATATGAAGAATAATACTGAAAAATTTCAGGTGGAAAGTTTTATACCTCCAACGAAGGCAAAATACCAAAATTCAGCAATTTTGGTGGGACATGAAGGTCATAACCTTCTTCGGGTGGAAAGTTTTATACTCCCAACGAAGTCTAAGTACCAAATTTCTGAAATTTAGGTAGGCTTATGGGGCTTAGACCTTCAAAATATGTACCGAAAATCAGGCTACATCAAAACGTAGGCCGATGTAGAACATTTTCAATACCAAACATCCTAGGAGTAATATAAACTTTTATACTATCATAAAAATTGCGAGCTGTATTTTGATTTCAACAGACAGACACACGGACGGACAAGGCATTTCGACTTAGAATTTTATGCTGATCAAGAATATATATACTTTATAGGGACTCCGGCGAAAATTTTGATGTGTTACAAACGGAATGACAAATTTTGGTGGACCATATTTTGGTGGACCTGTGAACTGTTTGACATCACCAAGGTAAAAGGCGAATGGACGTGAAAAGACGAAAAGAATATTTTTAAACAGCAAATGGAGAGCAAAGATAGAGCTTTTTTACTCCAGCGACAAACATGTTGGTGCCAATACCAACCATACATTCAAGCAAAGCAGGGCAATGGAAACACAGTCGCTTCCATTGCCCTCCTTCGCTTGAATGTGTGTGGGTGGTATTGGCACCAACATGTTTGTCGCTGAAGTAAGAAAGCTCTGTCTTGGCTCTCTCTGTCACACTTACCAGCCCAACGGTACCTAATTGTTCCGAACGTAACTCGCACTTATCCGAATGTATCACTGATATTCCTGGTGGGCTGAATCAACGAGCAAAATGAAGCATAAGCAACCAGCCAAAACAAGGTGCTTTGTTATAAGCTCAAAGCTATGGTTCCACGAAACAGCAACGGTGTTCCACCAGATTTCCGCTGAGGGCATTGAAATCACAACGCTTTATCTGGGGGTGTGGAGCATACACTGTGAATATCAGACTTCAAAAATAAATTTATCGAAATTTAATTGGCTGCACTCAAATTGAAAGATGGAAAAGCTCAAACAAGCGCCGAAGAAGATGTGTTCAATAGGGCGGCCAAAAATGCTACAAAGTTGTTATTGAAACGCCTACCCTCTTATTTTTTATTTGATCCAAAAACTTTATATATCAAATTTTATGGCGATCGGTTAACGTTAACCCGTTCCACCCGAGGGATCTTTGTTTCCATAGAAATTTGTGTGGGGGCCAAGGGAGCATGAAAATTCTCTAAAATCCGTAATTATGGTCCACTCGATGAATATTTTTTTAGCAGTTCATTGTTGTTGCTAAAAAACGAATCTTACACCAAATTATGAAAATCGAATCGGATTTTAGTATAGCTCCGATAGACCGAATTTAGGTATTTTGGGCCTTATGTAGCTATATACCGAAATCTGATCCGATTTTCATAATTTGGTGTAAGATTCGTTTTTTAGCAACAACAACGAACTGGTAAAAACTATTCATGTATGTCAAGGCATGAACGATCATAAAAATTGTATTTCATAGCATAGCCTTGATGCGGGTTGGCGATAGTCGACGTTTTAGTATGCCGCTGCACCACAGTGGCTGTATTTAACCATTAAGTTCGCAGTGAAAGCTTAATTAAATAGAACAAACAAACGCCGTGTTTTGAAAACAATTTGTAGAACATGAATCCTGTTTTAAATTAAAAAAAAGAAAATTATAGCTAATCAGATCATCTTCAGAAAGTTGTTATAGATTTATATATCAACTAAATTGCCATAAAGTTTTTATAAGCATTCAATTAAAAACTAATTTCAAAAAGTTTTTATCACAAATTAACCTTGCATAATAGAAAGGAGTGACATCTTCTTTAATGGCTTTGTTACGTTTTTATTTAAGATTGTTTTCAGACAAAAAAAAAAACAACAAATACAACATTTAAAATTCATTACAACAACTGTCAAATGTTTCAATGTATTACATTCTAAATTAAGTTGCAATTGAACAGAAAAAAGGTAATGTCACCTCTCAAGTACAAATGCCTTCACAACTTTTAAATGGAAAACAAACAGAAACTCAAATAATTTTATCACCTTCTAATATGGCAAGCAAGCCACAGTGACTCTCGACTTAATTAACAACTCAGCATTTATTTGTAAAGTGAATTATGGTAGCAAATGAAAAACATACAACAACAACAGAAACATCAAAGCATATAATCTACTTATCTAAAATACTTTCGATTTTGTGTGATTGTTCATTTAAAATAGAAGTGTTGACAACAAGTTTGTTTCTTAAGTCTTTAGTTTTCGTTTTTTAAAATAATTGCAATTTGATGGTGTCATTCATATCTTCTTAAATTGTATAATTCTACTTGCCAAGTTTTAGAGCTTATGTCTCTTATATTAGCACTCTCATATTAAATCACAATGACAACAAAAGAACTTCTTCAAATAGCTTAAGAATTATGGATTTAACTAACGATTGCAATTATTCTTACCATATGTGGTGTCATAAATATGTTCAAGTATTACTAAATATGTGGCATGTTTGCTTACTTAAATAGATGTTGATGATGACTCCACTTGATTCAGTGGCTAGGCGGCAGCTTGACTGTTGTTGTCATTGCTGCTGCTGCCGTTGTTGATTGCGACAGTGGCTAATGGCTTGACAACGACGAATCTATACTTCACTTGACTTGACTTCAAAGCATGTATCAAAAGTCTGCCACACGACAATCAAGGTTGGCGGTAATTGATGAGTTTAGTGTGAAATGTGTTCATAAAAACACATGGCATATTTATCTATAGTTATCAACATACATACGTACAATTGTTGTTAATAAGAATACTACAAAACATTGGAGAAGAGAAACTACAATACAATGACTTCAACCATTTTTCATAACCTTGAACTTAAAAACAGCAACAAAAACAACAAACGTTTTCACATTCACAACAACAAAACAATAATAAAAAGCCTCACTTGCATTTACAGAATGATGGAATTACTTATAAATATACAAACATATATACAGGCGTATCTATAAAGAATTGTTGAATCAGTTGAACGAACATCCAATGACATGTAGGTGTGTGACTGACTGTCAATGATTTGTTTATTCTCTTGATGCCACATTACTTACTTACTTACTTAGCTGGCCTTTTACAGAACATTTGTTCCATAAGCCGAACTAAGAAAAAATCTCCAATCCTCTCTGTTTGCTGCTGTATTTTCCCAATCTGGGATATGTAACTTTCTGATATCTCGTTTCACTTGTTCGCTCCAACGAAGCTTTGGCCTTCCAGATCTGCGAGAACCTCCATACGGCCCGTATTTATACGCCTTTTTTGCGGGTTCATCATCACTCATTCTTATAACATGGCCTAGCCATCGCAATCGTTGTATCTCGATTCGTTCAACTACATTGATGTCATTGTATAGCTGATACAGCTCGTTGTTCATACGACGCCGATATTCGCCGTCAACACAGATTGGCCCGTAGATCTTTCGAAGAATTTTTCTCTCGAACACACAAAGCACTGCCTTATCTGCTTGAGCAAGTACCCATGCTTCGGAACCATACATTAGCACGGGTAGTATCAGTGTTTTGTAAAGTGTTACTTTTGTTTGACGAGAGGTGGCTTTATTCCTAAACTGCTTACTCAGCCCAAAGTAGCATCTGTTAGCCAACACTATTCTTCTTCGTATTTCACAACTGATGTTATTTGTTGTGTTTATGGCGGTGCCGAGGTAGACGAAGTCCTTTACTACCTCAAAATTGTAGGTACCAACATTCACAGATGGTGCGGGGTTTGTGGACATATTACGCGTTGATACCATCAACTTGGTTTTTTCGCCGTTTACTGCCAGACCAACTTTAGCAGATTCTCTTTCGACTTTTGCAAAGGTGTCAGTTACTTCCTTTTCCGATCGACCCATGATGTCAATGTCGTCGGCATAAGCCAGTAACATATGGCTGTTCGTGTATATCGTTCCATTTCTTTTGACCTTCGCGTCTCGTATGACCTTTTCCAGCAGGATGTTGAATAGATCACACGACAGGCCGTCTCCTTGTCTGAAACCTCTTTTGGTAACAAACTCTTCGGAGAGGTTCTTTCCTATTTTAACTGAGGATCTCGTCTCAGTTAATGTCATTCTACAAAGCCGAATGAGCTTTGCAGGAATACCAAAATCAGACATGGCTTGGAACACCTTTGAACGTATAGGGCTGTCGAATGCTGCTTTATAATCGACGAAAAGATGGAAGGTGTCGATCTGCATTTCTTGGGTCTTTTCCAGGATTTGTCTCAAAGTAAATATCTGGTCAATGGTGGATTTGCCAGGTCTAAAGCCGCACTGGTAGGGTCCAATAATTTCATTGACCATAGGCTTTAGTCTCTCACACAATATGCCAGATATTATCTTATATGCAATAGGGAGCAGACTTATGCCCCTGTAATTGGAGCACACAGTCTTATCACCCTTCTTGTGGACTGGACATAGGATGCTCACGTTCCAATCGTCGGGTACGCGTTCTTCCTGCCAGATGGTGCTAACTAGCTGATGCATACACCTTATCAGCGTGTCGCCTCCGGTTTTGAACAGCTCGGCTGGTAGGCCATCTGCTCCTGCCGCCTTATTATTCTTCAGCCGGTTTATTGCTGTCCTTACCTCATCTTGGCTGGGCGGTATACATTCAATACCATCTTCTGGGATTGGGTCTGTGGTATCTTCGCCGTCTTCACTGCTATCGGATACCAACAGTTTGGAAAAGTGTTCTTTCCATATCCTGAGCACACTATCTGTATCAGTTACCAAATTTCCTTGTTGGTCTCTACAGGAGGACATGCCTGTACCAAAGCCATCAGTTTGATGCTTCACTCTTTGGTAGAATTTTCGAACTTCGTTCTGTCTCCTGTACATCTCTATTTGTTCACACTCCCTCTTCTCCATCTCTCTCTTTTTCCTGCGGAAAAGACGTTTCTCCTCTTTCCTTTTCTCCCGATACCTCTCTCGTGCGCTACGCGTTGCTACTGATTGTAAAGTAGCCCTATATGCCGCATTTTTTTCTTCGGTAGCAGCACGGCACTCCTGGTCATACCATGGATTCTTTGGTGGAGGTCTCTGGTATCCAAGTACTGATTTTGCGGCTGTTTGCATGGAGTGGGCAATGTTTTGCCATTGTGCTGATATGTTATCGGGACGAGAAGCGCTTTCATTAAGCAATTGGGTCAGTTGAGTGGAATATGCTGTGGCTATCTGTTGTGTTTGCAGCTTAGCGATGTCCAACTTTCGTGTTGTGTCCGTCCGTGCTTTATTTGCAACGTTTAGACGGGTACGTACCTTTGCTGCAACGAGGTAATGGTCCGAATCTATGTTTGCTCCTCGGAACGATCGTACATCCAACACGCTCGATGAATGTCTTCCATCTATCACAACATGATCAATTTGATTTATTGTTCTTTGGTCTGGAGACAGCCAAGTGCCCTTATGAATATCGAGATGCTTAAATCTGGTACTGCTAACTACCATGTTTTTTGCCGCTGCGAAGTCTATCAGCCTCATTCCATTGTCTGATGTTTCACTATGTAGACTGAATTTCCCGACAGTTTGTCCAAAGATATTCTCCTTTCCAATTTTGGCATTAAAATCGCCTAGAACAATTTTAATGTCATTGGCAGGACAACGGTCATATGTTTCTTCTAAGCGCTCGTAGAATATATCTTTGGTCTGTTCGTCCTTATCTTCGGTTGGAGCATGAGCGCAGATTAAGCTGATGTTGAAGAATTTTGCTTTTAATCGAATTGTAGCAAGTCTTTCATTCACTGGAGTGAAGCTGGATACCAGATGTTTTAGTCTCCGACTAACTACAAATCCGCAACCAAACTCATGCTTTGTGTCATGGCAGCTATAATACAGTGCGTCACCTTTAGGTGTTGTTGTGACGCCTTTCCCAATCCATCGTATTTCCTGTATGGCAGTAATGTCGGCCTTGTACTTTTCAAGCACATCTGCCAGCGCGTAAACTGCACCTTCTCTATAAAGAGTGCGAACATTCCAGGTGCAGATTCGCAGATCATGGTCCTTAAAACGTTTGCGGGGTTCGTCAACTTTAGAGGGGTTTGTTTTTCTTTTCTTTCGTTTTTTCATAGTAGACTGTTTTTTCTAGGGATGGGTTACTAACCCGACGCCCAAACCCAAGTTTTTAACGTTCTTATGGGAGAACGCGCGGCACATGTTAGCTCACTACCTTTAACGGGTGTTAAAGGCAGTTCCCCAGGTGACACCACGGGGAGGTCAGTGTCCACTTGAGATGAAAGAGGGACCAAGATAAATCCTGGGCTTTGCCATGTTAAAACCGGTCAGGACCGTTCCTTGGTATCTTCCATCCCCTACGTCACCCACATGCCACATTAATATGTAAATTTGTTTGAAAAATATTCAAATAAAAATTTAAATTCATTAATAAGCAAATGATTTAATCATTGAATGTTTGAAGCAAACCAAACCGTTTGTCATGACAATGAAACAGTGTTTAAAGTGTATAGTTTGTAAGCGGCGAAATTGTAGTCAAAACAGAAATCAATTCAGAACACAAAAATAGATTTGCATTTGAAAAACGAAAAGTTCTAGGACAGAGAAACCATTCGACAGTCTATACGTCTGAAGAGCTGCTTAACCAACAGCGAAACCAGGTAACGTAATTTGGTGACTGTGTGGGTTCGAGTCCTTGGTTTTTCTTTTTCACTTCCAAAAAGTTTCCGATCATCAAGCTTAATTTTAAACGAGAAAATTAATAGAAGTCTATTCATATGCAAAGAAAATAAAAAGTTAAATGAACAAAATTGGAGTTCTGAGCCATATTATATTAAGAAATAGAAGGGTGCTGAAGAGTTTTCTAAACGTTCGTGGGCTGGGTGCCACCGTGGTGCAATGGTATGCACGCCGGCCTTGCACGCAGAAGGTCGGTGGTTCGATTCCCCGGCCAGGCAACACCAAACATTTTTCAACGGTGGCAAAATACCCCTCAGTAATGTTGGCGACATTTCCTGAGTATTTCAGCCTTGAAAAACTTCTCTATAAGTGGTGTCTTAGGACACGCCGTTCGGACTCGGCGATAAACAGTAGGTCCCATATCATTGAGCTAAATATGAATCGGGGTGCACTCATTGATATGAGAGAAGTCTCCCTTGTCCCGTATGGGATGTTGTGGAACAATGTTTGTTGTTGTTGTTCATGGGCTGAAATGTTAAGTTAATGTTAATTTGTCAATCTAAAACAAGTGAAATATGGCTTTGCCGACAGCGAAATACACTCAGCACAATAGTAGGTATAGTGGACCAAGTGTTACTAAAAACAGATCCAAATTTTAAATATAAATAAATTGTTCGTTTTGATGTTTTGGATGTTAAGGCGTTTATGTGATTGATATCATTGAAAACACTGCGTGTTATTTTTCGCGTCATGGTTTATTAACCATATTCTGACACCGCATCGTGATAGAAGGCCAAAAATAAGAAGACACGTGCCCCGGCGTTTTTTACTATAACTTCGACATTCGCGGTTATGGACCCCAAAGACCTGAGGCCTTTTTTCGAGTCATGGTTTATTAACCATATTCTGACACCGCACATACGGGTAATATAGGCCAAAAGTTGATCAAAACTCAACATATAAAAATCGCGTTTTTAAAAACTAACTATTGGTAAACAGTCACCTGACCCTTTTCCCCATTCGCTATGACCATCCGCAACTATCTGCGGTTAACCAATCCAAAGCAGCAGCCGATTGAACTCAGCTATAATGAAAGCAAAAAAGTACATGTTCAAATATTATAAAATGAAGTGAACATTGAAATAAAAATATTTTCGCGAAAATTTATAATTTTCAAGGTTTTTTGTTTTTGTATATTCTCCGTACAAGATAAGCTTATAAAAGTTCCAAATTGTTTTTGCAGCTTCACTCTTTAATAATGGTGGTACGTCTCTTCCTTCATGCATATTTTTTATGATAATTTTTATGATAACTCAAATTTCAAAAGTGAAAAAGTGCATGATGCGAACGTTTGCGGACCATAATTACTTTTGGTGATTTATGCACTGAAGTCTCCAACATTGGATCCAATCATAATATATTGCGCATATTTGCGCCATTCTGAAAAAATCTCATTTTTATCAACTAAAACCATTGAAATATGGAAGTATTTAAAAAAAACATTTACAAAATAGAAATATATTTTGGTTCCAGCGTTCGCCAAATCTACTTATTTTATTTGTACTCATGTGTATTAGAGCTCATAAAAATCGCCAAAGATAATTGTTTTTGCATCTTCACTATTAGGTTATTGTGATACATCCCTTCATTCATAGATATCTTTTATGATAACTCAAATTTCAATGGTGAAATACTACATGATGCGAGCTTTTGCGGACCATAGTTACTTTTGATGTTTTATGGAAGATTATGCTGATTCAAAGAAAATTGGAATAATTTATGTAAAACAATTTAAAAAAAAAATTACAAAAATATTTTGGCAACGTTTGCCAACACTAATTTTTGATCTGTCTTATAGTCGGGGCTCTTATTTATCAGGCTAAATCAAAAGTTTTGATAAATGTTTGCGCCATTCGGAAAAATCACTGGTTTTTCTGAAGTAAAATTTAAAAAATTTATGTAAAACAACTTTAAAAAAATTACAAAAATATTTTGGCAACGTTTGCCAACACTAATTTTTGATTTGTCTTATAGCCGGGGCTCTTATTTATCAGACTAAATCAAAAGTTTTGATAAATGTTTGCGCCATTCGGAAAAATCACTTGTTTTTCTGAAGTAAAATTTAAATAATTTATGTAAAACAATTAAAAAAAAAATACAAAAATATTTTGGCAACGTTTGCCAACACTAATTTTTGATCTGTCTTATAGCCGGGGCTCTTATTTATTAGACTATATCAACAGTTTTGATAAATGTTTGCGCCATTCGGAAAAATTACGGGTATTTCTGAAGTAAAATTTAAATAATTTATGCAAAACAATTTTAAAAAAATTACAAAAATATTTTGGCAACGTTTGCCAACACTAATTTTTGATCTGTCTTATAGCCGGGGCTCTTATTTATTAGACTATATCAACAGTTTTGATAAATGTTTGCGCCATTCGGAAAAATTACGGGTATTTCTGAAGTAAAATTTAAATAATTTATGTAAAACAATTTTAAAAAAATTACAGAAATATTTTGGCAACGTTTGCCAACAATAATTTTTGATCTGTCTTATAGCCGGGGCTCTAACTTATCAGACTATATCAAAACTTTTGATAAATGTATGCGACATTCGGAAAAATTCCGGGTTTTTCTGAAGTAAAATATGGGTAAGACAACAAGTGCGCACTAGGGTTATAGCTTTTTGCACTTTTTTGCAAATACCAAAAATACCACCACATAGCCGTGTAGAAATAAGGTAGGTAGGTTTGTACCAATTTTCAGCTTGATCGGACCTATACTACGCTTTTAGTGCATTATTTACCTCATATCCGATGCTAATATATATGGGAGCTATATCCAAATCTGGACCGATTTTCATTATTTTCTACAAAAATAGTCCTTGGACCAAAGATATGATTTGTGCAAAATATTATATCAATCGAATTATAAATGAGGTTTTTAGGAGTTTTAATCAACTTTTAACATACATTACTCCTATGTGCACCGCAGCGTGATAGAAGGCCAAAAATAAAAAGACACGTATCCCGGCGTTTTTCTCTATAACTTCGACATTCGCGGTTATGGACCCCCAAAGACCTGAGGCCTTGATGTCAAAAGAAATCATTTTGTCAGGCCCATATCTTCTAAACCGCTATTCGGATTCACTCGTGGAAGCAAAGTTGTAGCTCTCGTCTTAAGGAATAAAACTTGTGAACACGTAAAATCCATTCAACCACATCTTCAAGATCAAATTTCCGTTATATTTCCTTCTAGGATTTTGGTCTAAAGATATGAAACCGATCAAAATTGAAGCATACAATTAACTACAAAAATGTGCCATAGATCTCAATAAACAACTTTCTAGAACATACGAACTCTGTAAAAACGGTTCTCAATGGCCAAAATAGCAAAACAAATGCGATTTTTATCTTCTTTTCTCAGTTTCTGCTCCATAGATATTAAACCGTTGAAAAGTCAAGAAAACAATCAACCACAATAATGTAGCAAAGGCATTAGTAAACAACTTTCTGGAACATACGAACTGTCAACGAACGGTTGTATAGACCAAAACCCAAGAAAGAACGTACTAATAAATTTGACCCTGGCGATCTTAATTTTTTATATGTTGACAAGAGCTACAATTTTCCTCCGAGATTAAGTTAAGCCTCATAAAATGATCCCTTTTGACAACAAGGCCTCAAATTTCGCAGGCCCGGACCACGAAAGTCAAAAACTCAGGAATACGTATCTTCTTTTTTAGTAGTTTATCACGCTGCAATGTCAAGGAACGGTTTATTCAAAACATGGCACACATTGGAAGGGGCCTATAAACGTACGGGTTGGACCAATGTCAGTAATTCCTTTCGATAGTTATTGTGCTATCCAGCCATTTTAGATGGTCATCGTAGGATTGTTTTAGAGCAGTAAACAGGCCTACAAGGATGTCATTCGGTAAATATTTCAAAACCCATCTCCCACCGAAAGAACTTCTGTTAGTGAGGTACCTGAACGCGTTGTGGGCAATGTTTCGGCCAAGTAAAATACCCATTCGTATGATGTGATAATCATCAGTCTTTTGGTGCTGCCAGATTTTTTAAGAGTTTTCGGTCATTACCTCAGAAAGTACGGACACAAACAATTGTACCGCCATAATAGGGTCCTCGAGACAAACTGCTTAATACTTAATTTCTATCAAAAAATTTTAACTAGTGTGTGTGAGGTATTCGATGGTTCATCTTCGAATTTTATTAAAGTTAGGACAGAATATTACGAATTACACTATGCAACACTGAAAATGCAAACAACTTCTGGTATGCATTTTTTGAAAGTACATATTTAGAATACGAAAACCCTAGTAGGGTTTTGTCCTGTCAGATCCAGTTCGGATTTTATGGCCTCATCTAAACCGGGCTAAATCTACACTTTTTGCATTTATCAGGCCTTTATCTTAGAAACGATTACGAATTTGGCCTTGCTGTCTTTAGCAATATTGTAGCCCTAAACTAGTAGAACTTATCTTTTGAAAAACTCCATCTAGGGCACCAAAATCTATAAAATATAGAAAAAAATGTACTGAAAACAAAGGCATAGAGGCACTTTACAACAATGACATGTTCTGAAGAGTTGTGTATTACATTCCAGGGAATATTTTTCCGAAGGAAAATATTCAGAAAAAGTTTACGGTTTTAGAGATACAGTGCGAAATGTATAAAAATTGTGGAATTTTTGCATATATTTTGAAATTTGAGGCAATAAATGTAGTTTTTCGAGTTCATTATTTCTCCAAATTTTTTATTCTTGTCCTTATCTACAAATTTGCTTCAGAGGTCAGAAGAAGATTCGCATTGGTTTCAGAGATATAGCCCCGAATTTCTTTAAAAACTCAATATTTAACCATGTTTAGATGGGGCCATAAAATCCGAGCTGGATCTGACACAACAAAACCCAACTAGGGCTTCTTGTCGTTTGGGTCTGTACTTTCAAAAAATCCTCAGTTCGAATTGTTTGCACAAGATCACCCTAAAAATGTTGCACAGTGTTACTATTGCCGAAGGAGCTCATCTTCCAACTTGATTGAATCTGGAAAAAATATACAGTATAATCTCGACAATCCGGACACCACATGTTTCGGCGGTGTCCGGATTATCGAATTGTCCGGATTACCGAGTAGTAACAAAAACATATAATTTTGTAAGATTAAATCATTATAGCGGACGTTTACTACATAGATAATAATTTGTCATCTGAGGTAAACGAATTCATATTAAGCAAATGTGACAGGTTGCGACTATTTTTCAGAGTTCAGATGTTCTAGAGAGTTGTTTACTGAGTTTAAGGTACATTATAAAATATTGGACCTTGCCGATTTTGACCTTGAAGATGAGGTTTGATTTTTTTATGTTTTCACAATTTTTATTCTTTGTGGGAAGGGCTCTAAGAGTAAATAAAATTTCTTAACGGTTCGGAAGGTGTGATCCTCTCAAAATGGTCCCTTTTGGCATCAAAGCCTCAAACTCGATTTTTCAGGGAACTAGTCTATTCAACACTATGTGTTAAATTATGTTGCTTCATTCGACATTTTCAGGTAGTTCCATATCGCATCTTCCTGGCTGTATAACTGAGTCAACTGCGCCTAGCCTGAAAGTCGATTTTTGGAAATAAGACTCTGAAAAACTTCATTTTTCTTATTTATACACCAATTGCTGTAGATAAGAATTAAATCGTCAATGCAATAAATAAGAATATAGTGTTCAAAATAGGGAACAAATAATGATGTCCGGATTATCGTGGTCAAAAAAATATGTGATGTCCGGATTACAGAGTCTACAATGTAAAAAACTATAGTGTCCGGATTACCGCGTTGTCCGATTAACGAGTGTCCGGAATATCGAGACAATACAGTATATATAATTGTTCCACAAACATCCCAGATTGGACAAGGGAGACTTCTCTCATATCAATGAGTGCACCCTGATTCATATTAGCTCAATGATATGGGACCTACTGTTTATTGCCGAGTCCGAACGGCGTGTCCTAAAACACCACTTGTAGAGAAGTTTTACAAGGCTGAAATAGTCAGGAAATGTCGCCAACATCACTGAGTGGTATTTTGCCACCGCTGAAAATTTGATGTTGCCTGGCTGGGAATCGAACCCACGACCTTTAGAATGCAAGGCGGGCGTGCATACCATTGCACCACGGTGGCAGGAAAAAATATTACGAAGTGTAAATTATGGACTCAATCGGTAGATCCGTCAAATGGACAGACAGGCTAAATCGACCACAAATTGTCTGAAACGGTTTTAGTCCAACGTGCGGGTCTTCAACCATTATTTCGGAGAGACACATTTTGTATCGTATTAAAGTGTATATACATATCCTCGTTAGCCGAAAGACTTAAGGTATGATTAGGCTAATATCTTCATTACCAAAGCTGATCCGTTATAAGTGCACAGTCACGAAACGTGGCATTTGCGGTATTTTTAAGGTTTTGGCCTCATTAGCACACCGAAATTTGGTATTTAGTCTTCGTTGGGGGTACAAAATTTTCACCTGAAGTTTGTTGGTATATATCCACGCCTTCATATATCCCCCATACCCAATTTCGGTATTTTGAAAGTTGTTAGCTCAACATCACACCAAAATGGCTGAAATTTGGTTTGTAGTATTCGTTATGAGTATAAAACTTTTCACCTGAAATATGTCGGTATAGGCCCAAGTATTTATATAGGCCCCTTAGAACGGTATCCCCCATTTTCGGTATGTTGAAGGTTGTGGCCTCAATATCCCACCGAAATGGCTGTAATTTGGTATTTAGTCGTCGTTGGTACTAAACGTTCTACTACGTCCACGCCGTCATATAGCTCCTATAGAGTGGTGTCTTCCAATTTTCGGTATTTTGAAGGTTGTGGCCTCAATATCCCATCGAAAGGGCTGAAATTTGGTATTTAGTTTTCCATATTCTATATAGCCTCCATAGATGCGTACTTAGTCCTCTTTGGAACCAAAAACATTTTTCACCAGAAATTTGTCAGTATAGGTATTGAGGGTTCATAGAAAATCCCCACACAGAAAAAGATCAATATAGGTTAATATTTTGGTATATATGGGGTACATCCTGATTTTACATATTTTTAGTTTGTGCACGCATCGTCGAAATGGAATGACTGTAATATGGTATCCAGTTAGCATATACCACTTTTCCGAGCAATAAGCATTGACGTAGCGCAGCATTTAGTATTTTATAAATGAAAGGAAACTATGAAAATGAAACAATTTTACTTCAATACAACTCATGGTGGAGAATATAAAAAGTTCGTCCCGGCTGAACTTAACGCCTTTATTACTTCTTTACTTTAACGCCATTTCACAAAGCCGAATGAACTTCTCGGGAATGCCAAATTTAGTCATGGCTTGGAATACCTTTACAATCGGCTGTGGAAGCCTGTTTTTTTAATCAATAAAAATATTACCATATTTTTCATCTATTGGGCCTTTTCCAGCATTTGTGGTAAATATCTGGTCAATAGCACTCCCGCCTTGCACTCAGAAGGTCTGCGGTTCAATGCGTGACCAGAACATCAAAATTATCAGCGGTGGCAAGTCCCCTCAGTGCAATGTTGGCAATATTACCTTACTCGTCTCTACAGAATAATGTACCTGTATCAAAACCCTTAGTTTGATGTTTCACTCTTTGGCGTGATTTTCAGACTTCATTTTGATCCTGTACATGTAGTTATAACGATTTTATTTCTGATTTGTCATGCCTTGTGACTTATTGTCCAAGATGTTTAGAATTATGAAGAATCATTGTCGATCAATAGAAATCAATAAAGTAGCTTATAAAATTAATATGATCACATTATAAAAATATGCAGATATAAATCAATCAATTTATTCAATTCAATTACACAAGTGCAAGTTCAATTTATCCGAAAACCAGTTGATGTTTTTTGAAATTAAATACTGGCTAAGCTTATTGTCGAATGTCACAATAGAATTGATATATTTCAATTTAATTTATCAATCATCGTTGTATCAACAAATCGGATTTGATTGTATTTTTGTATCATGGATGACAAATACATGTTTATATGTTTGTTTTTTTATATTCGAATCTAAACAATTGTTAATTAAGAAAAAAATAAATATATTATTGTTTATATCAATATAAATGGCACATGCCAAAATAATATTTTTTTGAAAATAATACTATTTATAACCAAAAATGTAAACAAACTACCACAGTGATATGATTTTATTATTAAAAAATTCCGAAAAATAATATATAGGTTGTTGTGATTGTTTTATTAAATTTCGAAAATAGTTTTAGTCCATGTATTACAGCATATCTCTCCATTAATCTCAAAACGAAACCTACTGTGCAAACAATCCTTAAATTTGTAACATAGCCCAATGATTGAGTCACATTCATTAAAAATTAAATAATATCTTTTATAATTATGTTTATTAAAAAGATATAAAAAATGCTCTCATTGATTTTTTTCTCTTAAAGTTAGTTTCGTCGTTGTTGATATTTTGTGACTTCATACAATTAAGTCATTTTGTGTTTCTTTTTTGTTAATGATATTACTGTTCGATACCCTGTAATGACTGTATAAATGAAAATTGTAAAACATTCTTGCAACACCATTTTTGATACTTTTTGGTATCAAATTTAGGCTACTCCAGTATAGATTGAGATAAACGATTTATTCCTTTTGCCGTCTTGTGATATTCGAACCGAATTATGAACTGAAATCATTTGTGATTATTTTTTGGGTATCCATTTTTTTCCTCTCCCCCTTGTAAAAACTAAATTATGTTCAATTTAGTTAATAAAAATATAAAATTAGTTAAAATTATAAAGTATGGCCATGCCATGGTGGTGTTTGGCTATTGGCATTTGGAAAAAGGCGGAAAATTGTAACAGTTATCTGGATCAAGCAATCTGTGTAAGAGAGAAAAATAATAAGAAAACAAATGAAAGACTTAAGCAACGAACACGTTTATTGCAAAAAGTTTGTTTTGTTTGTCAAACATTTTTTTTTGCAACAGTCATATGTATGTTTTAATGTGGTAGAATAAATGTATTATGAAGTTTACTTTAAGTTTTTAATTTTCTAGCCTTTTTATGCTTCACTTTTTTCATTGTTTATGAATAAAGCAAATCTCGCTTTAGAAATTCAATTGAAAACAACTTCTAATTATTATTTTTAATTATTTGTGTAGTTCCGTTTTGTTTTACTGTTAATTTGATAAATGTCTAGGACGATGCCATCGTCTAAAGTTGCGGGAAAATAATTATAGAAAAGTGAAGTTTAATGTTGCAACCGTGAGAGAGTTATTGAAACATAACAATGACATCGAACTTCAATAACGCAAATTAGTATTTTGCTATTATTAATGAATTAAATAATGCAATTAATTGTTTGACAGGTATAATTATGAAAACATCATCATTTCCGTATATCACGAAAGTTTAAGGAAAATGTTTTCAAAATGAGAATATTTATTACATTCTATTATATTCTAAAAAGGTTTGATTTGATGTTAAAATAAAGTAGACTAAATATTTCTGAAGATGATTGTCAATGACAATTATACTATTAGATCAAACGACCTTCAACCGAGAAATTATCAATAATTTAACAATTCTGAAAATCTAAGTAACTCCATTACTGAGGATGCCGTCATGCGACCCCTATGGCTTTATAGTGGATTTATATTCGCTAATCTCATGATATTGCCTACCCAACGGAATTGTTGTAACCTGATACGTTTAACAATACTGATGTCGTTGTGTAACCCATACAGCTCGTGTTTTCTACAGCGTCGATAATCACCGTCACACAGATTGTCCTATAAATCTTTTAAAGGATATTTCCTTTTGCATTTCGTATAACTTTTTTAGCAGAATGCTGAAAAGATAGAATGAAAGGCTGCCTCCGCATCTTTGTTACTTTAGCTGATATCCGTTAATATAATCTGAGAAAACTGAATGAACTTTGTGGTAATACCAAATTCAGACATAGCTTGGAATACCTTTACATTCGGCTGGGGAAACCCGTTTTGTAATCGACAAAAACATGGGAAGTATGGATCTGAATCTCTTGGACTTTTTCCAGGATTTGCCGCAAGCTAAATATGTGGTCAATGGTGAATTTGTAAGGACTAAAGCATAACTGATATGTCCAATTTGTATACCCTCAACCTTTAGGCTGAACAGGGTATATACACTAGAGCGGCCCAAAAAGTGACAAAAATTGTTTTATTAAAACGCCAACCCCCATTTCCATTTGATCCAGAAACCTTATATATGAAATTTTATGGCGATCGGTTAACGTTAACCCGTGCCACCAGAAGGATCTTTGTTTCCATAGTAATTTGTATGGGACCATAGGCCAATTTTCACGAAAATGCTTTAAAGGCCGCATTTATGGTCCAATTTTACCAGTTCATTGTTTTGTCTAAAACACGAATCCTACAAAAATTTTTGAAAATCGTGCCAGATTTTGATTTTGCTCCTATATGCATAATTTGGGCCCCATCTTCTTCTTCTTCTTCTTTTATTTGCCCATCCGTTGTTCGGATATAAGCGATCATACATTAAATCGTTTTACAATAATTATATTACATTTCAGAATATATAAATATTTTCTTATATATATTTTTGTTGTTTATATTGTCGGCAGTTCTCTATTTTTGGCCGCCCTAAACAAGTTCCTTTCGTCATCGTAGCCAGTCCAATCTTGAATATTTTTAAGCCAGGAGAGTTCTCTTTTTCCTCTACTGTGTCTTCCTTCAATTTTCTCCATAATATAGCTAATATTAAAATCTGGCCCGATTTTCAGAAATTTTTTGATCAACCGATTCGAAGCAAATTTTGGGTGTCGTAATATTTTATCCAAACTTAGTTTAAGTTCGAAGATGGGCCACATCGGTCCACTCCTTTGGGTACCTCTCCCACAAAAGTTAAAAATTTTTCTGTACAAGTAAAAAAGTATCAGTCGGCTTTGCCGACAGAGATATGCCCTCAGCTTATGTGAATTGAAACTTTCATCTACGGACAGATCGAATGTATTTAGAGTCTTTTCTGAATTTTGACTGTTTTGGAAGTGGGCACTAGTCATTTCAGTGGGACTTTGGTCCTGTAAACAGGACCACAACGAACAGCATCGGTATATATTTCCAAACGATCTTCGAGCAGACACTAAACTGCACTTAGACAAAAATATTGAACTTTTGTGGGGGAGGTACCCTAAGGAGAGGGCCGATACGGGCCAAGCTATACTAAATTTAGACAAAATATTAGGAGATCCAAAGTTTTGACCAAATTGGTTGCCCCGTTCAAAAGATATCGTACATACCATTTTAGTGTCATTTTTTAAATATTTAAATATTTAACATCAAAAACCAGTCAAAAAGTTAATATTTTTATAATTTTAGACCAAAAAATGGGAGGTCCTGTAAGGAATATTACCCTTTGTAGCTCCTCTGCTCCAATAAACGAGCAAATAATGGATTGCTATCAACTCTAACAGATCTTAGGTGTTATTTAAGAACAGCCTGAAACAATTTATGTGTACAGAAATCACGAATCCTTAACATAAAGACATAATATGTTTACACGTGATAGTAGATGCACGCGTGGGTTGGCCTATTGCTGAACATTTTCCTTGACAGGTGGTATAAAATTTATTTAATTTGAACGGACAGCTTCGGATATCAATTTCATTCACCACTGGTAGCCTGGACATTTAATAAAGCTAACCTCGATGTTTTATAAGGCCTGAAATACTCAGCAATAACGGAGGTAGCCATAGATGGATATTCTTTGAGAACTGTTATAAACATACTCTGTCTTTATGTTTAAGATTCGTGATTTCTGTACCCATAAATTGTTTTAGACTGTTCTTAAATAACACCTAAGATTTATTAGAGTTGATAATAATCCATTATTTACTCGTTTATTGGAGCAGAGGAGCTACAAAGCGTAATATTCCTTACAGGACATCCAATTTTTTTTGCTCTAAAATCATAAAAATTGTAACTTTTTTCGACCGGTTTTTGATGTTTTCTTATTTTTGAAAGTAGGTTAGCACACTTTCTTCACAATCACAAATATTATTGATATTTGCAATATATTGGAGGTCTTTATGGGGCATTATCTTTGATTCTGGGCCCATATGGGTTTTCAGCCCGATTAACTCTAGAAGGAGAATTAAAATTTTAATTTTTGGTGCATAATGTTAGGAAGGAACACTAAAGTTGTCCATATGATTTTGACGGTCAAATTTAAATTTCCTTAAGACATTGTCTAATTTACTTAAAGTGGCTCTATTATTTCGCACAGCTCTTTACAAGCTCTGCCCTACCTAATACAAGGTCAACCCCCAAATTGGACAAATGTTGACTGACTTTTATTTATAGGATAATGTTCCACTATAAAAATTCAATTTGCGCCATAAAACACTTTTCAGAGGTGATTTGAAAATGTTAAATGCGTTGTAACTTCAGTGGCTCTATTATTTCGAACACCAGTGTATCTGGTAGATATATTAGGATGTGTAAAGTATGGACCAAATCGGTCACTTCTTTCAAGAGTTATCTTGCGCACAATTTTTCCGATCATTTTTGAACTTTTGTGGGGAAGGTACCTGAAGGAGTATACATATACCTGAAGAGTATATATATCTTCGAACTGAAACTAAGTTTGAACGAAATATTACGAATGCCAAATTTTGGACCGAATCGGAAAATCCGTTCGAGAGTTATCTTGGGTTCCAACCATTACACACGGTGTCAAAGGGTTTTTTGCACATTTCAGGTTGAAGCTTTTACCGTCATATGGGGGCTGTGAATACAAGTTGTTACAACATAAATCACAGCGATTGAAGAGCAGTTCCAAAACTGAACTTATCCGCAATTTTGTGTCGGAGGTACCTGAAGGAGTGGACCGATTGAGTCCATATTGGAACCTCATCTAAGTCTGCTAGACATTTCACGATGTGCAAAGTATGGACCAAATCGGTTCCTCCCTCCAAGAGTTATGGTGCGCACAAATGTTCCGAACATTTTCGAACTTTTGTGGACGAGGTACCGGAAGGAGTGAACCGATATAACACATCTTCGAACTTAAATTAAGTTTGTACAAAATATTACGAAAGCCAAATTTTGGACGAAATCGGTTGATCCGTTCGAGAGTTATCGTGCGCTCCAGCCAGCCAGACAGACGGACGGAAATGGCTAAATCAACCCCAAATTGTCGGAAACGGATTTGGTCCAAACATACTTGGTGTCTAAAACCATTATTCCGATGCATAAATGCTGAGGGTATCAAAATGGTGTGAACGATAAGTCTTGAAGGGATCAATTGATTTGGTCCAAACATTGCACATCGTATTATTCCTTCCAGATATATATCGGGCTCGAATATTGACTATATCGGTCGTTTAAGATCTCCTCTCGCACAGTTTTGATTCTTTTGTCAATAGGTTGTTCTAGCGGCTTCATTTACAACGGTACAATTTTTTCCGGAGATAATGACCCAAAAGCTCCAAAACCTGCCTGCACATACTAAAATGGCTATAGTGCAAGATAACACTAAAATTTGTCAAAAAAATCTTCCAAACTTAGTTTAACGTAATTTACTATTTCTGGTCCTTAGCATTACGGTATCTTCAGATTTTAATGCAAACTCATGATATAAAATCCCCATATTTAATATACGGTTTGGTTTTGTTGTTTTTTTGTCAGTGGCTGAGGATATATCTCCGTCAACTTGTTTCTTATACGTTTTCCAATATAATATCATATCGTAATTAAATAAGCTATTTATTATTGAAATTGAATATAATCGGAAAATTTAAGCTTTTATTTTAACATAAATAAGGAATATGTATACAAATAAATGTTTGTTAAAAAAACTAAAATCAACATTTTTCTTTATAAAACTGTTCAAAAGGCGCTTAGAAATCTTAGTCGGTGCGAAAACTTTTTTCACCGATTCGAACTAAAACACGCGTTTTCGTTATCAGGACAATATTCCGCACTTACTACTGGCGTGGTAGTTTTTTTGGTTATAGCCCTACTGTATGTGTTATCTCATTACCATCGACGGGTGTTAAAGTCAGTTTGAGGATGACACCTTGTAGAGGTGAAAGGGGGAACAAATTAAGTCCTGGTCTTTGCCATAAGCCGGTCAGGAGCATAAACTAACGAATGTTTATTTTTATCAATTTACAAAAAGTCTTCCACGAGGCTAGAGTAGGTTTCACTTATAACTTCTTTATCTCGAGTTCTAACGATGTGTTTAATATAATGTTTCGAAACACTTACTCCCTGAGTACAAGGAAGGCATGCTAACCACTGTATTGTGATAGCTGCAAATTAACACATTATTTATTATTAGTTTTTTTACATTTGCAAAAATCTAAATAATCATTTTAATCCTATTTACTGATATCATTCTTGTGTTTTATAAATAAAACTGAAATTCATCAACTTCATTGTGACAGCATAAAAACAGCTTACGATGTATCTAATTTCATAATTGACAACAACAGGTTTTTGTTTTGTTGTCTCATGCATTTCAATGTTTTGCATAGATATTTTCTTAATGTGATTATAAGGCATGTTGAGATTTGGTTCCACTTTTGCAATATTCTTGAAACCCTTAAATAGATCATAATTTAGAACATTTATAAAATCTATTTAAGTAAGTTTATATTTGCAAAGTAATGTCAGTATCAATAATTCTTTGAAATTAAAGACATATTTAAATATTAACTGTGTGCGGTTATTGCCTAAATTTTTTTCGGTATTAAATTATTTGAAAGAAAAAAAGAAATACTTAAATAACAATGATCCCTAGAGTGAAAAAGGTATGTTGTTCCAATCGTAGTTGCTGTTGTTTAAACAGTTTGTTCGCTCTCTATTTAAGGCGTGACCCCAGGTGTAAAGCCCAATTAAAGCCATTTTTCATGAATTTTTTCCAAAAAAAAAAAGAAAAAAAATTTAACATTTTTAGTAAATGTTTTTTTCATCTAAAAGAATTTTTCTTCGTCATATCGACGCCTCCAAACAATAGTATGCTAAGTCGACTTAGCATGTTTTCAAGTTCTTTACATTTTTATATTTAACGTCCTTTAACTTAAATTCTGTCAAATTTTGGCAATAATCGGACAATCCGAACAGAAGTTATAAACAAATATTTACTTAGCATAGTACTGAAGGTCATAGAAATTTCCAAACTTTTAGAGCCTGTCCTGCCAAACTCACTGTTCAGAATTAGCAAACTATTATTTGGAGGTGTCGATCGTCCTTTAACTTAAATTCTGTCAAATTTTGGTAATGATCGGTCAATCCGAACCGAAGTTATAAACAAATATTGACTTAGCATAGTACTGAAGTTCAAAAAAATGTCCACACTTTGAGAGCTTCTCCTGCAAAACTCACTTTTTAGACTTAGCATACTATTATTTGGAGGTGTCGATATATTTTTGTATGCTTATTAAGAACATAAAGATCTGGTCCTTCATCCATCGATTTTTTAAACAAAAATATTAGTTTTTAGGGAAAAGACAAATTTTAAATTTTCTGGGTCAAAAAACGGGCAAAAAAAATTAGAAATAAAATCGATCGATAAAGGACTAGTTTTTGATGTCCTTGATAAGCCCACAAAATTATGTGATAATCGGTTTAGAGTTGGCAGCGTTTTCAAAATGTAATTTTGAGAAAAACACGTTTTTAGTTTCCATGTTACATACAAATCACAACGATTTTTCCCCTTCCAACACTCATATCTCAGCCAATTTTATTCCGATCGACTTGAAAGTTTCACCACATATTCTATGATACTTATACTTTAAAATAATCCATATTTAAATATTTACAATAAGCCCATAATTTTTTTTCGATTTTCTGAAATTTACAAGTGCGGTCATCGCTTAATATAGTTTTGGTTCATCGAAAGAATGGTGTTGAAACCCAATAAATATGGAACATATCATGCGATTTAGTGCAAACTTTGGATCAGTGCACTCTTTCGGGTACCCCCACCCAACAAATATTCAACATTTTTTTTATAAAATGGTACGCATGACTTTCAAATCCCACTTTAGCTACATTCATATGTTCCCACAAACATCCCTTAAGGGACAAGGGAGGCAGGAGACTTTTTTCATAGCAATAAGTGCACCCCGATTCATATTAGCTCAATGATATGGGACCTACTCTTTATCGCTGAGTCCGAACGTTGGGTTTTAAGGCAACACTTTTATAGAAGTTTTACATGGGTGAAATACTCAGGAAATACCGCCAAAATACCATATTATACTTATAAACATTTGTTCCCACAATCTTTGAGTAATTAAACGTCTTGGTAGACGAACTTACATTATTATGCAAACTTTAATCATTACATTTTGTTGTTCTTAATTTGGGCAATTCCTTTTTGAATATTTAACAAATTATACAACTTTTCTTCCTAAATTATAATGTAGCGAACAATATGAAAATAATTATTATCACATTATTATAATAGTATCGTATAAATCAGAGAACATTTCCGAGCTGTGTTACAAACAACAAAGCAATTTAAGACTTATGCTGGATATTCTTTGGCGACGTTAAAAGTCTTTTCAGCAACGACAAATGAGGAATATTATTAATTTGCACAATTTAATTTCATGTAATTGCCAAAGAAGCCATTCATTTGTGAACATCACCAACACGAAAATCTGCACAGTCGTCAGTCAGTCAAATTGCACATTCAAATCACATTCACAGTGTGACCACCATAGAGCGTTGTCGAATCTGTTGAAGCCTTTCAAAAAATGTGAGACATACTACTTTGTTTGTTAAAATTCTGCTGCCAGCTTTTGTTGCTGTAACGTTTGTGCCTTGCTTGAAAATGTGTTTTTTTTAAGATTTTGGGCAGTTTCAAGTAGCATCTGATTATTAATAGCTGAGCACTTTGTTTGTTGCCGCTGTTGTTATGTAATAATGTCTTAGAAGAAATCACCTTTACCGAATTGTTAGAAAGACAAGAAATCCTATGCCTCCCAGCACACAAACTGCTGCTGATGATAGTTGCCAATGCAACAACATCATCATTACATGTTAGTTTGTAAGATTGTTGTTTGGGGCGTTTTGAGGCCCAAAGCATCCAATGTTGGCAGATGGAAGAATTGATGAAAATTTAGACAAGGCAACTTTTTATGCAATACAACAAGCTATAATTTGGCCCCAGACAACATTCTCATGTTGAGTTGCGTCCACAAACATTTATTTAATTATTGTAAAATTTCCGCTAATGATTTGCACGAACATCAGGCATTTTATGAAGTCTGAATAAAAAAACATGGCAAATTGTTGCCATATTTAGTGAAACGAATGAACGAAGTGCAGGTTGACAATATGCAAATTTGAACTTGTAATTCTTAGTTATGCCTTGTCTTCGCCTTGACAATTTCTGACACGCAATTATTTGGTGTCATATTTCTAATATGGAAATAAAAACAAACTGCGGCATAAATATTTATAAGTTCTTAAGTGGGCAAAGAAGTAGGAATTTTGTTACTGCTTATAAGGGTTTAGCATAACATTAGCATTTATAAACATTTTTTATACTGATATTGTATAACAAAAGTAGTTTAATCACTGGAAAATCAATATGAAGTTAATTGAGAAATTTAAGTTACAACAGTGATGCTACTCTCTCGAATGTGACACAAAAACCTTCAACTCATGTGACGACAAAATAGTTCGTAGTACACATTACGATATAATCTTCAACAATGTCTATACAGTTCATACATATGGTGTGTACCGCGCTTTATTCCTGTCTCGTGAACGGGACATAGAATGTTCAGGTTCCGATCATCCGGTACGCGTTCCTCCTGCTAGATGGTGCTAACTAACAGATGCATACACTTTATCAGCATGTCGCCTACCGTTTTCAACAGCCCATGAACCATCGGTTACTGCGGCCAAATTGTTTGCTGTCTTAACTCATCCTGGCCGGGTGGTATAGATTGAATGTCCATGATCTCTTTTTCCTGAGGAAAATACGTTTCTCTTCTTTTCTCCCGATACCACTTTCGAGCGTTACATGTTGCAACTGATTGCCGCATATGCTGTTATATAATCGAAATCGAAAAGTGCATCCATTAAGCAATAGGGCAAGTTGAGTGGAATAGGCTGCGGTTAGCTGTTGAGATTGCATCATTCCGATGCCCAACTTCCGTGTGTATTGTATTTGTTAATGCTTTTTTTTGATACATACGTGTAATCGGGAACGTACCTTTGCTGTAATAAATAGACAGCGGAATTTTATGCAACCCCTATTTTTGGTCCGATTCATGTCAAATTTTGGGACTGGGCCTATTTTTGACTTCTGATTAAATTGCAATCGAAACATATGACATATGCAACAAATATTTTAATAATAGGTACAAAAATGTTTGTATGTATGTACAATTTTTCTGTTCAAAATTCTTTTCAGACAAGTCAATAAAATAGAGAAATGTATAACCACAGCCTCAACCTTCCAAATACCGAATTCGGGAGGTATCGTTCTATGGGGGCTATATGAAGGCTTGAACCTAAGTCGACAATTTTAGGTGGAAAATTGTTTACCCCCAAGGAAGACTTAATACCAAATTTCAGCCATTTTGGCGGGATATTGAGGCCACAACCTTCAAAATACCGGAAATCGGGAGGTACCGTACTATGGGGGCTATATGAAGACGTGGACCTATACCCACAAATTTCAGATGGAAAGTTGTATACCACCAAGGAAGACTTAATACCAAATTTCACCCATTCTATGGGGGCTATATGAAGACGTGGACCTATTCCGACAAATTTCAGGTGGAAAGTTTTATACCCCCAAGGAAGGCTTAATACCAAATTTCAGCCATTTCGGAGGGATATTGAGGCCTCAACCCTCAAAGTACCAGAAGCCCGGAGGTACCGTCCAATGGGGGCTATATGAAGACGTGGACCTATATCGAGAAATTTCAGGTGGAAAGTTTTATACCCCCAAGGAAGACTAAATACCAAATTTCAGCCCTTTCGGTATAATATTGAGGCTACAACTTTCAAAATACCGAAAATCGAGAGGTAATGTTCTATGGGGGCTATATGAAGAGGTGGACATATACTGACAAATTTCAGGTGGAAAGTTTTATACTCCCAACGAAGACTTTATACAAAATGTCAGCCATTTAAGTATGATGTTGAGGCCACCACCTTCAAAATATCGGAAATCGGGAGGTACCGTTCTATGGGGGCGGTATGAAGACGTGGACCCATGCGGACAAATTTCAGGTGTAAAGTTTCATACCTCTAACGAAGACTTAATACCACATTTCAGCCATTTCGGTGGGATTTTTAGACCACAAATCCTTGTATATATTTTTGCATATGGTTTTGCACATGCTCATTTTATGCAGATATGTAAAAATATGGACGATATGCAAAATATGCAAAAATTTCTGGTCCTAATTCGTTTTATTTTGTGATAGAACGAGTTTCTGTCTAATCAGATCTTCTCTACAACCGTCCTAACCATATATGCATTTGCATAGAATACACCTTTCTAGTAATAAGGTAGTTATTCGAATCAATGTCCTCTTCGGTTTGATCGTGAGCAATTTGTTTGTATCCCATATTTTTATCTGGCGATAGCCACCCGATCTTATAAATGTGAGATGCTTAAACAATATGGTAGTTAGCAGCACTATCATGTTTTTCGCCGTTGCGAAGTCTATCAGTCTGTCATTGTGGAGACTGAATTTCACGAATGTTTGACCAAAGATATTCTGCTTTCCAATTTTGGTATTAAAACACCTAGAATCAATTTTAGGTCATAGGCAGGACACCAGCCATATGTTTTTTAAGCGTTCTAAAATGTATCTTTGATCTGCTTGCCTTGTCTTCGGGCATGGGCGCAGATTAGACTAACGTTGAAAAATTTGGCTTTTAACTGAATTGTTGCAAGTCTTTCAGATCTTTTAACCTCCGAACAAACAAACTCGTCTCTTTATATCATGATAGCTTTAATACAGTGTGTCACCTTTAGTTGTTGTTATAACGCCTTTCCTAATATATCGTATAGCATCGGCCTTGTACTTGGCAGAACATCTGGCAGTTCGTATAATACACATTTTCTATAAATTGTCCGAACATTCCAGGTATATATTCGCAGATCATGGTCCTTAAAACTTAAGAGGGGTTTATTTTTCCTTTTCTTCTTTTCATGACATGGTTAGCTTTGTGTCTATGTGAGATGAAAGAGGAGCCAAAATAAGTTCTGGCCTTTGTCATGTTAAAACCAGTCAGGAACATTGATTTGTATCTTACACCCCCTACATTACCAAAACGTCAGACAAATTTATGTCCAGTTTAATTACAACCAGAATACAGAATTGTGTCGCCTTACGCATTTTATTGCACTTTATGCAATAAGATTATTGCGGCAATTTCGAAGTACACTAGTCTCTACGTAAAATAAACCTTCTTTGTAAAGAGCTTTGATATTCTAGATGTAGATTCACAATCATTGTTTGTATTTATTTGAGCCCTGTTCTCGAATCTACAATAATAAAGCCTACACTTATCTTCTTTTCGCAGTATAAGTCTTGTCAAATGTTAAAGACACTTTTGACTTTTGGCTTCGAAGCCAGATTCGACTTAAAACAAAATACGGACCAAGATAAGTCATACAATTTACCACCAGCACACAAACAGTTCCGTGGAATTAATCATTTCTTAGTTAGGTGCCACTGTGGTATGATGATAAGCACATCCGCATTGTACACTGAAAGCAGTGTATTGTTGGCAAAATTCCCAGAGTAATTCAATCATCTAAAACTTCTTCACAATTGGTGTCTTAAGACACACCGTTGAGCACTCATTTATACACGGAGGAAAAAAAGGCCTGTCTAACATATGTCCCAAACATATTTTGCAGCAAACATATATTTGTTTGCAGTCAGTCCCAAACATAACATATGTTTGGGTCCTGCAAACAAATATATGTTTGGGTGCAAACAAATACAAACACAAAAGCCACAAAAAACAAATAAATGCACGAGTGGGCGCTTACTGAGAGCAAGGGAGCGTTAATTTCAAGGTAAAACGCATTGAAATGTATGCTCACTTGCTCTCAGTAAGCGCTCACTGGCTATCTCTATCATATACACACATTTATAAATGGTGGTGGTTTATTGAAAGGCATAGAAATACCAAACACAAAAGCAACAACAGACACATAGGTACATAAAAAATTCCAAAGAAATACATAATAGACTTTAATAAAAGAAATAAGGAATGACATAATTTATAAAATGTCACACTTTTAAAATCGTTGAACGCTTCTTCTTAGTTGTGAAATACAACACATTTTCCTCAAGATTGAAATCATAAGCGGGAAATCGGCAATCTGGAAATGATTGTATAATGTAATATACATATGTATGTATGTGTATGAAAAATGTATTGATGTAATTACCAATATTAAATGCGATTTCTTCATTGTCCAATAAAATATTTCCATTCACCTTTTTGATTCAATTATAAAATTTCCAATTATAAAATGTAATAGGCATTTAATTTACTAAAAAGCACAATTTCTTTAAGAAAACACAAAACACTGTTTTATTCACTCACTTTACCGTATTTACTCAACGATTGTATTTAGAAAACTGAATAAAAAAGAATATCATAAGTAATACCATTTTTCCTTTGCTCTTCGCTTGCTACGTTGGTTAGCAAAGCACGAAACACACGTGTTTGGCCGCATACACACCACCAAAGTTTATGCGTCTCCTATTACACCATACACACAGCTTTTTATTATAAAACAGAATTCCGCAGCCGCGAGAGCCCTGTTGTTACTTTCTTTGACAAAAATACTCTCTCCACCCATTAAAAATAGGTTCTAACATTAAAAATATGTTGGTACCCAAACAAATAAAATTGACATATGTTACAAAATGTTGCAAACATATATTTGTTTGGACACAAAGAAATTAGGTTTGGATCCAAACATATATTTGTTTGCAACCAATCACAAACAAATATTGTTTTGGATCCAAACATATTTTTAACTTATATTTTTCTGCGTGTATGAAGGAAGACTCTCTTGTCCCTTCGGTGATGTTTGTGGGAACATATATAGTAATAGTCTCTCCAAATAGCTTTTGCCTTGTGGTTGGTAACTCTCGGTTCCACTTAAGAATTCTTTACATATATTTTCTTTGTACTCAAAATTATAACTATATTTACAGTTATCTTTGTTCATGATCAGTTAACATTAATATTTATTAGGCAATTAAAATAATATCACTTACAATGGACTATATTTATTAAAGATTTATAGGTCTTCTTTCGGTGGTGCTGCCTGCTGTCACAGAAACCACAACAGTGACTTTATCAAAACCTTTAGGTACCAATAACGACCGAACTCATTACGTGTTTATTGCTATTTAAACATTTTATTTACGATTACAGAAATTCTTTAGCAAGAAATGCAGTTTGTTGTTGCTGTTGGTCCTTGTTTTTGCTCTGTAATAATTAAATCGGAATAAAAATTTCAAGATTTCAAGAACACAAAAAAACAACAACCTGTAGCCCTGTTAACGATTCCAATGAATGAATGAATATTTATTAATTTCCGTCCGACTGGCCGTCTACCATGCCACCACTGCCATTGTTTCTGTGGGCGCTAAAACAAAGGCTTCATTGCGATGTGAAATAGTTGTTGATTTAATTCAACAAACTCGATAATAATGCATGTTTGAAATAAATAATGTGTGTTGAATGAAAAAAGTAATGAAGCGAAATGGAAAAATGTGAAAATAAATGCACACTTGCATTGTCGACACACGCCGGCTAACGACAGCAGTGGCAGTGGGTTACTAGTCTCAGGAAACACGTTTCATTGGGTGAGATGAAATGTTGTGGAGAGAGAAATGTTGCATAAAATCCACTAACCATGAAATAAATAAAGCAAAAACAACACAACTATTTATTTTTTATCGCTATCTTGTTGTTTGTCTGTCTATCATCCACCTGTCGATTTGTTTGTTCAATTGTGTTGCGATACGAGTCTGCTGAATTTATGAACGAACATGCATTGTAATCATTAACAACTTTAGTGCAAAATGATATTAACAATGAGAATTGATGAGAAATTATTCAATAAATGACAATGTGTATTAAATTAATATGCACAAATATAATTTATAAGGCCGCACTCCTTCAGGTGGCTATATGGTTTGGAGTCATAACTATATTTATAAATAAAAATCAAATGTCGTTCGTTGGTAATGATACCACCTTTTTAGGACCCAAAGGCTTGACCAAACCGATTTTCCTGAAATATTCAGGGAATGTGCATGGATGGCCCCCGTTGAAAATATGATGGATATTTTCATGAATTTCGAAGGCGCGGGGTACATCCATTTGCCATATTTGAAAAAACGCCATATCTTTATGAATACAAATAAAATACCGTCACAACCCAACTTAGGTTTTTATGGCCTAAAGACTCGATCACGCCTGTTTTTTAAACATGTTATATCTCCAATACTACTGAATCGATATCCATTAAATTTGCCACAAAAGATTAATGTTTGCCGTTGTTATGTATATTTTATGAATTTCGGAGGTGGTGGGATGATTATATTAGGGATATGTAAAATCGATTTCGGTTAATCGATTAATCGGTTATTAGCCGTAATATTTCCAAAAGTCGTAGTCGACTATTGAATGTGCGAAAACCGGATAATCGATTATTCTTAATCGACTTTCGGAAGACGGAGTCAACTATTATTCGTAGTCAACCATTAGTCGTAGTCTATTATTATTCGTAGTCGACTATTAATCGTGGTCGACTATTAGTCGTAGTTGACTATTGGGCGTGCTAAAACCGCGTAATCAATGGTACTTTTTAATACATACATATGTATAACCATCACGGATCCCATCAACGAAAATGGTCGATTATAATCGGTTTTCGGCGGTTAACGATTAATCGAAAGTCGACTTTTTGAACACTCTCAAATAATCGACTAACCGAAAATAGAGTTTTAAGTTTTTCACAAAAACCGAATGATCGAAAAACCGATTATAGCATTTCACTGCGTATCCCTAGATTATATAGGTTTCAGCATAAATTTTGGGAGGCAATGGGGCTGTGTGTACCCTGGGTACATATTTGGAGCCAAAATACCGCATCACGCCCACTTTTTTAAATAGATTACATCTTGAAAACTGATGACCACCCCCACTCTTTTCAATACATTATTTTTCCAAACCTAGTGAACCTAATTTCATGCAATTTTCAGAAAATGTTCAGGAATGTTCCGAGTCCTATTGTTTTATAATCGCTATATTTGCTGAACTTCTGAGTGCATCGTCTTGCAAATTAATTTTCAAGACAACGGTGGTTGCGCCCCCGATAAAGAAAAACGATATATTTACAAATTTCCTTAAATGGTGAGGATCGATGGTCCATCAGCCAAGAAAAACTAAAACATATATGTATGTCTCAATAAGCGAGAGAATTCGACTTAACCAATTTTTAACTTTTATAATTAGATCGCTTTAGGATAAAGACAGGGGAAATTGACGATAATAAATCCTAAACAGCATCAATGGGCAATCCGACAAAGTCCGTAAGCGAATAGAAAGGTTACAGCAAAAATCTGTTGATAAATTTAAAATTCTCCTCTGTTTGACAATTTTCCAAAGAAGTGAGATAAAAAATACCTATTTTTGAATTGTCAAGCATAAAGTCCATAACAAGTTGTCATTAAAACTCATTACGACGGACCAGCAACGCGAACCTGGGTCTGCTAGTTTATACTATAAAAATAACCGGGCTTATCCATCGATCTAATGGACATGAGGAGACTTCTCTCACATCGATGAGAACTGGTGAGTCCTACTCTTAACTCGATGGTAGGGGACCTAAAAAACTCATTAGAATTCTCCTAACTAACCCATTATTTTAACTAAAGCATGTCGCCGGAAATAAGTATTTATTTTTTGCACAATTAATGTCGATAAATAAGTAGTTAAATAAGCCAAAGATTTAATACATATTTCTGGCGACAGGTTCTTGTTAAATAATGGGTTTATAAGGACATTTGTAATGTGTTTTTTGATACGTAAAATATTCGTCGGTAAGAGAAAATTGTCTTCTTATACCTCCGATTTCTGGTATTTTGAATGTTGTGGCCTCAATATCCCTCCGAAATGGCTAAAATTTGGTATTAAGTCTTCCTTGGGGTATAAAACTTTCCACCTTAAATTTCTCGATATAGGTCCACGTCTTCATATAGCCACCATAGAACGGTACCTCCGGATTTCTGGTATTTTGAAGGTTGTGGCCTCAATATCCCTCCGAAATGGCTGAAATTTGGTATTAAGTCTTCCTTGGGGTATAAAACTTTCCACCTAAAATTTCTCGATATAGGTCCTCGTCTTCATATAGCCACCATAGAACGGTACCTCCGGATTTCTGGTATTTTGAAGGTTGTGGTCTCAATATCCCTCTGAAATGGGTGAAATTTGGTAATTAGTCTTCCTTGGGGATATAAGACTTTCCACCTGAAATGTGTCGGTATATAGGTCCACGTCTTCATATAGCCCCCATAGAACGGTACCTCCGGATTTCTGGTATTTTGAAGGTTGTGGCCTCAATATCCCTCCGAAATGGCTGAAATTTGGTATTAAGTCTTCCTTGGAGGTATAAAACTTTCCACCTGATATTTCTCGATATAGGTCCTCGTCTTCATGTAGCCCCCATAGAACGTTACCTCCGGATTTCTGGTATTTTGAAGGTTGTGGCCTCAATATCCCTCCGAAATGGCTAAAATTTGGCATAACACGTCTTCATATTGCCCCCACAGAACGGTACCTCCGGATTTCTGGAATTTTGGAGGTTGTGGCCTCAATATCCCTCCGAAATGGCTGAAATTTGGTACTAAGTCTTTCTTGAAGGTATAAAAGTTTCCACCTGAAATTTTTCAATATAGGTCCACGACCCACGTACCCCCTCAGAACGGTTCCTCCGGATTTCAGGTATTTTGAAGGTTGTGGCCTCAATATGCCTCCGAAATGGCTGAAATTTGGTATTAAGTCTTCCTTGGAGGTATAAAACTTTCCACCTAAAATTTCTCGATATAGGTCCTCGTCTTCATATAGCCCCCATAGAACGGTACCTCCGGATTTCTGGTATTTTGAAGGTTGTGGTCTCAATATCCCTCCGAAATGGGTGAAATTTGGTATTAAGTCTTCCTTGGGGATATAAAAGTTTCCACCTGAAATTTTTCGATATAGGTCCACGACCCACGTACCCCCTCAGAACGGTACCTCCGGATTTCTGGTATTTTGAAGGTTGTGCCCTCAATATGCCTTCGAAATAAGTGAAATTTGTTATTAAGTCTTCCTTGGGGATATAAGACTTTCCACCTGAAATGTGTCGGTATAGGTCCACGTCTTCATATAGCCCCCATAGAACGGTACCTCCGGATTTCTGGTATTTTGAAGGTTGTGGCCTCAATATCCCTCCGAAATGGCTGAAATTTGGTATTAAGTCTTCCTTGGAAGTATAAAACTTTCCGCCTGATATTTCCCGATATAGGTCCTCGTCTTCATACAGCCCCCATAGAACGGTACCTCCGGATTTCTGGTATTTTGAAGGTTGTGGCCTCAATATCCCTCCGAAATGGCTAACATTTGGTATTAAGTCTACCTTGGAGGTATACAACTTTCCACATGCAATTTCTCGATATAGGTTCACGTCTTCATATAGCCCCCAAAGAACGGTACCTCCGTATTTCTGGTATTTTGAAGGTTGTGGCCTCAATAACCCTCCAAAATGGGTGAAATTTGGTATTAAGTCTTCCTTGGGGGTATAAGACTTTCCACCTGAAATTTGTCGGTATAGGTCCACATCTTAATATAGCCCCCTATAGTGCGGTGTCTTCCGATTTCCGGTATTTTGAAGGTTGTGGCCTCAATATCCTGCCAAAATGGCTGAAATTTGGTATTAAGTCTTCCTTGGGGGTAAACAACTTTCCACCTAAAATTTGTCGGTTTAGGTTCAGGTCTTCATATATCCCCCATAGAACGATACCTCCCGATTATTGGTATTTTGATGGTTGAGGCTGTGGTTATACATTTCTCTATTTTATTGACTTGTCTGAAAAGTGTTTTAAACAGAAAAATTTTACATACAAACATGTTTGTACCTATTATTGAAATATTTGTTGCATTAGAAAATATGTAAAATGCATAAATTTTGCATATGCAAAAATTTATGCGTTTTGCATAATTTTGCATATGTCATATGTTTCGATTGCAATTTAATCAGAAGCCAAAAATATGCCCAGTCCCAAAATTTGACATGAATCGGACCAAAAAATAGGGGTTTCATAAAATTCCGCTGTCTATTCATGAGGAATATTTTCAGTCTTAACACCGAAATGCAGTGCCTCGTTGGTTGTTATATTGATTGATTATTCACACTTACACGTATTTCAGTGGCTAATATGACACTTGTTGAAATTAAAAATGTCTTGTTACAGCAATACTAACAATGTTTACCTCACCATAAGAAAAAAGTAAAAACAATGACGAAAAATAAACAAAACAAAACGAAAATAATTGCCAATTACATTACAACAAATTGAATTATGGTGTCAAGTTCATATCAAATCAAATGAAATCAAATATTGAAATTGAAATGTGTAATTAATTGTTTGAGCTAACATAAATGTTAAATGACATTACAAAAACAATAGCAACAACAGCAACTATAGCAAAATATTAAATATGGAACAATGCAACTATCCGTTGGATATCGACTAAAGCTTAATATAATTGCATTTTAATTCTAATGCCATAGTGTGGCACTAATGAGAATACAATGACATGAAGCCCACATAAGGCCACAATATTAAAAAAAAAAAACAAAAGAATTAAGACACAAACTTGAACACTACAATAAGCAACGTGAGCAAAGACTTAACTTTTGTATTTACATTTCTTTCTGCTTGCAATGCTGAATAAAAATGCAAAACACCCTCACCAATTACATTACACCACCAGCTCGAATAACGCCTTAGATGCATTATTTTAAATGATCCGTTCAAAATGTCACCAAACTAAATGAATTATGCGTCAAATTTATACAATTGTCACATACATCATGTGGCTGTGGCTGGCATTGTTAGTGTCTTACCCGTGCCGTGGTATTGCCTACCAAAGGTGTGAAGTAATAATTTCTGTTTAAATAATAAACAAATTATTTAGTGTTTAGTTTGTCACAATGACAATCACGACACTGACAAAAGACCCAATTCAAATGCAACCGAAAAACTCTTGCAAGACTGCAAGAGTTGAATGTGAGTTTGCCGGTATCAGTTTATCGGCATGTGTATCTTTGCTACTGGGGCAATGCTAATGTATCAAGTCATGATTTTGCATTTTTAGAATGTAAAATTCACAATTTTGCTAAAATTTCCTATTAGATGAGAGATGTGTTTGTGAAAATGTTCATGTGTATGTAAATGTGTTTTTCTCATTCGTTTTTCTTTTCATTTGGTTTCATTACAGCTTACTGGAATCAGTTACCTGCTAGTCACTTGCTTAGCTTCCCTAAGCACAGCGATACGAGTGGATTGGAATACAAACACCGGCCCTATTATACCACCAACACCTCGCACCACAGTAAGACCAATACCGCCATTCCGGGAACCGGCGCCCGTCTGGGAAGATCTTAGTAATGATATACCAAATCCGAATCCATATGTGTGAGTAAACAAAATTAAAAAAATATATTAATTAAATAAAAGTTATAGAGGACAAACCCTATCAGACGTATATTCATGGGAAGAACGCCTTAACTAAAGCACCTCAGAACCAATTTCAAGACAAGAGTAAACCACGATTTTTTAAGGTCTGAGTTGACATGTTGATAAGTTGTACGCATTACTAGATATCAACTGCAGATAACATCAATGCTCGTTCTAAACATTACATCTCCCCTTAACAAAAAAAAACAAGTAAAAAATATCAGTCGGTTTGGCCGACAGAGATATACCCTCAGCCATTTTTTTTTTTCGCAAAAAACCTATGTATTTAGAAGGTTTTAAAAATTTTGGGCGTATGAAACGACAAAAATGTTGATTAAGATTAAAGAGCAAAAGTTTTGCGGAGGAAATACGATTGACATTGACCATTATGGAAGTGGATCTCCAGCCACTACATATGGTGCCATAGGGGGTTTTTACACCCTTCGGGCTGTTCGCTCACGATGTGTGGATTTGCCCCTGAAAAAACTGTTACCTTCGTAATTGAGGCAGCGAATGCAAGTTGCTTTAACAAAAATCAAAGCGATTCGAGAGCAGGTCCGAAGCTGAACTTTTCCGAAATTTTGTGTGGGAGGTACCCGAAGGAGTGGGCCGATTGAGTCTATATTGAAACATTATGTAAGTCTGGTACACATTTTACGATGGGCAAAGTATGGACCAAATCGGTTACTCCCATCAAGAGTAATCGTGCGCACAAATTTTCCGAAGGAGTGGACCGATATAGCCTATCTTCGAACTTAAACTAGGTTTGGCCAAAATATTATGAAAGCCAAAATTTGAACCGAATCGGTTCATCCGTTCGAGAGTTATCGTGCGCTCCAGCCAGCCAGACAGACAGACAGACGGACGGACATTGCTCAATTGACTCCAAATTGTCTGAAACACATTTCGTCCAAACATACTTGGGGTCCAAAACCATTATTTCGATGAGGCACATTTTGCCCGTATGAAAGTGTATATACCCTCGTTAGCATAAATGCTGAGGGTATAAAAAATTATAAGAAAATATCTTCGAACTCCGATAATATAAAAATTAGTCTATGAACAGTTCAGCACTAAGCCAGAATACAAAAACGGATGTGTCAAATTTATAAAATTGCTATCAACGATGTCCCATGTTAAAGGTGTATACTCGCTAAATGTAGGCTGCGACAGACGGGTCGAACTTTTATCCTCAATCATTTGAAAAACCGAAATATTCGAAAATATGCACAGACACTTTAAAAACAATCTGTTAAAAGATCTGGTAATTTTTATACTGAAACGTTTTTGAATGAAGGCTTTCTACCCACTGAAATCCCAGCAGTTCTACGTACCGAATTGACCGGAAACTTGAAATATTTCGGCCAGCGGCTGCCAACTCAGCACATGCATGCCCGTATTTTTTTTCGTTTTGAGAGCAAAACCGCGGAACTGAAGAAAATTCCAGACATTGGTAGAGTTCTGTCTCTCACAACTGGATCCACCACAAGTCATTATAGTTGCGATGCATGGATTAGGTGGCCCTCAGAGGCTATTACCAGATAACCCTAGTCAGAGAGTAAAAAGGCACTGCATCAACAATATCTTGTTGCCCTGGTGCATCGGCATCTGTATGTGCATACCTCACTGGCACCACATAGCTTATCACTTGCAGGTCTATTAGATTGTAAGAGGTCAAGAGGTTTCTTTGTCAGCACCCAATCGAACGTTACGCATAAATTCTTCGAGTAGTTAGTGGTCGAAATCAGGATACCATCGATCAATATGTTCAGGAGAGCTTCACTTCGGCTGTCCAGATGGTGAAAAGTGTGTCAGTGAATTAGCATCGGATATTTTCATTTCCCTCAGCACTATGTCTGCTATGTAGATATTTAACCCAACATTACGATTTCTATGCCATCTGCATGGTGTGGAACTTAAAAAAGATGTTAAACTGTTCCGGAAATATCACCCCGCCTTGGAGGACTCCCCTTTTCACCCGTAGACTTATTATTTCTGACTTCCACAAACGACTGGCAGTTTATTATCCAAAATTTGAAAAATCACTGGAAAGTTGTCTTCTCTATATCCTCCAACAACTTGTCATGGTTGACTGTATGACTAATAGACTTCAATGTTTATCACAAGCCTTGCGACTCCGTCCTAAGTAATGAACAGTGGCAGGTGATGCGATGTTATACAGAAGCCATCTAAAGTAATATGGGTGACTGTTTTAGCTCGCCTGACAAAAGCATCACGTCCCCGTGTTTGTCCATGGCAATGGGTCATGAGGAAAGACAACCTCTCCATAGGTCAATAGCCACCACGAATGTTCGGTAGCACGGCCTTTTCTGGTTCAGTCTTAGACGTATATGTGTTGATATGGCAGGTAATGCTGTTGTGGTACTGTCCATTTTCCAGAATCCATGTTGATTTTCGCTAACTGAGAAGCAGCTTTTCATTATGAGCAGGAGTAGTGCCTTTAGGATCATCGCTAGCGACAGGGGTAAATCGGCCTCTACGAATCGCTTATTTCCGGCACCCTTGCCTAGCTCCAAATTGAAGACACAATAAATTGAGGACACTCGGGTTCATCCAGTTGCTTAAGCATTACTACTGAGCAGGGACGTAGCCAAAAATGCATCTCGACACCATTCCGGGGTGGGGCTCCCCCAATGGAAAAAATTTGAACTTTTGCAAGTAAAATATAAAAATTGTCTGACTACATCGGTTCTGCTGATATTAAGGGTCCAATTCTTTGGATGAGAAAACGGAGACGATGGCAACAAGGTGATCGAATCCAAGGAAAATAGCGGGTTGTCTGAACATGTCATTTATCAGACCGTGTACCACAATGGTGACGTAAAATGGGAGATAAGACCTAACTTCCCAGCAGAAGAATTGCTGTGGATGATCTCCGCCGTACCAACCTGGGTATTCCAAGAGTTAGAGTTAGTAAATGAACACAAAAGATGGCTAGAACTCCGCATCTACAACTTACGATAATCATGGGTACTAGACAACTGTGGTCAATATTTAAATGGCTTTCCAATTCTCGTATGAGAAACGACCGAAAATATGTCATATTTTGCGAAGATGATGTGACATATCTGTGGAAGAGCTCTTATCGATTCAACAGACAGTTTGTGGAGAACCGGATCTTCTTGCCCATGTTGAAACAATTATGTGAACCTGGAGTAGAGTACTTAACCAAGGTGAGAAGGCACTTGAGGGCTTACTCCGCTCGAGACTTAGAGGAAATTAGTAAATTGCTGATCAGATCCAGAATAAGTATAGCACAGCCCTTCCCGCAATAACCACGCAGGTAAATTAAGGACTCAACCAGAACAAGCCGTTTGACAGGACGGGTTTTGTGACATTAGATAATCTTGAGGAATTCGAAAGGTTGGATTTTAAGTTTCATACGTGGAGTTCATGGGGCCCTCGACGCGAGGTAATATCTCCGAGTTTTTTAAGTTTTTTATTGATTTTTTTGGATATTGTGGCATATAACAGCCAAACCATTGAGATTTTCGATCCATCACAAAGACAAACATTGTAGCCAAGACAATTATTACGAACTCACTAGTACACGAAGCAAAGTATTTTCGTTGTCCATGGACCCGAAAATACACTGTGTCAGTAATCGATATTTTCCGAAAAATTTGCACTGCCTCAAAGCCAAAACTGCCTAAAGGGGCCTTCTAGTGCTTTTGCGATGTACTAGAGAGTTTTTATTTATTGTCTTGGCTACAATTTTTGTATTTGTGTTGGATCAAAATTCTCAACGGTTTGGCTGTTATATGCCAAAAAATCCAAACACGTGGTTAAAAAACTTCAAGTCAAAATTGGGAGGCTCGGTTTTCACCTAGACATGTGGTCTAGTCGACTTTTTTGCTCAGTACAATCCCGGGAATCACAAACGCGAAGGGCCATTAAGGCTTTTTCCATACAAATCGCCCCGCCCTAATGCATATACATATGTACAGCGATAGTAGATAGATCCTTCAATGTACAGGTAAGCGGATCAAGAATTCTGAGATGTTAAAGGTCACATTCGACAGCATGCCACAATATCTGCGGAACAATGTTCTCAAATAGCTAGGCGGCAGAAATTGGTGTGCAGATAAGGAAAGCTTGCTGCCGTCTATAACGCACTAGACATATTGGTAAACTATGCAGCACTGGTATTGTTTGCTAATGTTAGTGATACTCAGTGGAAGAAACTCCTAACTTGTCAAAATGTTTCAGGGCGGCAGGACTGGAACAGGGTTTTCAGGTTTTATGTCGGCAATTCACCATGAGGAGTCGTAGATCATTCTCATACGTCGGCACAGTAAAATGCTGTCGATGCAGTATTGGTTTAGGTATTATCGACCTAGTGATCCAGGGCACCAACTTATGCATAGAGACCCTCCACCCAGGCAAGTAAGAAGAGATCCTCATGATCTAGAGATAGAGGTACAGATATGCTAGAGAGAACCTCTAGATCAACAAGCCTATACGGCGGCACTAAATGCTATTCAAACAGATGCAGCCATCTTAAATTACTGGGAGACCTCAATCATTCATTGCATCTGAAGTACAACTCGAAGATAGACAAATGCGGATGTTGTAGTCAACTCAATTCTTACTGGGCTGGAGTTAATAATATGACACAAAATATTTGGCAAGTGTGTGTAAACGGGCCACATGACACGTTTCACTCATTCGACTGCCAAACAATGCCCATTCATTTGACCGCCAGGTCTCTAGGGACGCACCCTGTTGAGGTTGCATCCTTTCTGAACCCAGAACCACAAGCCGATTGAAAAAGAAAAACAAACTACACATAGCCGCTGCTACAACAACAAATTATGTGTAAACTACTGAGAACTCTAAATATATACAATTATTGGATGATACCAAATGGGACTTATGTTTTTCAAATTTTTGCGGAGAAGTATCAAACCGGGAGATATATCGTATGAAGGTTATACCAAAACTGTTTATAGGGAAGTTTTTTGGCCACAGAAAACTTTGAATGCATGCAAAATTCAGAAGTGTTGAAAAATGAGAAAATGCACATCAGTAATGTCATATCTTTTTACATTTTTTTTTCAATCAAATCCACCATCTTCTGTTCCTTGAACCACTAAATTTTAGTTTAGGTTAAGCCTTTTACATTGTCACCCCAAAATTAATTACTTGCCTTTCTTTGTTTTTCTTTTACATTCTTTTCCATTTCCAGTTATGTATTGCCACCGCCCTCGCGGCCCAAACAAACACTCAATACCAATGTCAATTACAACACAAATCCTAACAAATACGGAACCTTACTAAGGCCACAAACCAACTACTATCAACAGCAGAACACTCAACAAGTTGCCGGATTGGCGCCACAATACATTCCCAATGTGGGTACACGTTATGTGGCTGTGGTACCCAAAACCAGCGAGGCGCCAGTCACCAACAAATATGCGGGAACAACGTCAGCAGTGAATGTACTTTCTCCCAGCGACAATGAAAACGGCTACAAATTGCAGGGCAAATACAATGCCAAAACGAAAAAATACAAAGTATACGAGAAGGTCAAATATGTGCCAATTAATTATGTAAGAGTCTATAACTATCGTTATTTTTAAGTAGAATGCAACCTTAAACTGCCTCAGTGATGCTTTTTAATTCTCCCACATTTTTATATTTACAAAAATTATATTTTTTTTTTATTTCCCTTACCTCTGGCTTTAAAAGTCTATGGATGTGTTATGTTAAGCTGTTTGGAAACAAAAATAAAACAAATAATATATATTTTTAAATATTTTTTGTTTTGGTGGTTATTGAAAATTTCTTCTTCTCACTCTTTCTCTCTCCATCTCTTTATCTTTTTCCACAAACTAACCAAAACTCATTCGAATGTTTTTATGAAAAATGCATCAATTAACAATTTTTGTCATTTCTGTAGTATTCTGAACTTGAGGAAAATGATAGCGTTAGTGAGGCCACATCGAAACGTAATGTACCAGCTGAAATTCCCGTATGGGCTCCCACTGATGAAGAGGATTTGCCAAATGTAAAATATCCAAATAAAGTTGAGAATTTAGTAGCAACCACAGAAAAAGTTAATGTTACATATCCTGTAACAACCAGCAGCCCCGTAAATACATCACAAACTTCTGCCAAGCCCACAACATCTACGATAACCTCTACAACAACAGCCACCTCCACAAAGTCTTCGTTTAAATTCTATGCAAAACATATTTATCCCAAGGATTCAACATTGAAACTAAAGGAAAAGTTGAACAAGAAAAGTTGAATTTCCCTGAGTAGAGTGAAATAGTTCTAAGTCTGTTTACAACTACCACTACATATGTACACATGAAAGAGTTCCATTTGATATTAATTTGTATTATTGTTAAAACGAAATTAAACCTTTATTTTTTTTGTCTTACACATCACAACATAAAATTGACCACGTTCACCACCACACTAATATTCCCACATACATACATACATATACTGCATGTATACGTTTTTGCCATATTTTCTTTGGTAAATTAAAACAAAATCACAAATTGTAAATAGAGTATTAAATCTGTCATTCAACAAACAAATCAATGCCGATCTTTAAACAAATTCCTCAAAGGATAATCAAATTATAATAATCATGTTTTTACTTCTTATATATAATTTTACATGTAAATAAATATAATCATATATTATAAATACAATAAAAGCTCTATATTTTTATTGTTAAATATCACGTAAAGGTAAGTTATTGAGGTAAAGTTTCTCAAAGAATTTCTTGCTAGGACATTTCTCAAAATGTGAACATTCAGGAAATTTGAAGTTGGTGCCAAGTACTCTTTTTTCACCAACAACAAATTATCGTTTAATAATTTAAAAATTAACCATATTCTGACACTGCAGAGTTATGTATATAGGAACAAAAAGTAAGAAGACACCTGTCTCGGCGTTTTACCCTTCACTTACACGTTCGCGGTTATGGGCGCCAAAGGTTTGAGGCCTTGATGTCAGAAGGGGTTATTTGGTAGGCTCATTTCTTCTAAACTGCTAAGAATTTTAATGTAGTTCTTGCCTTAAAGAACAAAATTCAAAAACTCAGGGTCAAAATCGTAAAGGTCAAATTTCTCTTAATTTTTTTTTCGTTTTTAGGTTATTAGATATCAACCCTGGTTTGATCCATAGATACCAGAATTCAAAACCGTTCAAAATTCAAAAAATCAACTACAATAATGTAGCCAAGATCTCAGTAAACAACCTTCTAGAACATTTGAACATTCTAGGAAAAATTCTTTAAACTGAAATTCACAAACAATTCATTCAATGTGCAATTCAATTCACCATGAGTGGTTTCATTAAGCATCTGGACAAGGTGTGGGTAATATTGCTGTCATTGACGCGCGCACAAAAAACTTCATTCAGTAGTACCCACTAATGTTGGTACACTAATTGCTAAACCATTCTTAAAATCGCAAAATGAAGAAGTTTTTAAGATGTTTAAGATAGATTCCTAAATAAACAAGTAAAAAAGTATCAGTCGGCTTTGCCGACAGAGATATACCCTCTGCCCTTGTGGATTGAAATACTTTTTCCCCAAAAAAAAGTATGTATTTAGGAGGGTTTTCAAAATTTTGGGCGTATGATATCGATAGATAGAGCTTTTTATCACACTAGCCTACGAAAAACATAATATCGCTGTAAACAGGGCCACTAGGAAAATCTTATGTAAAAATATCCAAAGGATCCTCGAACCACACAAAACTGTTGAACATTTAAACATAAACTAAGTTTTGACAATATTTAGAGATCCAAAGTTTGGACTTAATCGGTTGCTACGTCTATGAGGTACCGGACGCATTGGACATATAAGCACCAATATCCAAAGTGTGGACGAACGCAGTATTCGGTTCGAGCTCTCCATCCACTACATATGGTGCGATAGGGTTTTTTTTACAACTTTCGGGCAGTTTTCTCAAAAAGTATGGACTTGCCCTAAAAAAAGGCAACGAATGCAAGTTGCTTCAAAAAAAAAAATCAAAGTGATTCGAGAGCTGATCTTTAAGTGAATTTATACACTCGAAGGAGTGTACAAATATAGTCTATATTTGAACCTGATCTTTATCTGGTTGATATATTGGGATGTGTCAAGTATAGACCAAATCGTCAAGAGTTATCGTGCGCACAATTTTTCGTACTTTTTAAACGTTTGTGGGGGAGGTACCCAAAGGAGTGGTCTGATATGGCATATCTTCGAACTTAAACTAAGTTTGGACAAAATATTACGAAGGCCAAATTTTTGCCCGAATCGGCAGATCCGTTCGAGAGTTATCTTGCGCTCCAACGGTGTTATAGGTTTTTTGTACTTTTCAGGCTATTTTCTCAGGAAGTATGGACTTGCCCCTGATAAAACTTATACCGTCGTATTGTTCCACAACATCCCATACGGGACAAGGGAGACTTCTCTCATATCAATGAGTGCACCCCGATTCATATTTAGCTCAATGATATGGGACCTACTGTTTATCGCCGAGTCCGAACGGCGTGTCTTAAGACACAACTTATGGAGAAGTTTCTCAAGGCTGAAATACTCAGCCAACATTACTGAGGGGTATTTTGCCACCGTTGAACAATGTTTGATGTTGCCTGGCCGAGGAATCGAACCCCCGACCTTCTGCGTGCAAGGCGGGCGTGCATACCATTGCACCACGGTGAATACAAGTTGCTGCAACAAAAATCAATGCGATTCGAGAGCAGGTCCTAAACTGAACTTTTCCGAAATTTTGTGTGGGAGGTACACGAAGGAGTGCACCGAATGATTGGAACCTCATCTAAGTTTGGTAGAAATTTCACGATAGTATGAACCAAAGTATGAACCAAATCGGTTACTTCCTTCAAGAGTTATCATGCGCACAAATTTTCCGAACATTTCCGAACTTTTGTGCGGGAAGTACCGGAAGGAGTGGACCGATATAACCCATCTTCAAACTTAAACTAAACTAAATTTTGTACCGAATCGGTTGATACGTTCGAGAGTTATCGTGCGCTCCAGCCAGACAGACAGACAGACGGACATGGCTAAATCAACTCCAAACATACTTGGGGTCTAAACCCATTATTTCGATGAGGCTCATTTTGCCCGTATGAAAGTGTATATTCCCTCGTTAGCATAAATGCTGAGGGTATAAAAACAAAACAAATAATGAATGCGACTTTTTATTTCTAGGTAAAATAACTAATTTTTCACACTGGTATAAAGGAAAAACTTTCTTGTAAATTTTTAAACAATGTAGAAAAAATGAGAGTTATTCTAATCCTACTACCAAATAGGACTTGTTATTTTTGTAATTAATCGTAAAATCATGAACATCGAGTGTGCAATAAGAACTCTTGACGACGGTAGACATGCTACACTAGTTTCTAAGTTTTTTAGTATTAATATTATTTACACAGAAAATAAACTCCCTGAAGATTAAATTCAAGGAATTCCGAAATATTGGAAAATAAATAAAGAAAAATAAACAACAACAGACCTCAAGCTCGAATAATCTTTCATTTATTTAAAAAGAATAAGGTCGAAGAAAAACAATAAAAACACTTAGAAAATCGAAGAGTACAATCATTGATAAACATTTATTTTAAATATTAAATCGCGAAAATTGCATCCAAGTCCACTGCGCAATATTTTTTTCTATTTTTTATTGAACAGCTAACAACAAAACATTAAAAAGATGTTCTCAAAATGGACCAACACTAAAGAAGTTATGAGTATTTCTATTCATATATTTTTTACAGAATTCGACTTTTTCGTGATTTCTCTGAAACCGTTAGTCAAAAAAATCTGAAAATATACTGAACTGCATCATTACAGCAAAAAATAAAGGAAATCGAAAACCACTTTTTGCAATTTGACTCAGAAATCTCCATATGTATTAAAAAATCATGTATAATAAATGTCTTTTTCATTTTAGTTTTTTTATAAATGTGTTCAAGGGACTGACATAATGTGATTAATTGAAGACGTTTTGTTTTTGTTGATCGTATTTTTTAAAGAATTGTTTGCAATCTGTCATGAGTTTGACTCTGATATGTCGTTCAAAACTTTCAAGTTCTTTAACATCCTTTGTCCCTTGTGATGATTGATTTTCTGCGGCCAAGTTGCAGGATCTTTTTTTCCGAAGTTCTGTAGTAATGTCTAATAAAATTTGTAAGAAACATTGGTAGTCTTTTTTCTATGAACTCCGGCAGTTGTTCTGTTTTTTGTTTGGGTCGCATATTTCTGAAGCACCTCACATGTTCTTGATTTGGAGAAGTCGACGACGCACAGTGGTTCAGAATCGTTTTTTCCTGGTCAAAATTCTGTAACTTTTGAACGGATAGAGATATATTCAGAATTCTTTTTTTGTTAGACAGATAACACAATCAGCTTTCAGACGAATTATAATCGGTCAAGTTCGGTCTGGTAGGTGCAGAGAAATTCAAGGTCAAAGTTAAACTTTTGAGTTTTTTAACAATTTTTCATCAAAATATGAGTGTTTTTGGGTGTCCTAAAAACCGGGTTTTCCAAACAAAACGGTTTTCGGTTAACCGAAATTTTCAATTTTTTCTAAAACCGGTTTTCGGTTTTCAAAAATTTTCAAAACCGGTTAACCGGTTTAAACCTGTTTTGTAAAATAGGTACAAAATTGCTCATAATTGATAAATATTTGATTAAAAATGCGCGGAAACGGGTAAATTAAGTAAAACAACTTCGTCATTATATAATTATCTCATAATATCCCTTTTATTTGACATTAAACCTCGAAGTGGGGACAGTAAAATTAAGACTGAAGTTGTGCTCTAAAATTGTAAAAACCCTTACATATATAAAATTGTATACCAACAGAATTAAGTTAGAATTTTATTAAGTCTGGATTCTCCCTCATGTGTTGAGAACCTCAAATTATCGTGCCGGAATCAAACATGTATTTTGTTATCGTTACCCTTTACAAACTTTAATTCGACAAGTTCTCAGTTTACTGTACTAGTTCAAAAACGTATGAGTAACGTTATTCAAACTACCTTGTGATATTACGTATACGCATTTTCATAGATCGTTCAACTGAACTAGATTGACACAACTATACATTTTACACAAAATATTTTTCCAATTTAAAGGTATCTGATATTTACAACTTTGCCCGTACCTTGTGTTAGTTAAGTCCCAATTTACATTAGGCGAGTTTACTTGCGGCAATTGTCAGTTTGTAGGTGACACAATTAACCGGTTTTTTCGGTTAACCGAAAATGACCTTTTTGGCGAAAACCGGTTTCGGTTTTGTAACTCAAAACCGGGTAACCGGTTTCGGTTTTGGACACTCTAGCCCACACCTTCCAATATTTGGGCCTAATTTTTTGGTTTCCTTAGTTTCAATATGTTTACTATCGAATCCCATATAGAAATTAAATATATTTGACAAAACAAAATTTTGATTTTTGGCCAGGAAAATCGATTCCTGAACCATTGTGCGACGGTTCTTTTGAAATCTCTTGAATATGTCTGACTGAAGTGTCTGAATAACTCAGAATTACTATAATCCTATAAAAGCTATTTTTGAAAATTCTGTTGGCGGAACGCGACTAGAAGAAAATATCAGACACACTTAAAATGTTACATCAGTTTATCGTAGACGCAGAGCTATTTTGAAAAGTCATGCATTAGTGAAATTCCAACCACTAAAATAATTATTTCTGAAACTTTTGTTGATAATATTAAAAGTTTGCATGGGGACTTGGTGGTGGGCTATAAATATAAAATTTTAGTACAATATGTTGACATCAACAGGACATGGGCAAATTTAAATTTGATAAAAAACTATATAAATTATTTATATTTCGTAGAGTGTATCTTTTGATTGCCACCTATTACCACCTTGGCTCTTGATATGCGTTAATTGGACATTTCTTCCAAAGCGAAATGTGTAAAAACATTCTGCCCATCCTGCAAGCTTCTGAGATATTTCGGTTCAGATTTGGATATAGCCCCATATATATATTTTCCGACTTTCTACAACTCGTTCAATTTTGATCGAATAGCCTTCAAATTTAATATGTGAGCTGTCGTTAATTATTTGGATATATGTACAATTATTTGTCATAACAGAGATGATAAAGCATTCCGGATTATTATTTTTTTGAGAGCTAAATGAACTGAAGCGTAATGACTTTTGATGTTCTCAATCAAACGACTATCCCTTAAAAATGTAAATAATAAAAATTAATGAGAACTGACATGAAATTTTATTGGTTTGTATATCAAATACTTTTATATAAAAATAAAAAATATGAAATAAACTCATTAAATTATAAATATAAGAGAAGAGTTTTAAATGACAGATGCTACCGGTTGTTGAAGCAGTATCGGTTCTAAAGGCTGCTTGTGACTCATCAATCGTATGTGGCTGGAGCTGTGTGGCGTTCTCGTTTGTACAACACTTTCAAACCCGTTATCACCCACAACCTGATAGTGAACACTGCGCACCATGCCATTGGGCTCAAGTAGACCATATTGCCCAGTTACTTTGTCCCCATGTCTTTCTTCCATGTGCATCATGTGGACCTTGGAGGGAGCGTGATCAATGTAGTAATGATATTTGTAGTTTAGCTGAAAGAAACACAAAATAATATTGAATGACTTGGAAATTGTAATTTATATCCCCTTTACAAAAAGGACTTTTAGTCAATTTACTACCATAAATAATACATTCCCTTCATTAACTGTTTTCGCTACCTTTCTTCTTTCAGATTAACAACTTCCTGCAACACAGAAACAATATGGCCAGTAAACTTACCTTATCGTCATTGTGGAAGTCATGATAATTTGCATAATATTCCATGTAATAAGGAGCCAAACACATGCCGTTCCTTCCCATTACAAGCAGTACAAAAGCTAAGCTTGTCAATATTTTCATTGTTACTTTCATTGTTAATTCAAGCTGAAAAAAAAAATAAAAAAACGCCATAAATAGAAATGAAAAAAAAATCTCCCCAAGGAAAAGAGTAGCCAATACTGTCCCTTTTTCTCAGTATTGAAATCGCCTAATGGTGGCTTATATAATAACTCAAGAAACTCATAACAAAGTTTAGCAAAATATCGCCCCAAAGAAACGTATATCTAAGTCACGTTATAGCGTTTTGGCCATAAAACGTTTTGCAAATTATTAAAATTTTTCACACTTGCTGCCACTCAAAATGCTCAGCAACAACAGCAGCAGTCTGCCATGGGCGTTGTGCTCCGTTTTGTTAAATCTTTTGTCTTGCATTTAATCAATTTGTTGCATTCAACTACTGTTGTTGTTATTATTGTTCGCTGGTTGCATCAAATCATATTTGGCTATGACAGCTACTGTCCATTGCTGGCGGGTTAAAACAAGAGGCGTATAGTTTCCTCTCTCTACTCTTACTTCTGTTAATGCGATAATCTGCGACGAACATCTATAAAATATTTGCCACTTCTATGATTTGTGGTTCAATTGCGATTGACCCTATTTTCTGTGGGCATTCGTGTTACGATTCGTGTAAATAATCGCAATTTACCAATTGTTTTGGCTTCGCTTAAAGTGTTTCCTTACGACTTTAAATAATATAAATAATAACAATTGTTGGGGCAAAAAACAATATGGAGAGGGCAATACTATTTATTTTTCACACTTTAAATTACAGATTTGGGATCTGATAGTGATTTCTTAGAGCATTTTATTTAAGAAATAAGAATAAAAAACATAAACTTTTTAGAAACCAACAACTGCGAACTGTACTTGAATAGTCATGACTCTTTACAAAGAAAGTACTGTCTAGGTAGTTGGAAAGTGGTGCCAATCCTATCTAAGCCAAGGTATTGACCACTTCATTCAATCGGAAGCAAAGTCCGCCTGTAGGTGCGGCCAAGCGTTCCGTGCTGCAATCCAAAATTCTAAGATAATTTTCAGTCGGAATTATTGTATTTTGGGTAACGGTTAAGACACTCTTGAACCCTGGAAAGAAGGAAGATGTCAGTTATTTTGGCGACGTTTCGCTGACTTATCCGAAGAGTTGGGCAAGTTATTTTAATGAACAATTTGTAGAGCACCTAAGAGTTACAGTTCGAAGAGAAAAGTATTGCGTCGCATAAAATCTCTTCTTGCCTCGGAGTAATAACCACAATTTCCAATAGATGATGTTGGAAATGCCATCAGGGAGGCTAAATCATCCAAATTGTTAGGCTCTGACGGTATCTCCATGGTAATACTGAAAAAGCTGGATAAGCCGGGGGTTGAGTAATGAGAAATGAGAAATGGTCAGGGTCGTACCGCTACTGAATCCAGGCAAGATGCCAGAAAAGTTGAATCGTACAGGCCGATTTGTCTTTTGGTGCCCGTAGCAAAGATTCTTCATCATCAGCGTGGGTTCAGTAAGCATCACAATACTACAACATCGTTGCACGCCATCTCCACACATATTAGCCGAGGACTCAACCAGAACAAGCCATGAGATAGGACATTGGTGGTGGCGATCAACTTATCAAAAGCCTTTGATACTATCAAGCACTCCAAGCTGTTTGAGGACATCGAGCAGACTACTTCCGCTCAAATTTTATACTATCGATAATCAATTACACTGTTCAACATTTTTAAGGTAATATTGTGCAAAGATTTTGAGCTGAGGATTTTTTAAAGTACAGAACCAAACGACAAAAACCTTAGTTGGGGTTTGTTGTGTCAGATCCAGCTTGGATTTTATGGCCCCATCTAAACATGGTTAAATATTGACTTTTTAAATCAATTTTGGGCGATATCTCTGAAAGCTATGTGAATCTTCATCCTACCTCTGAAGCAAATTTGTTAATAATGGCAGGAATAAAATATTTGTAGACATGATGAACTCGAAAACACACATTTATTGCGTCAAATTTTATAAAATATCGAAAATTTTCATAATTTCCATACCTCCAAAACCGTTACTTTTTCTTAATATTTTCTTTTGGAAAAATAATTTATTATTGGAATGTATTACACAACTCTTTAGAACATGTCATTGTTGTAAAATGCCTCTATCACGTTATTTTCAATATATTTTTTAACCACAATTTAATAAATATGTCAATAATATGAAATCCGAAATGCAAGAATAAACTGTTGGTGTGAACTGTGTTTCAAATACGTGTTGTAAAAGATATGATGCAAAATACCACTGAAACAACACAAGTAGGCATTTTAGAGTTTCAGAATGTTCTGAAGAATTGCTGAGAACTTTATTTGGAAGATTTTTGCAAAGGGTTATTTAGTTCAAATCCCAATAGTTTAGATGATACTGACCAGAATTTCAGCAATTATGAAAAGTTTTATTTAAGTGGTCTGTTCAAAAAATGTTTTTTTCTAGTTTAGGACTACAATATTGCCAAAGACAGCAAAGACAAATTCCTAATAGTTTCTGAGTGGCCGTAAATCCGAACTGGATCCGACATGACAAAACCCTACTAAGGTGTTTGTAGTCTCAATATGTGCTTTCAAAAAATGCATACCAGAAGTTGTTTGCATTTTCAGTGTTGCATAGTGTTATATATGTACGTATGTGACCGCTAGTCGTACGTAGTATCCAGGTACAAACATTTTCGAAACTCTTTATAATATATTTATCCTCTCGAGACAGCATTGATATTGTTACGAATTTGTATGACATTTGTGATGTACTGAACTCCTATTTGATCGACCATACCAAGGAGGATTATGCTAATATCGGCTACTAAGTCTACGGCCAGTTTGAACTACGCAGCACAGAGTTGAATATCTTAGTCGATGGTAGCAGAATTCCTATAACTAACTGCTCCAAAGTCCTAGAGAAAACAGTCGACAGTATGTTTACTTTGTCCGCGCATGTCACAGCTATCTGCAAGAAGCTGAGATGTAGGAACAAAGTCCTCAATTCCCTAGCCGACAAACAAAGAAACATTGTTGACCACATATAACGCTATAGGTCGGTCTGTGGTAAGCTATGCTGTCTATGGGTCCGCGAACATAAGTGAAATGCCATGGAACAGTATTTAAACCCGTCCCGAATTCCACCCTGCGACAGAGTTCCTTCTCATGGAGTCGGAGATTCTTCAAGAACAGCAACGGATGTTATCATGATAGGAGGAATCTTCATGATCAAGAGCAAGCTTGTCAAGCTGGTTTTGAAAGCATTTACACTGATGCTGTCGCATATACCATAAACAACTATCATGTGAATGCGGCACTCGGAATACCTTATCCATTTACGACAGCTGAAGAACATCAGCTTCCACGACAAGTCGGAGTAGTTTTGGCTCAAATACGTTCAGGGTGGTGCAGCCGTCCAAATTCCCATAGAGAATTTGATGATAATACCGTGCAAAAAAATCTGCCTAGCATGCGGTGAAGGCCCGCAAGACACAGTGAACCTTTCCAACTGCCTACCAAACCTAATCAACTAACTCCAGTAGCTTTATGGTTACAACCAATCGAAGCAGCCACATTCCTAGAACTGGAGATAGGGCCAGAGCAGAAAAACGAACATACAATCATATCATATGTTGTTACAGCAACTCCCTAACACATCACACCCTTAGGGACACCAGTATTTATGACTTCGTTGCTACTACATCAATGTGGCGCATGGCTTACAATAAAATAATTTTCGTTCACCCTGTGTCGTTGGTTACACAAGTATTTCGGAAGGATATTCTCGGTCCGCCAACTCACACAGAAAGGTAACGAGTGTTGGAAATATTTTTGGAAGATATCGATTTAGTTGTGGTGGCTTGTAATATATTCCACTTCACCTTCGGGTGTTGTACCAACAACCGCAATACGTTCACCGACTCCCAAAGTTCTCGAATAACCATAACTAACACTAGTACTTCGTACCCGCACATCTACAGAAAAACCCGCACAACTACTAGAAAACCGAACAACGATTTATCGGGTTTCTCATGAACTTCAAATCACCTACATCCCAACATAGAACCATCAAGTTCCCTATTATGTACAAACCCCAACCACGAATCATATAGTTCCCAATCATGTTCAAATAGTCTACATCCAAACGTAGAATCCTCAAGATCGAAATCATCTGCGAATATTTTACATGCGAACACCAAAACATTTCTGATCCTCTAGTCATCAACATTGCTAGTCCTTGCGGTTCCACCGCTTATCCTACACAATTACCTAAAAACTCGAAGACCTTTATGAGAACATGAAGATCCAGAGAAGCAAAAACCCTGGCTCGTTTGTATGTATCTTTTCTACATAATGACAGAATTTACCTCCTTCTGAGAAGTCATTTTGGTCAAAAGATCAATAGAGAAGAAGGAGGAGTCGTCAAAACTTTATTCAATGATCAGCGTAGCATATGGTCTAATGGCTAGCGTTTCAATCTTGCTCTCTGTCAGCGGTATATGATCTTGATCATCTATCTTAGGTTCCCGTGCGGGGAAGATAGAACCTCCATCGGGACCCTCCCATTGGCGAATTGGGGACGTTCACCATATATTTCTATAGCCGACATCGGGTAAATAAAATACCCGATGGTGAACAAATTCTAGTCTAAGGGGCGGCAGCTGGTCCCTTAGTACAATTGGCAACCAGAGGTTGAGATAGCTGGTATCGTTGCGTTTTAACGACATAAGGCGCTGTGGTATCCACATGTACGGCTTCTGTACAGCGAAAGAAAGAGGGTGTGTTCGGATGCCCTTGTTATTACTAAATATTAACGTCCAAGGTAGCAGACCTACCACCGAAATTGGAAGATATGGGCTAATCACTTATACCTTCTAAAATAATAAATGATTCGAGAATTCACAAATAAAAGGAAACAAAACAAAAAGAATGATCACATGGTAAAGACAACTGGCAGCGTTAAAAGGACTCGATTTGGTCAATGGAATGTACGAACGTTATATCAAGCAGGGAAGTATGCTCAACTAGAAGCTGAATGCGAACGGCTAAAACTAGACGTCGTTGGTTTAAGTGAAGTTCGTTGGAACTGCAGCGGTGAATTCTGTCGTCAAAAGGGTAACATTTTAATATTCTCTGGAATGCCACAAAGTGATGATCCCCATATACGAGGGGTGGGAATCTTCTTAAGCAAAAGAATGAAAAACGCGCTAATATCTTGGAAATCAGTTACAGAGCGTATTATTACAGCGCGCTTAAAAAGTGGAAAGATCAATATGACGGTTGTGCAATGTTATGCTCCCACAGAAGACGCTGAAAGGACAGAAAAATAAGATTTCTATAGCTTACTAAATAGAGTTCTAAGTGATCTTCATTGTCGGGACATAGTATTGATGATGGGCGACTTCAATGCTAAAATCGGAAACGATAACTCAGGATATGAACAAGTAATGGGAAAGCACGGACTTGGACAATGCAATCAAAACGGCGACTTTCTTATAGAAACCTGCCAGAATAACGACCTCAAAATTGGTGGCTCTGTCTTTCCACATAAAGACAATCACAAAGTGTCCTGGAAAACCCCATCTGGCCATGGTGAAAACCAAATAGATCATATGGAGCTGCATAAGAAAGAGAATACAAGAAATGTGCAAAAATATTCTAGGTTATAAATCCAAGTCGAAGAAAGAGTGGATATCGTCGGAAACGTGGAAGATAATAGAAGAAAGACGACAACGTAAGGAGTATGGCACAAAATAACCCAGAATGCGAAACCGAGCTAAATAGGAAATTTAAGGAGTTAACAAATACAATAAAGAGATGTGTCAAGGAAGACAAACAGAATTATTTCACTGGAATGAGCAGTGCAGCACAACTGGCAGCAAACAAAGGCGATACGAAACAAGTTTTCAAAATAATCAAGCAAATGACCGGGAGTCAGTAAATGACTTCAACACCAATCGAAAACAAGTTAAAAAGTATCAGTCGGCTTTGCCGACAGAGATATACCCTCAGCCTGTGCAAATTGAAACACTTTTTTCACAAAAAAACTTATGTATTTAGTGGGTTTCAAAATTTTGGTCGTATGAACCGACAAAAATATTGATTAGGATTACAGTTCAAAAATTTTGCGGAAAAGGTACTTAAAGGAATGGACCGACATAGACCATGGGGGTGCCATAGGGGGTTTTTACACCCTTCGGACTGTTTTCTCATGAAGTATGGACTTGCCCCTGAAACAACTTTTACCATCGTAATTGAGGCAGCGAATGTAAGTTGCTTCAACAAAAATCAAAGTGATTTAATAGCAGGTCTTAAAGTGAACTTATCCAAAATTTTGTGTGGGAGGTACGGGATGGAGTGGATATTTGTCTACTCCATATACCATTCTCGAACCTGATCTATATCTGGTAGATATTATGAGAATGTGTAAAGTATGGACCAAATCGGTCACTCCCATCAAGAGTTATCGTGCGCACAATTTTTCCGAATGTTTTTGAACTTTTGTGGGGTAGGTACCTGAAGGAGTGGACCGATATGGCTTATCTACGAACTTAAACTAAGTTTGGAAACAATATTACGAAGGCCAAAAGGCATTTCCGTTCGAGAATAATCTTGCGCTTCAACCCATAAACATGGTGTCATAGGGTTTGTTTTTCAACTTTCAAGCTATTTTTTCAGGAAGTATGGACTTGCCCCTGAGGAAACTTGTACCTTCGTATAGGGGACAGTGAATACAAAAGGTTACAACAAAAACCAAGACGATTCGAGAGCAGGTCCTAAACTGAACTTTTCCGAAATTTTGTGTGGGAGGTACTCGAAGGAGTTTACCGATTGAGTCCATATTGGAACCTCATCTAAGTCTGGTAGAAATTTCATAATGTGCAATGTATGGACCAAATCGATTACTTCCTTCAAGAGTTATCGCACGCACAAACTTTCCGAACATTTTCGAACTTTTGTGGGGGAGGTACCGGAAGGAGTGGACCGATATAATCAATCTTTGAACTTGAACTAAGTTTGGACAAAATATTACGAAAGCCAAATTTTGGACCGAATCGGCAGGTCCGTTCGAGAGTTATCATGCGCTCCAACCACTACACACGGTGTCATAGGGTTTTTTGTAACTTTCAGGCTATTTTCTGAGGAAGTATAAACTTGCCCCTAATGAAACTTACAGCGTCGTATAGAGGACAGCGAATACAACTTGATTAAACAAAAATCAAGGCGATTCGAGACCAGGTCCTAAACTGAACTTTTCCGAAATTTTGTATGGGAGGTACCCAAAGGAGTGGACCGACTGAGTCCATATTGGAACCTTGTCTAAGTTTGGTAGAAATTACACGATGTGCAAAGTATGGACCAAATCGGTTATTCCCTACAAGAGTTATCGTGCGCACAAGTTTTACGACAATTTTTGAACATTTGTGGGGATGGACCTATATGGCCCATCTTCGAACTTAAATCGAATCTGGACAAAATATTTCGATACCCAAAATTTGAACCGAATCGGTTGATCCGTTCGAGAGTTATCGTGCGTACCAGCCAGCCAGACAGACGGACAGACAGACAGACAGACGGACGGACATTGCTAGATCTACTCAAAATTGTCTGAAACGGATATCGTACAAACATACTTGGGGTCTAAAACCATTATTTCGATGAGGCACATTTTTGGTCGTATCAAAGTGTAAATACCCTCTTTAGCCTAAAGGCTGAGGGTATAATGAAAGGAATGAGCAAATCACGGATAAAAGGGAACAACTGAATATATGGAAGGGGTATATCTCTAATGCGGTCATGAAAATATTCAACAACATAATCCTCAGCAGAATATCAGAATAACTAGACAATCAACTCAGTTCTTCACAGGCTGGTTTCAGGCCAAACAATTCATGCATAGACCATATAAACTCCATGAGAATTATCATTGGAATTTAATGCTCCTTTATACCCAGTGTTTATAGACTTTGAAAAAGCATTTGATGCTCTGAGACGGGAGTTTGTTTGGGAAGCATTGCGATCACGAGGTATACCAAATAAAATTATAAGTATACTAAAAAACTCCTATGATGGTGCAAGTAATCGAGTACTTCACAACGGAAGTCTTAGTGATGCATTTATATCGATAAGCGGTTCAAAGCTAGGATGTGGGCTGTCAGAGATCAAGAAGCCTAACTCTAAATACCAAGATAAATATATTTAATTCATGCGTCAAGTCAGTGTTGTTATATGGATGCGAAACCTGGCATGTCACCAAATCGATCACTATGAACATGCAAACATTTATGAACAGATGTTTGCGACGCATACTTGGTATATGGTGGCCCAGCACAATCTCAAATAATCATTTATTACACGTTACCCACCAAAAACGTATAGATAAAGAAATTCTCCAAAGAAAATATGGTTGGATTGGACCAGGGCTTCGGAGTCGAGCCATTTTTGGTCAGACTCCGACTCCAGTCAATTTTTTTTCTCGACTCAGACTCCGACTCCAACTCCGGAGTCGACTCCGAAAATAGATAAAATAAAATTCACAACTTAAATTACAGTCATTTCAGTATGAACTTTCAAGATACATTACATTGGGAGGATACCAAAACTTATACCCCGTTTATATATAACCGGATTTAACAAACCGAATGGGTTTTAAATGTCAATTCCATTGCTTATATTTCAAACAAATCCTCATAAAGAAGGTTAACCCTGCAAAAAGCTCTAATATAAACAGCATAATATACCTATATTGTTCGTTTTTTTTTTCGTTGACAATACGGAATATAAAGTAACAAGCACTTCAGTATACTTCACACTTCAGAACATGTAGGAAAACCCTTCAAAGCAACTGCAATCGGACGGTATCGTTACCAGGTTTCTCTACCTAAACACCTACATACGAGTATATTTACAATTTTCCGAATTTGACTTATGTACCCAATGAGACTCGAAATATGAAATGACCATAATTACTGTCCGGTAACACTCTTTGTAATTTTTTGAGTTATGGAAAATTAACGATATTTTAACACCGCATCGTGATAGAAGACCAAAATAGCCTATTTTCTCTTAACATACACTTTCGTGGTTAAGGTTACTAGAGGTTCACATTTTTAGGTTTTTTTTATGTTTTCACGATTTTGCTTGAAAACGGTAAGTCTTATCGAAATGGGACTAAAGAAAATATTGTTGCTGCAAAAATTCACTAAATGATTGACCTTTATAATTTGTTCGTAGGTTTTACCATTTTTGAGATATAGAAGTTTAGGTCACATTTTTAGGGTTTTATTGTTAGGTTTTTGCTCGGGAACGGCAAGTCTTATCGAAATGGGAGTGGAGAAAATCATATAGCTGTGGAAATTATCTACAAGACCGACTTTTCCTTGGTTGTACCATTTTTGAGATATATAAGTTTAAGTTGGTAAATTGTAGTCATGGTATCTATATATATAAAAGAGTAAAGTGATGACTGACAGATCTACAACGTCCAGACGAAACGGCTGAAGCTAGAATCACCAAATTTTGTGTGAGGATTAGTCTTGGGGCGAAGGTGCTCGATAAGGCTGGGTTTTTGGAAATTCGCAGCATTGCAGTAAAAAGATTGCTGAATATGGGATCCCTATAGATCTGTTAAAGACTATTTATATGTAAATGTTTTTACTATGGTAATTTCTCTGAAATTTTTTGTATATTTTACTTACAAAACATCAAGTTTTAACCCCCATTTTGGTGCCGAGATGTATTTCTGACTACATCCCTGCCTTAAACCTTTAAATGGATTGGAAACAGAAACGAAGTTAGCTTTTTTATTGTTGATGTATTTATTGTTAAAAATTTTATTCTATGTACGTTTTTATATTAAGGAACATGGTCAGGAAAATAAACATAAAGAAATTAATTTTATATAATAATACCAGCTAAGAATACATAACAAAAATATTTGGTCTGTTCCTTTACTTTTGAAAATGGTAAAACCGGCAAAAGTAGTAGAAGTTACAAACTGTACCCATATGAATTGTATGGTGTCTGAAGTAAAGGAACCCTTTTCGAGTAAAAAGTGGTAAAACTTGAAGATTCTTGCACGTAAAGGAACAGATCTATTATTTTATTTTAATTTTATATATTATTAATACTTTTAGTTATTAGTATGTAATGACTTTACTTCATTGAAATCGATTTTTTTTACTTTACTTATCAAAGTGTATATCACCAATATTTTTGAAAATTTAACATAGTTGAAGCCAAGGTTTACCCTTTTAGAACACGCGACTTGTGATTGTATATTATACAAATTAAATGTTTTAAATGTTTTAGGCTAAAATGAGATGTTTTGGACGTGGCAAAAGTTAATTTGCGTGGAAGCTGTGGCTATAATAAAAAATAGACAAAAATGGGTTGAAGCCAACGTATCTTTTTTTGTTTTCTCTTGATTTGTGAATAAACCAAACTTTTCCCGATTTTCATGTCAAAGTAAAAGTAGAAGCAAACTAAATAAGGATCATCACACTAATGTATTACTTTTCAAAATTTGATCTGCTTCTTCCATTAAATGATGCTGACATTTTGAAGCCAGATTTACAGTGTTTTTTGACATTTTCTTCTAATTTCATTCCGCAAACAGGTTTTTCAAAAAATCGTATATAGGATTGTAGAACTCGCGATTCTGAGTTATTTGATATATGTGTCGTGAATGTAGTCTACACAGCTTCATAGAAATCTGCATCCAAATACGGAAATTTTGTGCGAACATTATTCTAAAAATCATATTTTTCGGGCCTAATTTTTACAATTGTCATTCGAATTCCTCGTACTTGATTGCACATTTTAGTTTTTTACGTTCCGGATCCAATAAATCATTCCCCGTGAAAATCCATCTACTAAAACGCGAGTTACGAGAAATTCCAAAGTAGAAAAATCACCTAAAAATGTTTTTAAAAAACCGCGTATTTTATCGCGTTTTCTGCGGTTCGTTTCCACTGCAATGAAACAACTAGTACAGCATTTGAAAACAGAGATTTGAAAACTTTAATGATAAAGGAGCTACCTTCATTTTATCCCAAAAATAGTGTGGGATGCTACATCCACGGTTCTTGATTGATCGCCATGAAATAAATATATATCGATGTAGATTTTCATGGTGGATATTGAAATCGGATGCGGACAAAAATTGTATTCAATTTGCGCAAGTTAGCGATATTTTATAGGTTTTTTAGTGCTAAGATGCAGCCGATGCTACATCTTAGCCTCCAAATTAAATTTCGAAAAATATATACAAATTAAAAGATATGGTCTTGCTGTACATGAAAATCACATGCGGACAAAATGATTTTGAAAATTGCGCGATTTACACGTATTTTAAAATGTATATAAATTAAAATGGGTTATGTGACCTCTATTTCCATTTCAGAAGCCTTGAGATATATCCTCAGCAACCCAATTATCTTCCTCAATAGGAAAGCTTTTATATGAATGTCTATAAAGCAAAATCCGTATATTTTAGTGGACGATTTAAGCAAAATGAAGGAAGTATTCCTACAGATTTTTCCAAAATTTTATACTACATAATGAATGTGAAAAAATATTGCTTCAAACAAAATTTTTTTTTAACCAAAATATGTGTTTATTTTGGCTGTGACGTCGAAACTTAATACCAATCTGTATGATTTTAGTCTCATTTAATTCGCCGTGAAGTTTTGCTTCCATACGAATTTGTTCGTAATTTTACAGCGGCTAAATGGAACTTTATTTTGAAAAAATTTGCCTTACATTCAATAATTTATAAATTTATTATACATTTCGCGAGTACTGAGTAACATTTAACAAATATTTTGCAATCTACTAACTCAAGCCACTTCCAGATAACTTTTTAGTAGCAATTGCTCGCGGTAAAATAATTAGCGTTTTTATAATAATTTTTTCTTTAAAACGAAAATAAAACCGCCATAACTTTTGTCCGCATCAACAAAAAACTGGCTCGCGAGCGGATTCGTGCTGGGAATTTGTTTCTTAACCTATGTACCAAAAATCGTTGATGTAGCGCGAAAAAAAAACATTTTTTTTTGAAATGGAATATGAAATATTTGACAACATTTGTGATATACCCTCTTTAGCCTAAAGGCTGAGGGTATAAAAAGATCAATTTTGCCCAACATTTTCTTCTGTCTCAACATATATCATCGCGATTGTATTAAACAAATTTAATTTAATTATCTCAAAAATAGGAAATGCTTTCGGAGTCGGAGTCGAGTGTTTTTTCACGACTCCGACTCCGACTCCAGCAAAATTTGCTAGACTCCGACTCCAGACTCCGACTCCGAAACCCTGGTCTTGAGGCGAAGGTGCTCGATAAGGCTGGGTTTTTGGAAATTCGTCCTACAAGGGTGCGAAAAGCACTAAAATGTACTAAAAATGGTCAAATTTGTGTGGGGGCCGACTATGAATCAACGCCCAGACGAAACGGCTGAAGCTGGAAACCTGAAATTTTGTGTGAGGGTTAGTTTTGGGGCGAAGGTGCTCGATAAGGCTGGGTTTTTGGAAATTCGTCCTGCAAGGGTGCGAAAAGCACTAAAATGTACTAAAAATTGTCAAATTTGTGTGGCTGACCGCCTAATAATCAACGCCCACACGAAACGGCTGAAGCTAGAATCTTGAAATTTTGTGTGAGGGTTAATCTTGGGGCGAAGGTGCTCGATAAGGCTGGGTTTTTGGAAATTCGTCCTAGAAGGATGCGAAAAGCACTAAAATGTACTAAAAATTGTCTCATTTGTGTGGCTGACCGCCTTATAATCAATGCCCAGACGAAACGGATGAAGCTAGAAGCTTGAAATTTTGAGTGTAGTTTGGTGTTGGTATGTAGGCGTGAGATAAGGCTCGGTTTTTGGAAATTCGAACTGGAAGGGTACGAAAAGTACTAAATGGTACTAAATATGGTACCCTTTCTATTAGGCAAACGGGAAAAGCAAGAATTCTGAAATTTGGTATGAGGGTCACTGGTGGAGAGTTAGAAAGATGTACGGTTTTTGGAATTTCGACCTAGAAGTGTACAAAAAGTACAAAAAGTTATAAAATTTAGTACCAGTTGTATATTTTGAACGGCTATAGCTAGAATCTTGAAATTTGGTATGGAAATAAAGGATGGGAGGTGGTGTTTATGAAAGGAAATTCGTTCTCATGTGTACGAAAAGTACTAAAGTGTACTAAATTTAGTACAATTTGGATTTGAGTTAAAGGATAAAGCTGGAAACTAGAATTTTAAAATTAAGACTACTATTGAAGAGTAGGATTGAGATATGAGGGTTATTTTTGGAAATTCGTACTTATGTGTACGAAAAGTACTAAATTTGGTACAATTTGGATTTGGGTGAATGGATAGAGGTGGAATCCTGAAATTTTGAATTATTATTACTGTTAGAGTATAGGATTGAGGTAGTTTTGAAAATTTGTACTTATTCGTACGAAAAGTACTAAACGGTCGTGAATTTGGTACAATTTGGATTTGGGTGAATGGATAGTGCTGGAATACTGAAATCTGGAATTAAGGTTACTAATGGAGTGAAGGATTGAGGTAGTTTTGGAAATTCATACTTATGGGCACGGAATGTACTAAGTGGTACTAAATTGGTACAATTTAAATTTAGGTAAACGGACAGAGCTGGAATCTTGAAATATTGAATTAAGATTTCTATTGGGCTGTAGGATTGAACAAGTTGTGGAAATTTGTACGAAAGTCCTAAATGATACTCAATTTGGATTTGGGTGCACGGATAGTGCTGGAATACTGAAATCTGGAATTAAGGTTACTGATGGAGTGAAGGATTGAGGTAGTTTTAGAAATTCATACTTATGGGTACGGAAGGTACTAAATGTACTAAATTTGGTACAATTTGGATTTGGGTGAACAGATAGAGCTGGAATCCTGAAATTTATAATTAAAGTTACTTATGGGGTGTAAGATTGAGGTAGTTTTGGAAATTCGTACTTATGGGTACGGAAAGTACTAAATGGTACTAACTTTGGTATATTTTAGATTTGGGTGAACGAATAGAGTTGGAATCCTGAAATTTGGAATTAAGATTACTGTTGGACTGTAGGATTGAGTTAGTCTTGGAAATTCGTACTTATGTGTACGGAAAGTACTGAATTTGGTACAATTGAAATTTACGTGGACCGATAGAGCTGGAATCCTGAAATTTGGAATTATGATTACTTATGGAGTGTAGGATTGAGGTAGTTTCGGATGTTCGTACTTATGGGTACGAAAAGTACTAAATGGTACTAAGTTTTGTACATTTTCGATTTGGGTAAACAGATAGAGCTGGAATCCTGAAATTTATTATTAAGATTACTTATGGAGTGTGGGATTGAGGTAGTTTTGGAAATTCGTACTTATGGGTATGAAATGTACTAAATGGCACTTAATTTAGTACAATCTATATTTGGGTGAACGGATAGAGCAGGAATCCTGGAATTTCGAGTTAAGGTTATTGTTGGAGTGTAGGGTTAAGGAAGTTTTGGAAATGCGTACTTATGGGCACGGAATGTACTAAGTGGTACTAAATTGGTACAATTTATATTTGGGTGAACGGAGAGAGCTGGAATCCTGAATTTTAGATTACTGTTGGAGTGTAGGACTGAGATAGTTTTGGAAGTTCGTACTTATGGTTACGAAAAGTACTAACTGGTACTTAATTTCGTACAATTTAGTTTAGGTTTTAGGTGAAATTTGGAATTACTGTTGGAGATTGTTATTGAAATTCGTTCTTTCATACGAAAAGTATTAATGGTATTATGAATAGAGATGGAATTCGGAAATTTGGTATTATAGACCCTCTTGATGTATAGGGTTGAGATATGGATGTGGTTGTGGATATACTTACAAAATTACAAAATGGCACAGAATTTGGTTTAAACTGTTATTGTGTAAATTAGTAGAGTTGAAATTGTGAAATTCGATATTATGTGTACGTACTTATGTATACGAAAAATACTAAATTGCGGTTGGGATTATGTTTTGGATAAAAGGCAGTAGTTTTTTAACTTATACATATTATAGGTACTGAATTTGGTACCAGTTTGGCGTTGAAGGGATAAAGTGGAATTTCGAATTGTTGTTGAGGGATGGTGTTGGTGTTTAGATAAGAATTTTTTTTAAATGCATACAAATTCTGAAATTAGGCTTAGGGCTGGCTGACTTATTGAGAAATACACAATGGTATTAAATTTGACGGTGGTGTAGCAATGAAGCTGGAATAATATAATTAGTGTGTGAAAAGTACAAAATTGCAATCAATTTGGTATTGGGCTAAGGAATAGGTATATTATCTATTTGACAGGTTCATTTTTAGAAGTGGTCGTACAATAAATGTACTAGGAGTATTAAGTAATACTAAATATTGAAGCATTGGTATTGGGTGAATCGATAATTGAAATTTGTTGTGAGGATCACTGTTGAGATTGGATCAGAATGTTTATTAAAATCCACCTTTAAATGTATGAAAGGTTTCCACATGTAATACTATTGACATTGGGTGAACAAGTAGAGCTAAAACTGTAACAAGCTAATGAGCTGAGGTTCTGGATTCTAAAAAATGTACAGAATAATGTTCTATTGTTTCTATGTTAACACGAATTCTGTTTCTAAATAATGTAATAATTGTTTCACAAACATCCCAGACGGGACAAGGGAGACTTCTCTCATATCAATGAGTGCACCCCGATTCATATTAGATCAATGATATGGGACGTACTGATTATCGCCGAGTCCGAACGGCGTGCCTTACGACACCATTTGTAGAGAAGTTTTACATGACTGAAATACTCAGTAAATGTCGCCAACATTACTGAGGGGTATTTTGCAACCGTCGAAAATTTGATGTTGCCTGACCGGGGAATCGATCGGTTTTCTACATTTTGATATCACAAATTCCAAAATTCGGAATGAAATTTAAAATGTAGGTCGCTGTTGAAGTGTAGAGGTCTTTTTTTGAGATTCGAACAAAACATGCACGAACAGTACTTGAAAGAAATTAAATATCAATTTAAATAGCTATAAGTACATAAAAATGTTCAGTGTTCACCATATTTAATGTTTATTTGAATATTATTTCTTTTCCGCATACGAAGTAGCGGGCATTTTGCTAGTAGTTTTATAAAGAGGCGATACAGTCAGTGCATTATCCCAATTTGAACTTCTATATCTCAAAAACGGTAAAACCTACGAAAATATCATGAAGGTCAATCTTGTAGAAAATTTTCACTGCTACAACATTTTCCTTACACCCATTTCTATAGGACTTGCGGTTTTCAAGCAAAATCGTAAAAATTTAAAAAAAACACCTATAAGTGTGAACTTTGACCGCGATTTATTAAAAAAGCCCTGCGGCTATTGCAGTTTCAGAATCCGCAAAAACTTCTCAGGTGTAAGCTCCTTCCACTTAAATTTGCTTAACGGGCACCGTGGTAGGTCTTTCGTATGATTTCCCTTAAAGTACTACAAGGTCTTTCATAGAAGTCCAACAGGTTCTTTTACAGCAGACATAAATGACTTCTAATAAAAAACAAGAGAAGACCAGTGAGTCTACCTTAAAATGACCTGTAAATCTTCTAAAAGATCTCCCCCAAGTATATTTGGAGCATGCAAACATTATTCCAATCCAAAAATGCTTCCGATATGCATTTTGTAGTCAAAATAGAGATTAAGAGTTTTTTTTAACTATGATCATTTAATTAATTTAAATTGATTTGACAAATTTTGATAAATGTAGAACAGATTGTTGCCCGGAGTCGGAGTCGAGCTTTTTTTCACGACTCCAGCTCCGACTCCGACTCCAACTCCGAAGCCCTGGATTGGACACACGTTAAGGAAGCCAAGAACTGAAATAGCTCATGCAGAGTTGGAATGGAATCCCCAAGGATCGCACAAGAGGTGTCGGCCTAAAATGACGCACAGTCCAGATTAAGACTACCAAATCGTTTAGCGAGTTACGATCGATGGCGAGAAACAGAGAAACGTGGAAAACTTTTGTAAAATCTATTTGTGAATAGACTAAGTTCCTAAATATAAATTTAAAAACATGTCAATAAATAATAAATAAATAGTGATATATGTATTTATTAATTTTAATAACATATTTGCGTATCTTCTCCGGGCTGGGATTTAAATTTTTGTTCCAAATAGAATGGATTAACAAAATGTGCGTATTAACAGATACATTCCATTTTATGAAATTGAATGGAACCTTTTATCCCATACACTACTTATGTAATACGTAAAACATGAGATTATCTTACGTATAAATATCCAACCTTTTCCGATGAGCACTTCACTTACCATTTCCGTAAAATGAGTACTTTTAACCTTAGATTTGTAAATAATAAGATTGTATAACGGCTAAGAGTTAATGAAGAACTGTTTAGATAATAACTCGTATGAATGCTGGTGTTCCTTCACCCTTTGCCCATTTCCACCATATCATAAATCATATGCACCAAGTGTAAACACTAATGACTATCAACAAATAACTAAATGTCAATGGAGATTAGGTACTAATTAATGAGCACCGTCATCGATTCCATGATGATTATTCATTGGTTTCCCATGCTATTTACACTTTGGTAAAAATCCCCAAGAGATGTTTAAGCGGTCCATCCGCTTTGGACAAGAAGAAAAAACCCACGATAAAAATAATAAACTCCTCATCTTTTCTAAGTAAGTGCTGCCGTCATTAGTTGTCTTTCCAATATTGATTTTTTTTCTGCAAAAGCCAGCATTTGTTGGTCCATTCACTCACTGGCTGGCTGACTGACTGACTGACTGACTATTGGGCTGACTGACTAAAACGCTGACATGTCTTGTGGTGCATCATGCAACAATGTGAAAATGTTTGGTTGTATGAATGACGGCAATGCCTCCTAATGTCTTTTTGACAAAGTCCAAACTTTAAAGTATGCTACACTTCATTTCATTTGGAATCCTACAAAATTGGTGGACTCTTCGACGTGATTGCTTTTTTAGGAGGTTTTGTTGGACTATTGTTAGTTGGGGATAGATAGCTATTATTACAATTGTTGTTGGATTTTGTTATTAGTAATGTTTGCCAAAGGCGAAAATTATGCCACCAGCAACGTTGACTTCGTCAACACCAGGTTAAAGCTTTTACTTGCAATTTCAAAGAGCTGCTTTGCAACACCAACAAAAAACATTTCGCTTCAAACAAAAAGTCCAGTTTTGTAAGAGTTTTCAATGTTTCGTAAAGAAGGAGTTTTTGGTCAAATGGCAACGAAACCTGTAGTTACTTGGCCGTCTGCGAGACTTGTTGAGGTTGTTTGGTTATTGCATTATTATTGCCCAATTTTGACATTTCCCAGTGACACAATGCCTAAAGGAGTTGGACCTGGCAACAAACTATGCCAGCCTTTATAACCTGATATGATCACATGTGCGCAAACATACAATTTCTTTTGTGTTTTTGTTGTTGGTGGTAAGAGTATCAAATTTTACGAAGATTGTCATGACAAGGGGACAGCAGTATGAAAAAAGTGAAATAAAGATATTCCTTAAAAGTAAACAAAATAAAACGGAGATATGTGCAATATTATTTATGATTATTTTCTATTTATTGAGAAATAAATTCACAATTATATGTGGGATTATACGCTTAACCCTTTTGTTGCTGTGTCTTAATATTTTATATTTTTCCAAACTTGAACTGGAAAATATTTCACATAGAACATAATAACAATTCACGACAAGATCAATCAAACACTCTTGAAAAAAATAAATGTATGTATGTTTTGCTATGAAAGAATCAAAAAAAAAAAATACAAACTACCGGAGTCTATTGAACTAGATAGTGAACTAGGTCGTTCAAACAAACAAGATTTTAACAGCTCTACAGTTAACCAAAAACAGATACAGGATTTGAAAGGTCTAAATCAAAACCAAAGCATTTGATTCGCTCTTGACTTTTGATTAGTGATTAATTCCACTCGTTTAAATAACACTGTGCAACAAAATGGAGCTCGAGGTGTGGGGGGTGGAAAATTCCTTTTGGGTTAAAGCCCTTGATGAGTATATACAGAACCCCAAAGGGTAGATTCGCCGTGAGTCGAACTTTTGAGTTATGGCGTGATAAATTTTTCACTGGAGTCCCTATAAGCCATCAGAAATTAGCGTTATATCTTTGTTCGCTGTTGTTTTGAACAAAAACAGGGTAAATGTCAAAAAGGACTATGAAAACGCGACAAAATTTTTGAGCGACATTTTTGCAGAACATGTCGAAGCTGAAAAATTTCATCTTGTGGTACATTTATTGCGGTTCTTCAAATTAAGTACGAAAAGGACATGGAAGGAATCGAGTTAGAAGGTCAAAATGTTCTACGAAAAAGATCCTCATTAGATTTGATTGAAGACATGTTATATCAAAAATAAGCCGAAACAACAGAGATCAAAGATATAACCCTAATTTCTGATGGCTTATAGGGTCTCCAGTGAAAAATTCATCACGCCATAACTCAAAAGTTCGACTCACGGCGGATCTGCCCTTTGGGGTTCTGTGTAGAAAGAACGTATCACACCTGCCCCGACTATGAGATTTTAATTGTTCGAAGCGATATTAATGTCAGATATATGACAACAACAAAACATTGTTCCACAACATCCCATACGGGACAAGGGAGACTTCTCTCATATCAATGAGTGCACCCCGATTCATATTAGCTCAATGATATGGGACCTACAGTTTATCGCCGAGTCCGAACGGCGTGTCCTACGACACCACTTGTAGAGAAGTTTTACATGGCTGAAATACTCAGGAAATGTCGCCAACATTACTGAGGGGTATTTTGCCACCGTTGAAAATTTGATGTTGCCTAGTCGGGGAATCGAACCCACGACCTTCTACGTGCAAGGCGGGTGTGCATACCATTGCACCACGGTGGCACCCAATATGAACGTCGCTATTAAAACCATGGTTGGCAGCTCCAAATACAGGCGTCCAATCTAATAAGAAGAATCAACATTGATCATGTTGTGCAAGATCTACGAGGCTGCTGGATGTAACATTTTCTGATCTTCTAGTAGCATTGGACATAGGGTATAGTAATTTACTCGGTGCAGCACATTTCTGGACGTTGGAGAGCTGCTATGATAATACGCAGACACACCGGCACCCAGATCCGAAAGTAGTTAGCAGAGGGACGATATGACCAGCAATCAGTATTTAGATATAGTTTACAAATAGGAGATAAAAGGAGAGTAATTTATGCAAGAACGAGATTAGAAAAGAGTATGAACAAAAAGAGGGTGAGAAGTGGGGAAATGTCCGAAAAGATTGCCAAAGAGTGAAACATCAATAATGATGGCTTGATGTTGAAACATCAACCGTTAAGATTATCAAGTAGGAAGTACAGATATAATTGTTCCACAAACATCCCATAAGGGACAAGGGAGACTTCTCTCATATCAATGAGTGCAACCCGATTCATATTAGCTCAATGATATGGGACCTACAGTTTATCGCCGAGTCCGAACGGCGTGTCTAAGACACCACTTTTGTAGAGAAGTTTTACATGGCTGAAATACTCAGGAAATGTCGCCAACATCACTGAGGGGTATTTTGCCACCGTTGAAAAGTGTTTGATGTTGCCTGGCCGGGGAATCGAACCCACGACCTTCTGTGTGCAAGGCGGGTGTGCATACCATTGCACCACGGTGGCACCCAGGAAGTACAGATAGCGTTTTAGAATAAGGCGACTCAAAAATTTTTACAATCTCCCATTTGGGAATCACAACTGAATTCTACTGTTAACATCCTAAGAATAATGGAACTGAATCTGAATGAACTGCAACAGGGTCATCGGTGAAAATAGGAGACGAAGATCCTTCCTGTACGGCAATTCTCCTGTAGCTGTACTTGTGTTACTATGGGAGTAATCCTTATCACTGCATTGTGGATAGGACTTTCTCACCAAGGATTATCAAGAGGGATCTTCAGAGCTAGAGAGAGAGAGAGGTCTAGCAATATCGCAGAGAGCGAGCCCTAGATCAAAAAACCTTTGAAGCAGGTTTGGATTCACACAGATGCAGTCGCCGGTGCCATATATAACTATTGTGTCCTCGAAAATGGCATACCCCCGCAAAATCTGCCCTTGGGCCTCCACCAAAAAGATCTATGGCATGATAGGGAGTACCGAATACCGTACACAGCTGAACATCGGAAAGCTGTAAACACAGCTTGGAATTGGAAAAGGCCGACATTTCTAATAACAAGTAAAAAAGTATCAGTCGGCTTTGCCGACAGAGATATACCCTCAGCCTGTGTATATTGAAACAATTTTTTTCCAAAATACGTATGTATTTAAGGGGGGTTTAAAAATGTTGGGCGTTTGAACAGACAAAAATGTTGATTAGGATTAAAGATCAAAAGTTTTGCGGAGGAGATACTAAAAGGAATGGATCGACATTGACCGTTATGGAAGTGGATCTCCAGCCACAACATATGGTGCCATAGGGGGCTTTTACACTCTTCGGGCTGTTTGCTCAAGAAGTATGGACTTGCCCCTAAAAAAACTTTTACCATCGTAAATGAGGCAGCGAATACAAGTTGCTTCAACAAAAAACAAAGTGATTCGATATCAGGTCTTAAAGTGAACTTATCCGAAATTTTGTGTGGGAAGTACCGGATGGAGTGGACAAGTATAGTCCATATTTGAACCTGATCTATATCTGGTAGATATATTAGGATGTGTAAAGTATAGACCAATTCGACCACTCCCTTCAAGAGTTACCGTATGAACAATTTTTCCGAAAATTTTTGAACTTTTGTGGGGGTGGTACCTGAAGGAGTGGACCGATATGGCTTATCTTCAAACTTAAACTATGTTTGGACAAAATATTACTAAGACCATATTTTGGACCGAATCGGCAGATCCGTTCGGGAGTTCTCTTGCGCTCCAACCACCTCACACGGTGTCATAGGGGTTTTTGTAACTTTCGTGCTATTTTCTCAGGAAGTATGGACTTGCCCCTGATGAAACTTGTACCGTCGTATGGAGGGCAGTGAATACAAGTTGCTAAAACAAAAATCAAAGCGATTCGAGAGATGGCCCTAAACTGAACTTTTCCGAAATTTTGTGTGGGAGGTACCCGAAGGAGTGGACCTATTGAGACCATATTAAAACCTCATATTCCTCTGGTAGAAAGTTTACGCTATACAAAGTATGGACCACATCGGTCACTCCCTTCAACAGTTATCGTGCGCACAAACTTTCCGAACATTTTCGAACTTTTGTGGGGGAGGTACCGGAAGGAGTGGACCGATGTAGCTCATCTTCGAACTTAAACTAAGTTTGGGCAAAATATTACGAAAGCCAAAATTTGAACCGAATCGGTTCATCCGTTCGAGAGTTATCGTGCGCTCCAGCCAGCAGGACAGACAGAGAGACAGACAGACAGACAGACGGACGGACATGGCTAGATCGACTCCAAATTGTCTGAAACACATTTCGTCCAAACATACTCGGGGTCTAAAACCATTATTTCGATGAGGCACATTTTCATCGTATCAAGGTGTATATACCCTCCTTAGCCTAAAGGCTGAGGGTATAAAAAGGGAAACATCAAACTGATGAATCTTAAGTACGTACTGTTATACGTACCCTTATCCAGTAGTAGCGATGACGTCGATGCCACAGAACCAATACCACATAATGACCAGCATGAGCTGGATGATGCTCGATTTTTTGGTTGATAAAGGTAAATTTTCTTAGTTTTTCCGGCTTTCATTCGGGATTTAAGATTTTCACCCTTGGACAGACGTAAATTTTCACCCTTGGTCAGATGTATATTTGGCTGCGCGTATTGAATCTAATTAACCTTATAATCTACTCTAAATTTAATTTTTTTGTAAGAAGCTGGTGTTCGGTCTGGTTTAAGACTTTCACCCTTGGACAAACTTATAGCTAATGCCTAAACTTAAACTGAATTACGTTGTATGACTACAGTCTGGAGGTCATAACGCCAAAGATTTATTTACTTTATGTCAGGTCACAACATATCGTTAAGCATTAAAATATACATACATATATCTGTGGTTTTCCTACATAACTACATAAGTCGACTTATGTAAATTTTGAGTTACTGGTGCCACGTAGTTATACGTTTTGAGAACATTCCATATCACTATTCTGTTAAATAAATATTACGTCGCTTATATAGTTTATGGCAAAACTACGTAGCTGGAACCTTTTTAAAAATAATTCTCATAATAAACTTATTATATCGACATAAGCAGCAGTGAATCTCAACATTTTCATAAAAAAGAGCATGAGACTACTTAGGTCATTTTGTATGAAAATGAAATGAATATATTTGTTGATTCTATTTTAAGTGAAAGGGTGCCACCATGATGCAATGGTATGCACACCCGCCTTGCATGCTGAAGGTCGTGGGTTCGATTCCCCGGTCAGGCAACATCAAACATTTTTAACGGTGGCAAAATTCGGCTCTGTAATGTTGGCGACATTTCCTGAGTATTTCAGCCATGTAAAACTTCTCTACAAGTGGTGTCCTAAGACACGCCGTTCGGACTCGACGATAAACAGTAGGTCCCATATCATTAAGCTAATATGAATCGGGGTACACTCATTGGTATGAGAGTAGTCTCTCTTTGCTAATTTAATTTTCGTTTTTGATTATTTGATGATCGAATGCAAAAACTGATAATACTTTTCAAATAACAATTTCTAATTTAAATTGTTATCAAATGAATTTTATTTGTAGGAAATAAGTTTCACTGAAAAACATCACAAGTGTTTTAAAAAATCGATGTTTAATTTTTTTATTCTGCACCCCCCTAAAGTGTTTAGTTTTGTTAGATTTTAAGATTGCCAAAGTTTGAGCATAATCGGAATATGTTAACACGTGCCACTGGGGCCTCAAAATTTCCATTGGCCCTATATATAGCTTACATTAAAATCCGAACCGATTTTCAAAATTTTTTGTAGGATTAAAAATTGTTCATCGATTGGACAATAAATGTGGCCTTTAGAACAATTTCGTGAAAATTCAACTTTGGTCCCATACAAATTACTATGGGAACGTTGAGGCCCCCAGTGGCACGTGTTAACATATTAAAACAAAAACAGGGTAAATGTCAAAAGCACCATGAAAACGGCACAATATCGATCAGCAGTCAATGAGGACCGTACCTAAAAATTTCCGAACATCATTTTTGTAGACGCTGTAAGATCCCATCATGTGGTACTTTTACTATGGGTAAGGAAAGAAAGGACGAAAATGACTTGGAAGGAATTGAGTTACAAGAATAAAGTGTTCTACAAAAATATTCGGCATTCGATTTGACATGTAATCTCAAAACGAAGCTTCAATAACGCCAAACAGAGATATAAAGTTATTTTCTCAAGCATTATAGGGGAAATTTCAAAAAATTCATCGCGCGATATCTTAGAAACTTGTCCTATGGCGAAAAAAATCCTTTTGGGCTCTTAACATACTCACCAAGGGCTTTCATCTCCAAAAGGAATTTTCCACCGCACAGACCTTGAGGTCCAATTTGTGTCACAGTATTATTCATGGTTGATAAGCTGTAATTCTATCTCCTGTGCAGAAAGAAAACTAAATTAAAACATACAAATAGTTCTCCCGTAGTAGTCCAAGGGTCGGGCCATATCAACGCTACTTTAGACAAGGTAAAACCACCATCGACCAGATCTTTACAATACGCCAATCCTTAAGGGAATACTCGCCACAAAGGGTTAATTAAGTTAAAATGCACATACATAGTCATTTCAAAAGTTACTTTAAAGTGGTGTGACACAAATTTCCTAACCACATATGGGTTAAAAGTGTTCCACCTTTGGGTACAAATATTCCATGTTTGCCACTAAAAAGGTAATACCACCTCAGGATATTTACAGTTTTTAGGCACCTCATAAAACTGTCTTCAGTCGCACTTATTTCTTCTGTTTGTTGCAACTTGGTATATTGTGTCATTTCGGCTGTTTAACGCTAAGTAACGAAAATAAACAATTCGTATCTGTTACGTACATGACGTGAGTTTAGTGCCTATACTAATGTTAATATCATAAACTGATACTCATGTCACCGCTGTTATTAACCAACACCGCTGTTATTAACCAACAAATGGAATTTGTAGGTCTGACATGTCTTTCCATTTTTGAGACTCTGAAATTAGTGGCCATTGATTGGGGAGATTGGGTTGTGTAATTTAAGGAAATTTGTTCAACATTTTAATGACCATAATTTTTTAAGAATAACTATAACTTGTTATAAAATACCTTGAATGCCTTTATGCGATATTGACCTTGCAATATCCTTAAGGAGTTTTTAAACGGTGTAAAATAAAAGCATGTTAAATTTACTTGGGTAATTTAAAATCCCTTTCATTGATCTTGTGACATTCCAGGTCATTCTTCTTTGTATGGTTGATTGAATAAATACCAGGAACTTGGCATTATTGTCTGCACACATGGGCTATGCTAACCTAAACAGCCAATTAACCACACATTTGTGCATATATTCAACACAATTTCGACTGCGGAAATTGTAACATAAATTCATGAGTTAAAGGAGTTATGCTCTCGAACTACAACTTTAACAAGGTAAGTATGTTTGCCAAACAACTAGGCAATAACGCGGTCGCGATCTTAACAAATAAACCCCAAAATATGCACAAATAACAAATATAGTACAGCCAATCACGTTTTAAATGTTGAACGATGCAAATTAAGCAGCAGCGGCGTCTGCAACCGCAGACAATAGGCGAAAAAGGCCAACAACAAAATCTCCCCCAAAAACAAAAGTCAACGGCACATAAAACAGTTGAAAAAGAAAAAAAAAATAAATCTCAACGAAAGCTCTAAAACACTAAGAAAAATTAACATTAACTTTTGTCTTGAAACTGATCGTAACCATTGACTTTGTGTTTCGAGTAGTACAAGTAAATCAATGTGTGAGTTAAGCCAAGTTATAGATGCAGTGTTGCTGCATTCAAAGCCACCAACCAATGTTGCAAAATTCAAGTGGCAAGTGTAAGAAATGTTAATGGCCAAAAACCAAACACGGTGTTTACAACCGATATGTTTATGGTGTCAAAGGAAATAATTTTAATAATATGCAACGATGCGTTAAGAATATTATTTAAAGAAAATCGGAAGAGGTTGAATTCAAATTTACAAAAAAAAATTAGCGGATGGGAGTATTTATAGAATAGAGGAGGGAAACGAGGGACGACAAATTCCAAGTTCCATCATATATTCAAATTCCTTCTTAACAATGTTCAGCTTTTCAAGAGACAGTCTTCTAGACTTGTTATGGACGGGCAATCCGTTTGTTCCAATGTGATGTGTCATGGAATGTTTGATAGGACACAGTTTATTTGACTGTTGATTGTGGTAGGTCAGCAATAATCATGTCAGCAAACACATTTTTTTCGCAAACCAAGATTCAGCTTAAGGATTTTCTCCGCATAAGTTCTTATAGCAGTGTTATTGGCGGCTTGGAGCTCCATGTCATGAGGGGTCGAACGACACATCCGCGCCGGTACCCATGAGGAACTACTGATAATTGTGTGTGTTGGACATGGGTCCAAACCCCCATCATCCGTCACCATAGACAAAGATTACCTTACTTCCAAACTTCAAATGATACCATCATTGACGTCCAAAAGCATCACGAGATTGACTGAAATTTCGATATATTTCTGCTCTTGCTTATTGTATGATTTCCAGGGCTAATTGTCGTCGTCGATTAGTTTCAAAATTTTACTCACCTGGCCTTCAACACGATCCGACAAAAATAAATATCAATGACTTTCTGATTAAAAATATCTTCAAAAAAATATTTTCAAATTTTACGTGCTGCCGATTCGGGCCGAATACGAATTGAGGCAGTGATCCTAATTGGGGTTAATCCACTTTTGTTGGCCTTGGCAACTCGTTTCCGAGTGCGGCATTCACACTGTACGTTTGAACTGCCTGTCTGATAGGGTCTTTGATCTGAAGATCTCTCCTTACGTGCATACGTGGGGGAAGCCTGTCCACAACATTGAAGCAGGGATGCTCATCTGTATGAGCTGCGGCAACAACATCATGTTAGATCACCATTACATTCTTCGCCTCCTAATGTAGGTGGTCCACTGGTGCCAGTATCCAGGGCGCCGTTTTGGCAGTTTTGAACATTCTTCCACTGCGGTATATACCACAATGGCTCCCCATTGCTTACCACCGACCTATGCATTGCTCGTCTGTGCGTCCATAAAAACATTTAATCAAACAACAGACCGCAATTATGGACCAATCTTCAGGAAATTTTGTTTGGCAATGACAGTAAAGTAGTTTTCGGGTGAAATGGACCAAAAACAAAATTCTTTTCCGATTTTGTGGCGGCTCTGTTTGTGGCAATGATCGGCGCGAAATTTTAAGTAAGGTCTTGGTTTACGACGAAGAAGAAGATTGCAATTTAACATAATGATCAGATAATATTTAGCGGATTAAATGGACCACATTTTGAGTGAAAATTGCCAAAAATATATATGGCGCCGTTCTCTGGTGTGAAATTTCAGCCAAGCACATTGGGAAATTCCTATATCACTCTACAAGTGTTCGACTGTAAATTTCTGAATTCTACAACACGACTGAAGGGATATGTATTATGTATTGTTCTTGTTGTAATATGCATTTACGATATCCATGCTGATGTTGGGTACGTGCGAAATCAGTCAATGAGTAGCATACTCGTATCTATATTTTAATTAGATTAATTGGTGTTTCGGATGACATTTGGTTCTCTTGGTTCTCTATAAACTGCCGGTTTAAATAACAGTCGTTAAAAGTAGCGGCCGTTTTATGGTCCTTCTATCCCGGATTAGAGAGTGATTTAAACGTTGCCCACAATTTGTTCAATCCTGTACAAACGTTGCTTCAGGTTCAGGAAAGTATAGCTGAGTGATGTTGAATGCGCCCAAGAGCTGTTAAATAGTGGAGGGCTATGAAACATATAAAAAATTGCAGAATGCTCAACGGATATGGTTGAGAGTCTCGCCGTAAATGTGTCACTCTTCTCTTGACTGATGAGGCGAATATTTGTCTGTTCTTAGATACCCAATTTAAAGTTCATCTCGGAGAATGATTAACACGGGGGTTTAGCCGTCAGGTTAGTAACCCAACAACAACTGAAGGAAGCACACTGTATCTCTGCCCGATGGTGCCAGCCGGGTCGAAATCAACACACAAAGGAAGAAGGAATAAAACTAACAACATCTATTTTGAAATAAGGATGATAATGGTATTACTATTTAGTATTGAAAAAGAAGTGCTACTTAGGTCTAAGTGAACACTTTAAACTCAAAGCCACCTCTCACAAAATCCATTAGAATCAGGTACAGGAAGATACTCTTAATCCTTAGATATATTCAATTCACGATCACACATGATTAAGAGATTTCTTTCTGTGTTTCTAGAAACATTTCCTTAACCACTACATTTTCTACACGATGTCACTGTAAGTTTTTAATTTTAACTTAAAATGTATCTGCAAAATAAATCAACCTTTATTTCTTCACAATGAAAACCAAACCAACAACACCAAACAGCCACTCAAGTTTAACTAAAGTTCAGGGCGTTGTGGTGCAATAAAAGCTATTGAATTTCTTGACTCTGAAAAGGAAATACCTCGGCACACTTGAAAAGTAAAGAAAGGCGATCATACACGAAGACAAAAAGGAAGTATTGGCAAATAATGGAAAGGGATTTATTTGAGTTGGCAAAAGGTAAAAGTTCAAAATTGTCAAAATTATGAAAATGATTAATAATAGTTACAAAGCCCCAGGTATCAATTGAAGGAAAATCGGGAAGACAACAGACAAAAAACTATTGAACATTCTAAAATCAATAAACTTACCTTTTAGTGGTTACAAAAAATCAATACCAATTACAACGGAAACTAGTTTAAGAGTGTTACTTTCAGTTTCATTTGTTTTCTCAGGTTTTTTTGTGAAGCGGTTCAATTGATGTTTTACACAGTTGGAGCCGTTACTGGAACTTTGTATGGATTTTGAAAATTTTCACAAATTGTTAAGTAATTTACATATGCAGTTCGGTTTCTGTTTAATGTTGTAGAAAATCATTTGCAAGCCTGTGTGTGTGCGTTATTTTCTGCAAGTGAGTTATTACTATTCAATGCTATTATTAGTGTTCGAACACCGGTTTGTTTTGCTACCCATCCGCAGACGCGTTCTTGTACTCGTTCACTCATGAATTCCAGTAATGCCGTGTATTTTCATTGATCTCTCATTGTGGCAATTGCCAAATTTATTTGGTATCTCAACAATTCTTGCCGCAGTTAAAAAAAAAAAACGTATTGAACTCATGAAAAACAAGTTGCACACATATGTTTATTCTTTTCAATTTCAAGATTGTTTTGTTGATTGTTTTTTGTTTCAGTTATTTTTGTGTTCAAACTTGGAAGAAGAACCTGTGGAGGAAACACCAAGGCATCACCACCGCCGCCGCTGTTGCTAAAGATTCGTCGATATTTGTTTGTTTGTTGCACCGCACTTAAGACGCGCACTTTATTAAATGTTGCGTTACTTTTGCCCGCCAATGATGTTCTGTTAACGTATGCCAAACTTAAAATGTTTCCAGTGAACGTTGAAATTTATGTGTAATACTCCAAGAGTCGACCGAAATCTAACTTTGAAACAATTTTTTTAAGATTTTTTCTAGTTATGGTGCCGTTCAGTTCTGTTTTTGCCACACACAAGAGCAGTGCCAAAAAACAACAAAAATGTACCGAACAAACCTTTAAGAAGACACACAATGAGTTTGATTCGGATTTTTTTGTGAGTTTCTTTACATTTGCTTTAATTTCAATAACAAAACAGCAAGCAATAGAACTTCTATGAACAAATACAGGCATACATATTCATATTGTTTGTATGGTGTTTCATAGTTCACTTCGAAATTTATGCTCTCTGCATATAGGGATGTCGATAGGACAAAATACAAATCCTGGAGGATGTAGTGTTAGACGTTATATGTGTAATTTCTTGAACTCAATATTATTCTTGATATTTGGCAAGAGTGTTTGAAAGGAATCTTTGTAGACCATCAAAATGCTGGCTCCGATTGATGAACTGTAGAAATTCTAATGGAATGTAGAGTAGCCGATTTGGCTCATACTTTGCACATCAAGGGTATAATATTTGTCCTGGTCAAGTCCATGATTCCTGTCAGAATGCTCCAAAAGCTCTAAAAATCCTACGGAGACCAACTAAAATGGCTGGTTGGTACGATACTTAACGAAAGGAATGGCTTCCAACATTAGATTCAGGTTCCTGATATATACCTAATTTCAGAAAGACAGAAAGAAAAAGTGTTCCTATAGATCCTTTCTCAAAGAATCGGACTCCTATACAACCTTTGTGAAAGAAAGAGAGTTTCTGTAGACCCTTTCTGAAATAAAGGGTGTTCTTATGAACCCTTTCTTAAATAAAGGGTGTTTTTACAGACTCTTTCTCAATGAAAGGGTGTTTCTATAGACACTTTCTCAAAGAAAGGGTGCTTCTACAGACACTTTTTCAAAGAAAGGGTGCTTCTACAGACACTTTTTCAAAGAAAGGGTGCTTCTACAGACACTTTTTCAAAGAAAGGGTGCTTCTACAGACACTTTTTCAAAGAAATAGTGCTTCTATAGACCCTTTCTTAAAGAAAGGGTGCTCCTATAGCCTCTTTCTCGAAGAAAGGGTGCTTCTATAGAACCTTCCTCATAGAAAGTGTGTTTCTATAGAACCTTCCTCATAGAAAGGGTACTTTTATAGAACCTTTCTAATGGAAAGGGTGCTTCTATAGATCCTTTCTTAAAGAAATGTGCTTCAATAGCCCCTTTCTCGAAGAAAGGGTGTTTCTATAGAACCTTCCTCATAGAAAGGGTACTTTTATAGAACCTTCCTAATGGAAAGGGTGCTTCTATAGATTCTTTCTTAAAGAAATGTGCTTCAATAGCCCCTTTCTCGAAGAAAGGGTGCTTCTATAGACCCTTTCTCAAAGAAAAGGGGTTTCTATAGACCCGTTATCAGAGAAAGGGAGCTTCTTTAGACCCGTTCTCAGAGAAAGGGAGCTTCTATAGTCCCGTTCTCAGAGAAAGGGAGCTTCTATAGACCCTTTCTGAAAGAAATTGTGCTTCTATAGACCCTTTCTCAAAGAAATGGTTCTTCTATAGACCCTTTCTCAAGGAAATGATGCTTCTACAGACACTTTCTCAAAGAAAGGGTTCTTCTATAGATCCATCCTTAAAGAAAGGGTGCTTCTATAGGCCCTTCCTTAAAGAAAGGGTGCTTTTATAGACCCTTCCTTAAAGAAAGAGTGCTTCTATAGACCCTTTCTCAAAGAAAGGGTGCTTCTATAGGCCCTTTCTCAAAGAAAGGGTGCTTCTATAGACCCTTTCTCAAAGAACGACTGGTTCTATAGACTCTTTCTCAAATAAAGGGTGCTTCTTTAGACCCTTTCTCAAAGAACGGCTGCTTCTATAGACCCTTTCTCAAAGAACGGCTGCTTCTACAGACTCTTTCTCAGAGAAAGGGTGCTTCTATAGACCCTTTCTCAAAGAACGGCTGCTTCTACAGACTCTTTCTCAGAGAAAGGGTGCTTCTATAGACCCTTTCTCAAAGAACGGCTGCTTCTACAGACTCTTTCTCAGAGAAAGGGTGCTTCTATAGACCCTTTCTCAAAGAAAGGGTGTTTTTACAAACCCTTTCTCAAATAAAGGGTGTTTTTACAAGCCCTTTCTCAAATAAAGGGTGTTTTTACAAACCCTTTCTCGAATAAAGGGTGTTTTACAAACCCTTTCTCAAAGAAAGGGTGCTTCTATAGACCCTTTCTCAAATAAAGGGTGTTTTTACAAACCATTTCTCAAATAAAGGGTGTTTTTACAAACCCTTTCTCAAAGAAAGGGTGCTTCTATAGATCCTTCCTTAAATAAATGGTGCTTATATAGATCCTTTTTAAAGAAAAGGTGCTTCTATAGACCCTTCCTTAAAGAAATGGTGTTTATATAGATCCTTTTTAAAGAAAGGGTGCTTCTATAGACCCTACCTTAAAGAAATGGTGCTTATATAGATCCTTTTTAAAGAAAGGGTGCTTCTATAGACCCTTTCCCAAAGAACGGCTGCTTCTATAGACCCTTTCTCAAGGAAAGGGTGCTTCTATAGGTCCTTTCCCAAAGAACGGCTGCTTCTATAGACCCTTTCTCAAGGAAAGGGTGCTTCTATAGGTCCTTTCCCAAAGAACGGCTGCTTCTATAGACCCTTTCTCAAGGAAAGGGTGCTTCTATAGGTCCTTTCCCAAAGAACGGCTGCTTCTATAGACCCTTTCTCAAGGAAAGGGTGCTTCTATAGGTCCTTTTTAAAGAAAGGGTGCTTCTATTCACCTTTCTCAAAGAAAGGGTGCTTCTATTCACCTTTCTCAAAGAAAGGGTGCTTCTATTCACCTTTCTCAAAGAAAGGCTGCTTCTATTCACCTTTCTCAAAGAAAGGGTGCTTCTATTCACCTTTCTCAAAGAAAGGGTGCTTCTATTCACCTTTCTCAAAGAAAGGGTGCTTCTATTCACCTTTCTCAAAGAAAGGGTGCTTCTATTCACCTTTCTCAAAGAAAGGGTGCTTCTATTCACCTTTCTCAAAGAAAGGGTGCTTCTATTCACCTTTCTCAAAGAAAGGGTGCTTCTATTCACCTTTCTCAAAGAAAGGGTGCTTCTATTCACCTTTCTCAAAGAAAGGGTGCTTCTATTCACCTTTCTCAAAGAAAGGGTGCTTCTATTCACCTTTCTCAAAGAAAGGGTGCTTCTATTCACCTTTCTCAAAGAAAGGGTGCTTCTATTCACCTTTCTCAAAGAAAGGGTGCTTCTATTCACCTTTCTCAAAGAAAGGGTGCTTCTATTCACCTTTCTCAAAGAAAGGGTGCTTCTATTCACCTTTCTCAAAGAAAGGGTGCTTCTATTGACCTTTCTCAAAGAAAGGGTGCTTCTATTCACCTTTCTCAAAAAAAGGGTGCTTCTATTGACCTTTCTCAAAGAAAGGGTGCTTCTATTGACCTTTCTCAAAGAAAAGGTGCTTCTATTGACCTTTCTCAAAGAAAAGGTGCTTCTATTGACCTTTCTCAAAGAAAAGGTGCTTCTATTGACCTTTCTCAAAGAAAGGGTGCTTCTATTGACCTTTCTCAAAGAAAGGGTGCTTCTATTGACCTTTCTCAAAGAAAGGGTGCTTCTATTGACCTTTCTCAAAGAAAGGGTGCTTCTATTGACCTTTCTCAAAGAAAGGGTTTTTCTATTGACCTTTCTCAAAGAAAGGGTTTTTCTATTGACCTTTCTCAAAGAAAGGGTTTTTCTATTGACCTTTCTCAAAGAAAGGGTTTTTCTATTGACCTTTCTCAAAGAAAGGGTTTTTCTATTGACCTTTCTCAAAGAAAGGGTTTTTCTATTGACCTTTCTCAAAGAAAGGGTTTTTCTATTGACCTTTCTCAAAGAAAGGGTTTTTCTATTGACCTTTCTCAAAGAAAGGGTTTTTCTATTGACCTTTCTCAAAGAAAGGGTTTTTCTATTGACCTTTCTCAAAGAAAGGGTTTTTCTATTGACCTTTCTCAAAGAAAGGGTTTTTCTATTGACCTTTCTCAAAGAAAGGGGTTTCTGTAATCCTTTTCTAAAAGAAAGACCGTTTCTATAGCACCTTTCTGAAAGAAAGAGCGTTTCTAGAAAGAAAGGGTTCTTCCTTCATACACTTTTAGAATTAAAGTTTTAGTAGTCTTTGGGGTCGGTTTTTACAAAGCTATAATTTTATTCGCCATACTTCTTTCGATTATGGTCCGAATGTCCAAAATCCCCGCCTAAGTAGTCTGTGTTGATTTTGGTATTTTACTGCTGCTAGAGGCAGTATTCTTCAACAACATATTGAACAATCATATCAACACCCTGCGTCACATAGTTGTTGTGAGGAATATTAGCCACCTCCCTTGCTTACAACAGATTTGCTGATTGACATCTGCTTATTCATATAATTACTTAGTTATCCACATAATCCTAAGACATTATGATCTACTTCTCGGAAGGTGGGGAATTGTCCATGTTCAAAAATCCAACAAACAAGTGCATCACAAAGTATAACATAACGACAACTCTAACCTTCCAAACAACCACATAATAGGATGTGACAATGGCAGCAATATCAACATCAAAGAAACAAACAGCAATGAAAAAGCAGTGCAGTGCAGCAAAACATCTGCACCGTCTTTTTATAATTTGAAGGTAATTCGTGCAATTTGTACCGTTCGGGTTCATTTATAATTTCGTGTTGTTGTAGTTGTTCTCGTAATTTTAAAGAGTCGAAATAATGCTGAACTCTGAATACCGACATCCAAAATTAGAAGGGCTTTAACATTTTATTCAGACATATGTGAGCTGAAAACAGATACAATATGAAGTAAATAAATATTTATCTGTGTTTGTTGGCTGTTTGTAAAAATGTATGCATGTATGTGTGTGTGATTGTGCATTTACAATGAGCTGCATAAAATGTTATAGAATCGTGTAATGCTCTGTTAGTTGTGTGTGATGCCTATATATTTTAATGAAAATGTTCAAATAAAATTTGAGTGACAATATTCAGTGACAACGATGTGACGAAATTGTACTGATGAAACAGGCAGAAACTGTAACTAAATGAAAAACAACAACTACGAAACTCTTTAGTGTATCGCAAACAAATGCTCACACCTTAAAATCTACGATTGTTGTAGTCAGTTAGGCCTGGTTGTGGGATTTTCAGAGCCATAAAATCGATTTCGTTGGTTTTTCAACGAGTTTTGTTGTTCTTAGGACTAATTAGGTACAGCATTCTTGGCATGCATATGTGTGATTCTATAGTAATTGAATGTTGCAAATGATCTGAAAATAAACGTTTATGTTGATCATAACGAATTTGAACTTTACTAATTACCATGAGATAAACCCATGAATTCTTGTGTTTGTTTTACTTTTTCATAATGATACTTTATTGAATTTGTTTTGCATGGTAAGAATTTACTAAGTCGGGGTTTAAGTATACCAGTTAAAATATTTGTGGAAGATAAAGAAGAACAAATAAGAAAGTATCAGTCAGCTGTGTTGACGGTGGTATACCCTCAACCTCTGACTAAAAGTTTACATAAAATATGTATATTGGTTTTGTATCACGTTTTGCTTCAAAATATAAGAAATCTGTAGGTGCCGTGGGGCTATACAGAATCATTGACATACAGTGCAAATTTTTTAGTAAGCAAACTTGCGATTTATGGAGATATCGAAATATTAATTTACATTAAATTGAATTTGATAGTTGCACACTATCCATTTTAGTAAGTGCCTGCAGGATTTTTGGGCCGTTATCTCAGGAAGTATGGATATACCTTCTGCAAACAATTTGAAATAGATCCGAGATGAATTCCAACCTAATACATAACTGGATGAAATAATACGAAGTGCAAAGTTTGAACCAAACAGAAACACCCTGCGAGAGTTATCTTGCGAATTTGCTATTTTAGTTAGTACCGTCAAGTTTCTTGGAGCTTTTAGGCCATTATAAACGTAGTATGGACTTTCCCACAAAAAAATTTACCATCGTAAAGGGGGCTGCAAGAACAACTTGCTGAAAAAAGACGATCCGAGAGGAGCTCTCAAAATGCACTTATTTCGATTTGTATGAGAGGTTCCCGAAGGAGTGGACCGATATAGTCCATATTCGAACCCGATCTATATTAGAAGGAATAATACGATGCGCAAGGTTGGACCAAATCTATTGTTCCTTTCCAGAGTTATCGTTCACACCTTTCTAAAGAAAAATGTTGAACTTTTGTGGGGTAGGTAAAGGAAGGAGTGGACCGATATGGCCCATTTTCGAACTTAAACTAACATTGTTCCAAATATTATGAAGTACAAAATTTGGTTCCAATCGGTTGATCCTTACGAGAGCTAGACAGACAAGCGGACATGGCTAAATCGACTCCAAATTGTCTTAAACGAATTTCGTCCAAACGTATTTTGGGTATAAAGCCGTTATTTCGATATGACACATTTTTGGTCGTATCAAAGTGTATATACGATCGTTAGCATAAGCGCTGAGGGTATAAAAAGACCAATGATATCCCTAATCTTTACAACCCTCACATGTGTTTTAATAACAATCACTTTCCGGAATGTAATCTCGGAGGTTTCAAGACCGATATTAATACCTGTCGAAAGTTAAACCAACTATCTTGGAGTTTCGTTTCACTAGTCCAAGTATTGAACAGTGTGGCGGTAAATTTAGCGGGTGATAATTTTATATTCCTCAGGTCGAAGCTCATGGTTATGTTAATTATGCAGACACTTAACTTAAACATATGTCACCGTAGATATGCCTGAGGTCTGGCAACTGGCACTGTATTATTATTTAAGATTTCAAACCCAGCTTCTGGGAAGTCTTCTTTATGTTCTGGAACAAACGTGCATTGGCTTGTTTATGTGTACTTAGCTGGGGGCTTAAATATATATAATTCGTCCCGTAAATAATGACTAGGAAATATTCGGATTAAACTAAATTCTTCAAAATCGGTCTTACACGCAGCCGTGTCCCGACGTATCTTTTGGGTACTATGGCTATAACATTTTCCTAGGAAATTTAGACAGCTACTCGATTCCTAAAGTAGTTGAGCCAAACTACTCTGGTTTCTTGTGGCAGCTGACGTTTTTTTCGATGTAATCCGGTAGTTGTTTATTACACCCTCGGCTGCATATGTGTAAATGCTATTCAAATATGCCTGATACGCTTTCATATATAGGGGTTATCTCATATATCGTTGTACCTCTCTCTGTAGATTAGGACGATCCCTCCTGACATGCCTGGGAGGTTGAGTCCTATCCACTATTGGGATGACTCTCACGGTAACTCCCACAGAAGAACTCCAACGAGACCATACCATTGAGTTGCCGTACTGCACGAATCTTCATCTCATCATGCAGTTGGTCAAGTGATGATATGAAGTGCCGCTCTATTGACTGGTTTGAATATTGTTTCGCGCTGCAATTATGTTTGCGGACCACACTGGCGTCGCATAGCATACTACAGACCGACCTATCGCATTTCTCGCAAGGTTTCTTTGTCTACACCCCAAGTGTCGGGATTTGAGGACATTGTTCCTACATCTCGGCTTGTCTCAAACTTGCTGTAGAATCTTTTCCCTGGAATCTTGGGGTAGTTAGTGGTCGGAATTTTGTTACCATTGACTAGGTCTTTCACCTCTCATCTCCGCAGTCGATGTGTTGAAGAGAGTGGCGGAAAAATGTGGTAAGTCCGATTAAATAGGTGTTCTGCCTTTTATCTATGACATTATGGGAGTTACCTGGACTCCCTTTTCCAGTCTAAGCGGCTTCGACTTCTTGTTCTTGAATTCAACCTATGACTGGCTTCCACACATACCTAGAAATTATCGAACGTTTCAAACTTGACCGAAGGGTTGGTAGTATATTCGAATTCTTGTTCTTGAATTCCACGAATGGCTGGCTTCCACATGTACATAGAAATTATTATCCAACGTTTCGTTATCCTTAAACAGCTTTTGATAAGTCGAGCGCCACCAAAACTGTCATATCGCACGACTGTTCTGGTTGAGTCCTCGACTAATATGCTTACGTAACCCATGCTTCTGATCGGCAACTGGACATCTATTTCTGATGCTGGGAATGAGTAAAACCTCGAGAGTGTTTGCTACCCGGACAAAAGCGAAATCGGTCTGCACGATTCAGATTTGCTGGTATCTTAGCCTGGCTTCAGTAGCCCATTTTCCAGACTTCGGGATAGCCGGATAGCAACTTTGGCGAAAATCTCGAATCCTGGATCATCCAGGTCCTAACGCTTTGGATGATTTAGCGTTTCTAATGACATTTGCAAAATCATCCATTGTAAATTGTGGTGGTTTCTCCTCGGCAGGACGTGGTGGTGGTTTCTCCTCGGAATGCAACGTAGAACACTTAGCTTTTCTCGGCTCAGTCACTCCCAGGTGCTCGACAAATTGTCGAATAAAATAATGTGCGCAGCCAGTCAGCGTAACGTCGCTAAGTGCGACTGAGGTCCATTCTTCCTTCTTCCCAGGGTTTGAGAGTGACTTTACCGTTGCCCGCAATTCATTAATTCCAACTCTTCAGGTGACCTAGTCAGATGATCTAGCCAAGTGCTATGCTTGTGTTCACGACCAACTTATGAATTTTCAGTATCAGCTTCTTAATTTGGGGCCACTAGGATTGGCTCGACGAGGATCATCACGTTTATTCCTAGTCCCGCCGCCTCCCCTGAGAAATGGAATTGCTTTCGTTTCGGGTATTCGGCCAGCAGGTATATAGCGAGCGGCTGCAGCTGTGATGATGTCCCGGAACGTTCTTTCTGCTACCAGAACATCTCTGAAACTAGGCCAGATGATAGTGCGACAGTCAGAGATGATGAAGATGGGGGGTCTGTTGATGGAGACGATTATACCGAGATCGTCTGACCAAAGAGGAACGACGGGTTGCAATGTGACGTCCATTTTCAGACCAGGTGACACGAGGTTATGTCTGGCGACCTATGACACTCGTAGATTGCTATCAATCAGACCAGCCAGCGCTATTCCTCTCTGGTCATCGCCTAGGACTGAATTCCACAACTTATGATTAGACAGCCGAATCCTATGCAAATGCATATATGGTTAGGATGGTCGTAAAGAAAATCTGATTAGACAGAAACTAGTTTTATCACAAAATAAAACGATTTAGGCCCAGAAATGTTTGCATATTTTGCATATCGTGGATATTTTTACATATTTTCATAAAATGAGCATATGCAAAACCATATGCAAAAATATATACAAGGATTTGTGGTCTAAAAATCCCAAAGAGATGGCTGACATGTGATATTAAGTCTTCGTTAGGGGTATGAAACTTTACACCTGAAATTTGTCCGCATGGGTCCACGTCTTCCTATAGCCCCCATAGAACGTTACCTCCCGATTTCCGATATTTTCAAGGTTGTGGCCTTAACATCACACTTAAATGGCTGACATTTTGTATAAAGTCTTCGTTGGGAGTATAAAACTTTCCACCTGAAATTTGTCAGTATAGGTCCACGTCTTCATATAGAACGGTATCTCCCGATTTTCGGTATATTGAAAGTTGTAGCCTCAATATCCAACCGAAATGACAGAAATTTGGTATTAAGTCTTCCTTTCCACCTGAAATTTCTCGGTATAGGTTCACGTCTTCATATAACCCCCATAGAACGGTACCTCCGGATTTATGGTATTTTGAAGGTTGTGACCTCAATATCTCTCCGAAATTGCTAAAATTTGGTATTAAGTCTTCCTTGGGGTATAAAACATTCCAGCTGAAACATCTCGATTTTCGGTATTTTGAAGGTTGAGGTTTCTCTATTTTATTGACTTGTGTGAAAAGAATTTTAAACAGAAAATTTTTACATACAAACATTTTTTTATTTATTATTAAAATATTTGTTGCATAAGAAAATATGTAAAATGCATATGCAAATATTTATGGATTTTGCATAATTTTGCATGTGTCATATGTTTCGATTGGAATTTAATCAGAAACCAAAAATATTCCCAGTCCCAAAATTTGACATGAATCTGACCAAAAATAGGGGTTGCATCAAATTCTGCTGTTTACTTATGATGAATATTAGAATTACCTAAGGCCAATCGTTTATGACCTTCCAAAAGCGAGCAAATATTAGACCCGGTCGAACTTGACGCCGTTTTCACTATTTGCTAGTGTAAATGTATTTTTAAATCGAGATCACATTTATACAAATGACATACAGATGACATAGAAATATAGAACACGTTGGTGCTCAGCTTCATATCAATGACACTATTTTCAAAATTTCAAGATACCAAGTCCAGCCTACTGATCTAGGATATAAATGCAATTATGTAGAATAGGTTATTTTTAGATTTGTTTTCCATATATGTACTTCTTTTTGAAAATAGATCCCTTTTAAGAGTCATCTTTGCAATTAATTTCTAAACCTCCAAAAATCTTTTCATGTGTATTCCAATTAGGACCAATGCGGTTTTTTTTCTTGTAAAACTCTGGTTTTGTTGTTACATTTCAGTTCATTGTGAACTTTTGAAATGAGGTAGAGATGATTGTGATAGTAGATTGCTCTAAAATAATTGAGTGTAAAGATAAATATCTTTGCAACGTTTATATACTATATTGAAACTTCAGCACAAACTAAAACGTTACTTTGCTGTTGCTTTTTTCAAAACAATATGACTATGATGGGGTCGATGGCGGTGAAGAAGATGAAAACCACAGAAAATAACACCCACAGTTTGTTAAGCATTGTTGTGGTTAAGAAGCTTAACAGCTTAGCCGGAGACTAGAGAGACGTTTTACAGCCAGCCAATCATACCTGCAGTCATTTGCTCGCCTTGCGTAGTCCATACACCGCCACAGGCAGTCTCATGGCAGAATTTATGATGTTGCACTGACAGAATGATAAGTGGCAGGTTGTAAACAAATCAAACAAACCATCAGTTAGATTTGTTTCATGTTCACTTCACCGAGATTACACAGAAAATAAATCGTGTGTAACTCAAAATCCGTAAAAACCAAATTGCATTCTTGTATTAATTAAAAAATCCGCATTAATTTTTTGTGCTGATAGGTTACATACGTTCCCGCAAATCCTCCATCTGAATGAATATCTAAAACAATAACAACAAGCGGATTTCCAAGATGTCTTCAGAGGTGGAATAGAAATCAAGTTGATGTAACATTTCTGACATATAAAAAGCACAGCGACGTATGATAGCATCTCTTGAATGAATTATGACAATTTTGAAAATTGTAACTAATTTTCAGGTCGCACGTGATTGAGTGGATCAGTTTATGAAAGAAAATCAAAAGATACTATCAAATGCGATCGTGATTTAACACACAGGTTTACCCATACTGCGATGTGGGTGTATGTCAATGTTTACATTTGCGAATGGCGTGTAAACTAATTCTATAAGTTGAAAATATTGTTGGCGCATTTGGCGTTCAATGTTGTGACTGCTGGGAATTTAATCTTTTAAGTCTTGTAAATGTTAAATGACATATGGCGATATGATGACAAATCATATCTTTTTATACAAAATGTATTGGATTTGTCCGTTAAGATAAGTAATTGTAAATACGGGTAACATTTGCAGCAGGATGTCAAGAGAAGTTAAATTAAAATTTATAAGAATAATGTAGAATTTTTATGAGTTTTTTCAAGTAAGCTACCAGTCGCTTTTAACAGATCTCCTTTCATTTAAAAATACACATCTTGATTTACTTTTGGTAACATTTAGTTGAGAAAATATTGCATAGTTTTGTGACAATTGTCCGCCTACGAAACGCTGTTTTCAAAAAAGCGTTTGCGGTGTTCACTCCAGCTCGAAAACTGCTGGACCGTTTATCATATATTTTTGTGGACTTATTACGTACCTTATAAGATTGTCTTTTAACAAGGTAATACAAAAAATTAAATTTTAAAATAAATAAAAATTTGTAAGTCACTTTGCCAACAGCGATTCACCAGCAGTCTGTGTGAATTGAAGCTTTCATCTATTGACAATATCCCATCGAATTCTCAATCGAAATCCTCTTCCTCAATAATTATGTATTTGAATGATAGCGCGTCCTACAGTCATTTCAGTTGGTCATCGTATAACATACATAGAACTTTACATTGTTTTAGCAGGTGGTATAATCTAGCGCTATATAATACAATAGGGAGTTTTTTAGTATTTATTTCAAAAGGTTTCGGATAAATCTTTAAAGTCAGTTTAATTTTTGATAACATGGGTGTTTGGCCGTTTTGGAGCTGAGTGAGTGCAAAATGTGTAGTTCATATTCGAACCTCATATATATCTCGCTGAAATACATCCTTCGAGAGTCGTCGTGCATACCATTTTAGTGAAAAGTTTTGAACTTTTGTGGGGGAGGTACCAGAAGAAGTAGAGCGGTATGACCCATCTTCGAATTTAAACTAATTTTGGACAAAAATTTACGAAAACCAACCGAATAAACAACCGAAAATCCGTATTCAGTACCGACTTCGATCCTTACCGTACTTATTAATATTAGCCATATGATCGCGGCCTGAACGTTCATAATAATTTCACACGAAATTATTTTTTGACCTTACAACCGTTGCAACGATTGATCGAAACCAGTCAAAAAAATAACTCGACTCCGGAATTTTTTTACATTTTAGATATATAACATTAAATTAAAAGAGCGCTATAAGAAAACATATAAGCAAACAGTATATTATACTAAGATAGAGGACGATTCACAGGATATTTACTATCCTCTGAAGTCTAGCCTTTCATCTGAAATATTTGGTCCAATTGATCCTTCAATTTTTTCCAACCAAAAGTGAAGTTCTATGACAAGCGAATTATGATTGGACCTTTAACGTCTTCTATAGAAGTCCTAAAATTTTTTGCCAGTAGATCAACTGGTCTTCTCCCAAAGTCTAGTGGTTTTCTCATTTTGTCTTTTATGAGAAGTCATACTTGTCTTCTATTAAAGAACCTGCCGGAATCCTATGAATGACATTATGGCCTCTATGAGAAATCTTATTGATTACACTGTGACACAAAATGGAAATCAAGGACTGGGGGAGCATAATTTCCTTGGAAATGAAGGCCTATATTGATTATATTAAAAACTCCAAAATATCAAGTAGCTGATGTTTCTGAGTTATGACGTATTGAATTTTAATTGACACCCAATAATGCTTGAAAAAATTGCTTTATAGCTTTATATCTCATTTTAGAATAACATATTTTCAGTTAAGTAGGAAGAGGAATATTTCTGTCGAATATTTTGACCTTCTAGCTCCGTTCCTTCCATGTCCTTTTTGAAATAGGAATAAAAATGCTACTTGAAAGTTGTAAAAAATTGATATTGCTTCAAAAAACGCATTTTGTGAGTAATGTCACTCTTTGAGTATATGAGGGATATCTCAATTAAACAGAAAAGTCGATTCGGTGAAGAAATGTTTCCCCACCGACTATTTAAAATTTTAATTTAAATTATTTTTTAAATTAAAAAAAAAAACTTTGCATTTGAAAGAAGAAAGTTCGGTGACAGAGAAGCCACTCCCACGGCCGATATGTCTGATGAGTTGCAAAACTAACAGCGAAACTAGTCACATAAATTGGTGGTTGTGTGGGTTCGAATCGCCGGCATTCCTTTTTCACTTGCAAAAATCATCGCTCATTAAGGTCAACTCTAAACGAGAAAATTAATAAAAATTAAAACTAAAATGACCTTCGCCCTGCCAACGTGGTGCAATGGTATGCACCCCTGCCTTGCACGCTTAATTTTTAAAGGTGGCAAAATACCCTGAGTATTTCAGCCATGTAAAACTTCTCTACAAGTGGTGTCTTAAGACACGCCGTTCGGACTCGGCAATCAACTGTAGGTCCCATATCATTGAGCTTGTATGAATCGGGGTGAGATATGAAGAGAAGTCTCCCTTGTCCCATCTGGGATGTTTGTGGAACAATAAAAAAAATACCTTCGCCCTGACATACAAAATTTCATAAATTTAGCTTTGTTTGAGTAAATATTTATAGAAAATGAATACGATTCTCACAATTAAAGTAATTAACGAGACGAGTCGTTTAAGAATCCCAACATAAATAAAAGAAAAAATACTTAAAACTAACATAGTACTTATTTGAGAATGTGATATAGTGACTTAAAAACTAAATATCAAAACTATTGTGCAATCAGTGACTTCCTTAAGTGTGTTATTTCTTCCCAAAAAAGAAACAAACAAATACCTCATTTCTTCAACAATTTTTTTTTCAATTATTACCTACATTTTTTTATGATTCCTGATTAAATTAGAACATTTATCAACAATCAATTTTGAGATTTTTGCATTTCCTACACTTCGAACTTTTGGATTATTGTGAATTCTTTGTTGATTTGGCCGATGTTTCTTAAGCGGACACCTGGAAAAAATACACAATTAGACTTAGCCGTTTATGTGGATATTCCCAACATTTAACTATCTACACTAAACTTGATTGGTTCACCTTTTGTTCACTTTAAGAAATTCGGTCGATTTGGCTTAAACATTTGGATACTTGATCGATTTGATCGGACTTGTCTATTTGGCCACTTATTTGGTTTGGACATCATTTGTGTCTTTTTTTGTTACCTGGTAACAATATACATTTTCTTCTGTATGGATGTCATAAATGCGTACAACGACTTGATTGACTTCAATGAGTTACAAGTCGGAAGTACCTAGGAGGAGAATGTGCACGCCCTGGAAGCACTTCGTGTCCATTTGAACCACATCTGGACTCACGTGCGACGATGCTACGAAGAGTGCCGGGATTATGTACCCACGGGAGTGCCGAGATTATGTACCCACGGGAGGAGAAACTCCTGTTGTCCTCAAGAAACTTCGATTTACCTACACTGTATACAAAGATACGTTAGGAGCAAATAACGCTGAAATAAACGTCCTCAGTAACAAGTCCTCGGAACAGTAGGATAAAACGTTGTTAGAAAATCCGGTAAATTATTCAATTAGGCTTCCTCCATGCGACGGCCAACGTACCGAGGCCTTTTTTGCCATCTATATCGACGGTACCAAGGTTAGTAAGGTTGAGAAGCTATACAACTTAAACAAAAGTCTGGAGGAGAAGCTCGGGAAATTATTGCGCACATTCCTCTTACGAACGACGGCTTTGACTTTGCCGGAAAAACAGTGACCGATAGGTATAAAAACACAACACTCCCGACTCACAAGTATGTAAAAGAAAAGAAGAAGACAAATTGATATCTTGTTATACTTTGACAACAAGAATAGAAAAAGAAAATTTTGGATTACGGAAATAATTATAGGCACCAATTTAGCGATTTTAAAACATAAGTGTGAATCAACAAAATACATGAAACTCGATTATCTGTGAATCGATTATCCGGGAACCTGCATTATCTGGGATAGAAAATAAATGTTGGTATTTTTGCCATTTCCTATATTTTTCGTTATAAGCTTCCTTATTCGGGAGTAAAAACGCACATTCCAATTAATTTAATTAAGCTAACAAAAGAAAACTGGAAATTCTCCTCTATTACACAATTTGTGTATTTATGGTATCACAAAAACCATAGGACAAAGTCAATTCAGATGAATCTGATGATGATGTTACTATGTATCCTTCTAAAATTTGATTTATACTTTAACACGTATAATAAAAATTGCAGATTTTTATTATTTTTGTGCAATACTATAAAATGTTTACTTAAAAATATTTTGAAAAATTGCATAAAAACATTGCCTCCATTATCCGGGGAAATCGATTATCGAGGTCCGACTGTAATTGAAATTTATACTAAAGCTAAAATAATAAATTCTTAGTGAAACTACATATTGTCAACTAAAACATTACTTTAAGAACCAAAAAGTAATTTAAAGTGAATTCAATTTGAAATTATCTAAATAAAAGCAAAAAAACTGAAACCAATTTATCGTTTGCTTTATAAAGGAAATTTGAGAAAAACGAATTTAAACCCGTGCACAGTAGGGCTATAACCAAAAAAATACCACCACATAGCCGTGTAGAGCATGGAAAACGAAAAAAGTTTCCGCATCAAATGCATCGAAGTTCAGTAATGCATTTTTTTAATTTTAGCCGTTATGACAACATATTTGCTTTTAATTAAAATTTTTATTTTTGTGTAATCTAATTTAAAATCATTATCAAAGCGTTCTGGACCAATTTGTTCTCAAATCGCGTCATTTCGGAGCATATTAGGAACTTTTGATACTATTGCAAATTTTGCTTTTTCTTTATAAACTCGTGAATTTTATGTTTATATTTTTTGTACCTACCGGACAAAAGAATATGGGGTCATTTGCAACGAAGTCGCGAAAGTTACAGGCTGTTTTTGTTGACTTTGCCTGTGAGAATCGTATATGTTTTTTACAAAAATACAACACCAGTACCACGTGGGGAATTTTGTCCTAATAATGAAAACGCGTTTTTAAGATCGATTTGGTGAAAAAAGTTTCCGGGTCGACTGTAATTACTAAAGCCCTTTTGATATTTTTTCTACTTATAATTTTAAATTTGCTTTGTTAGAATAAATATTCACAGAAAAAAATACAATTCTCACAGGCAAAGTCATTAAAAACTGTCTGTAAATTTCGCGAATTTGTTGCAAATGGCACCATATTCTCTTGTCCATTAGGTACAATAAATATAAACATAAAATTCACGTGTTTATAAAGAAAAAGCAAAAATTGCAATAGTATCAAAAGTTCCTAATATGCTCCGAACTGGCGCGATTTGAGAACATATTTGTCCAGAACGCTTTGATAATGATTTTAAATTAGATTACAAAAAAATAAAAAATTTAATTAAAAGCAACATAACAGCTAAAATTAAAAAATGCATTTCTGAACTTCAATGCATTTGGTGCGGAAACTTTTTTCGCGATAGAGAAAAATTTACGCCGTATTTTATAATAGTTTTTCATGCTCTACACGGCTATGTGGTGGTATTTTTGATATTTGCAAAAAAGTGCAAAAAGTTATAACCCTAGTGCACAGTGCGAAATATGAACACTTTAGCGGAACTTTACTAATAACTTTATTGGTTAATAAAATTTTGCAAAAATGTTTATTATATTAATCAGTACTGTGGGGCTTAATATGGGCCGCGGTTTCCTGTTGCGCTCATAAAAAACGGCTGCCGTTTTTACGTTTTACATTAATTTTTGATAAATTTTGCTGCAAATTCGTATATTGCGTTTTCAGCGGATAGAAAACTTATGTACAAAATATTTCCAACATAGATTCGCGTTCTGGTATAGCTCCCATTGAACTGTTCTAGCCGATAGGACATATTTTAAAGGTTCCAGACAGATTTTGCCAAGTATTTGATTGTATTATGGCTTTTTCTGTTCTTCGTAGATACGAAACCTCTGTATGAAATATTAGCAACGTAGGTTTACATTTTGGTACAGCCCCCATATAGCGGGTCGCCCTATTTGACGTATTATCAAGGTTAAAGACAATAATTGCTAACCATTTTGGCGCAAATGTAAATTTTTAGAATTTAGCGAATAAAAAACCTCTTTACACAAAAATTTTCAACGTAGGTCCATTTTTGGGTGTAGCCCAACAACGCTAAACATTTATTAAAGAGTAAAATCTTTTTATTTGTATTTGTTTTTATTTGTATCTCTAATGTTTCTTGGTACATTCAGCAGTTCTATACCATCCATTTTATTCATGATGTCTCAGATTAAGTTCAGGTTGGCACTGCCTTACAATTTTACCGTATATTGGTACTTGCTGCACAGCATTTAAAACTGTAGCACTATGCATACATAAGTCACTTAGATTTTTAGGTCCAAACTATGAAAGATTGCGAGATTATTCTTAATATACCATATATCCTCTTTGTTAGGATTAGTGAGTCCATTTCATCAAAACACAGTCAACAATGGCGATCATTGCACAGTGAATCCATTCATTGGTCAAAAATCAAAATATGAACGTCAATTTTTTGGTAAAACATCTGGCAACTCTGAAAGCTATGACATGGACCTTTTTAAAAATATATTAGTTTTTGTTTCATTCGAACGCGTTCCTCTTAGGAATAGCTCCAAATTCGAAATATTTGATTAATATTTTTGTAGTTAGTAGAACTTACATTTTACGTTCAAGTAAATACGTACTGCAAAAATTTATAGTGGATTTTGAAGAAGGAAGTAATAGCTTAACTTAAAAACAAAATAGCTATTTAACGTCTTTTTGAATTCCAGTTAGCTGTATGTTTTCTTAATGTGTTTTGTAATGTTAATTCGATCATATTCTAAGGTTTTTGTCATGATGCCCACCAGTGCCCACCTTGGGAATAATTTTCCAATGTACATAGGTCATCGGTTTAAGATTATCGAGTATTAATATGAGCTGCCATCTAGTGCCAAACTTTAAATTCTGGTTCGCAGACTAAGGCTGCCCTAGAATAGGGTTTCTATGAATATATTAGGGTACTAGCGGACCACGGTCCGCGTTGCTGGCCCGTCATAATGAGTTTTAGTGACATCTTTTTATCGACTTTATGCTTGACAATTCAAAAATAGGTATTTTCTACCTCACTTCTTCGGTCCATTGTCAAACCGAGAAGGATTTTAAATTTATCAACAGATTTTGTCTGTAACCTTTCTTTTCTGTTGCGGACTTTGTCGGATTTTTCGCCAATTTGTGCCTTTTAGGATTTATTATCGTCCATGTCCCTGTCTTTATCCTAAAGCGATCCAATTATAAAAGTTAAAAAAATGGTTAAATCGAATTCTCCCGCTTATTTAGACATATGTTTTAGCTTTTCATGGCTGGTGGACCGTTGAACCTCACCATTTAAGTACACCATTTAAATACATATATAGTTTTTCTTGATCGGGGGCGCAACCACCGTTGTCTCGAAAACTAATTTGCAACCTGATGCACTCATAACTTTGGAAAATATAGCGATTATAAAATAATAGGCCCCGAAATTCGTCTACAAATATATAGCATTTTGGACCACGGGACATTCCTGAACATTTTCTGAAAATTAGGTTCAGTAGTTTTGGAAAAATAATGTTTTGAAAAGAGTCGGCGTGGTAATCATCGGTGTGGTCATCAGATATAACATATTAAAAAAGTGGGCCTGTAGGCCTATTCCGTAACTTTTATCGATTCAAAAGTTGTTAAAATTTCTTTTGTTTTTGTAACAACTACAAAACAAACAAATGAAATTGTTGTGAAATAAACAATGAGTAAAGTTGTTAAAAAGTTACAGAATAGGTACCCTATATTAAAAAAACAGGCGTGGTCGGGCCTATAGGCCCCAAAGAAGTACCTAGATTGTAGATTAATCCGTAAATTTTTATTCCGATACGTACATAATTTTTGCAAATATAACGTTTTTTTAAACATCGCATAAGGGAGGTACCCCGCCCCCTAGGGAATTCAATAAAATATGTAACCTGTTTTCGGGGGCATGGTAAACTTTTCTTTCCAAAAAACCTAAGTTGGGTTATGACAGCATTTGATTTTTATTCATAAAGGTAAGGCGTTTTTTTAAATATGCCTCTTCAAAATTCAAGAAAATATGCCTGTAGATTCCCTGACATTTTCAGGAAAATCGGTTCAGTAGTTTTGTAGATGTAACATATTTTAAAAAGTGGGTATGGTCAAGTCTTTGGTTCTTAAAAATGTAGGTAAGGTCGGAGACACAACCACAATTGTCTCGCAAATGAACTTCCAAATAGAAACATTCGTAATAATTGTATATATAACATTTTTAAAAAAGTAGGGTATAGGGGTGGGGGGATAGGCCCTTTCCGAAATTCAACTGAATTTGTAGCCTATTTTAAGCGAGGGTCATCTCTGTACATTCCCTGGCAATTTCAGTTCTTGTAGAAATGATAAAAATTTAAAATTGAAAAAAGTGGGCGTAAAAGTGGGTATGGTCTAATTTTCTTTGCATAAAAACCCAAGTCGAAAATAGGTCCAGCCATTCTCAACTGATGCCATTACCAACGAACGATAGTTGATTTTTATTTATAAAGATTTAAAAGTTTAGACAAATCGCGATTTTCGTGAAAATCCCTTCAGTAGTTTTGTAGATATAACCTAATTAGAAAGTGAGCGTGGTCGGATCTATGTCCCAAAATAAGTACGTAAGGTTTGAGACACAATCGCCATTGACTCGCAAATAAATTACCAAACCGATACATTCGTATTTGTAGCAAATATTGCATTTTTACAAAAATAGAGCATAGGAGAGGTACCCGCCCGATCCGAAAGTCAAAAAATATGTAGCCTATTTTTATCGGGGACCAACCCTGTACATTCCCTGAAAGTTTCAGGAAAATCGATTCAGTAGTTTCGTAGATATAACATATTTAAAAAAGTGGGCGTTGTCCAGTCTTAATGCCCCAAATAAGCACGTAAGGTCGGAAACACAATCGCCATTGACTCGGAAATTAATTTTCAAAGCGATACATTTGTAATTGTTGCAAATATTGAATTTTTAAAAAAATAGGGCATAGGGGAGGTACCCCGCCCGATCCGAAATTCAACCAAATATATAGCCTATTTCAACCGGGGGCCATCACTCTACGTTCCCTGAAAATTTCAGGAAAATCTATTGAGTAGTTTCGTAGATATAACATATTTATAAAAGTGGGCGGAAAAGAGGGCGTGGCTAATTTTTCTTTGCATAAAAACCTAAACTGGACTATGACTAACATTTCCACAAAAAATTATCCAAATCGCTCCAGCCGTTTTCAACTGATTCAATTACCAACAAACGACAATTGAGTTTTATATATAAAGATAAATCTGTTATCTGACCACTTGCATTTACATAATTGGCATCATTGGAAAGGTCAAGAATTCTTCTTCCAAATATAGCTTACGTAGGCGGTATGTGTCTTCGAGGAAAAACGATATAAGATCTATATTAAAAAATTTACCAATTTTCAGACAAAAATATCGGTCTTTTTAAACAGCTAAATTTGTGGATTTTTATCTTGTTTTAAGATTGCTGTGTTTCCCCATGCCTATTTTTGCATCATAATATAATCTCTACTTTTGTTCATGACATTTTGTATTAACATCATAAAACAATTTATACCTTATACCCCCTCTAGAGGGTACAGAAGGGAGCATGCTACGCCCATGGTTTCTTAAAACAATATTCACAGCAGCACAAAGCTGGAATCAGCGCATTAGCTCGATATTTACACTGGAAAGTCCAAGTGTGCATTGTCGGGTTATGTTATCACTTTTGGAAAATGTGTAGGAGGGGACTAGTTCTAAACCCTTCTCAGCAAATATTGTATATAATAAATTGTATTATATTTCGGATTAGATCCCAGGCCAGACGATTAACGTCAAAGCTGGATATTAATCTTTCGTATAATACAATAAATTATATATATTGAAAAAATTCCAACCGGATGATCAACGTCTAAGCTGGATTTTTTTCAATATTTATTCGCCAAGGTGGTGAGGAAAAAACAATTCCAATTTTCAAACAAGTAAGAACAGACTATAGTCGGACGGGGCCGACCATGTGATACCCTATACCACTATCCCTGTGCACTAGCTTTCCGGGCTAGCTGTTATAAGATGTGCATTAGAAATTTTACCAATTTTCACACAAAAGTTTTGATCAATTTAACCCGCTAAATATTATCCGATCATACCGTTGACTTGCACGCTACTTCTTCATCTCAAACCAAAACTACGTTTAAAATTTCGCGCCGATCGGACTATTATTGCGACCTACAGAGCGGCTACAAAATCGAGCAAAAATTTTGTTTTTGGTCCATTTCATCCCTTTAACATTTCACGATCATCGCCAAAAACTAATCAGTTCTATTCTGGTCCAAACCCGACCTCCATACTAAATTTCGTGACAATCGGTCCATAATTGCGGCCTCTAGCTTGATTACAATTTTTAATGGACGGACAGACGGACGGACGGACGGACGGACACACATCGCTAAATCGCTTTATCTCGTCGAGATATGAAGTTTGGTATACCACATGAGGGGTCTACGACGAATATTTCGCGGCGTTACATGAATTTTTGGGAAAACAAACTTATTATACCCTTTTCCACATTGTGGTATAGGGTATAATAGGTCTTTATTCGTCAATAGTTGATGAGGAATGACATAAAATTAAGCATTGTTCTGCCTTATATACATAGGTAAGAAATTGAGTAAGAATAATAGTAATGACAATAACAGTAATGAGAAATCATCATTAATTGCAAAGATAGTGAGTGTATTAAATTAAAATTGAGTATTTATTTGAGTATTGATTGACAAAAATTAAACGATAACTCTTTTGAGTAATAATATACATAAACATTATTTTGAGTGATGAATTGTCACAAGAGTAAAGTAAATAATTTTTACAGTAAGTGCCAAAAATAATCACACAATGCAAATAATCGAAATGAAATATAAAAATTAACATTCACATACACATTAAATACATGATCACAAAATAATATTAATGTAAAGTAATAAAATAATGTTGCTGTAAAATATGCGGCTGCTACAAATGCAACTAAATTAAATTTCCGAAATCTTTTTAAAAAATCTTGAATACCTCCGAAGACTGCACGTTTTCGCAGCTGTTTTATAGCTTTGCGAACAGAGGAGGATCCAGTCTTTCATATTATATATACCTCAACACGGGAATATACGGGAATCACTTTCGAAATGTCCACGGAAAATAAAAATTTTGAAAACTTCAAAAATAGCACTTTTTCTGATTAAAATTGCACGATAAGAATACGAGTTTTTTCCATTTCTTTAAGAGTAAAATATCATAATTGTTTTGTAAAATATTAAAAAAAAGAAATCATGTCATACTGTCTTTCCGTTTGTCCGCGCCACTCCATTATCTTCACTGAATAGAAAATCAATTTCTTAAAAAAAATTATGAAACAAAAGTGCAACTTTTAAGTGCATTTTTTAAGTCGTTTCGCGGAGTAAATCGCCAAACTGAGTACGGGTTATTTGCAGTAGAATTCTTAGGTAACGATTTCAATAAAAATGTAATCAATTTTATACCCTTTCAAAATTCCTTAAAGTTCCCCTAAACTTCCCATATTTCGCACTGTGCCGTGGTTAGAAAAATTTGTGAAACTAAAGCAAAACTGTGATAACTAAAAATAGTTAAACAAACTAAAACCTACATCAACAACTAAATATTAAACAACATAATATAATTACTATGGTTGACTTTTGTACAACAAAACAGTCTTTGAAAGAAAACATAAAACGATTTATGTATTAATCACTTTAGAATTAAGTGAAATAATTATGTTCTTAGGCTAAGATATTTATCCACAGCCTATAAAGAAGTTGAATCCATTGACTGAAATACAAAAAACAGTCTGTAACTTTCGCGAATTCGGTGCAAATGACTACAAATTGTCCTATACGATAGGTAAAATAAATATAAAAATAAAATTAGGAAGATTATAAAGAAATTGAAATTGTGAATTGAAACTTTCATCTACGGACAGATCAAATACCGACTACAAAACCAAAATCCTTTTCCCCAAAAATTATGTATTTACAGAATTTTGTTGGCCTTTTTGGACGTTTGAACTTGCCGACAAAAATACGGATTAGGATTAAAGCTCAAAAGTGTTCGATAGTCATTTCATTTCAGTTGGTCACCGTATAACTAAGAGCTTTAGTACAACTATGTTTGGACTTGCCCACGGAAAGTATAATATCGCTCTAAGCAGGACCACAACGAGTAGCATCGGTATATATTTCCAAAAGATCTTCAAACAGTCACTAAACAGCACTTAAACAAAAATGTTGAACTTTGTTGGGGAGGTACCCTAAGGTAAGATCGATTTGGACCATATTTGAATTTTGGAAAAAATATTAGAAGATCCATAGTTTGGAGCATGGACCAAATCGGTTACTCCCTTCAAGGGTTATTTATTATTTATTTTTCCAAAAAATTGAAGTTTTGTGGGAGAGGTACCTGAAGGAGTGAACAGGTAAGGCTCATCTTCAAACTTAAACTAAGTTTGAGAGTTATTGTGCGTTCCTGCCACTACACATAGGGGTTTTTACAACTTTCGGTCATTTTCTCAGGAAGTATAGACTTGCCCCTAAAAGAACTAATATCGTGGGGGTAGCTAGTATAAGTTGTTACAACAAAAATCAAAGCGATTCGAGAGCAGGTCTTAACCTGAACTTATCCGAAATTTTGTGTGGAAGGTACACGAAGGAGTGAACCGATATATTCTATATTGACACCTCTCTCTGGTAGAAATTTTATGATATGCAAAGTATAGACCAAACCGGTTACTCCCTTAAAGAGGGTTTAAGGAAGGAAGGAACTATGGCTTATCCGAAATTTTGTTTGGGAGGTACCCGAAGGAGTGGACCGATAAATTTCATACTGGAACCTTATCTTGTCTTCAAGAGTTATCGGGCGCACAAATTTCCCGAACATTTTTGAACTTTCCCGAACATTATCGAACTTGAACTAAGTTTGGAGAAAATATTACGAAAGGCAAATTTTGGACAGAATCGGTTGATCCCTCTGAGAGTTATCGCCAGAGAGACGGACGGACATTGCTAAATCCAATCCAAATAGTCTGAAACGAATTTCGTCCAAACATACTTGGGGTGTAAAACCGTTGTTTCGGTGAGGTACATTGTGCCCTGATGAAAGTGTGTATATATGCTCTGAAACGTCGCGATTTGACAACAAATTGGTCCGGAATGGTTTGATATTGATTTTAAATTAGATTAAAACTAAAAATAAGTTATTAAGAAAAGCGTCTATGTCATTATAACAAGTAACGCGATTATGAAAAATGACACCGTATTTCATAATAGTTTTTTTACACGGCTATGCGGTGGTATTTTTGATATTTGCAAAAAATTTATAAACTTAATTTACATACGTACATATACTACTTACTTTTCTACAAAACCATCATGGCAATATGATATCTCTTTTATTAAGTTTAAGCATTATCGAAACTTAATACGCCAACCAGCATAATACACTTATTGTGACATGACATTAACATTATTAAAAAAATGACAACGGCCACATGTTATAAAACATAATTTTTATATTAGATTAATTAATAGCATTAACCTTAATAATTAACCCCATTTAAATCAAACAAAATATTTAATTAATATGGAATTTTTCAAACCAAACAAATTTACATTTGAAATTGATATAATGGCAGAGAGGTGGTAGGTGGGTAGCCAGCTAGATATCTGCATATATTGGAATTCTTCTAATAATACATTTGTTTATTGTTTTATAATAGCTTCTATCGATTCTAAGGTTAATAATGAACTGCTTTTCAGGGGGCATTTCGAATACAATTGGACACTGGTTATTCAAATAAAGCTGTATGTCTGTCTGCGTTCAATGCATTGTGTATTATTTATTTATTGTTTCAATACGGCAAATTTAATTGCATATTAAGAACAATGTTAAGTGTATTTTGTGATGTAGTCCATAACCACATCGCCTGTCCAACATACGATAGATAACATACTTGTTGTAGTGTTTTTATTGATTGTTAACATTAAAAATGTGGTTATTGTTAAATGTTCAATTATTCAATTCAGATGGTTCAAAAGGGACTTTTATTTAATGGTTTATTGAAAAGGTATTTGAATACAAATTAATGTTTGTAGTTTAAATGAATGAAAAGAAATATTGTTCAATTATAAAAAGTCACGCTTCTTACGCCCTTTTAATAATATAAGTTTGTTCCTAAAATTGTAGATCATAATCTTTCTATGATTATATATTTAATTCAAAACTTGTTCCAAATACGTAAAACTTTTAACTCTTCACACATTTCATTACAAAATTTTAGTTTTGCAAAAGATCGCCTGGATAGCAGGCACACTTAGGAGGCACAACAAATACATGGCAAACATAATGTATTTGATTTCAATAAACATTAACTACATGCTAAGGTATGTAAATGGACAGGAATTTTTGGCAGTTGTCACATTTTGAAAGCATCTATAAATGTTATTGCGAAAAGAAAATATTATTTGTGAAATAAAGCAATCCAACGTGCAAAATCAAATATTGGTACACACTTATGAAGGGGCAAAAATAAAGTTTATGCTTATTTTTAAAGAGCTTCTAACTTGCTTATCCAAGTTGACAAAATAAGTTTTGCGGGTATTTGCAGAAATTGTTCTAAAAAACCCCAAAAAAAAAATTAAAAACGAAGAAATGTACACCTTTTTCCACATTATTATTCAAAGAACCCCATTTAATCAACTGGGTCCATTTAATGCGACCGTTAAGGGGTTATACCCACTTATTGAGCACTAAAAAACAATGTTCTTGATTTTTTATAAATAACACTGATGAACACGACTTTTGTTTGAAACGAAGTTTTCGTTGTTTCTAAATGAAATCGGCGAGTTATTTTCAAATCCGGTCGAGGTTTTTCTCCATCAGCTCTTGTTCTTGAGATATAGCTCAAAATCGGTTTTTACGAGTTTTACCCAGAATTTCGCTATTTCCGGATACAAACACACATTTTTTGTGGGTTTTTCGACACTAATATATTAAGGAGATGTTGTACGTTCGATACAAACAGTTTTTGAAATAATTATAGTGAATATATATCAAAAGAATATAGAAAACATACGACGGACCTTGTATAAATTTAATATTTTGAGTACTTTAAGCTGTGATTACGTTATTGGGGGAAGTCATAGGCTCTTCATATGGCATACCGGATATGCTCAAGGTGTCTACTATATGGTCTAGTATTCAAATATATAATATAAAGTTCATGATTCGGTCATAACCTAAAAAATTTGAGTTTCGAAAAATTTGGAATGTTTAGAAGCGATATGCATCTAAATTCTTATAATGAAGATATAATTTTTCTATTCTTGTCGTTGGTGCTATGTTAAAAATTTTAGGTAGCGAAGTTTTGTGACTAATTTGTTAAATTGCAGCTAGTTCATGCAAATAATGTAGCTAAGATTCTTAAACAAAACGTGGGCCGATATAACGGATATACCCTCTGCCTCGGACCAAAAAAGATGCAACCACAATAATTAGGTTAGGTTAGGTTAGGTTGATAAGAGGGGTGATACTAGATCACCACATGCCCATGTGGACATACACTTAAGCCATAAGTAGGCCTGTTGTGCGCTCTAATTTTGGGTTATGGAAGGATTATCCTTTTTTTTTTTGACTTAGTCTAGGATCTCTGTCCTATTTACATAGTCTCTGATCTTTTTGAACTCGATTGTCCTAATTTGGTCGAGTCCTGGTATAATGTCATTCCCTAGTAACTGGGTTCTCAGATTTGTGAAGGCTTGACAATGGCAGAGGTAATGTTCCAACGTTTCGTCGTCCTCTCCGCATGCTCTGCATTCACTGTTTTCTGCACAACCTATTTTGTGCAGGTGCGCTTTTAGACCTAGGTGACCTGTAAGGATTCCTGTAAGTCTACTAATATCTTTTTTACTTAGTAAAAGTAATTCTTTTGTTTTGTCCTCGTCTGGGTTTCCCCATAGGATTTTTGTGTTTTTTCCCTTCTCTCCACTACTCCAGAGGGATACATGTGCATTTTTTGCCCATGTCTTTAGTTCTAGTCGCGTAGCTTTAAACGGCTTAGCGTTTTCTAGACTTACCGTTGGTTGCTCCTTGGCTTGTTTTGCCAAGGAGTTTGCTATTTCATTACCCCTAATCCCGGTATGCCCTGGTACCCATATAATGTTTACCTTACCGTGTTGGGAGTAATTATTTATAGATTTAATACATTCCAAGACAGTTCTAGATTTCACTGTCTTGGTTGATATAGCTCTAATGGCTGCTTTGCTATCCGTAAGGATATTTACAGTGGTAGGCCTTGTGTGTGTATCAAACCAAAGCAGACACTCTGTTATCGCCCGGAGTTCCGCCTGCAGGATCGTGTTATGATCCGGCAGACGGAGGGAGATTTCCGTTTCCGGTTCCATTATATAAAGACCCAGTCCGGTTCTCCCCCCTAGCACAGCCCCATCCGTAAACCCACAGCTTCCAGCGGGAATCTGTGCTAGAGCTCCCTCGATCCACATGTCTCTGTCAGGTATTGACACTTCACACAAGGCTACTTCACTAGTTTCAGGTATACGGTCCGATACTACCTGATTTATAGATTCACCCGTTGTGACCTTTAATATGTTTTGGTGGTATGTTTGGTGGCTCTTTTCGATCCACTCGCTCATCGACTTTAGCCTTACAGCTGCGATGGCTGCCTCATACCTTACCTGAATCTCTATTGGGTGTACAAACAAAATTGTTTCTAGAGCCCTAGTCGGTGTGGTCCTCATTGCTCCGCTAATGCTTAGGCAGCATGTTCTTTGGACCTTTTGCAATATTTCCACATTGCATTTTTTGTCCATGGCTGTCCACCATACCACAGACGCGTAGGTTAGAATTGGTCTAATTACGCTTCTGTATAGCCAGTGTATCATCCTAGGATTGAACCCCCATTTTGAGCCTATCGCCCTTCTGCAGGTTGACCAACATATTTGGGCCTTGTTGGCCCTTTCTTGTATATGGTCTTTCCATTTAAGTTTCCTATCCAGAATTACTCCTAGATATTTAACTGTACAAGAGATATTTATTGTCTTATCTAGAAAAACTGGTTCCTCGTAGTGCCCCATTTTCGTTTTCCTAGTGAATAGACATAATTCTGTTTTTTCTGGGTTGACGTTCAGACCTCTCGGCCTGGCCCAGTTAAAAGCAATTTTTAGAGCCGTTTCTGCTCTACGACAGAGTTGATTCGGATTCTTTCCCCTCAGAAGTATTATAACGTCGTCTGCGTAGCAGACTGGGTCAAATCCTTCTTCGGTTAGGGTCCTCAAGAGACTGTTTATGGTGGTAACCCACAACAGAGGTGAAAGTATCCCTCCCTGTGGCGTTCCTTGTCCAACTTTGTCTCTTATTTTCACGTCGTATAGCCCGCAGCTTATCCATCTATTCCTTAGCACGTGGTTTATCCAGTTCCTTAAGGCCCTGTCTACCTGAAACTCGTCTAAGGAGTGGATAAGTGTCTCGGTGCTTACGTTATTGAAAGCGCCTTCGATGTCGATGCATACAGCAAGTGTGTACATTTTCATTTCGAAGGTTCTTTCTATGTGGTGTACTACCTCATGCAATGCGGTTTCCACTGATCTGCCTTTAACGTATGCATGTTGTTTGAATTTAAGCATATCGTTGGGGATCTTACTCTTTATCATGGTGTCGACTGTCCGTTCCATTGTTTTGAGTAAGAATGAAGTTAAACTTATCGGTCGATAAGATTTTGGTGTTGCATAACTTGCCTTGCCAGGTTTGGGTATAAAGACTACCCTTGCCTCCTGCCAGGCTATAGGAGTGTATGCAAGTTTTAAGCATGCATTGAAGATCCCGACCAGTTTGGACGCAATAAAGTCCACTTCCCTCTGTAATAAAGCCGGGAAGATCTGGTCTGGTCCAGCTGCTTTATATGGTGAAAAGCTTAAAATGGCTTGTTGGACCATTAAGCTGTCGATCTTTGGTGCTTCTTCCGATGAGTTAATAGATTCCGTCGATGCCTCAGTGTTAACCATGGTATTCTGCGGGAAGTGCGTTTTCATCAGAAGGCCTAGAGTTTCTTCTGTTGTTTCAATCCTTTTTCCATTTCCATCGACCAATTGCTCGGTCTGTGTATGGGTTTTAGATAGAAACTTTTTAATCTTTGAAACGTCATTTACACTATCCACCTGTTCGCAGAAAAGCTTCCAGGAGTTTCGTTTGGCGTTTCTTGTTATTTTGTTGTATTCCTTTAATTTTGCCTGATAGTTGTCCCAGAATACAGCTGCTTTTTTTACGTTTGGCCCTATTATAAAGTCTGCGGACCTCCTTGCCTTTATTCCGAATTTCCCCTGTCATCCAGGGTTTTTCGTAGGCGGATTTCCTCTCTCGAAGGGGACAACTTTCCTCGAAAGACTTTACTAGTGCCTCAGTTAACTTTAGGACATCTCTCTATGTCCTCCTTACTTAGGCATTCCTCATCTGGTTGCCCAAGTCTTTCTTTTACTCGTTTTCCGAACTTTGTCCAATTTGTTTTGGATTTGTTTCGGAAGGTTATCGGGTTAGGCGATGGCCTAGCTATTTTAAATCTAATATACTTATGGTCTGAGAAGGAGTGTTCCTCCAGGACCCTCCACTCGTGTACCTCGTTTATTAAATTTTCTGAACATATCGTTATATCTAGTACTTCCTCCCTAATTCTATTAACAAAGGTTGGCGTATTCCCGGTGTTAAGTGTAATTAGGTCGTTAGTATTTAAGTAATCTATAAGGGCTTGTCCCCTTTTGTTAATGTTAGTACTACCCCACGAGATGTGGTGAGAGTTAGCATCGCTACCTACTAGTACTTCGTTACCTGTTTGCTTTATCCTTCTCACCAGTTGCTGCAATTCCGACGAAGGTGGTAATGTCGGGGAGTCGAACGGCAGGTATAATGATGCTAGGTATATGTTACCATTCCCCTGCTTCAATACTGTAACGTCCGACGATGACAACTCTGGAGAAAAAAGAAAGCATAAGTTTTTGTGGCATATAATGCAGGTCCTCGGTCGGGATCCCGTATTTGCGTAAAAAAGTTGATAATTTATATGGTTAAGTCCAGAAACCTTGTTTTTTATGGTCCAAGGTTCTTGGATTAAACCAATATGTATATTACCTTTAGTTATTTTGTCCATCAGGGCTAGTGTTGCCGTTTCGCTCCGATGGAGGTTGATCTGGATGACCTCAATCATTGGTCCTCCAGAAGGTTGGCTTCTTGGGAGATCGTCGATCCCCATCACAAGGAGAGTGCCGTCTTCCTTCTCCTCCCTGTGGAAGACCTCCCATCTTTCCACCTTTAGGGCCTCGTTTTGTACGCCAAAGACCTCGAGCATGCGCTCCGTCTCGAGCTTGCAGCCATACCCCTTGACGTACACCGATGCTTTGGTTAGGTGAGGAATTTCGTCTTTCCTCACCAGTTTTAGTCTGCCACCTTCCCATGGAGTTGCTATACTGCTGACTACCTCCCCGAGAGCTGCAGAGTTTGCGTGTGAGTCCAGGTGGTACAATAGGAGGTCCCCCCTTGGCTCACAGCAGTTTATTTTTATTGAGACTCGTCCTTGCAGGATTTGTTCCAATATTTTATCGTTGATCGATTTCTCGATCTCCGGTAAGTACTCTTTGTGTAGCCTTCCAGATCCTTTACTAGTATCGATTACTGCGTAGCACAGCTCGTCCTTGTAGTATCTCTTGGCTACCTTGGCGTAAGTCGATGGCGGCTCCGTTCCGGTTTCAGCGTCCATCTTCCTCTTCTGGGTGGTAGTAGGCTTCTTTACTGAGTCCTTGGCCACCGCAGAAGATTCCGACGTCGCGCTCACCTTCTTTTTGTCAGAACTCGCCTCTTCAGTATCATTTGAAGGATCCTTTTGGCAGTCTCCTTGGCTTTTGTCCTGACGAGGTTTGTTCTGGGCAATTGAAGGTGGGAAGCCCTTTTTCTTCTTACTGGGTTTTGCCACGTTCTGCTCCTCAGGAGACCTTGTCCTCTTCGCCGCTTCCGAAGAAGTGGAGGGACTTTCTGTGGTAACCTTTGAAGCAGCCAGCTGTTTTTCCTTCTTTAGTTTTGCCTGGTTCCTCTTAAATTTCTTCCTTTGGGCCCCAGACCACTGTACTCTTTTCGTCGTGAGCTTTGCGATGCTCTCGCTCACTTCTTCTACCATCTTGTGGACTTCCTCTTTCATGGGATTTTCCACAACGGTGGTGTTTGTTTTGCCGCAGCTATCGGATTCGGAATCAGGGTCGCTACCATCATCAGATAGTTGGGTCAAGTTAATCCTCCCCCTGTGCTGCCCTTTATCCTCCTCCGTTTTTACACTAGGTTTTACACTAGGTTGTGTGCTTGTAGCATTACCTTCGACCACAGATGCCAAGGCACCCACATCTATGGGAGATTGCTCACGATCGCATGATATCGACGGGGTGTGACTCGTAGGCAGATCACTGGTCCCCGCCGGCACTGGGTTTATTAGGCCCTGCACCGTAACTTTTTCTTCTTTTTTTCCTTCCATATTTGTTTTTTGTTTTAGGGGAACACCCCCATAGTCAGTTTTTTGTCCGCGGGAAACTCAAGGTTTCCAGAGGTGGATAATCCCACCTCTCTGCCCCAGACCCACCATGCAATAGGTATTGGACAGAGTGGTACGACCATCCTCCTCCCCCTATCCGCCGGTGGGGACGCGCCCTGTAGGAGAACTAACAAACTCCCGCGGGAACCACAATAATTATTCCGTATACAAAATACAGTATAGTCTCGATAATCCGGACACCACATGTTTCGGCGATGTCCGGATTATCGAATTGTCCGGATTACCGAGTCGTTACAAAAACACATAATTTTGTAAGTTAAAATCATTAATATCGGACGTTCGCTAGATAATAATGTGACATCTAAGGTAAACGAATTCATATTAAGCAAATATTACGGGTTGCGACCATTTTAAGAAGCTTTCCTGGATACCAAATTTACTTCTTAATTTTACTCTTTCAGCTTCCAATTTAGATGACATTTCCTGTTTATTTTTTCAGTGTAAAACTTCTCTACAATTGGTGTATGTGTATTGGTGTATTCATTCATAATTTGTTTTTTCAAGGATATGAACTTCGTAGCCCATGTGCACATATTGATTTTCGGTGTCCATGGGACATGAGTCTCATACGACTTGAGATATAACTTCAGAATTCAAATGCACTCATTTCATTATGTAGAATATATTTTAGTCATTTCTATGAACATCTGCAAATGACTTTATCTTGTCGTCGAAAGCAAAAAAAGGTATAGACTATCTATTGGTTGCATAATTGCGAGAATACAATACAACAATCCGTAGTTGCCGGTGATTTTTACAGTGTTTTATTTAACTTGCCTTGGTGTGTGTTTAGTTCAAATGTGGTAACTCATTTTTAACACGGTTGCAGTTGAATAATCGAACTAAAACTTTGCACACATCTCAGATTTGGATGACAATACACGAATATGAAATCAAAACCAATATTGGTCCATTTTTACACTGTTTTACAGTGTTTTATCTAATTTGCTTTTCAAATCTGGTGACTCATTTTTCACATAGCTGCAGTTTACCAAACGAACTTAAAATTTGCATACTTTTTAGATTTGGATGACAATACATGAATATGAAATCAAAACTAATATTGGTCCATTCTTACAGTGTTTTTACGGTGTCTAACTTGACCCCCTTTTTAAATCTGGTAACTGATTTTTAACACGGTTGCAGTTGACCAATCGAACTAAAACTTTGCACACTTTTCAGATTTAGATGACAATACATGAATAGAAAACCAAAACAAATATGGGTCCATTGTTTCCTATAGCCCCCATATAACGGTACCACCCGATTTCCGGTATTTTGCTTTTCAAATCTGGCAACTCGTCTTTCACGCAGTTGCAGGTGACCAATCGTACTTAAACTTTGCACACTTTTCAGATTTGGATGACAATACATGAATATGGAATCAAAACTAATATTGGTCCATTCTTACAGTGTTTTTATGGTGTCTAACTTGACCCCCTTTTAAAATCTGGTAACTGAAGTTGACCAATCAAACTAACACTTTGCACATTTTTCAGATTTAGATGACAATACATGAATATGAAACCAAAACCAATATGGGTCCATTTTTTCCTATAGCCTCCATATAACGGTATCACCCGACTTCTGGTATTTTGAGGATTTTGTCTTCATTTTTAGCCCGAATTTGCTGTAACTTGGCATTTGGAGTTCTCAATAGTCCAGGAACTTCCCCACTAAAAATTGTGGATGTAGGTCAAGATTTAATATAGCATCCATATAACTGTACCACCCAATTTCAAGCATTTTAATCTACATTTTCTGCTCAAATGGACTGTAATTCGGCATTTGGGGATCTCAGTGGTCAAAAAATGTATTTACTAAAAAGTTAAAAATAAAAAATAATTTAAAAAAATTAAGTTTCAGTGTTTTATTTAGAAATGCACTTAAAACTAAAAAATAATTTGTCGCTTAGCCTCAATATATATATTCTTTCTTATGATAGAATCTCTCAAATAAAACGCTTGCCGTTTAATTTTGCCACCATTCATAATTTAAATGCAAGCGTTTTATTTGAGAGATTCTATCATGAGAAAGAATATATATATTGAGGCTAAGCGACAAATTATTTTTTAAATAAAACACTGAAACTTAATTTTTTTAAATTATTTTTTATGTATATCAAAGAATGAAAATAAAAGGAGTCATAATTTTTTTAAAAATTTATTTATATTTCTATACAAGAACTGCGATTCTCCAACTTATTCTTTGCGTTACCGAAAAACGGTAAAATTAAATTGCTTATAATTTCGGTAATTAACGATATTTTTTAATAACATAACGGCCGAGAAAAACAGTCGTTTAGTCCCAGTCCACACTAGCGTGAATTTTATTTAGAAAATTTCATGAAATTAGGAATTCTTAGGTCGAATTTCCCACTACAGCAATTTCATGATTTTACTCTACTATGAACCTCGATGTAGAAACGCCTAATTTCATGAAACTTTTTCATGAAATTCACGCTAGGTGGACCGGGACTTACTTCTGCCTAAAGAAAGAGTGCGGTCAGCTAGTATTTAAACTTTTCATTCATAATTTTGCGTTTTAATTTCACCGATTTTGTCGGTAACTCAAAAATGAGTTAGAGAAAATAAAAAAATTAAAATCTCAACGCTTTAAATGTTTTTATACACCAATTACTACTGCTAAGAATGAAAACGTCAATGAAATAAATAAGAATCTAATGCTCAAGATTGGGAAAAATATGACATGTCCGGATTACCGAGTCAACAATGTAAAAATTTCTAGTGTCCGGATTACAGCGTTGTCCGGATTAACGAGTGTCCGGATTATCGAGACTATACTGTATATTGATTTTGTATCACGAGTTTGCTTCAAAATACGTTGAATCTGTAAGTACCGTAATGTGGGTATATACCAAATCTTTGACATATACCAACAATTATTAGTAAACCAACTTCGGATTCATAGAGAAATCGAAATATTAAATTACGTAAAACTACTTTTTGGACGAAATGTTTGAAAAAGTTTGAGAGTTAACTTGCACACAACCCATTTTAGTATGTGCCGGCAGGGTTTTTTAAGCTTCGGGGCCATTATCTCAAAAAGTATGGACTCCCGAAAAAATTGTGCCATTATATATTTGACATATATTGTATGACAATGACATCGCTGCAATTTATTTATTTGTATGCCAATTAATTCACCAAATGATGAAAACAGAAAGAACGATGAAGGAAAGATTCGTGGAACTATTTTGAACGAAGGAAACAAAAATATCGATGAAAGAGAAATATTCATTGAACTACATCGATCTCGGAACTATGGAACTATATTAAGAAACAAGTTCCTTAGTTCTAAGAAAAGAGAGAGATGGAATTGCAGGAGTGTGAACAAATCGAGATGTACAGGAGACAGAATGAAGTCCGAAATTTCTACCAAAGAGTCAAGCATCAAACTGATGGCTTTGACACTGGCACATCCTCCTGGTAATTATGTAACTGATACAGATAGTGTGCTAAGGATATGGAGAGAACATTTTTCCAAACTGTTGTTACCCAATTGTAGCGAAGTCGACGAAGATACCATAGATTCAATCCCAGAATATGGTATTGAATGTATGGCGTACCAGCCGAGCTGTTTAAAACCGGAAGCGACACGCTGAGAAGGTGTATGCATCAGCTAGTTATCTCCATCTGGCAGGAAGAACGTGGGTCTGGCGGTAAACGGCGAGAAGACCAAGTTGATGGTGCCGACGCGCAATGCTACCAACTCAGACCAACTGTTGAAGTTGGTTCCCATAATTTTGAGGTAGTAAAAGACTTCGTATACCTCGGCACTGCCGTAAACGCAACAAACGACATCAGTTGAGAAAAAAATAAGAATTGTATTGGCCAACAGATGCTACTTTAGCTACTTAAGTTAGCACTTTAAAAACAAAGCCACAACTCGTCAAATAAAAATAACGCTTTACAAAACACTGATACTACCCGTGCTGGTTTATGGTTCCGAAGCCTGGGTACTTGCGCAAGCAGATAAGGCAATGCTTGGCGTGTTTGAGAGAAAAATTCTTCGAATGATCTACGCACTACGAGCTGGATCAGCTATACACCACATCAGTATAGATAAACGAATCGAGATGCAGCGATTGCGTTGGCTAGGCCACCTCATAAGAATGAGCGATGATGAACCTGCTAAAATGGCGTATAAATTCGGGCGCATGGCGGTGCACGCAGAATTGGCAGGCAAAAGGATAGACGGCGCAAACAAGTGGATGAAGAGATGACAAGGCACGGTATTCCAGAAAGCAAAGCACTAAACAGAGAGAATTGTAGATATTTTCTTAGTTCGGTCTATGGAAGAAATGTTCTGCAATGGGCCAGCTAAGTAAGTAAGTTGTTTCCGGATTTCCAGCAATGACCAATGTTTATTTCCCCGGGAATGAGGAACCCAGCAATTCACAAAACCAAGGTTCTATGTAGAGTTGGTGAATAAAATGAGAGAAGACCCTAAACGGAGTCGGGCTACACTGACGAAGATAATCTTCCTGGGGTGTTTGATGCAAATACGTTTCTTCATATACAACTACTACAACTAATTCATAGATATACCTACACCCCATACCATTGCTATCGCAAAAGATTCGTTTTCGAATGTTTTTCGATAGTTTTGCAGATATTTTGTTCGAAAACGACACACGAGAACGAATTGAAAACGATATATTCGTTGCTCAGTATTATTAGCTAATGAAAGATGATAGTTTTTACGATAGTGACGAAAAAGCATTTTTGGGGGAGTTTCGGCGTTAAAACGTGTTTAACTTTATCTGACGTCTCTTGATATTTTTGTTATGTACCTTTTTCTTCTTTGTAATGTTTGCGATACGATGTGCGGTAACTGTTTATAAACATTGTTGTTTTGTATTTTGTAACCCAGGCATATGTTGTGTTTATCAACACTTCTTGTTTATATGATACGTAGCATAGTTTCGATATACTATTTGAAAAAAGCAAATGGGAATTTTATACGAACTACACCAATTTTTTTTAAACAAATAAATTTCCGAATTACATGATGTTTCTCGAAAGAATTTTTCTTGTAAAGAAAAAACATTCGCCAAATGTTCGAAAATGATATCGTTTTTAATCTTTTGACGAACAAAAGAACAACGTGCTTGTGTACACCTGAAAAAACATTTGCCAATCCTTCGGATGTGATATCGTTTCCGAAAATTTTGGCGGACATTCGAATAATATCCGCATCTGGTATCGGGGTAAATACATACCTCTGTATGTATGAGTATTGTGATATGTCATATGTATGATTTTTAAAAGTGAAATAATGTTTTTAAATCTGATTACTTTGGAAATAAATTGATACTTTGTTAATTGCTATCCTCGGGCAAAACCTGTAATTATGCCCAAAAATCATAATACATTTCATAAGTTCTTCAAATAACTTTATAAACATGTTAACCACAAAAGTAATTATGTGCAACCTTTAATTCCTTTTGAATATCATGTTAAGTTTATACCATACTTTTGGCCACAATACTTTCACAAACAACCTATGATTGCCTTTATAAATTTCGAATTACTTACTTTAATAATGTAAGCCGAGATTACTTTCTATAATCCCTTAATTGGCATGTATGAATTGTAGGCGTATGAAACAGCAATGTCCGACAAGTGGGTATCAAAATAATTTTATTTTTAATTTAAGTAATTGCGCATTACAGAAAAATACATACATTGCCTTGATGGATGTTGGGAGTAGGCTTGTTATCGTATACATCTTCTGACAGCAGAGAAATTGGATATCATAAATGTTATGTAAGGGAATTGCTGTACCGTGATTGGTGTTTCGAATAAATATTTCATAAAGTTGTCAATGTTGCCTACATAACTTTAATAAAAACAATTTTAAAGATATGAAATTCACATATTATTTATGAATTTATACACATTATATGTATGTTGTAACATTGTTCAAGTGTAAATATGACTTATTCTAATGTCATGATCAATGACAAGAAAATTAAATACAACATATCCAAGGCCTTTTTGGTGTTACTTTGTATTCACCCCACACAGTGTGTTGTGTTTTTATTTGAAATATATTTTCTACTAATACTCCCCTTGGCTCTAACGGAAATATTAAGCATATGGATAAACTCAAATTAATTCTTTGCAGACATTATCTAGATTTCCATGTCGTTGGATTTAGATTTCAATCCTTGTCTTGTGTGCAGCCATTTGAACAATTGCTATTGCAACTGGAATTTAGTTGTTCATATGTTTATATGTTAATTAACAGTGCTTGTTTGTGTATTTGTGTGTGTTTCAGCTTATAGCGAAGAAATGAATTAAACAAGTTTGCAAGAATTTAAATTTCGATAAATCACCAGCTACCATTTGTTGTTTTGTGAATAATTACATGCTTAAGACATAATGATTGATTTTCATAGGGAAACCCTTTTTTAAAACGCCAGCTTTAGATTATTTTGTATATTGGAGTAAAGATTGAAAATATGAAGTTAATTTAAATTGTTTCTATAATCATTGTAATTATTAATTTAATTGAAAAGCTAGGTATGTGATTTGAGGAGGGGAACAAAGATATGAAACAAAGTAATGGAACAAATACTTTTGTTTGTCAATGCCTAATTACATGCTAGTTACTCATTGGAATTATTTAATTATTGGCAGACTTTATTATTTATTAAGTGCCTATCTATTTAACAAGATCTAACATATTTTTTATATCCTCAGCATTTATGTTAACGAGGGTATATGGGCAATATTATTGAAAATTTAACATCGTTGAAGCCAAGGTTTACCCCTTTATAACTCGCGAATAGTAGTTGTATATTGTACAATTTAAATGCTTTTGGATAAAATGAAATGTCTTTACACTTGGCAAAAAATATTGGCCTTCAAAGTTGATTTGCGTGGAAGCTGTGGATATATTTATGTTAAAAAATGGGTAAAAATGGGTTGAAGCCAACGTGACTTTTTTGTTTTCTCTCGATTTGTGATTAAACCACATTTTTCCCGATTTTCCTGTCAAAGTGAAAGTAGAAGCCAACTAAATAAGGATCATCCCACCAATGTATAACTTTTCAAAATTTGATTTGCGTCTACCATTAAATGATGCAGACATATTGAAGCCAGATTTTAAGCGTTTTTTGAAATTTTCTTATAATTTCGTTCCGCAAACAGGTTTTTCAAAAAATCATATATAGGAATGAAGAACTCACGATTCTAATTTAGTTGATATATGTGTCGTGAATGTAGCCTACACAGCTTCAGAGAAATCTGTATCCAAATACGAAAATTTTGTGCGAACAAATTTTTAAAAATCATATTTTTCGGGCCTAATTTTTACAATTGTCATTCGATTTACTCGTACTTGATTGCAAATTTTTGATTTTTACGTTGCGGATCTAATAAATCTACTAAAACGCGAGATACGAGAAATTCCAAGGTAGGAAAATCACCTAATATTGTTTTTAAAAATATCGCGCATTTTATCGCGTATACTGTCGGCCGGTTGCACTGCTATGAAAAACTATTGCAGCATCTTTCTTTTTGCGGAAACAGAGATTTAAACACTTCACTGATAAGGTTCTTCACGGTTCCACGGTTCTTGACTGATTGCCTAGAAATAGGCATATATCGATGCAGATTTTCATGGTGACACTAAAACCGGATGCGGAACGAAATTGTATGAACTTTGCGCAAATTAGCGATGTTTTATAGATTTTTTAATGCTAAGATGCAGCCGATGCTACGCCTTAGCGTCTAAATTATATTTCCAAAAACATATACAAATTAAAAGATATGGTCTTGCTGTACATGAAAATCACATGCGGACAAAAAGATTTTGAAAATTACGCGATTTACACATATTTTAATAATGCATATAAGTTAAAGCGGTTTATTTGAACTCTATTTCCGTTTAAGAAGTCTAACGATTTTTTTCAACAACCCGATAACTTTCCTCAATGGGAAACCTTCTATGTGAATGTAGATAAAGAAAAATCCGCCCATTTTCTTGGGAGTTTCAAGAAACATAAAAGAAGTACTCCTATAGAGTTTTTCCAATATTTTCAACTCTAGAATGCATGTGAAAACTATTATTCCAAACGAAAATTAGTTTTTTGTAACACAAATATGTGCTTATATTGGCTATAATATCTTTACTATCCGGATGATTATAAGTTTGGTCTCATTTGATTCCCCATGAAGTCTTTATTTAAAACTGTTACTTTTTTGTAATTTTTGACGGGTAAATGGACCTATATTTTCAAAAAATTCGGATTACATTTAAAATTTTGTCTATTTCTTGTAAATTCCGCGAATGCTGAGAAACATTTTACAAATATTATGCAATCTACTTAATGACGTCACTTCGTGATAACTTTTTAGTGACAATTGTGCTCAATAAAATAATTAGCGTTTTTATAATAATTTTTTCTTAAAAGCAGAAGTAAAACCGCGATAACTTTTGTTCGCAACAACCAAAAATTTGCTCGCGAGCGGATTTGTACTGGGGAATTTTTTCTTAACCTATGTACCAAAAATCGTTGATGTAGCGCGAAAAGAAAAAAATTCAATTTTTTGGAAATGGAATATGAAATAATTGGCAACATTTCCCATATACACTTTCATACGGACAAAATGTGTCTCATCAAAATAATGGTTTTAGACCTCAAGTACATTTGGGCGAAATCCGTTTCAGACAATTTGGAGTCGATTTGACAATGTCCGTCCGTCTGTCTGGGTGGCTGGAGCGCACGATAACTCTCGAACGGATTAACCGATTTGGTCCAAAATTTGGCTTTTGTAATATTTTGTCCAAATTTAGTGAAAGTTCTAAGATGGGTCATATCGGCTCACTCCCTCGGGTTGATCCACCACAAAACTTCAATTTTTTCACAAAATTTATGCTCGAGAAGACCAATAGATTTGGTCCATACTTTGCACATCGTAATATTTCTTCGAGACATATATCAGATTAGAATATGGACTATATATGTCACCTCCTTTCGGTACCTATCACACAAAATTTCGGAAAAGTGCAGTTTAGGACCCCTTCTCGAATAGTTTTCATTTTTCTTTCAACATGTTGCGCTCAAAGCCCCTTTTACGATGGTACAAGTTTTTTGAGTGGCAAGTTCAGCGAAAATCCTTTGAAAATGTTAGCCGAAGGTACTCCTAGTAGCCCTGTCTACAGCGATATAATGTTTTTCTATGGTCGATAGATTTATGGACTGCCGGCGCACAGTGGCTCAGAAACATTTTTTCCTGTCAAAACTCTGTAACTTTTGAACGGATGGAGATATTTTCATAAAACATTCAACTTTCCGGTGAATAAAGAACGGACAAATTCGGTCTAGTATGTGCAGAGAAACTCAAGGTGAAAGTTAAACTTTTGAGTTTTTATACCCTATACACGGTGCTCTTGAATCAAATTTAAATGGAAGGTGCTTACACCTAGGAAGTTTTTGCGGATTCTTAAACTACAATGTTCATAGATGAGAAAAATCAAAAAACAAAAAAAAAAAAAATCGGCGGAGCGCTTTTTAAAGAAATCGCGATTCAAGTTGAATTTTTTAGGGGTTGTTTAGGTTTTGACAATTTTGCTTAGAAACCGCAAGTCCTATCAACATGAGACTGAAGAAAATGTTGACCTTTACGGTATTTTCGTAGGTTTTACCATTTTTGAGATATTGAAATTCAAATTGGGACAATGCATTGACTGTAATGCCCCCTTATAAAACAATGTCATGAAGGGTGCGTCTTAACTAACTTTTAATGAAAACCGCTTACACAGGGGAAGTTTTTGTGAATTCTGAAACAGCAATGTTCATAGATGAGAAAAATCCAAAAACAAGAAAAAATCGCTGTAGGGATTTTTAAATAAATCGCGTTCAAAATTCACATTATTAGGTGTTTTTAGGTTTTCACGATTTTGCTTGGAAACCGCAAGTCCAATCGAAATGGAGCTAAAGAAAATGTTGTAGCTGTGAAAATTCTCTACAGGACGTTTATGATTTGTTCTCAGGCTATACCATTTTTGAGATAAAAAAGCTCAGTTTACATTTTTAGGTTTTTTTGTTAGGGTTTCGCGATTTTGCTTGAATACGGCAAGTCTTATCGGCATGGGACCTGAGAAAATCTTATAGCTGTGAAAATTCTCTACAAGACTGGCTTATGTTTTTTTCCTAAGTTGTACCATTTTTTTAGATATATAAGTTTAAGTTGGGAAATTGCAGTCATGACATTGTTTTATAAGGAGACGTTACAGAATTTAATTGAATTTGAATTGTCCCAATTTCAACTTCTATATCTAAAAAGTTGTAAAACCTACGAAAATATCATTAAGGCCAATCTTGTAGAGAATTTTGATAGCTACAACAACAACTACAACACATTTTGATAGGACTTGCGGTTTCAAAGCAAAATCGCAAAAACCTAAACAACAACTAAATATGTCAACTTGAATCGCGATTTATTTAAAAAGCGCTCCGGCGATTTTTTTTTTGTTTTTTTCTCATCTATGAACATTGTAGTTTCAGAATCAGCAAAAATTTCCCAGGGGTAAGCACCTTCCATTTAAATTTGATTCAAGAGCACCGTGTATACCTCTATGTGGGGAGGATATTATAAGTTGTTTTTTTACCAAAAAGTTTGTAACGCATAGAAATAATGGTCGTAGACCCATACTTATATATGCCAAAATGAATGTCTCGAATAGTTAAGTCGATCTGGCTATGTGTTTCCTCCGTCCGTCTGTCCATCTAAACCTTGCAATCAGGCTGCAGGTCGCAATTTTGATCGGATCATCATCATCGGGGAAGAAGCCTATTGATTTTGGTGATGGCCAGATAATATTTAGGGGTCGGAATGGGCAAAAAACTTATTTGAAGAAAAAGTCAAGGTTTTTTAAATCGAATATCTCAGCTTCTATAAGGGGTATACCAAATGCAAAACTTGACAATGAAAGTAGAAAATACCACCTTTCTAACTCTGTAAAATAGGTTGTCGTATGTGGTCAAACAACGAAAACATCACACTAGTCGCAAATAAAACCAAACTTTTAATTTTTGCGATTTTAATTATAATGGCGAATATCACATCTTTGATTGGGGACTTTCCAAAAGCAAAGCCTGACTATGAAAGTAGAACATCCTACATTTACAATGATGCACAGTAGGTTGGCTTAGGTGGCCAAATAACGAAGATATCGCAATAGACCTGTAGGTCGCTATTTTGATCGGATCGTCACGAAATTTTTAGGGTTAATGGGGGTCCCATAGATGAAGAAGCCTATTGATGTTGGTGATTGTCGGATAATATTCAGGGGTCGGAATGGGCAAAAAACTTGTGTGGACAAAAATTCAAAGTTTTATTATTATGCGAATATCTCCACTTTTAGTAGTCGTATTCCAAAAGAGAATCCCGTCAATGGACGAGGATGACGAGCATCTCAGCTTTGGTTGGATGCGTTTCAACAATGAAGACATTCTGAGCTTTAGAATGTTCCCAATTGCGTTACCAAAATTGGTGAAATGCTTGTGATGTCGAAAAAGACGCTAGGATATCCAATTTATGGAATTTTATTTCCATGTCAGATATTTCTGCTTCTATTGGAAATATTCCAGGGAGAGAGCTTGATAATGAAACTAAATCAGCTGAGCTTTAAATAAATTCAATATGTGGCATTTATGGTAAAATATCAGAGTGATTGCAAAAGGCGCTAAGCTATCACAATTTAAATATTTTAAAGTTTTTAATTTACTAACAAATATTTCTGCTTCTATTTGTGTGTTTTTAATACCGTCCTATATATTACAAATGGTCAACCTCCAATAAATAAGCTATATAAATAAAAAAAAAAAAAAAAAAACAAATTTTTAAACATTTTTTCAAACCATTTCAAATTTGTTCAAAAATTAAAAAAGTGCACCTTGGGTTTTCATAAAAAATTACGACTTGTGTAAAAACTGTAGTTAATATGGGAAACGGTATGGAAAAGACACACATTTTTGCAAATTTAAAAAAACTGTATGGGCTGAAAGTGGACACTCTCGGGCATCTTTCTGTGCATACCAAATCTTGTTCTAAATTGTTTCCTAAAAGTTCTACTCCATTAACTTTGGAATTTCACTAAAATGTAGTACGTGAGAAAAAAAAATAACTCACTACATGTAAACGCTACGGTAATGTATTGAAACGTTTCTTAAAGGCAACAATCCTACCTACCGCAGAGAGGGGACATGTATGTTGAAAGTCGATTAAAACTCCTAACAAGCTCATTTGTAGTCCGATTAACGTAAAATTTGGCACAAATCATATTTACGGTCCAAATACTAACACTACAGAAAAAAGTGAGAATTGGTCCAGATTTGGACATATTTTGTTAAAGTTCCCCACAATATACCTCAGATCACGAATATATTCGATAAAATGTATCCTAAATTTTTGCTTGGTCTGTTTCGATAGGATTTAGATCAAATCGGTGCAGATGTAGATAATGCTTACATACAATATTTTTTAAACAACACTAAAAATACTGATTTTATCCCAATGATTTTTTCTAAGGCAACGTTTGTTCAAACCGTTTTAGATATATTCCAAGATATATATATATATATATATATATATATATATATATATATATATATATATATATATATATACGTTTCAGCATATTTCATAGTTAACTCATCATAATGCTGATAATAATTGGTACATATACGATAAAATTAAAAATAAGGCAAATTTATTATGATTGTTCCATAAATACATACATATGTATTTAAACTATTTATATAATTAAGAAAATTTAATAATCAATGACTGAATTGGCCTTGGCTATGTAAGTATTATACAGGCGTAGGATAATACTGCAAGAGCGTGAATTAATATCTTATGTACAGTCGGGGACATCAGATGCCAGGGGTAAAAGTCAATATGCAATTTTCAATAATACAAGCAATTTTTGTTAAGAGCATTTATTTCCTTAAGAACACCATTTTTTTATCTCAGTAATATTGATTTTTTTGCTGAGTATATGCAAAAAGATACTTACTTTTACGTTCGACAGTTCAAGTTTACTCTTTTATGTAAAACGTTTCTAAAATGTTTTGAAATTTCCACTGGTTTCATTGTTCATACTCTTCTTGAGAAAAATTTTGCTGAATGGCGCAAAGATATATCAAAAATGTCGAACGTTGGGAAAAAAATCTTTTTATATTTTAAAAAATACGAATGTAGAAAAGTGTCGGATTGCTGATAATCAACACTTTTTTCACAAAAATGCGATTTTCGTATTTTGGGTTTTGAACAACTTTTGGCCTATGTTTCACCTATATGCTACCTAACAAAAAAAAAAAAAAAAAAAAAAAAAAAGAAAACAATACCTGTTAAAGTTTCCGAGAAATAGCTTTTTCTTTTTCAAAATTAGCAAAAATTCCAAAATTTGGAAAACAATTGTCTTTAGGAGCACGCCACGCCCATACCTTCCAATAGTTTGACCTAATTTTTTGGTTACCTTAGTTTCAATATGTTTATTATCGAATCCCATATAGAAATTAACAATTGGTGACGACAAAAAATTGGGGTTTTGGCCAGGAAAATCGATTCCTGAACCACTGAGCGGCGTCTTATGAACTATGACATGTACCAGCAAACCGACATAGATATAGATGGCCAGAAAGGTATATGGGTACGTCTACTAAGGGAAGGCTAAAACTTCTTTGGAAAGACCAAGTTTAAGATATCACAAAAGTTTATGTTTAAAATAAAGGCCATCTAAGTATATTAGCATCAGCCGGATTGTCAGTTATTTACTACAGAATATGCATATTTTGAGGGCTACCTTTACTTTTGTGGCGAATACAACAATAAAAGTAGTAGTCGTAAAGTAAAAATGTGTTATAAGAAATATTTAAATCATATCTCATTTGTTGAAGGTGACCATTTCATTTGATATTGTCCCCTAACATTTGCAAATTAAATTACAATTAAAAAAATATCTCAACGGTCCACTTATGCAAATTCCATCTTTGACTTGGGTATTTTATAATTTATTACCGAACAAAGTACTAAATTAAACAGAAAAATATATATAAAATATGCCTTGCAGCCATAGAAATTTACCTGCAAAATTGACCACTTTATTTGCTGACCATATATTGAGGTAAAATAATTTTATGGCTTAGGGCTACAACAATGTATTTGAGTTATGAACTGAACTGAAAACGGTGTATGCGTGTTCATTTAATAATGGTAGTCCACATATAATGGTGTCTACTAGAATCCCTGCAGGTGATAAAAATCAGTTATTATCTTTTTAATATTTTGATTTTAATCGAAGCTGTTTATAAATAATATCGAACATTGTTGCAAACATATCTATTCAAATAGTTATCTGATGGTGATTCAATCTGTTAACCTCTTGTAATTACATTGGCTTAAGTTTGTAATTTTATAATTAATTTTATTTGAGCGCACTGATCAGCTGGCAGACATTGCGAACTGACAACAAGCAGCAAAACTGTCAAGATGGCTTAAATGGTTTTCAAGGTTAGCAGCATCATAAATAAGTTGTGTGCCAAACAGTGAGATAAACAGCGATCAAGCAAGCCACCATTAGAGACACACTTGGTATTGGCATGTAACTGACATTTATCACATTTCCGAGTGTCGTTTATGTTATTGTTGTTGCTGTTATTAGCTGCTATGATATGTATTTCTTGGCAAATCGTTATAAAATCATTGGCCATCTCTTGTGGTGATTATCTCACACCGAGTGTCTTTTGTGTTTGAAATATTTGCTTAATTATTAATTGATTTTTACAATTGAAATGTAATGTGATATTCAGACGCTAATTGCGTGGTAATAGGCTTTTTGTGGGTTATACGCGTATTTTTATGACGAATTTTATACCTTAGTTAAGGTGAATGGATGCCATCGTGGTGCTTACTATTGGACACCCGCCTTGCACTCTGTATGCCCGGGTTCGATTCCCAGACCAGGCACATCACATCAACAAAGTACCCCTCAGCGTACAAAGATTGATCAGCTGATTGGCCGAGTTTCAGAGAGTTCACTAACCACCTCTTCAGAGAACTTCCCAATCCTTCTGATGTTCGGGTAGTGGAAAAGAAGTTGCGAGACATCATCACTGCAGCAGCCGCTCGCCATATACCTACTGGTCGAATACCCGAAATAATACCAAATTTCCCAGCAGAGGCAATGGGATTAGCAAATGAGCGTGATGAGCTTCGCCGAGCCAACACTAATGACCCCAGAGTCAGGGAGCTGACACTGGAAGTTAACAGGCTGGTCGGGGAGCATAAGCGAAACAAATGGTTAAATCATCTGTAGAGTTGCAACATTGGAACCTGTATAAGTGAATTGTGCGCATGTTATTTCAATCGACAGTTTGTTGAGCACCCCGGGAGTGACAGTGCGAAGAGAAGAGTACTACGTCGCATCAGATCTCTTCCGGCCGAAGATAAACCACCACAGTTTACAATGGATGATATTGCGAATGCCATCAGGAAAGGTAAATCATCCAAAGCGTTGGACCCTGATGGAATATCGATGGATCTGGATGAGCCGGAAGGGGTATATCACACTAAAGTTCTCAACTTGTCGCTAGCCAACCTCATTGTTCCCGAAGTCTAGAAAATTGTCAGGGTGGTCCCGCTACTGAAGACAGGTCAGGATCGTACAGCCGACACAGCGCTGCAAGCCATCTCCACACATATTTGTCGAGGACTTAAGCTGGTTAAGCCGTGTGATAGAACAGTGATGGTGGCGCTTGAGTTATCAAAAGCGATATCTGATATCTGTGAGGCACTGACCTCCTATTTAACCAATCTTAGCAGTTTCTTTCCAAGCGAGAAATATGCAGGTATCCACCACTAAGTCTACGCCAGAAGAGAGTTGAATGTCGTGGTCGATGGTTGCAGAACCCAAAGTTCTTGGGGTCACTTGCGACACTATGTTCTCGTCGTCCGCGCATGCCGCAGCTATCTGCGACAAAATGAAAAGTAGGATGCAGATAAGGAAACCTTGTTGACTTTATATAACGCAATAGGTGTGTCTGTGGTAAGCTATGCGGCTCCAGTTTGGTCCCCGGGATTATGATGTACGTAAGGGGGAACGATTCCAACTTGTCAGAATGCCGCACTGAGCATAGCAACAGGGTGCCTCCTCATGTATTCAGTGCACCATCTACATGAGGAAGCAAAGATTCTTCCAATACAGCAACAACATTACTTGCTCGGATGTTGCCGTGAGAGCCATCCCAATCACCATCTGGTGGGTAGGCCCGACACACCATGCTAACTTTGATACGAGAAAATGTGCTTAATTGAAATTGGTGATAGTTGACCCGATAACTATCGAAAAAGTTGATCTAATTCCAAAATGGACTATGTCGGTCCATTCTTTTTGGTACTTTTTCTGCAAAAGGTGAACACTTTTCCGTTTTAATCCAAATCAGATTTATTAACAAAATGGCTGCAATTATTCGGCAGTTTTTTTTTAAAGGATTTCAATTGTTTTAGCCGATATTCGGTCTGTCCATATATGAATGTCTCAATACACACAAACTATATCTCTGTATCTACAGGGCAGCCCGGACCCCAGAATGATATTTATTACTTGTGTTGTTGTTATATCTGCTTCAGAATGGTAAACCATGTTAATGATATTTGAAAATGTACTCATTTATTCTTGGCTCTAAATCCGGAACAGTTATTTCGTAAAATCAACAAGCGCGTATTTTATAAGAATAAAAGCCGCATCTTTTGAATTCAAATGCATCATTTAAGTTTCATTCAAAAAAAAAAAAAAAACAATATTTCTTTTTCCTCCATCATTAGCATTTTATAATTTACAATAATTAGTCTTGATACAAAACATAAATAAATATGATACCCAAAGAAAACCAATATTTGAGAACGATTTATTTATGCTAACAAACATTGCCGTTGTTCATGTCTGCAAACTACCAAGCTACATCTTACACTAAATCCGCTATTTCCGCATTAATCCATAAATTGTTATACCATAATTACGCATGGTTCTGCTGAGCCCTAATAAAGCAGACAACACATGACTGAAATTTGTAAATAAGCGGCACTGGGAATTACCATACAAAATAATTACTACTAACCACACATTAGCTCAGCAATAGCAGTTATTGATAACAAATTTACTATTTACTACTGCTATTATTGGCGGTAGCTGCATTATAAGCGGATCTCAGCAGCTCATAATTCTTATAAAAACATATATTTTTAATTTAGATACAACACAATGTAATTTTTCTAGTAAAGAAACCGCAATAAGAGTTGTTGGCTGAATGTATGTAAAGTCATGAGATATTAACATGATGCGGTTTTTAATAATTTTTAATTTCATTGAAGTTTGTTGTTTAAGTCTTTTGTTTGAAACTAATATTAATAGGTCGCCTAAAGGTATGCTGTAGAGTATGTAGCAAGTTAAGTTGAATGGATAAGACCAAGCCAAGCGCCAAGCAAAATTTAAAACCATTGTAAAACCCTCCTAATGATATTGGCACAAGCCTTTTTAAGCTTATTATGAATTTTGTATAAAGCTTTAGGTAATGCAAACAAAGCTATTTTGTGCGCTTTTTAACAATGCTGTTAACTGCAGCGGAATATTACTAACATACGCAAATATTTATTTTTTCTGTTACGTATTTGCAAAGTAAAAAGTTGCTTGATAGAAAAAAAAACAACATTATTGCCAACAACGGACCATGAAAATGTTACAATGGGATAAATTAGCAACATTTAAGAGGAAGTTGAAAGTTAACTTTCAGGAAAAAGTCTTTTCTATGCAAATATTTGATCAACGCAATAAAAATGAAATAAAGCAAAACGACGTTGAATTTTTTATTGTTTTTGTTTTGTTTTATTAACTCTTCTACATCTCATTTAACTTTTGCCTTAATAGAAAAATAGGTTGGATGATGTTATTATGCAACCCACATTCGTAGTGAAAAAAGTGGTGTATACCTCATCTGAAGATAGCCATATGTATGCTAATTTGATCAATGCCTACAATGTACTGCAATTTATGGAAACGCAATCATATTTGCATTATTTTATAAATGTGCTGTAATTGGATTTTATTTTAATTTGCCAATAGTGTAACAAATTGTGTAGCTTTGTTTTAGAATATCATCGCATTGCTATTGCAAGAATCAATAGACAACCTTGAATATAGTTTTTGCAAAACTGTTGAGTTTATAATCAAATATATTTTGCATTTAGGAAATGTTGTAATCACTGCTCTTCCGGTTTGAGGTATTTATGACCGAAATTTTTACAATAAAATACTGTCTTCAGATAAATATAATTTTGATTATACTAACGAGAATTCATAGAAAATGTGTCATTAGCATATGCGTCTTCGTTAATCTAGTTTTTTTCATTGTTGTGATTTTCCTACCTCGGAATTTCTCGTATACCGCTTTTAAGTAGATGGATATTCTCGAGTAATGACTTATTAGATTCGCAACTTAAAAATCTAAAATTTGCAATCAAGTACGAGTAAATCGAATTAATCGAAATTTTCGTATTTGGATACCGATTTCTGTGAAGCTATGTAGGCTACATTCACGACACATACAGTGCTGCTCAAAACATTTGCAACTGAGATGCCTATATCACATACAGTCTATTTTTAAGGACATTTTGAGTTTTAAAAAATATGTTTGTTTTTGTTATTTGATTTTTTGTTGACCATATTTTCAAGATTTAAAAAGGATTATTCAGTTATGAATACTTATGTTTGAAAAATGTGTGAAATATCGGAGGAACACATGTTTTAGCCTGCTCAAAACATTTGCAACTTCGTGGTACGAATATCTATTAGTTCATTTTTGACGAGTTTTTTTGTGTTGATTGGCATAAAATTGTGTTTATTCATAAGAAGGGGACAAAAAGCTTTCATGAGGAGTACATTTTATCCCACACGTGTTTACTTTTGATAGAAAAGTATGCTGAAAACAAGACATGTCTATTTTTTAAGAAAAACTTAAATTATGACCAGAAATTTTTATCAATGCTTTGCTAAAATAGTAATTTTTGAAAATTGTGGATTCAACGATGTCCAAAAAAACATAGGAACATCACAATTTGTAAAACAGAGCTGGATACCGCGTAAAAAGAACTAAAATCTAAAATCTATGCAAACAACTCCGATACATACCAAGGACACCGGTATACCAAAATAGGCAAATTTTGGGAAAACAGTAATTTCCAGGAAAAGTGAAATTTTTCATAGAAATTATGCAAAAAATGTGTGGTCATGTTTTTGGAGTAGTGAAACCCAGTACTTCTCCTCAATATAAATCAATATTTAAGTTATATTACTTGAAAAAATTTGATTGATCACCAGAACGAAAGATAATAGAATTTGTCCCCTTATACGAAAAAGTTGACCTAAAATGTAGAAGGTGTTTTATATTGCCCAGGAGGTATTTTTATGGACAGAAATGTTACAGGATACATGAGGTCGAGATATTTATCAGATGCAAGAACTAATCTGACAAATAGGCTGTCAAAATCTCACCATGTACACGCCAGAACTGTCATATAACAGAATGTTTTGGCATAATACCGCATCTAAACGTATATATAACCACGTAAAATTAGTAATTTTTTTAAAATATGCTTAAGTTCTTATCGAACTCAATCAGGTATAGTAATCTAAATTCATATAGGAGGTTCCGGGACTCCAATCTGGACTCTAGACTATTAAATATCGAATAAAACCTTGGTATTTAACAATTATCCTTAGAGCACAGGATTCCAAAGGATATATTAATTTATTTAGTTAACTATTTTCCTTAACGATGTCTCTAGATATTAAATAAAATGTTTAATTCACAATATATTATCAAAACAATAATTATTTCTTCAGATTTTGAGTCAAATTTTCTCAGTTGCAAATGTTTTGAGCAGAACCAAAAGTGAGTTCGAGCTTTGTTTTGTATATATTTTGTAAAATAAGTGAAACTTTTGCAAATTAATTTTTAAGTCTTTAAAAAGGATTCAATAAAAAATCAATCTACAAAAATATTGGCATTTCAAATCCACAAACTACCTCAGAATTATATAAAATATGAACTAGTCATTCCAGTTGCAAATGTTTTGAGCAGCACTGTATATCAAATAACTCAAAATTGCGAATTCTACAATCCTATACATGATTTCTTGAAAAACCAGTTTGCGAAACAAAATTAGAAGAAAATTTCAAAAAAAAAAAAAAAAACAATTAAAATCTGGCTGCAAATGTCAGCATCATTTAATGGTAGACGCAGATCTAAATTTGAAAAGTTATACTTTGCTGAGATGATCCTTTTTTAATTGGCTTCTACATTCACTTTGACAAAAACTAAAAAGACACGTTGGCTTCAACCAATTTTTATCTATTTTTTAACATAAATATAGCCACAGCTTCCACGCAAATTAACTTTTAAGGCCAATATTTTTTACCAAGTCTAAAAACATTTCATTTAATCCAAAAGCATTTAATTTGCATAATATACAACCACAATTCGCGAGTTGGCTTCAACTATGTTAAATTTTTAAAAATATTGCCTATATACATTTTGATACGACCAAAAATGTGTCTCATCAAAATAACGGGTTTAGACCCCAAGTATGTTTCGTTTCAGGCAAGTTTGAGTCGATTTAGCCTTGTCCGTCCGTCTGTCTGTCTACTGTCTGGCTGGTGCGCATGATAACTCTCGAACGGATCTACCGATTCGAATCTAATTTTGGGTATCGTAACATTTTGTCCAAGCTTAGTTCCACTCCTTCGGGTCACATCGGCCCACAAAAGTTGAAAATTTGTCTGTGAAATGGTGTGAACGATAACTCTCAATGGGAGTAATCGATTTGCTCCAAACTTTGCACATCGTATTATCCTTCCAGATATAGATCGGGTAAGAATATGGACTTAATCGATCCACTCCTTGGGTAACTCCCACACAAAATTCGGAACTTTTTAAAACTTAATAATAAAAAGGTGGACCTATATTGACAATTTTTGGTAAGGAGATATTTTACTCGTAGAAAATCAAGTTTTAGCTAAATCGGTTGATTATTGTAAGTAAAATCCTGAAAACACATAAAATCGGCTGGTACCTTTATAAGGGATCTATTCCCCTGCGTCGCAGTTGGTCGCAATAAATCTATTGAGAAATTGATAGTTATAGAGCTCCTCTAAGCTTGTTTACCACTAGAATTGTGGAACCTCGTGGAACTTTTTTGTTATATCCTGTTGAAAAAGGACTAAATAAAAATATACACGTAAAAAACAAATCCGATTTTTTTATATAACTGTGACCCAATTACAATTACTTCTAAGCAAATTTTATTAACGGATAGAAAAAGAACCATTAGAAATTCCAGTAATTCGTGATAATATTGTCCATACAAAAATGACGAATTTCCTTTTCGTTTTTAGAATTTTATTTTAAACGAAAAAAAATTTGATTTTGTAGATACCGTTAATTCAAACATAACAGTACAACAAACGAAATTTTCATTTCTCTCCTAGCAAGCCGCGGCGCGCCTGAACCAAATTTAAATGAAAGGAGCTTACACCTGGAAAGCTTTTGCGGATTCTGAAACTACAATGTTCATAGATGAGAAAAATCTAAAAAATCGACGGAGCTCTTTTTAAATAAATCGCGGTCAAAGTTCACATTTTTAGGGGGTTTTTAGGTTTTCACGATTTTGCTTGGAAACAGTAAGTCCTATCGAAATGGGATTAGAGAAAATGTTGTAGCTGTGAAAATTCTCCACAAGATTGATCTTTATGATATTTTTTCAAATTTGCACAATGCACTGATTGTATTGCCTTCTTATAAAACAATGTCATGTACGGTGCGCCTTAACTAACTTTAAATGAAAACCGCTAACACCTGCGAGAAAAATCCAAAAACAAGAAAAATCACTGGAGGGGTTTTTAAATAAATCGCGGTCAATTTATATATTTAAAAAGCGCTCCGTCGATTTTTTTTGTTTTTTGATTTTTCTCATCTATGAACATTGTAGTTTCAGAATCTGCAAAAACATCCCAGGTGTAAGCACCTTCCATTTAAAGTTGGTTCAGGCGCACCGTGTAGCTTGTTTTAAACCACTTCATGTAAAATTTTTGGGAATTTTTGAAATTTTGTTAGCATTTTTGCACAAAATAATGAATTTGGACACACTGTTCGTCGTGTAAACCACGAGCTGTATCTGCTATACAACGACATCAGTATAGTTATCGAGATACAACGATTGCGCTGGTTAGGCCATGTCATAAAACTGATCGATGCTGAACCCGCTAAAAAGGCGTGCAAATACGGGCGAACTATGAAACATTAGTACAGTGTTGAACTAGAGTGTTGACTCTACTTAACGGCATTTATAATAATTAGAAATAGTTAGTCAGAACGTAATAACGGAACATTTAAAATAGAAATTTTTTACAGTGTTAACTATTACGTTTTATCTGTAAAATTGCGATAGACGTGTGCGTTCTGTGAATATATTATTGTGGAATCTTTTATATTTTTGATATACCGTAATGGTATATCAAGTTTGTAACGCATCGAAATAATGGTCGAAGACCCATACTTATATATAGAAAAATGAATGTCTCGACGAGCTGAGTCGATCTGGCTATGTGTGTCCGTCCGTTCGTCCGTCTGTCCATCTAAACCTTGAAATCACGCTACAGGTCGCCAAATTTTGGGTGTTGATGAGGATCCCGGAGGGGAAGAAGCCTATTGATTTTCGTGATGGTCGGATAATATTCAGGGGTTGGGATGGGCAAAAAACTTATTTGGAGATAAAGTCAAAGTTTTATTTCAAAGCGTATATCTCCCCATCTATAAGGGGTATATCAAATGATGAAAGTAGAAAATATCACCTTTACAACGATGTATAGTAGGTTGTCGTAGGTGGTCAAACAACGAAGATATCGCAATAGTCGCTAATACAACCCAACTTTTCAGTTTTGATATTTTAATTATAATGACGAATATCACAGCTTTGGATGGGGAGCTTCCAAAAGCAAAGCCTGACTATGAAAGTAGAATATCGCACCTTTACAATGATGCATGTATTGGCGTAGATGGCCAAATAACGGAAATAAAGCAATAGTCGGTAATACATCCCATTTTTAATTTTTTTTCAAAATCGTGCTACAGGTCGCAACTTTGATCGGATCGTCACGAATATTTTGGGAGTTGATGCGGGTCCCTCAGAAGAAGAAGCCTATTTAGTTTGGTAATAGTCGGAATAAGCAAAAAGCTTATGTGGAGAAAAGTCAAGGTTTTTTCTCATGCGATTATCTCCACTTCTGGTAGTAGTATTCCAAAAGGAAAGCCCGTCAATGGAAGAAGAGGAGGTCTCCTTTATATTGATGCAAAGAATGTTGGCGTAAGTGAGCAAATAACCCAGATATCGCAAAAGTAAGTAATATATCCAAATTTTCCATTTTTTGTAATCACGCTACAGGTTGGAATATTGATCGGATAGTCACGAAATGTTGGGGCTAGATGGGGGCCCCACACAGGAAGAAGCCTATTGCTTTTGGTGATAGTCGGATAATATTTAGTGGTCGGAATGGGGAAAAACTCATGTGGATACCAATTCAAACTTTTATTTTTTGTGAATATGTCGGCTTCTAGTAGGGATATTCCAACGGCTTGTCAATGGAAGATTAAAATATAACCTTTACATTGGTGTAAAGTAGGTTGGAGAAGGTGTTCAAACAAGGGAGGTACCACAATAGTCGGTAATGCATCCAATTCTTCCATTTTTTGCAATCACGCTACAGGCCGTAATTTTGATCGGATGGTCACGAAATTTTGGTTGCTTATGGGGGTCCAGAAAGAAAGAGGCATATTTGTTTGGTGGTAGTCGGATTATATTCCCTAAAAGAAATGTTTACCAGTGAAAAGCTTATGCACAGGGGTAGTGGTGTAGGGTATCACATGGTCGGCCCCGTCCCACAGTGTCACGACCGTGGCCAAAAATGGTAAAAACTAAATACTTCGTTGAACAAATTTATTGATGGGGAGTGATAGAAAACATATTAATTAAGAAGAATCTGAATTTTGGTACTGATACGTGAAGTAGTTTTTGCTATATGAGGATTTAAATCCGACAATTTTAGTTAATACGTATTTTTGTGTGTTTTTTTTCTAAAATTAATAAATTATATTATGCGTTAATATTTAAAATTTAAAAGTAACGGTCGCTACAAAAATGGTTCCTAAGTTCTCTTGGGATGTAATAAACTTGGCTACATCTTTGTTTGCATGTAAATATTAATCATATGGTGTTTACATTTACCCAAACATGTATTACTAAGTTTATTAATTTTCTGAAGCAAATTTTAAATTGAGTGGAGTGGGAAAAAGATTGTATAAAAGTGTATATCGATATTTTTTGCTGTATGAGTAGTAAAAAGTGAGTACTTCAAATATATAAAGGTCCCAGCTGCAGAGGTTTGCAGACGAATGTGTCACTTCTCTTTTTCAGCGACCACCTCACTGAGAGGATACCCCCTTTTTTAACAAATCGTTTTGCGGTGTTGGCTATAGCCCGAAAACGAATGAACCGATCATCATATATTTTTGTGGGCTTATTAAGTACCTAATAGTCTTGCTTTAAAACGAGAGAATTTTTAAAAATATAAATTTTTAAAAAAATTGTGAACAGCGAAAATCAAAATTCGATTTTTTACAAAAAATTGACCATTTTTTGACCACTAATCGGTCAAAAATTTTTTTAAAGGAAATTTCTCATATATAAAGCCAAGAGTTTGATATATTCAATATGCTCACAAACAATATGAAGACTAAACACCAAATTTCAGTCATAACGGGTGGATATTGAGGCCACAACACTCAAAACACCGAAAATGAGGAGACACGGTTCTATGGAGGCTATAGGAAGACGAGGACCTATACCGACATATTTCTGGTGAAAGCTTATAAGTCCCCCAACGGAGACTTAATACCAATTTTCAGCCATTTCGGTGTGATAATCAGGCTAAAACCTCCAAAATACCGAAAATCGGGAGGTACTGTCCTATGGGAGCTATATAAAGGCGTGGACCTATGCAGACAAATTTCATGGTGATGGTATAATGCCCCCTGCGAAGACTAAATACCAAATTTCAGCAATTTCGGTGTAATAATGAGGCTAAAATCTTCAAAATACCGACAATCGGGAGGTACCGTTATATGGGAGCTACATCAAAACGTGAACCTAAGCCCACAATTCTCTGTTGGAATGTTTGATACCTCTGCCGAAGACTAACCACAAAATTTGAATTCTTTCGGTTGGTCATTGTGTCTTAAACATTCAAAATACCGAAAATCGGGAGGTACGGTTCTATGTGGGCTATATCAAAACGTGGACCGACCAACCCAATTTTTTGTCCTGTAGATTGTAAGTCAATAATAGGTACGTGTACCAAAATTGATGCACCTACGACAACTCCTTCTATTTTTGGCCACAGTTAATATGAACTCGCGACATAGTGCGTCCCCACTATAGCCTTTGCTCACATATTAATTAAATAAAATAGCCCACCAAACCATTGCACAGTGGTCGCTGCCATTGGCCAAAATTAAAAAATGAAAGTCTAATTTTTGGTACCAAATGTGTTCATATCTTCTCCTAACATGTTAAATTTCTCTAAAATAAATTTGTTATGGATTACTTCTTACTGTACTCTTTGAGGATGGCACCAAAAAAGAGAAAATTTAACAGGTTGGATTTCTAGGTGAATTCAGTGCAAAAGTTAGGTGAAAGTAAAATATCAATATCAAACTAAATCAACTCTATATTGACCAAACTTAATTCGAATATTGAAAAACAATGTATTAACTTAATTTTTACGCAGTTTTGTGTTTGTTAATTTTTGGGATTCATTATTGAATACGTGTGTTGACTAAATGACTTTTGTAATGTAATTTCTTCAATATAGTTCAATTTCACGTAAAGTTTTAATTATGTTCCCCCTCTTTCCCCCTAACGAAATTTTTTTTAAAGATCAGTAGTAGTCTAAGGATTATATTTTTTAAACTTTCATCTGCATCTTTCCGCATCTTTGGAGCTGGTTCCTAAAATACTAAGGGTACATTTCAGGGTGTTTTTGTCATTTTTTCAAATCTGCAGGTGACATATTTCAGTTTTCTAAATATATAGAACAGGCATTGTGAGGTTCAGTTATATGAAAGATACGTTAAAATGTGGTACTCAATGTAAAATTTGAAAATTTCAGACATTTTGATTGATTATTACGGTCAGAACCCTAAAAATACCGAATATTGGGCGGTACCTATTTATGGGGACAAAATCAAAGGGTGGACCTACATTAATCGACAATTTTCTGGTGGTAGCCTACATCCACGAAAGATTAAGTGGCATTTCGGCCATTTTGATTTAATTTCTTATATGAAACCCTCAAAATTCCGAAAATCGGGCGGTACAATTACATGGGGACCCTATCAAAACTTGCACACAGTTAAAAAAAATTAGATAGAAGGTTTTCTAACACTAGGGAATACCGATAGCCAAATTTTAGCCAATTTCACTGAAAGATGTGGTCAAGACCCCCAAAATGCCTGAAATCAGGGGGTACCGTTCTATGGGGGCTATACCTAACCTTGGACCTATATTGAATTTCTTTTCCTTCTTTTTATTTGTGTTGCTAAACTAGCCTTTACAGAAATTTTAGTATTGTTATCTGCTCAGGAAGTATTTTTGGCCGCTCTTACCATACAAGTTCGACCACAGTGCATTGCTATCGAAAACGATATAGTTTTCTAGTGTTTCTCGAAAGTTTTGCGGATGTTTTTTTTTTCGAGAACGACACACGAAACGATTCATTCGTCATCGATTCATCGTTAATAATATTATTAGCGAATGAACTGACGATAGTTTTACGATAATTGCGAAAAACAATTTTGTTGGAGTTTCTTGATGTTTCTGTTAAATACCTTTGTGGTCTTTATTTCCTTGTTATGTTTGCCTTCAATGTGTATCTGATGTCTTGTTGTCATGTATTTTGAAACCCACCCATATGTTGTGTTTATCAACATTTATTGTTGATATTATACTTAGCATTTATATCGAAATTATTTGAAAAATGCATATGAGAATTTTATACAAACAACATAAAATTATTTTTTAAAACAAAAAAAAATCCAAAGTAAAAATGTTTCTCGAAAAAAATTTTCGTGTGAAGAAAAGACATTTGCCAAATGTTCAAATATGATATCGATTTCGAAACTTGTGGCGAACAGTCGAATAATATCAGCAACTGGTATGATGGGAGTTTTATAACCCACAAGTTTTAATGTAGACGTTTCAGGGCAAATAAATGTAAAGTCCATTTTTTTGTAATTTCCATCGAGTTCCGCTTCCATTTTTTTAATTTTTTGTGTATCTTGTCCATAATAACGTTTTAAATTTCTACAATTTAGCAATTATTAGCAAGTATGCCAATACAGGAAGGAAGCCTTCTTTATGTTTGGTTCAAACAAAACTACGAATATGGAAACATTTTGATAAATAAGATTAAATATCACTTGGAATTGATCACAGAATAATAGATAAGCAAACACAAAATGAAAAAGTCAGTCATTCTATTCCCACGATATGGTTGGAAATAGGGAAATTACGGCAGTGATGCGTCTCCACATAAACTGGTTAATATAGGTTTTTATTACTAAAAAGGGCAGAATGGATTGGTTTTGAACTCTAATTATACCTTCGACCATAAATTATATATATACAAATCAGATTTCAGCCATTCCGGATGGATTATATGGGTAAAAGTTAAAAAAAAACCGAATTCAAAATATCAATCTAAAGCTATTCTTATCATAATTATGGATAAACATACAATAAAATATTGACTTTTATTTTCTGCACGCTAGATCTTCATTTTTCCCGCAGCATGGTGGCACAAGCAGAACTGGATGGAACAAATAGAGACGAATGGAAATCTTTTCTTAGTTTGGTTTATAGGACAAATGTTCTGTAAAGGGCCAACTATGTAAGCAAGTAAGTTAGTTAACCCTTTGTGTCCCGTCGATGCCTGCGGGCAATTTTGCATGTTTGTGTATGCCTATTTCCCACACCGTTTGAGATATTTATATGTACTAAGTGGGTGACGGTAGGTTGATCTTAGAAGAATAAAATAATGGATAGTACTTTTAAATAAATAGCTATATTGGCGAAGTTATGCTTATTTAAATATAAGTAGCCGAGTAAAAATTTGGACATTAAGTATTTTATGATGTGATTTTATGAAATGGCGTTAAATGTCAATTGATTCAATTCATTTGCAACCAAAATTTTTTGAAAAATCTTACTAAGATGTCTATCTAATAAAATAAAAAAAAACAAAAATACAATTTACAGTTCCAATCAGTAGTTACAATTTTTTGTGTTAATAAAGTGGAAATGCTGGTTAGTGGTATTCAATGAAGTATAAGAAGTCGTTGGGACATTCGGGCTTTGTGAAAAATGTTGTATTTATATTATTATCCGAAGATTGGACTTGAATTAAGAGGGATTGACACATTTTTTGGTAGAATATACATATTACATATTAGGGATTTGTAAGATATCAAGCGGATATCAGTTCAAATATCGATGATGATAATTTTATGTATTGGATGATGGGCAATATTATCAAGCTTAGAGCCTGTATACAAAATAGAAAATAGTTTTTAAACGTTTCTACTCTGAATAATGTCAATATGAGTATTTCAAATTATATGAACACCACCATGTATGTCAAAATTGGCTAATTTGTGAACACTATAAATGATAAATATAGACCAATTTTCTATTCCATTTTCATCAATTTTCCTCTAGAATTAAACAAACTCATCAGTTTATGCTTTTCCACATCATGAATAATAAAAATATAACTATAATAAAAAGACTTAAGAAACAAACTTTGTTAATTTTTATAACCATACCCAGCAAAATGTTCGATGCCAAAGATGACATTCAATCATGGGTGCAAGTGATCTAGCATGTCATCTTTTTAGCATCTTCATCGATGAATTTTATATGAGCGTGGACCCCAAAAGATGACGTTCTTTTCTGGATCCTAAGCATGTCATTTTAACCAATGCGTTGACATGTCATTTCCACCAATGCTTTGGCATGTCATTTCCACCAATGATTTGACATGTCATTTTCTCCAATGCTTTGACACGTCATTTTCACCCATGCTTTGACATGTCATTTTAACCAATGCTTTGGCATGTCATTTTCACCAACCCCTTGGCATGAAATTTTCATATTGTTTGGAAAATGGAAATGCTGTATTGAAATAGGGTTTTCATGAAAAACAAAACTCTTTATTAATTCAAACGAATTCATGAAATAACTACAATTAATTTATCAGTTTAGTTTTTCAAAAGTTTACATCCAAAATTGCAATGTAATCACCACCGCTGCAACGCAAAAGATTACTTCCTCCGTTCTCCGCAACTGATATTCTTTCATCTTATAAAAGGTTTTTTCAATTATCTTCCCATCACCAGTTCAGATTTCGACATGGACTTCAAATGCACTTCTTTAAGTATTTTTATTTCGTAAATTACTTTCATTTTATAATTTTGTTATTTTATAACAACATTTTGGTAATTTATACTCTTTTGTTTAGTGACGGAAATATGTAGGGATCTACAACCCAGCTTGCTTTAGGGATCTCTAAGAACAAAATGTAACGAACGGGGAGGAGAGACTTTTTATGGAAAATGCCATTTATGCTTAATTAATTTATTTTTATTTGTTTCTTTCCAAAAGTAGTTTCTTCTTTATTTTCAGATTCTTGCTCCTTTTCGTTTCGGACTTTTTTTCAAATTCCAATCTATTGGATCGATGGAATGGGTACAAATGCTGATGAAAAGATCGGATCTTTCACGACTTCCTTTGCATTGGTTCAAATCCTAATGAAAAGATCGGATCTTCCACGACTTCCTTTGAACCAATGCAAAAGATGACATGAAATCACGTCATCGCAAAGAACACCTTCCGTCAAATTTTGCTGGGTAATAGCCTACCGAAAGGAACTGATAAGAATTTTTTCGCAGAGGGCTTATTTTTGAAACTACTAATCATGATAAATATGTCAAATATTTTTATTTCTACGGAAAAAATTACGGGTTTCAAAGGGTTAATAGTAATGAACGTTAAATATTTAAGGGTATGAAATGGACCAAAACCATATTTTAATCCCATTTTGCAGCAGCTCGGTAGATCGCAAAAATAGTCCGATCGACGATAAATTTAACAAGTAGGAAAAGCGTTAAGTTCGGTCAGGCTGAACTTTTTATACACACCACCACAAATTTCGGCCATTTCGGTGGATTAATATGGGCACAACCTTCAAAATACCGAAAATCGGAAGGTACCGTACTATGGGGGCTACATGATGGCATGGACCTATACCTACAAATTTCTGGGGGAAAGTTTTATACCCCCAACAAAGACCAAATACCAAATTTCTGCCATCTCGGTGTGATAATGAGGCCAAAACCTTCAAAATACCGAAAATCGGGAGTTATTTTCCTATGGGGGCTATATCAAAACGTGGACCTATATAAACCAACTTTGGTAGGAATGTTTTTTGGCCTCTGGAGACACAAAATACCAAATTACAATCGATTCGGTGGTAAAATGGGACAAATATTTTAAAAATTCCTTAAAACGACGATGCGTCACGCGTCATTTTCTATGGGGGCTATACGAAACCGTAGACCTACATAGCCCGCTTTCATAGCCCTACGTACATATAATAGATTTTCCCAAAATTTCATCCAACTACGTCAATCCGTTCGGACGCTAGAGTGATTTCCACAGACGGACAGACGGACGGACATGGCTATATCGATGTAGAATTGCACGCTGATCAAGAATATATAGAGTTTGTGGGGTCTACAATGATTATTTCGAGTAGTTACAAACGGAATGACAAACTTAATATACCCCCATCCTATGGTGGAGGGTATAAAAAGAGGTACCAATTTATGTTTGGAAGAGGATGCCATTAATGCCCATTGTAATGACGCACATTTACATACATATAACACAGTTACAGACATTAGACGGGAAGTGCCCAGAGGTAGTAGTGTAGAGAATCACATGACCGGTTCCGACCTTAATTGTTTTAGATTGCCCCTTCATTGACCCCATAAATGAAAAAAAAAATAAAAACAAATATTCCAATACACATGTAGGTAATCGTATAAACAATTTTATTTTTATTCTCAAATTTGGTTTTCTTTGCAAATCTTAACAACTAAATTCGTAATATCATATAACATAATAAGAAGATTACAATGCAACTTAAATATTAGTTCGGAAAGAATTTGAAAGAAGAAGAAATAGCATTAAAATAAGTAAAATATGTTTTAAATTAAATTAAACAATTTCGAATATATTTTATGAGAATATGAATACGTAAAGGTGAAAAACACTTGTACTAGTCATTGTTAAATTCCAGGTGGTGGGTGGGCAAAGGATTTAATAGTGGCCGGCATAATGTTGATGCTGATGTCCATAAGAACCATAATGAGGTACATATTCGTATTGGCCATTGCTGTAGTAACCATCGTCATAGTCGTAGTGAATTGGTGCGGGAGCAACATAAGATTTATGAACTGAAATGAAAAAAAAAACGAAAAAAAAGAGAAGGAGAGAACGAGGGAGGAACATTAGGTAAATTAACTAATAAAGCTGTATTACAAATGTTTAACAAGGTTTTGAAAACATGACATGGTGGGAATTTTACTTACAGAACTCCCATGCCATGAAATCAAGCGTGAAGAGCTACTGTTGGTGGCGGCAACAGTAGCAGCGTTTAGCATTGTTATTTCAGCTGCCTAATATAGACCTCTTAGACAACTCTTGGCTATGACAAAATCTTTGTTACAGAAGTTGTGATTACCACCCATATAAGGCAGATGATAAATAGATATATGGGAGTATCGAAACATATCATTAAAGCATTGAAATATGAAGGAGTAATAACAAATGAATCTCAATGTAAATTGTAATTAAATTCAAAAACGAAACGTCAACACTTATGGCAAAAAACCAACAAAGAAGCTAAGTCTTTGTTAAGTCAAGCATGTTGTGTTTGGATTTAGATCGTCATACATTTAACGTTGGCTTGGGCAGACGGTTTTCTGCTTCTTGCCATTTTTGCAGACGCTATGACTAATCATTAGCGCATAATGAACACTGCTCCAGATTTTTCGTTGCACAAAACTTTTGTAGAAATATCTCACACGGTAATTATGTCACAATGTCTTAAGAAGAGCGTAACACCTTCAATGTTGTTTGTTTCGGACTACGAATGTTTTTTTTTCTTGGGCACTGTTGCTTGGAGTTTTCTTTGATTAAAAACAGTGAGGATTGATTTGCATAAAATCAAAATAATTTTAAGTCTCTCTTTGAAAATAAGAAGTAGTAGAAGTAAAATACGTAATACGTGCGGCACAAGGCATGGATGGCTATCATTGTTTACTTTCAATTGAATGGCAGTTTTTCTAACTTTTTTTTTCTTTACAATGCAACAGTGGGAACTTTTTTCTTTATTTATTATTTAAGAATTTAATTAACCTAGTTTTCAAGTTGGGAAAAATAAGCAAACATAATTTTATTGTGCTTATATAAATATGTAATTAAATGTTAAGTTTGTTGGGCCTGTTGGGCAAATACTAGTGTTAACTATGTATTATTCAATAAGTTATAAGACTTAGAAAGGCCTACAAAAATGCTCAAATCCTTTTTTTGCATTTTATAATTTCATTACACCAGTGATGTAATATGCTTATGTTGGAAAAAGACTTGGTTTGTTACTATAAGAACCCAGAAAAATTGGTTCTATAATTGCAATGTATCGTGACTTGGGGTAACTTTTACGACCATGTCGTCATCGTGATGATAAAAAGCTATTAGTCAAAATTAAGGATTATAGTTATTGTCTTCTTTTCTTGAGATATGAGAAATGCCATAACTACTGCTTTGTAACATAATTTGCCTTTATGAATGTGTTGATCACTAGTGGCAGAAAGGGCTATTGTTGTCCATCACTAGAAACTAACGGCGACATGTCATAATACCCAACAGATATAAGGACCAAAATGAATTATGAACATTAAAGCTGTCCTGACCACCGTCCAAAGCAAAAAGGCAATATATATAAAAAATATTGAATTTATAGATGACTAAGAGTTAAGTGGGTTCCATACGCGTAGTCGTATGTAAAAGTGTTAAAAATTCCAGACCGCATGACCTTTCGGGTATAACAAATTCAGCCATAAACCTATGTGGCTGTCGAAAGCCTTACAATCTCTTTGGTCTTTAAGTAATTTGACGTTATATGAAGATCTGATCTAAAGCCACATTGCAATGCCTCAATAATAATTGTCATGGACAGTGTAATGCGTTCAGCTCTGAATGGTAGACTTGGAATTCAATGGGCACCGTTGAAACAACTTGAAGAATTGGAATGTGCTTATGGCGTTTACCTATCGACTCCAATAAAGATGAGTCTCGTTTGGTCTGTCTAGAAATCAACATTTTAGGTAGCTATGGAGGAAACTCTTATACACACATCAGCATTGAACATGTTTCGATCGGATTGTTAGATAATTTTAAGTAACTTTGAAGTCTTGTAACTATAAAGAGTGCAGGTCGAATAAACCGTGCAACGACTACTTTCTGTCTTTTTCTGATCGTATGGAAATCCGGACAAATCTGAACTCAGAATTCTCAAATATTAAGTCAGTCCGCATTCGGAGTGATTAACTACTGAACAACGCAAACCAAATCGGCAATGGAAATGGCGTTGAATAAACAACGCACTCAGAAGACCAATTGAAAATATAGCTGGACAAGCACTTCATTGGAATCCTTAGGCAAGAAGCCGGCATATTTGTGCATCAGCTAAATCGTCGAGAAGGTCGGTCGATGCAGAAGTACAATCAGCAAACTAGTCATGGAATGAAATCAGCCAAGGATGCCGCAGCAAAGTTCATTATAAAAGGATGGTTGAGGTCCTGTTCTCCTCAAAGAGTCAAGGAAAACAGAAGAAGTTCCACTGTACTCAGCATAAGTACAATGCTCGAGATACTACTTACTTACTTACTTAGCTGGCCCATTACAAAGCATTTGTTCTATAGGCCGAACTAAGAAGAGATCTCCATTCCTCTCTATTTGTTGCTTTGCACACTGGAATACCGCGCCTTGTCATCTCATCATCCACTTGTTTGCGCCATCTATTCCTTGGCCTGCCAATTCTGCGTGCACCGCCATGTGGCATGTATTCATACGCCTTTTTAGCAGGTTCATCATCGCTCATTCTTATGATATGGCCTAGCCAACGCAATCGCTGCATCTCGATACGTTTAACAATATTCATGTCGTTGTATAGCAGATACAGCTCGTGGTTCATGCGACGTCGATATTCACCGTCAACGCAGATTGGTCCATAGATCTTTCGAAGAATTTTTCTCTCAAACACACCAAGCACTGCCATGTCTGCTTGCGCAAGTACCCAGGCTTCGGAGCCATACATCAGCACGGGTAGTATCAGTGTTTTGTAGAGCGTTATTTTTGTTTGACGAGATGTGGCTTTGTTTTTAAACTGCTTACTTAATCCAAAGTAGCATCTGTTGGCCAATACAATTCTTCTTTTTATTTCACAACTGATGTCGTTTGTTGTGTTGACGGAGGTGCCGAGGTAGACGAAGTCTTTTACTACCTCAATATTATAGGAACCAACTTCCACAGTCGGTCCGAGCTCAATGGACGCATTGCGCGTCGACACCATCAACTTGGTCTTCTCACCGTTTACCGCCAGACCCACTTTAGCAGATTCTCCTTCGACTTTTATAAAGGTATCAGTTACTTCTTTTACTGATCGACCCATGATGTCTATATCATCAGCATAAGCAAGTAACATGTGACTATTGGTGTAGATTGTGCCACTTCTTTTGACGTTTGCCTCTCGTATAACCTTTTCTAGCAGGATGTTGAAGAGGTCACACGAAAGGCTGTCTCCTTGTCTGAAACCTCTTTTGGTACCAAACTCTTCGGAGAGGTTCTTTCCTATTTTAACTGAGGACCTCGTGTCAGTTAAAGTCATTTTACAAAGCCGGATGAGCTTTGCGGGAATACCAAATTCAGACATGGCTTGGAATACCTTTGAGCGCAGCGGACTGTCGAAGGCTGCTTTATAATCGACAAAAAGGTGGTAGGTGTCGATCTGCATCTCTTGGGTCTTCTCCAGGATTTGCCGCAGGGTAAATATCTGGTCAATGGTGGACTTGCCAGGTCTAAAGCCGCATTGGTATGGTCCAATAATCTCGTTGACCATTGGCTTTAGTCGTTCGCACAATATCCCTGACACGATCTTGTAGGCAATAGGGAGTAGACTTATGCCCCTATAGTTAGAGCATACAGTCTTATCTCCCTTCTTGTGGACGGGGCACAGGATACTCAGGTTCCAATCGTCGGGTACTCGTTCTTCCTGCCAGATGGTGCTAACTAGCTGATGAATACACCTTATCAGCGTGTCGCCTCCGGTTTTGAACAGCTCGGCTGGTAAGCCATCGGCCCCTGCTGCCTTATTATTCTTCAGCCGATTTATTGCTGTCTTTACCTCATCTTGGCTGGGCGGTATACATTCAATACCATCTTCTGGGATTGGGACTGTGGTATCTTCGTCGTCTTCGCTGCTATTGGATACCAACAGATTTGAAAAATGTTCTTTCCATATCCTGAGTACACTATCTGTATCAGTTACCAAATTACCTTGCTGGTCTCTACAGGAGGATGTGCCTGTACCAAAGCCATCAGTTTGATGCTTGACTCTTTGGTAGAATTTTCGGACTTCATTCTGGCTCCTGTACATCTCGATTTTTTCACACTCCCGCTTTTCCATCTCTCTCTTTTTCCTGCGGAAAAGACGTTTCTCCTCTCTCCTTTTCTCCCTGTATCTCTCTCGTGCGCTACGCGTTGCTACAGATTGTAAAGTAGCCTTATATGCCGCATTTTTCTGTTCGGTGGCAGCACGACACTCCTCATCATACCATGGATTCCTTGGTGGAGGTCTCTGGTATCCAAGTATGGATTTTGCGGCTGTTTGCATGGAGTGGGCAATGCTTTGCCATTGCGCTGATATGTTATCGGGATGAGGAGGGCTTTGATTAAGCAATTGGGCTAGTTGAGTGGAATATGCTGTGGCTATCTGTTGTGATTGCAGCTTACCGATGTCTAACTTTCGTGTTGTGTCTGTTCGTACTTTGTTTGCTACGTTTAAGCGGGTGCGTACCTTTGCTGCAACAAGGTAGTGGTCCGAATCAATGTTTGCGCCTCGGAACATCCGTACATCCAACACGCTCGATGAATGTCTTCCATCTATCACAACATGATCAATTTGGTTTCTTGTTTTCTGATCTGGAGACAGCCAGGTGCCCTTATGAATATCGAGATGATTAAATCTGGTACTGCTAACTACCATGTTTTTTGCAGCTGCAAAGTCTATCAGTCTCATACCATTGTCAGATGTTTCACTGTGGAGACTGAATTTCCCGACTGTTGGGCCAAAGATATTCTCCTTTCCAATTTTGGCATTAAAATCGCCTAGAATGATTTTAATGTCATGGGCAGGGCAACGGTCATATGTTTCTTCTAAGCGCTCGTAAAATATATCTTTGGTCTGTTCATCCTTTTCTTCAGTGGGAGCATGAGCGCAGATAAAGCTGATGTTGAAGAATTTAGCTTTTATTCGAATTGCAGCAAGTCTTTCATTCACTGGAGTGAAGCTGGATACAAGATGTTTTAGTCTCCGACTAACTACGAATCCACAACCAAACTCATGCTTTACGTCATGGCAGCTATAATACAGTGCGTCACCTTTAGGTGTTGTTGTGACGCCTTTCCCAATCCATCGTATTTCCTGTATGGCAGTAATATCGGTCTTGTACTTTTCAAGTACGTCTGCCAATGCGAAGACTGCACCTTCTCTATAAAGAGTGCGAACATTCCAGGTGCAGATTCGCAGATCATGGTCCTTAAAACGTTTGCGGGGTTCGTCAACTTTAGAGGGGTTTGTTTTTCTTTTCTTTCGTTTTTTCATAGTAGGCTGTTTTTTCTAGGGGAGGGTTACTAACCCGACGCCCAAACCCAAGTTTTTAACGTTCTTATGGGTGAACGCGCGGCACATGTTAGCTCACTACCTTTAACGGGTGTTAAAGGCAGTTCCCCAGGTGACACCACGGGGAGGTCAGTGTCCACTTGGGATGAAAGAGGGACCAAGATAAATCCTGGGTTTTGCCATGTTAAAACCGGTCAGGACCGTTCCTTGGTATCTTCCATCCCCTACGTCACCCTCGAGATACTAATGTCACTGTTATTAGTCCTAAGTTTTGTTGCTGACATGGCAGAGGCTACTTAGTTTCCATTCATCGGGCATGCTTTTCTTTTGTCAGTTTTTGGTAACTAGCTTAAAAATATTATTACCAAGATGTCGCTGGTAACTCATCGACTCCAGATGCCTTATTATGCTTCTCCCTGCTTGCTGCTTTCTTGTGCTGTTTTTGGCGTTCGGCTCTCATGTCCTGAAATATTTTCAATCTGGTTCAGTAAGTGCCGTCAACCTACAACAACTTGATCATCTGAACAAAAATACCCATTACAAAACCACCTACTAACCCGTTATTTTAACAAGGGCATGTCACGTGAAGTATTTAGTTATTTTTTGGACACTTAAATAAGTAGTTAAGTAAGTAGTCGCAACTTTTAGTAACTACCCTTTAAAGCACTTATTTAAGTGACCAACAAATAACTACTTATTTAGCGCGATATGCCCTTGTAAAAATAATTGGTTAGTAAAGGGTTTTGCTGGGCATGACCCGGTAACAACCAAGAATGGTTCGTTTGAATATTTTTAAGTTTCGACAGTCCAAAGGTGCACGGTGCTCTTGAATCAAATTTAAATGAAAGGTGCTTACACCTGGAAAGGTTTTACGGATTCTGAAACTGCAATGTTCATAGATGAAAAAATCCAAAAACAAAAAAATCACCGGAGCGATTTTTAAATAAATCTCGATTCACGTTGACATTTTAGGGGTTGTTTAGGTTTTTGCGATTTTGCTTGGAAACCGTAAGACCTATCAAAATGAGAATAAAGAAAATGTTGTAGCTATTAAAATTCTCTACAAGGTTGACCGTAATGATATTTTCGTAGGGTTTATAACTTTTGATATATAGAAGTTGAAATTGGGACAATTCAAATTCAATTCAATTCTGTAACGTCTCCTTATAAAACAAGTTCATGACTTGAATTTTCCATCTTAAACTTATATATCTAAAAAAATGGTTCAACTTAGGAGAAATGACATAATCCTGTCTTGTAGAGAATTTTCACAGCTATAAGATTTTTTCAGGTCCCATGCCGATAAGACTTGCCGTATTCAAGCAAAATCGCGAAATCCTAACAAAAAAACTAAAAATGTAAACTGAGCTTCTTAATCTCAAAAATGGTACAGCCTGACAACTAATCATAAACGTCAATCGTGTAGAGAATATTCACAGCTACAACATTTTCTTTACCTCTATTTCGATTGGACTTGCGATTTCCAAGCAAAATCGTGAAAACCTAAAAAAGTGAATTTTGACAGCGATTTATTTAAAAATCCCTACAGCGTTTTTTTCTTGTTTTTGGATTTTTCTAATCTATGAACATTGCTGATTCAGAGTTCACAAAAACTTCCTCTGTGTAAGCGGTTTTCATTTAAAGTTAGTTATGGCGCACCCTTCATGACATTTTTTTAAAAGGGGGCGATACAGTCACTGCATTGTCCCAATTTGAACTTCAATATCTCAAAAAATGGTAAAACCTACGAAAATACCGTAATGACCAATCTTGTAGAACATTTTCATAGCTACAACATTTTCTTCAGTCTCCTTTTGATAGGACATTTTTGTTGTTGTAAATATTCACTCAGTTATACACTATCAAATACAAGAATTTTTGTTGCATCAGGTTTTAAAAAATTGTTGCAACAAATTAAATTCATATTTGTTTAAATGTTAAATAAATTCGTTATGAAAATGGACAAGATTTATTTTTAATTAATAGCAGAGGGTGTGATTTAAATTATAAAAATTAGTTTGGGGTCTGGAGGTACTTACTTATATAGCAATAAATTTTTAAAAAATTCAATTTTTTAGTGTTTTTATGGGTTGTACGCGCTTGTTCCATCTTGTAAACTTAGCCGAACTTAGGTTCGACTATATTTTGGGGAATGAAATTGGACACTCTGGATACGGAATAACCACATTAGGGCTGCAAATCTTCTAATAACTGCACTTTTAAAATATGTGATTTTGCTTGAAATTAATCCTAATTCAGCTGGGCATTTGTATGTGAGCTATATCAAAATATGGACCTATCATTAGAAATGTTTGCAAGGAGGATTTCTACCCCCGGAGACACTATAATATCATATTAAAGCTAGTTATTTAATAAAAAATGGATAACAAGTAAACATTTAATGAATCGGGGGTACCATAAAAGTGGCTACATCGAAACATAAATCCGTGTTGAAAATGTTTTGTAAGAAGATTTTATACGCATTGAGAACACGGAATGCAAAATTACAGCCAAGTTGGTTTAAAAATGTGGTCATGATATTCAAAATACCTTAAATTGGGAGGTACGGTTACATGGGGGCTATATCAAAACGTGCACCTATCTCCATAATTTTTGGTGAAATTATTTGTTGACCACTAGGAACCCTAAGTACCAAATTACAGGTAATTTGCTACGAAATTGTGGCTTAAATCCTCAAAATACCGAAAATCTTAAGGTACCGTTATATGGGGGCTATACCAAAACATTAGCCGATATTGTCCATAGTTGGCCCATTATTACCCACAGGTACAAGCTGAGTTTGTGCCAAATTTCAGTGACGTATCTCAATTCGTTTGCAAGTTATTAATTTCGCGCCGCTAGATCAGCGCTTTCTACCACCGTGAGTGGGTGTTAAGCTAATAAATTTCTTCCTTTGTCTCCCTATACATAAAATGCGGAATTTTTATTATGACTATAACAGTCGTGCATTCCAGATCAAAGGAATGGTAGTACACATTAGCTGCGACTCATGTGTTATTCAGAATATGCTACAAGAGGGTGAAATGTTCCACTAATTATCCGTCAAAAATAATTTTCTTTTAGAAAGATGGTATGAGATCATCAAAATCGATAGTTTCTGACGGTTCACTCCTGGTAACAGTCATGTACGACGTAATTTAATCTGGTGCTACTAACTACTACGTCCTTTGTCGCATAGAAGTCAACATCCTTATTTAGTTAGGCGTTGTGGGCGTTGTTAAAATGCCATTTCCGTTCCATAGATTTTTGGCAAGCTTTCAGCTTCGTACTTTCCAAGAAATAAATAAATAGTCCGAGTGCTACGATTTCAAATTAGCATATCATGGTACTTAAAACGTTTGATTGGGAAGGTTGTCATTATATTCCTTCTAGGTTTTCATAGTAATGTGTGGGTTACTCGCCTCGTCGATGCAGGTTTCATGGACATTGTCCCCCGTACGCGCTAAACAGGCCTCGGTTGATTATTAGTTTCAAATTTATCCTATGTATCTAAAAGACATTCCACTACCCACATTCTGCTGATGCCTATGGTATGACTTAACTATGCTAATATTCGAAAGGTCAAGATGTTAGTTTTATGTTATATTAAACAACTTCTAATATAAATACAATAATTTCCCACAAATAGCCATAGGTGAAAATGGGAGATAAATTATTTAGTCTTGTCTGAGGCTCGAAATCAGGCACTGAGTGCCCACGATGGGTTTTATAATAACTGCAACATCGATCATAAATGGATATTGAATAAACTTGCGCAAAAACTTGAACGTGTCTTAAGACACATCATGTAGACATGTTTTATATATATTGTTCCACAAACATCCCAGAAGGGGCAAGGGAGATTGCTATCACATCAATGAGTGTACCTAAGTTCATATTAGCTCAATGATATGTGACCTTCTGCTCATAGTCGAGTCAGAACGGCGTGTCTTAAGACACCACTTGTAGAGAAGTTTTACGTGGCTGAAATACTCAGGAAATGTCGCCAACATTACACAGAGGGATATTTTGCCACCGTTGAAAATTTGATGTTGCCTTGCCTGGGAATTATACCCGGGCATTCAGCGTAAAACCCAGGTGTGCATATCAATGCACCACGATGGCACTCGTAGAGACTGAAATACTCAGAAATGACTGAAATACTCAGAAATATAGCCAACATTACGTCATCGTTGAAAATTTGGCGTTGTCTGGCCTAGGAATCGAACCTATATATTAAGTATGCAGGGGGGATGTGTCAACAATTTCAATTTAAAAACACCGATTCAAAAAAGTGAATTTGAAGTTTTTATACCCAGAGATACGGCAATGTGTGTTGAATCAACATGTTAATACCCTAGTTTTCATCAAAATTAATAGCTTTTAGATATGTTATCACTCACTTCCTATTGCACAACAATTTGTTAACAATCTGTCCCTAAAAACTTGTTTACCTCATTTCCTTAAACAATTATTACTGATTTATTAAACATTAACAACAACACCAAATACACAATTCTTGTTACAAATTTCGATTGAAATATTCTTTCGTATTATTCGTATTTTCGACTTTTAATAATCCCGATAATCTTCTGAATAATCATCATATTCTTCATGACGTTGATCTTCCTCGGGTCGTAATTTCAGGCTCTGGCCATTGAAGTAGTTGGCATGGCGTCGGAATAGTTTCAACATACGATATGTGTCAATGCCTACATCTTGGATATGTTGTTGTGATGAATATGAGCGGGTGTTTCAATGCAGTTTTGTTTGTTTTTGTTTTTCGTTGGATTGTGTGGGAAAATTACATTTGTCGGATATGGAAAAAAAGAGAGAAAAACAAGAAAACAATACAAAACAATTATTTAATTGTTTGCTTGTTATTAGCAATATTTAACACACAATTTATTGTGTTTTGCGAAGAAAGAAAACAAAAAGCATCTAAGGTGGGTGATTTGTTCGTTGACGTGGTTATTGAGGAGGTGGTGGTGGGTCAATGGGGTGGCATATAACTCACTGCAGGCAGATTGTGTTAGGAAAAAGGCAATGTGACATCGTTGTTGATTCTACAGCCAACTACTATTTCTGCAACTAACTACTAACGTTGATGGACTTTTATTTTCTTTATTCTTGAGAAGTGCTTTGGGGTGCAGGCGGAAAGATTTGTTTATTTAATTTCTTCAATCTCAACAAGGGGCTATTCTATATTTATTTATTAAAATCATTATATAATAGTTTAACTTACCATATGGTGCAGCTGATGCCACATACACTGGCGCTTGGGCCACATGTTTGTAGGCAGGTTGATAGGCCACTACAGGTTTAGCTGCAACAGCTACTGGAGCTACATGAGCCACGGGAGCAACAGCAGCCACTGGTTTAGCGACAGCATGAACCGTGGGTCCTGACTTAGTTACTACTGCATTGAAACCGTTAATGGAATCGGCAGTGTAATCCACGGTACGTATCGAACCATCAGGCTCAACCAGAGAATATTGACCTAGAAATTGTGTTAAAAAATTTTGTTAAAATTTTTTGTTTTATAAGGATAAAGATAAAGAGTTATACCTTTTACAACATCTCCATCACGCGTTTCGTGCTGCGATTTAACATCTCCAGTTGTGTGATCAGCAACACCATAGTTAAAGGCATATTTGGGATGATCCTGAAAAAGGAAAGAAAAGAAATAATGTCAGATCTATTAGGTGGAACTTTTGTGATTTTAAAATAAACGGTATGTAACTATTGAAATATTTATGGTCGAAACTATTATTAAACTTTTGTTTTGTATACCATAAAAGCAGACCTTTTGGTGTACTATTTCCTCCTTTAAATCCGTAATATTGAGTCGCATGCATAATCGCACAATTTTAAGAAAATGTATCACATGAAAGCCTTAATTGCTATAAAAGTGGTGACTGTCCAAAAGTTGTTAACGTCAAAAAATTTATCTAATTGGTTACTTCCTACTAAGCCATGCCTTTTCGGCATCACCTTTTCGATAACCTTTTTTAATTCAAAAAAAACATCTATTTACCTAGATATTCGACTTTGTATATGTACGTATGTATTAAACGAGGAAAACATATGTCATGTACATACGACCTAATTTCTGACGGGCCATCTCAGGTTGAGACATTGGGTAAATAACTAACTTTAAAAAAAAACCATAAGAAGAAGACGTAAGTAAATTAATAATTTTAACAACCCTTCAAACTTTTAAGAAGTCGGAGATATAAGCGTGATATAAGCGGAGATATAACGTGTCAACACGGATGATTTCGACGGTTGAATTAATCAGTTTTGTATACTTTTTATCCTCGACACAAGATAAGGACGAATAGACCAAAGCCATATTTGAGGTCGCCCATAGACCGCTGTCGTGGCCATGACAAACATCGATTCGGATCACCAGTTCGCTGCTGCAATCACCCCAAGTATGGTTATCATACTCCTCACAACTTGCCCGACTGCTTCAATAAACCAGTCCTTGTTCAGATTACAATAACAACCTTTTGGTGCGACCTCGAAATGTTTTCTGATGCCGAAGGAAAGAATGCTGCATATGGAGCTATGAAGACATGACCATGTCAACCATCGTGACCATGTCAAACTTTGAGTGGGTTCATTTGTTGCTGCAATCACAACGTAAAATTGTTTCATACTCCTTACAATATGTCCAATTTATTCAGTAAATTAGCCCTTGTTCCGATTACAATTACAACATTTTGATACCGCCTCAAATTCTGTACTGCTTCCGAAAAGAAAAATTCCGAATATGAAGCTACGTAGACATAATTGGGGATTCATATTCGACGGCAAACGTCGATTTTGGATTTTTAGATTATTACTATTTAACGGAGAAGTCGGATTTTCTGTGTTTCGATTCGTACTCCAGACTGATTGGACTCGTATTGTTGCCATCACATGATGTCAACATTAATGCTTTCATACGGGTAAAATGTGCTCATCGAAATAATGGTTTTAGACCCCAATAATATTTGGACGAAATGTGTTTCAGACAATTTGGAGTCGATTTTGGACGGATGAACCGATTTGGTTAAAAATTTGGCTTTCGCAATATTTTGTCCAAACTTAGTTTAAGTTCGAAGATGTGTTATATCGGTCAACACAAAAGTTCAATAATGTTCGGAAAATTTGTGCGCACGATAACTCTTGAAGGGAAGGACCGATTCGGTCCATACTTTACGCATTCTAATATGTCTACCAGATATAGATCAGGTTTGAATATGGACTATATTTGCCCATTCCTTCGCGAAATTTCTGATAAGTTCACTTTAAGACCTGCTCTTGACTAACTTTGATTTCTTTTGAAGCAACTTACAATCGTTGTCTCAATTACGACGGTAAAAGTTTTTTCAGTGGCAAGTCCATACTTCTTGGGAAAACAGCCCGAAAGTTGTAAAAACCCCTCTCGAACTGATAAAACGATTTGGTCCAAAAGTTGGCCTTCGTCATGTTGTGTCCAAACTTAGTTTGGCCCATATCGGTCCTCTCTTTAGGATACTTCCCCCACAAAAGTTCAACATTTGTGTCTAAGTGCAGTTTAGGGTCTGTTCAGAGATCCTTTGGTAATGTATACCGATGACGGTTTTTGTGGTCCTCTTTACATCCATATTATGTTTTTCGTGGACAAGTCCATGCTTCCTGGCATACTGGTCCAACAGCTGGCGATAACCCACTGAAATGATTAGTGGGCGCGATATCTATCGAAAAGATATAACTCTCAAAATAAGATCCACTTCCGTAATGCACTATGTCGGTCCATTCCCTCCTCCGCAAAACTTTTGAACTTTAATCCTAATCCAAATGTCCAAAAAGTGCCACAAAATTCTGAAAAGACCCTAAATATATTCGATCTGGCCGTAGATGAAAGTTCCAATTCACATAGGCTGAGGGTATTTCTCTGTCGGCAAAGCCGACTGATACTGTTTTACTTGTTAAAACACGAAAAGCCAACTTTAGATTTTTCCCAAACCAAAAGTCGGCTTCGTTATTATACCTTCAGCTTTTAGGCTTTGCACAGACAGAGGTCTACAATGTTGGAGTCGATTTAGCTATGTCCGTCCGTCTGTCTGGCTGGTGCGAACGATAACTCTAGAACGGATTAACAGATTCGATCAAAATTTTGGGTATCGTAATATTTTGTCCAAACTTAGTTAAAGTTCGAAGATAGGCCATATCGGTCCACTCCTTCGGGTACCTTGCCCACAAAAGTCAAAATTTTTCTGTAAAACGGTGTGAACGATAACTCTCGAAGGGAGCAATCGAGTTGGTCCAATTTTAGCACATCATATTATTTCTACCTGATATAGATCGGGTTCGAATATGAACTATATCAATCCACTCCTTCGCGTACCTGCCACACAAAATTCGGATAAAATGAAGCTTAAGAGCTTCTCCCTTATCGTTTGAATTTTTTCAGTTTGTCCTTGCGGCTCCCTTTACGACGGTATAATTTTTTCCTTGCCAAGTCTATACTTTCTCAGATATTGACCAAAAAGCTCCAAGAAATCCTGACGGCGCCTATCAAAATAGCAAATCCGCAAGATAATTCTCACAGAGAGTTTCTGATTGGTGCAGACTATGCACATCGTATTTTTTCATGCAGTCATGTATCAGGTTGGAATATGGATTATATCGGTCCACTTCTTCGGGTACCTCCCAAACAAAATTCGGCAAAAGTGAAGTATAAGAGCTCATCTCGCATCTTTTTTCAGTAGACTGTTCTGGCGGCCTCATTTACAACGGTACAATTTTTGCCGGAGTAAGTCAATACTTCCTGAGATAATAGCCCAAAAGCTCCAAAACCCTGCCGGCACATGATAAAATGGTTAGCGGGCAAGATAACTCTAAAACTCTTTCAAAATTTTCTTCCAAAGAAGTTGGGTTATTAAAAATGTTTGGTACACGTCAATGATTACGGTAAGTACATACATATTTTAAAGCAAAATCGTGATACAAAATCAATATATTTTATATACGGCATAATCATATTGTTTTTTTTTTGTCAGTGGTTGAGGGTATATGTATATCCGTCAGCACGACCGACTGATGCTTTCTTACTTGTAACATTATTTAATCAAAAAGTCGAAAACTCGATTAACCAATAATCGACTTGCGAGATATTGAAAAGCAGAGACCTTTGAAAATTATTATTTCAAAGTTCGGTTTCAAGAACAGCTACAAAATTCGTAAGTATGTGACATTGCCAATAGTAATCAATGAGCTAAAAACTGTTGTCATTAATGGACCTAAAGACAACTTCCTAATTCAATAATTCCCTGAAGATCATTTGATTTTGTAAGCGAAATAACTAAAATTTGAAAACACCACTCAAATCTTTTATTAATTCGAATCGAACAATAACACAGTACCATCGAATACTATACAAACATCTAATTTGAGTTAAAGGAATAAAATAACAAAACTTGGTATACCCTTGGGTACTTTACAAATAAAAAAGATTTAATTTAAATGCATGCGATGATTTTTTTATATTTCAGTTTAAAAAAGTAAAATTTGTTTCATACGAATTAATAAAGATTGCATTTTTTATATAAACCGGTGGTATAACTTAATTCCTTTTTGTGTTAGAACTGATTGTTTTTTTAATTTTTAAATTCTTCACAGATCAATTTGTGTCATTAGCATACACGGTAAAAAAGTCTAAGGCATGTGACTTTTTTAACTCAAAAATAGAGGTATTTTTTCTTTATTTCCTTTTTTGTTTATTATTATTTTTAATCTTATTAACATTAATTTCAATAGTCCAGTTTTTGTTTAACTTTTTACACTCACATAATAATCAACCGCATATCCTGGTTTTGCATTCACCACTGAAGCACTTAGAACCACACAAAGGATAACAATTTTGCTGATGGGAGACATTTCTGTTTTGTTAACTAAAATAATTTCGTTGAATTGTTATAAAAGAAATTGATTCGTTTTCTGAAACACAAACACAACAAAAATTAATAATAATTTTCACAAAAAATATTTTTTATAATTCTATCACACTATTCAAGAAACAAAATATAAATAGAAATTACTTTAAGTATTTCGTTGGCACCGTTTTGAACACTTTGAATTTGCCCGGAATACTGTAACAATTCAAAGATCAAGTTTGCATTTTATACCCCAAAACAAAACCCCAAACAGCATATACCCTCGTCATATCCCACACACACACACTTAAAGAAAATATAAAAAGTTACACTCTGAGTTTCCAACAGAAGCGTAACATGCCACCATATGTATGTACGGTATGTATGTATGTATATGTGTGTTCGTAATACAAATGAGTAAAAATGCCAGAAGCCAACTGCCGGCTTCTGTTATTGCCAGTAGCTAAATTCAGAGAACCGTGACGCAGAGATCACTGTTAAAGTCAGCAAATAGAGGTTAGCGTATTTTCAATGAGGGCTGAATACAAAAACCAAAATGAGTAAGCCAGATGTAATAAAAAAACTAAGAGTATAGGTGTTGGCTATTCTCTTACTATTTACATACACTCATTTATTAGTTGTTTGAAGTGACGATTTCATTTAGTTATTAGGCGGCAAAGGGTCTGGTGGTGTTGTTTCTATATTTGGCATCTTGAAGGATATTTTTAAATACGTAGACAATTTTAAAGACAATTTTTGCTTATTAATAAATTGTTATTTCTATATTAAATTTAAAAAGCTACACAAATTTAACCTTTGTGTATATATGTGAGTTAACTTCTGTTGTAGGCCAACAGGATGTTTGTGTCTTGAATCTTTTGTATTTCTCTGGAAATCCAATTTTTAATTAATACATTTTATAGTGAACTAATATAATGTTTATAAAGGTCAATAAATTGTTTTTTTAAGAGACGGCACGTGTTTCATTCGACGAAATGCTAAATATACTTTTACTTTTTTTAATGAAATGAAAAGTGTGCTCTGAAAGTACGCCCATGACAAATAAATAGTAGCAATATCAAAGCCATTGCTGCCATTGTACATTCACAAAATGACATTCCGTTTTTATTACTCATTATTGTGATAGGTATGTATGTATCTTTTGCAAACTGTTATTGTGAACAGAAATAAATATTGACAAAATTTTCAATAAATTTCATTTAAAAATTCCTCAATAAATGTTAATAGATTAGAGATTTGAATTGTAATTTGATATTTAAGCCATGCAAAAGAAGAGAAAATCTGATTAGACACAAACTGCTTTTATCACAAAATTAAACGAGTTAGGTCCAGAAATTTGTGCATACTTTGCATATCGTGCATATTTTGACATATTTTTCATATTTGCATAAAATGAATATATGTAAAACCATATGCAAAAATATATACAAAGATTTTTGGTCTAAAAATCCCAGTGAAATGGCAAATGTGGTATTAAGTCTTCATTAGGGGTATGAAACTTTACACCTGAAATTTTTCCGCATGGGTCCACGTCTTCATATAGCCCCCATAGTACAATACCTCCCTATTTCCGGTATTTTGAAGGTTGAGGCTGTGGTTATACATTTCACTATTTTATTGACTTGTCTGAAAAGAATTTTAAAAAGAAAAATTGTACATACAAACATTTTTGCACCGATTATTGAAATATTTGTTGCATAAGAAAATAATTTTACATATGTCATATGTTTCGATTGCAATTTAATCAAAAGCCAAAAATATGTCCGGTCCCTAAATTTGACATGAATCGGACCAAAAATAGGGGTTGCATAAAATTCCTCTGTTTAGTAATCATAAAAAGGTTAATATGGAGTTATCTATGAAATAAAAGTCGCTTTATCAAAATTTGTTGACACTTTGTCGGTGTCATGCTTAAGTGTTCCGCCATTTGCCCGATTCGAGAAAAACTCAAGTTAATGTTTAATGCCATACAGGATAAAAATGGTGCAATAATCCAATACTTTAAGAGCTCATAGAATATATCAGTAGTTTATTTTAGTTAGATATCTGCGATAGTCTAGAAGTTATGGCAAATTTTTATAATTGCAAAAAGTTGCTGAATTCTTCCATGGAATCTTTTTTCATGTTTTTGGCAGTTGTGTCACATAGAACACGTTTTGTCACATTTCATTCAAAACACTTTTTATCAATCGTGTTCCACCTCCCTTATATGAAGTGCTATTGTGGAGTTTAAAAATCAGGACTTTAAATGAAACATTTATTTTTCTAAAATACAATAAGGGCCATAATTTTAGGTTTCCTTAACACTTATTTAAGGGATTGCCTCCACTTATCACTACTTTTTCGTGGTAAAAATTTCGATCGGACAAAACGGATTGATATTTTGCATTTCTAAGGTAACATAGAACATTTAAACACCTTTTTCTTATAATTCCATTTTTGTAGTCTGTGTCCACACTAGCTTCAAATCGAATGGACGTTTTTGCGTATATTTTTGTGGACTTGCATCAAAATTTTGTCTATAAACTAGGGATTTTTTGTTTAAACGATTTATAAATTTTCCTTTTCATATAACAATACAATATTCAAAAATATTTGGATTTAGAAACTATTATTCTTTCTTTTTTAAACCAAGTCCTTAAAAACAATTTGTTCAATACGCCACATTATTCGTAACTTGGCAAAAAATGGTAAATTTTTTGTTCCAAACGCCATCATTTTTGGTGCGGAACAATTCGTTTTTGTCCCGTTTTGTTCTATACGCCAAACGACATGGATATGGAACTAAAAAGTTCAAAGTTGTTTTGTTCCATACGCCAGGCTTTATGGATATGGAACAAAAAGACAAGATTTTTTGGGTCACAAAGCGGATATGGAACATAATGGCATCTGAATATCTCAGAAACTATAAGAGATGGAAAAAACCGACCAAACAATCTGAAAGAACATGGTTCAAAACCTCGTACGGTACTTTTATCTCAAAATGTCAAAAATGGCGTATGGAACACTTAAGCATGACACCGACGATATGTATGTATTGGTATATTCTCTGTTACATTCACCCTGTTTTCCTTATAATCCCTCCACCTTGATTTAGCATGGAATAATAGTCATTCTTATTTCTTTCTATTTTTCAACATTTCTCCATGGCTTATTTTGTTACCCGAACTTTGGTAATCGGTGTATTTACCATCGTTAATATAATATGTTATAGAATTGACACTTGAGTATTAAAGGTTTTTTTTTGAAAAACAAGAAACAAGGGAACTGATGAGGATCTGTGGCGAGATCCAAAACTACATATAGTCTTCCATGCCTTACCCCTGTGTAAACATCGCCAATTTCAATAAATTAAAGTTGTTTCAATAAAATATTAGAACAACGACTAACCTGACTATTTTGAAAAGAAAAATATAATATGTGACTTCTTTCCAACTTGTGAGGAAATGATACCGCTCCTCGAATAAGTATTTCAAATTTATTTATTTGTTTGTATCAAATATAGAAATCAACTAGTAGCTGAATTCAATTTTTAATTTGTATCTTCCAACAACATATTTTTAACTCATACATACATATATTTAATTATAGGCAGACGGCCCTAGGCCATTGCCTCTTTGTTATTATATAAAATGTTATTTTTTATTTATTGTTTCGCATACATATATTGCTTTAAACATACAATGTAAAACACTCTGAAATTGTAAATAAAAAATATTCTACTACTACTACTATTTCAAATTTAAACACCATAATCTGTCAAGTGCTGTAGTTACATCGAGTAGTAATGAAGTTGACTTGTGACAGTGTCCGCAGTCAAAGAATCTGTAGTGTGATTCAGTAACTTTTTCGGTAATATTAAAACACAAAATTATGAATGAAAAACAGAAATAACAGTTGACAACACTTGTGGTGTCGGTAGGTGTTAGCGAAAACATTAAATTAACGGAAAATTTCGTAAATTATGGAAATTATAAGCATATAAACATTTCCAGTTATCGATAATTGTCGGTAATTCTGTCGTTAATTACTTACAGAATCGCACTACCGGTAAGATACCAAGCCTTGGTTCCTGCTTTCCGTTCGCTTCAAGATTAATACGATCGACTCTCCTCGTTCCAGGAGTTAACCAAAGCCGAGACAAATAATATATCCGAGTCGCTTAAACCCGACTAAAATATTATCAACACGACTACCCCAACCCCAATAGCTTCAACCTGATGTTGGATATCATGATATTCTACATGAAACCCAACATTGCTAAACCGAGTATTGGCAACTTAACTACACCAAGCCGAGTATAACTAACCAGACTACACCAAGCCAATTGTCACAATCCCGAAAACACCAAGGTGGCTAACACTTCACCAAGTCGAGTATCATAATTCCGATTACGCTAAACTGAGGATCATGAATCAGACTGCACCAAGCCGAGTATCATCAAACTGAATACAACAAGCTCAGTCGCTTCAAAGCTGAGTTAACCAATGACTAGATATGCCCTAGTGGCTACGGCAAGCCAAGTAGCTTCAACCCGACTAGAGTATAAGCAACCCTTTTACACCAAGCCGATTGTCACAATCCCGACTACGTTAAGTCGGCGACACGATTACTACACGACACTTCATCAAATCGAGTATCATAATCGCGACTAGGTTGAAATGAGTATCATTAACCATAGTCGAGTATCATCAACCCGATTACACCAAGCCGAGTATCATCGACCCGATCACACTAAAAAAGTTTGTTTTCTTAAGTAGTATCCAGCATGATTGAGACACCCTCAAAACATGGTTTTTGAACGGTTTTACAGCATCTTCTGGCGATTGCTGCTATTTTTCGGGCTCATAGGCATAGCTCCATGATTTGTCACTTGAATCCATCTTATAAACGTACCGTGATCGTATTTTTTCGAAATTTATTCCACCGATCAACACGGGATCCAACGAGAAAAAAGCAATTTAGCCGCCAGGTGTTCATGCAATACCAAATATTAGTAGATGGAATAAATGCCGAAGGATGCCTCCATCTCACATGGCGATTTTGCTTTATCCATTAAAGCATGGCTTAATTTTTTCACCACTCGGCAACGATTGAATTCATTAAACCAGTTTTTCATAGTGCTATAGGATGGTAATATATCGACAAACAAAGATTTAATTTGATCGATGCCCTCTTGCCATTACTATCCACGTTGAAAGTTGTGAAAAATAATCGGATGAAAATGTTTGCAAGTAAATTCAATTTTTTTTGTAAAGTGATTTTTTTCAATTCACTGTAAACAATAAAAACTTTTCTAGTTCCCCTCGAATCACTATCACGTTTACGACATACCGAGTATCATCAACCCGACTACAACAAACGAATATCCTCAACACGGCAAGACCAAGCCGGCTAATATACCTAACCCAATCCCTACTACTGCGTATCGAGAACTACCAAGCCCATTTCTCCCATTCGAACTCCATCAAGCCGATCTCTGCCGAAGATAATTGCCTGTAAGTCCACGGCAAGAATAATTTCATATGTCGTAAATAACCACATGTCAATCATCATTTTGGTGTTTAAATTTAAAGTTTAAAATTTTTTTTCTTTTCTTTTGTTTTTGTTCATAGTAGGCTGCTTTTTCTAGGGGAGGGTTACTAACCCTGCGCCCAAATCCAAGTTTTTAACGTTCTTATGGGTGAACGCGCGGCACATTTTAGCTCACTACCTTTAAAGGCTTACCAGCCGAGCTGTTCAAAACCGGAAGCAACACGGTGGTAAGGTGTATTCATCAGCTAGTTAGCACCATCTGGCAGGAAGAACGAGTACCCGTCGATTGGAACCTGAGTATCCTGTACCCCGTCCACAAGAAGGGAGATAAGACTATAGGGGCATAAGTCTACTCCCTAATGCCTACAAGATCGTGTCAGGGATATTGTACGAAGGACTAAAGCCTATGGTCAACGAGATTGTTGGACCATACCAATGCGGCTTTAGACCTGGCAAGTCCACCATTGACCAGATATTTACCTTGCGGCAAATCCTAGAGAAGACCCAAGAGATGCAGATCGACACCTACAACCTTTTTGTCGATTATAAAGCAGCCTTCGACAGCCCGCTGCGTTCAAAAGTTCATCCTGGCTTTGTAAAATGACTTTAACTGACACGAGGTCCTCAGTTAAAATAGGAAAGATCCTCTCCGAAAGGTTTTGTACCAAAAGAGGTTTCAGGCAAGGAGACAACATTTCGTGTGATCTTTTCAACATCCTGCTTGAAAAGGTTATACGAGAGGCAAACGTCAAAAGAAGTGGCACAATCTACACCAATAGCTTATGCTGATGATATAGACATCATGGGACAATCAGTAAAAGAAGTAGCTGATGCCTTTATGAAGGTCGAAGGAGAATCTACTAAAGTGGGTCTGGCGGTAAACGATGAGAAGACCAAGTTAATAGTGTCGACTCGCAATGCGTCCATTGAGCTCATGACCAACTGTGGAAGTTGGTTACTTTTATTTTGAGGTAGTAAAACACTTAGTCTACCTCGGCACCTCCGTAAACACAACAAACGACATCAGTTGTGAAATAAAAAGAAGAATTGTATTGACCAACAGATGCTACTTTGGTTTAAGTAAGCAGTTTAAAAACAAAGCCACATCTCGTCAAACAAAAATAACGCTCTACAAAACACTGATACTACCAGTGCTGATGTATGGCTCCGAAGCCTGGGTACTTGCGCAAGCAGACAAGTCAGTGCTTGGTGTGTTTGAGAGAAAAATCCTTCGAAAGATCTACGGACCAATCGGCGTTGACGGTGAATATCGAGGTCGCATGAACCACGAGCTGTATCTGAATAGTTACCACTCGTGTTTTAGTTTAAGGTTAGTTTATTCATAAGCCGAACCTGGCTGCGATTAAACTAATACGTTACTTCCTGATTTCAAGTATGTTATGGACAGAAAAACTAATGTTTTATATATAGACAATTACTCAACTAGACAAATTTCCAACTGGATCAGGTGTCATTTTGCTTTTCGCGACCGCATATATAACCGTACCTAGCGCCTTTATTTATTAGAAGAAGTATATAATTATAGTTGTTCCACAAATATCAAGGAGTGCACCCCGATTCATATTAGCTCAAATATATGGTTCCTAGTGTTTATTGCTGAGTCCGAACGGCGTGTCTTAAGACACCACTTGTAGAGAAGTATTACATGGCTGAAATACTCAGGAAATGTCGCCAACATTACTGTGGGGAATTTTGCCACCGTTGAAAATGTTGATGTTGTCTGGCCTGGGAATCGAACCCACGACCTTCAGCGTGCAAGGCGGTGTGCATACCATTGTACCACGGTGGCACCCAGATTTTAAGAATGTATAACCACCAATGATTTTGCATTTCAAGTTGTTAATTGTCAGGACCCATTAAATTTACTGACATCCATATTTATTCGGAGCCTCAACAATTTGCAATATATTTAAATGCGTCAAAAGTTTCAAAAAGCCTATATTTTATCAGAAAATAAAAACATAAATCTCAAAAATAAATAATTTTTGGGAATAAAATATTTCGGTTGTTTAGCCGTTATTCGCTCTTTTTATACCCTCAGCATTTATGCTAACGAGGGTATATACACTTTCACACGGGCAAAATGTGCCTCATCGAAATAATGGTTTTAGAACCCAAGTATGTTTGGACGAAATGTGTTTCAGACAATTTGGATTTGATTTAGCCATGTCCGTCCGTCTGTCTGGCTGGCTGGTGCGCACGATAACTCTCGAACGGATCAACCGATTCGGTACAAAATTTGAGTTAAGCTTGAAGATGGGTTATATCGGTCCACTCCTTCCGGTACCTCCCCCACAAAAGTTCGAAAATGTTGGGAAAATTTGTGCGCACGATAACTCTTGAAGCGAGTAACCGATTTGGCCCACACTTTGTACATCGTGAAAGTTCTACCAGACTTAGATGAAGTTTAAATATGGACTCAATCGGTCAAGTGGACTTCGGGTACCTCCCACACAAAATTTCGGAAAAGTTCAGTTTAGGACCTGCTCTCGAATCGCTTTGATTTTTGTTGTAGCAACTTGTATTCGTTGTTCCCCATACGACGGTACAAGTTTCATAAGGGGCACGTAAATACTTCCTGAGAAAATAGCCTGAAAGTTGAAAAAAAAATCCCTATGACACCGTATGTAGTGGTTGGAGCGCAAGATAAATTTCGAACGGATCTGCCAATTCGGTCCAAAATTTGGCCTTCGTAATATTTTGTCCAAACATAGTTTAAGTTCGAAGATGAACCATGTCGGTCCACTTCTTCAGGTACCTCCCTCACAAAAATTCAAAAATCTTCGCAAAAAATATGCGTACTGTTTAGGTGAGGGAGGGGAAATCCATAGGCTTCGATAACTCAGTAAAGGAATGATGAGCAGTGGGGGTGAAAAGAATAAAATAAAACAACAAAAGCAGTATCAGTTTAAATATAATAAATGATTGCCGTTTATTGATCGTATTTCTTTTCAAACTTTGTTGTTGTTTGATTACCTTCTGTAATCTGGGGTGGCGACAGAGGCCTGTTAATATACAACAAAGGATTACCAATTGTAATCTGTGGTGGCGACAGAGGCCGGTTAGTAAACGCGAAGACGTTTGGATTACTACGCGAAGTTAACTATTCAACCGTTGATCGACAAGTGAACGCAGAGGTTCTTGCAATCGCAGAGGATTGCAGCGATCGCAGAGGATCTGAGTCGATTTATACTACTACATTTACATATTCCAATGAGAGAAAACTCAACAACCATCGCTCGTTAGCATCAACACTCTACGGTCTCCGCAGAGGGAACTTGCTGAGGTGATGCACGATGATGTCAATCAGCATCCGTGATCGACTGAGCTCGGGAAGTTGAGCTGGAATGTATCAAACGTAAACAATAACTCTGGAAGGGAGTGACTGATCAGATATAGATCAGGTTCGAACATGGACTATATTTGTGCACTGCTTTAAGTACCTCCCACACAAAATTTCGGATAAGTTCACTTTAAGACCTGCTCTCGAATCACTTTGATTTTTGTTGAAGCGATTTGCATTCGCTACCTCCATTACGACGGTAATTTTTTTCAGGAGCAGGTCCATATTTTTTGGGAAAACATCCCGAAAGGTGTAAAAAGCCCTATATAACCATATGTGGCTCTCGAACTGTTCTACCGATTTGGTGCAACATTTGGTCTTCGTCATATTTTATCCAAACTTAGTTTCATGGGACAATACCGGTCCCCAACTTCCAGTACTTCTCCCCAATATTTAAAAAATGTCACTAAAATGTTAGGACGATATCACTTGAATGGTGCAACCAATTTGGTCCAAACTTTGGATCTCCTAATATTTTGTCAAAATTTAGTTTAACTTCTAAAATGGCCCATATCGGTCCTCCCTAAGGGTACCTCCCCCACAAAAGTTCAACATTTGTGTTAATTCCTAATCCACATTTTTGTCGGCAAGTTCAAATGTTGAGAAAGGGCCACAAAATTCTGAAGAGACGCTAAATACATTCTATCTGTCCGTAGATGAAAGTTTCAATTCACATTGGCTGAGGGTATACCTCTGTCGGCAAAGCCGACTAACACTTTCTTACATGTTATAGATAAAACTGTCACTTTCTGTCCGAAGGTCTCATATCTAAGAAAGTTGAGATGCAGAGTCGATTTTCGAAGAAATCTGATGGTGAATAACTCACGAATGACCGATCTGGAAAATCTTAAAAGAATGCAAAAAGTACTTGACAATTTCTGACAGACACTTTCTGAAGAAAAGTTTCTTATAAGACCCAAGGAGGTTACAACTGCTCTACACCTTTTATTTCATATAGCATTTTCAATACGTAATTTGCGTAGCGTGTGTCACCAACTATTGTGTGGTTATTTTAAAAATCTCTAAGATATCACTACATTTTCCTGGTTTCTGAGGACTATCATTCCCTGGAAACATCCTCAGCAATTACCAGTCTTGCAAAATGCAGCTAAGTTTAACATAAAATAAAACCATTATCTCACAAGCAGACCTGTATTAACTTAAGAAAAATATTTTTCTGAAAAAAAAATCATAACTAATATCGATTACAAAATCACATTTCATTACCTCAATAATACCCTTCAATTTCCATCCATTAACAAATTGCCTACAATTTTCACGAAGACCTAACCAAATACATTTGTCAATGAAACCTTATAATGGATCTCAAATCAAAACATTTTGTGTGACTTTGAATTATGGTAAGAAGGTTTGTTGTTGGCAAACATCAAATGCCTCAAACAAATGATTGGTTGGCTATCAAATAGCTGAGAATTATCTTAGAATTTAAGCAAATGCATATTTTTCATCTCTCATCTAATTTCAGATTCAATGATATCGAACATAAACTGCAATGAACTGAGTCACAAACGAGTTCAATTGGATAAAATGGCAAGTCGTGTGAATTTTCTAAAAGAAAATCCAAGTAATTATTCTAAGGAGGTAATAATAAAAAGCGGCTTTGTTACAAAATTAAATGGAATACAACAAATTGTTGTGGTGGCTTAGAAATCAGTGCTCTGTTATTACCGGCTATTATGCGTTTAGTCTGGCCGATTTTCTTTTGTAACAAAAAGCTATGAAGTTAAAGCAAATATTTGCCAAGGTTGCACGTAATTCTAAGGCAAAAGCGATTTCAGTGAGACAAAGCATTTGATTAATCATAATATAGGCGACAAAAATAGCTAGAGAGAGCCAACTAAAAGTAGATCAAAACTTCAAAAGAAACAAAACAGTGAGAACTTTTTGTGGAGTAGATGAATATGTATGTATATGTTCAGTTTCTTCATGTTTTTATGACTACAATTAATTGTGTTTTTATTGCAATAATCATTTTAAATGTCATAAAATCTGTGATTGCCGCTGATTATAAACAATTAAAGCATTTAAAGCAGTGTGTGTTCACTAAAGAAAAAACAAGCATTGAGTTATGGCAATACAAAGGTGATAGTATTGCAAAAATCCATATCTGTAGCAAACAACCTCAACAAGTTTCTTCAATATTGTTTTTGTCTTAAGAGGAAATTCAAAATTTTTAACATAAGTTTTTTATATATTTTTTTTTTCTTTGAATTCTTTTTGTCAACATAATTTTTCCCAAAAAACAAATTCATTAACTTGGCGGTTCTCTTGTTGTATTATCGAATGTTAAAGCTCTGGTAAACCACATTTAGGTGAAACCTTAATTATTGAACTTTAGCTACGTACATTTTTAGAAATATGTGAACACTACTTATATATGTATGCAGCTGTATGGCCTTTTCAAATATTTTGTCATCGTGGGTGTCATGTTCTTTGCCACTTCAATCAACTTACCACAATCTTGATGAGCCATTGAATTGTAAATTTTCAATGACATTTGACATCTTCAATGTGATTTAAATTTGCGCCATTATAACGCTATGACTTGTTATACCATAGAACAAGGTTTAGTTATATAAAACCTGCTTAATAGGGGTTTAAGCTAGGCTCTGTTTTTCGCGCTTCGGAGAAGCATGACTGAGTTTTAACGTCCTGAACTCATGATGCAGAATGAATTGTCTTCTATTAGTCGTTTTTCGAACTTCTCAGGAGATATCAGGCAAACAAATTATTGTGTACCACTCAGAATAAACCGACTTATATTTTTCAAGCCGTACAGTCGCCACATGGTCAGTTTTTTTGAAGAAACAGACAACCTTTTGCTTCAAAGTGCTTCTTACATGAACCAGTTTTTCATAGTCCTATAGGATGGTCCTTTATCGACATATAACGATTTAATTTCACTCTTGCGGTGATTATCCATGTCAAAAGTTGTGAAAAATTCTTGGACGAAATTTTTCACATGTAAATTACATTTTTTTGCAAAGCGATTTTTTCAAGTCACTGTAAACAACACATAACAAGGTCGTACTACAAACTGCCCTGAGCAAATCTAGGCTAAAAACTGTCAAACTATCCAAAAAAAATTGAAATGGCGCTTAGCAATACGCGGTGTTGCCTAGGCAAGGTAGTTTTCGTGCAGCCCTTGTAGTAGAGGGGCTGCGAATCAAATAAGCTGTTTCGGGCACCCTATCGGATTGGTCTAAGAGCCTCGGAGGAAATGTCGCGTACCAAGGGTCCCTGAATCCATACGGATAGTCAACGAGGAATGTTTGTGAGAAGAACCATGATTTGCGAAAATGCACGTTGAATATGCAGACCAATAAAGGACTTTAGTTGCCATATTAAATACATTGTGACGTGATCTATTTTTATACCATACACCATATTGTGGTAAGTATAACTTTGTGCATTTGTATTTAACATGCAAAAGGAAACAATATAGACCCATAATTCATTGTACGGAAGACTATCTGAGTCAATTTATGCATGTCCGTCCGTCTGTTCGCAACGTACAGGTCTGTCTCATTTATTCTCCGATTTTAAAGAAAACAAGTAAAAAAGTGTCAGTCGGCTTTGCCGACAGAGATATACCCTCAGCCTGTATATATTGAAATAATTTTTCCCAAAAAACGTATGTATTTAGGGGTTTTTAAAAATATTGGGAATTTGAACCGATAAAAATGTTCATTAGGATTAGAGATCAAAAGTTTTGCGGAAGAGATAATAAAAGGAATGGATCTACATTGACCATTATGGAAGTGGATTTCCAGCCACTACATATGGTGCCATAGGGGGCCTTTACTCCCATCGGGATGTTTGCTCAAGAAGTATGGTCTTGCCCCTGAAAAAACGTTTACAATCGTAATTGAGGCAGCGAATGCAAGTTGCTTCAACAAAAATCAAAGTGATTCGATAGCAGGTCTTAAAGTGAACTTATCCGAAATTTTGTGTGGGAGGTACCGGATGGAGTGGACAAATATAGTTCATATTTGAACTTGATCTATATCTAGTAGATATATTAGGATGTGTAAAGTATGGACCAATTCGGCCACTCCCTTCAAGAGTTACCGTATGAATAAATTTTCCAAACATTTTTGAACTTTTGTGGGGGAGGTACCTGAAGGAGTGGACCGATATGGCTTATCTTCAAACGTAAACTATGTTTGGACAAAGTGTTACTAACGCCAAATTTTGGAACAAATCGGCAGATCCGTTCTAGAGTTATCTTGCGCTCCAACCGCCTCACACGGTGTCATACGGGTTTTTTGCACCTTTCAGGCTATATTCTCAGGAAGTATGGACATGCTCCTAATGAAGCTTGTACCGTCGTAAGGAGGGCGGTTAATACAAGTTGCTAAAACAAAAATCAGAGCGATTCGAGAGATGGCCCTAAACTGAACTTTTCCCAAATTTTGTGTGGGAGGTACCCGAAGGAGTAGGCCGATTGAGTCCATATTGAAACATTATCTAAGTCTGGTGCACACTTTACGATGGGCAAAGTATGGACCAAATCGGTTACCCCCTTTCAAGAGTTATCGCGCGCACAAATTTTCCGAACATTTTCGAACTTTTGTGGGGGAGGTACCGGAAGGAGTGGACCGATATAGCCCATCTTCGAACTTAAACTAAGTTTGGGCAAAATATTGCGAAAGCCAAAATTTGAACCGAATCGGTTCATCCGTTCGAGAGTTATCGTGCGCTCCAGCCAGCACGACAACTTGGGCGACAAGGTAAGCGAAGCTGTCGTCGACGACGACTTCGAAGACAAAAACCCATTATTTCGTTGACGACAGCTTTACAGACAATGTCTTGCTATTTGTCGTTAACGACCCTACTAAAGACAATTTCATTTGTGTCAAATTTTTATTTTTATTACATTAAAGATACACCATTTTATAAATGTTATCTTTCATTAATAATGATTCGTTCCTGAATATTCTCCGATCCACCTATTTTTGAATTTATCCGCGCCTCAATTTCTCATCACAACCTAAGGAGGGGCGACCTCATTTATATATGGATTCTGTAAAAAGAAAACATTATGAATGGATGCTGACAATAACCACTAAAATTATTTATAATCTTACCATATATGACTGCCGCATCTTTTAAAACCGCTGGGATTTCCGGAATTTTCCGTGACTTCACTACATATATGTATTAAAAGAATAACATAAATTATTTTTAAAGTTCCTTAATATAATTTTTCTCACTTACCGCTCTTTGGTTAAAGCACACTGTTTAGTATTGACGTGATTTCAGAATTTGATGATTTTATTATCTTACAATTATTCCAAAATGAATATTGTATATTTGAATCACTATGTGAACAATCATTTCATATCACGTTTTTTCAAAATTTTTGAGTTTGTTGGCACGATACTTTGCAAGACATGGTCATGCATCGCGTCGTGCATGACAATTTCAGTAATATCGTCAACGAATCGTCGTCGAAAATGTCGTCGATGACTTGATTTTCTATTGGGATAAATGCTGAGGGTATAAAAAAAAGCACACACACAGACAATTCAAATTTAATAGGAAATGTTTCCCAATAGAAAATCGGATCGTTGATGACATTTTCGTCGACGATTCGTTGACGAAATCTATGAAATTGTCATGTACGACAACTTGCATGACCATGTCTTGCATTTTGTCTTGGCAACAAACCCAAAAAATGCTCAAAACAGCGAGCTTTGAAAAAATTGTACATACATATATTTATGAAAATATTCAATTTTCTATTTTTAATAAATTTACTATTATAAAATCATAACATTTGGAAACCGCGTTACGATGCATACACTTATTATTGATACACAGTGCATTAACTAAAAACGGTAAGTAAGAATAAGTAGATTAAATTACATTAAAAATAATTGTAGTTATTCTTTAAAAACGTGTATTTAGGTTTAAGGCACGGCGAACTTTGAAAATCGCAATATGAAGCACATGGTATATGGTAAGATTTTCGAATATATTAGTGGTTATTTCCAACAGTCATTTTAAATCTCCTTTTGTTTGCAGAATCCACAAAGAGAAGAAGATCGCCCCTTCAGTTGGCTGCAGAAAGAAGTAAGGCGGGGTAAAGCTGGAAGAAAGAGGTGACATGCAGAAGATGCGGGAATTAAGTATAATTAATTTAAGATATATTTTGTAGACATAATTTATTTTATAATATAATAAAGAAAAAAAAATTACACACGACAGCAAAATGAAATTGTCTTTAGTAGGGTCGTTAATGACAAATTGCAAGACAACGTCTTTAAAGCAGTCGTCAACGAAATAACGGGTTTTTTGTCTTCCAAGTCGTCATCGACGACAACTTCGCTTACCTTGTCGCCCATGTTGTCGTGCATGAATACTGGGACACTTGTGTGAAAAAGTCGTCAAAGAGTCGTGAACGAATTGGAAATGTCGTGTACGATTCATCAATGTTGTCTTAAAGACATTTTCTATTGGGTTATTATCATTTGAAAGAACATTTTTTAGCATTTATTTTTTTAAGTTTATGTCTATCAAATCTTGGCCGCGTCTACGTCTTAGTCGGTCTGTCCGTATAGTCCGATTTTCGCTCAATCGTTCAAACATTTCGACTGCTAACTGATGAATGACACACTTGATTTTTTGCCCCAAGGTCTGAATTGTAGCTTGGTTGTCCGCATACACTTTTGACTTTACATATCCACACAGGAAAAGTATAACGGTGTGATATCACGCGATCTTGGTGGACATTTCGGCTGCTAACTGATGAATGACACACGTGATATTTTGCCCCAAGGCCTGAATTGAAGCTGGGTTGTCCGCATACACTTTAGACTTTACATATCTCCACAGAAAAAAGTCTGAGGGTGTGATATCACACGATCTTGGTGGCCAATTTATCGTCCCAAAAACCTAAGATTATCTGCTCATCGAAGTGTTATCTTAATAAATCCATTGATTGATGCCATGTGGGGAAGTAGCGTCAACTTGTTGAAACCAAAATGTCGCCGAGATCACGAACTTCATTTTCAGCATAAAATTGTCGACTATCAAGCCATTGAAGGATACGTTCCACCGACATCATTTTTGAAGACATATGAGCATGTTTTTTCTGGGTGAAGTGACACCTCTTGAAACTCTTTAGATTGCTCTTAACGTAAATGTGGCTACTTTCCTTGTTTACATACCCAACATTTCGCTCGAAACACATTCCTCAATAAAGTTGAACGATTTGCAAACATTGTTCAATCGTAAGACTATCCCCGACAAAATGCCAAACAATGCTAAACAGAAAAAACATGATAAAAAAAAACATGATAACTCACACGTGATCAGTCAAAAAAAAAGGTTATTGAAGAAAGAACCTCTACTTGGGTCACCCTTTATATTTTCCCCGATTTCGGAAAAGTGCAGTTTAGGACCTGATCTCGGATCGTTTTGATTTTTGTTGTAGCAACTTGTATTCTATGCCCCCATTACGAAGGTACAAGTTTTATCAGGGGAAAGTCCATACTTTCTGAGAAAATAGCCAGCAAGTTGTAAAAATTCCCTATGGTGCAATGTGTAGTGATTGGAGAGCACGATAACTCTCGAACGGATCTGCTGATTCGGTCTAAAATTTGGCTATCGTTATAATTTGTTTATGTTTAAGTCCAAAGGTGAGCCATATCGGTCTATTCCTTTAGGTACCTCTCCCGCATGTCAGCTCCTTCAGGTACCTCTTACACAAAAATTCGAAAAAAATCAGTTTAAGGCCTGTTTTCGAATCGCTATTATGCTTGTTGTAACAAATTGTATTCGCTGCGATTTTAGGTTTTTCGTGGGCAAGTCTATGCTTCCTTACATCGTGGTCCAAAACCTTCATTCTTTTGGGGATCTACAAGTTTCTCTAAATTTTACGAATATTTAAAAAATGTGTACATTTCTTTCCATGCCAAACAATCCAATGCAAAGTGTAACTAATACCCAGCACCACAAAGTGGTTACAAATTAATTTAGTCTTAAAATATTTTAACATGTATAATGTACACTGTACATACATTACTCTTAACCGCCATTATATTTTAACCACAATTTTAATGGAGGAAAAAAGGTATCTTAAGACCTTAAGAACAAAATTTCCCACAATTAAATAAATTCTTAAACTATTTTAGCACAAAGCTAAAACCGAAAAAACAAGTACAGCCTATTCAAATGCAAATTGTTATGTGTATGTTTTCCGAACGACCTTCAAAGCGTATTACAAACCACAATTGTCTTAACGGTGGGTAAAATAACATGGAACCAATGTCCAACATGCAACGTTCTGCGGAATTTGGCCTGTTTCAAATGAAAGGAAAATGACATTTGTTGTCACTCAGAGTCTTCTGAAGAAAACAATGTAAACAAACCCCTCATCTGCTTAAGGAATTTCTCACAAAATTGTGTCCCCTAAACATGATTAGAAGCATAACTTTGTCGAATTAATTTTGTTATGGCTATTTTAGCCATAAAAGAGTAGCTGACGGTGAATTAGCATAAAGCAAAACTAAAAACGGAAAGTATAGTAGTACTAATTAGTAGCCCTTGTTTAGTTTATAATTAGTGTATAGGTCAAATCCATAGCAAGTGACAATGTGAGATTCATTTACGTTTAATTGCGGGGTTACATCTTGATTTCCATTGTCTTTTGTTTAACGGATTCATAGGGAGGTTTCCATAATATGTACCTATGCAACGTTTCGTCTGTTTTGTTGCACTTGACATAGTTAATTATGACGATAATCAAAAAAGTTACTACCTTAATTTTAAAATTATATTGTCTGGAATATTTCGGCAATACATGTGACGGTATGATTTACCACAAAAGCTATAAATTAATTAAGACCACAAGTTTTTCAATGATTAATGCCTATATAAATATTTTATAATAAAGGAGGAGAAGTCCACAAAATGTACACAAAATTTCAAAACATATTACTTTGCAATTAAATTAAATAATCGTGCTATATGACCTAAGGAGATTCTATTGAAAAATTATTTCTATCGAAGTCCTACACAGCAACCAGTATGCGACGATCGTTTCATTAACTGGTTAGGTTAACATCATCAGGCATATTAGATGTTGTTGCTAGATAATTTTCGCCATTTGGAGCCCCTATTTATAAGTACAACATTTGCAATTATGCATTTGTGAATTTTAAATTGAAACTTTTTATTTCCAAAGACGAATCAATTGTCCCCTTCGTTTCTAGAAATCAATTTTTTCAATATTAGATTATAATTAATTTTTCTTTAAATTTCCATAGCTTTGTTTGAAAATAAACCATTAAGTTTAAATTCATGTGTAATCTCAACTACTTTTCTCCTTGGTAACCAAAATTTGTCTCTCCACCCTCATACTTTTATTAGCTTTAAACTTATCAACGTTAACGTTGAAAATTGCATAAAAGTCACCGACAGTTTTCAGCGAACCGGGTGTTGATGGTTGTTGTGTCAGGTGATAAGTTTACTTTCTAGCCGAGCGTTTGCTTATTTATGACCCTATCATTTCATTTTTATTGCTTTACATAATTATAAGTTCAACATTTTCTTTTGTTTGTTATTTAATTTTATTTGAAAAGAAAAACGTCAGCATCCATACGTATTATAACACCAACACATTACAGCTATAATGCTAATTCGAATACCTCACATTATTTGTAGTTGTAAATGTTTTTTACTTAATATTTTGTTCATTCTTAACAGATTTATTTCAATTACATCGCTCTGTGTCTTTTGGATGTTTCAACGTGCAGTTGAGCCAATGGGGGAATATTCCACTCAAGCAATAAAAAAAAAGTAAAAAATACCTTGAAATCTAAAATAAGGTCCAGGGTAATGAAACATTTATATAACAAATTAAACCGGCTCTGATTGGCCTTACCATGAAGAAGATGAAGATGCTTTACACGTGATTAACTAATATGGATTGGAACATGGAAACTCTACCAGTAGTGCGATTCTCTAACACATTATTGAAGTTACCGACAAAAATCGGTAACATTAAAATGTCGGTAAGTTACCGATCAATAAAAAGTAGTCGTAAAGTTCTACCAATAGCAACAGTGTCTGAACTTTTCATTCATAAATTTGCGTTTTAAAGTTCCCGATTTTTGTCGGTAACTCAAATAATGAGTTAGAGAATCGCACTACTGGGACTTAATTCTGTTTCTATGAAAATGTGAAATGAAAACTTTTATAAAGGAAAAAACTGTCAAATGAAAAAAATTATAAAGGAAATATTTTTCATTTCAAATTTTCATAGAACAAGAATCCAACCCCTGCAATCACAACTAGCAGCTATAGAATACTCCATACAACTTGTCAAATCCTCAATTGGATACCAGAGGCCTCCTCAAGGAATATCTACGACTAGAAGTATAAATTGTATTGGCAAATTTTAAAAAATTAAGAAAAAATAGTAATTTTTCGAATCCCACTACCAAATAGGACTTAAAATTTTTGTAATTGATTTGTAGTCGAAGGGGTCAATCAATGTTAAAAATTGATTTTAAATATTAAATCGCAAAAATTGCATGCAACCCCAATATGCAAATATATTTTTATTTCTTATTAAATAGCTGATAAAACAACAAAACGTACAAAAAAGATTTTTTCAAATTGGACCAATATTAAAGAAGTTACGAGCATGTCTTTTCATATACTTTTTTTACAGAATTCGACATTCTCAATGCGCGAAATCTCTGGAACCAAAAAAATCTCAAAATATACTAAAATGTTTTGCTGATGAACAGCATTACCACAGCAAAAAATAGAGGAAATCAAAAACCTCATTTTGAAAAAGTGTCCGATTTCACTCTGAAATCCCCATATGTTAATATCCTTTATATAGTTCAATACTTCCCGAGTTTTCAATATCCTAGCTATGTAAGTTTTTTTTTAATAAATAGTTGCATGAAATTATTCAAAGAAAACAAAAAATTATAAAGAATTTAGTTCTTTAAGACAAGAACTACAACTTTGCCTCCGAGAGTAAATTAATATTCGTAGCGTAGAAGATACATACAAAATGATCCCTTCGACAACATGGTCTAAAACCTTTGGGACCCATAACCGAGAAAGTGGAAATGATGGGAAAAACGCCAGGACACGTGTATTCTTATATATCATGCTGAGGTGTCAGAATAGGGTTAATTTTTTCATGTCTCACCGTGATAAAGAATAAAATGTTTTGTTTTCTTTGAATAATTTCATGTAAATATTTTTAAAAAATAACTTACAAAGCTAGGATATTGAAATTATGGGAAGTGTTGCACTAAATAAACATTTAACATATATTTTATTGAAAAGAATGCAGGATGCTTTCAAACAATTTTTTAGTATTAAATATTTCAAGGACATTTTCGATGTCCTTGTTATCCCTGAATGCAATAATTTATAATTATTATAAAAAGCCAAAACACTCCTCTTTAATATGACACCGTCACCAGCATCGTGCAATGAGTACAAGTACATATTAAAAATACTTTTTTGAATGATAGTGAAAGGCAAAAACCACAAAACAGATCTATCATATTGTAATAGACGGAATACACTCGTTCATTGTGTTAGATGTCCGATAGAGTCAGAGAGAAAACATGGATTCGGATCATTTCATTGTAACAGCCAAAGTAAACACTCCTCTTAATGTTGTGGCAAAAGTGGCATTCAACATATGTAGGCCAGAAGCTGGATGTCAAGAAGCTGCAACCACAAACTGATGGAACGAGTCTACTCTGCCCAATATACCCAAATTCTGAAAGACGGCACTCCACTGTGGTCGAACTTGTATGGGGTCGAACTTCATGGTTTAGCAACAGAAATAAAAAAAATCCAACTTTAGGTATAGCCCCATAGAACGGTACCCCCTGATCTCTGGCATTTTGGGGGTATTGACCACATTTTTTATGAAATGGCTAAATTTTGGCTATCGGTATTCCCTAGTGTTAGAAAAACTTCTTGCAAATTTTTTTTTGGATTGGGTCCACGTTTTGATGTAGTGGTACCGCCCGATTTTAGGAATTTTGAAGGTTTTATATAAATTCTTAATTCGAAATGCCACTTAATCTTTCCTGCAGGTAAGCTACCTCCAGAAAATTGCCGATTAATGTAGGTCCACCCTTTGGTAATGTCCCCATAAATCGGTACCGCACAATATTGGGTATTTTTAACAATCTATCAAAATAGCTGAATTTTCCAAATTTTATGGTGGGGACTGAACCGCACAATGTATTTTGTATATAATAAAAAAGCTGACATGTATCACCTGCATATTTGAAAAAAAAATTAAAAAAGGCACTATAAAAGGTATCCTTAGTATTTTGGGAATAAGTTCCAAAGATACAGCTGATATTTTGAAAATAGAATCTTTAGAGTACTACTGATCCTTTAAAAAAAATCGTTGGGGGAAAGAGGGGGATCAAACCTAAAACTTTACATGAAAATTAATTTTAATGAAGAAATGACATTACAAAAGTCGTACAGTCAACACACATATTCAATAATGAATCCAAACAATTAACAAACACAAAACTGCATATAAATTAAGATAATACATAGTTTTTCTATATTCGAATTAAGTTTGGTCAACATAGAGTTTATTTAGTTTGATATTAATTGGTCTGTTCCTTTACTTTTGAAAATGGTAAAACCGGCAAAAGTAGTAACAGTTGTAAACTGCTCCCATATGAATTGAATGGTGTTTGAAGTAAAGGAACGCTTTTCGAGCAAAAGGTGTAAAACTTGAAGGTTCTTACACATAAAGGAACAGAACTAATATTTTATTTTCACTTAACTTTAAAACTGAATTCGACTCGAATTCCAATCTGTTAAATTTTCTCTTTTTTGATGCTATTCTCAAAGAGTGCAGGAAGAAGTTATCCATAACAAAATTATTTTCGAGAAATTTAACATGATAGGAGTAGATATGAATACATTTGGTACCAAAGACTTTCATATTTTTAATTTTGGCCAATGGCAGCGACCACTGTGCACTCCTTGCCAAGATAATGTGGAAGTACCGTTGCAAAGAATAGCGCACTTTCTTCAAAATGCCGAAAAATCTATACTTACCAAAAGCCACACCAAAAATCCATGCTACGATCAGTCGTAAGGCTACGATCAGACAGTTGTGACAAGAAGCGCTACAAAAAAATCTGGAGAAGAGGAGAGAAGAAAGGCGTAAACAGTGAAAATAAAACTACCTCTCGGCAAACAAAACTGACACTCTACCAGATATTGTTACTACCCGAAGCATGGGTACTTGCGAAGGCAAATGGGACATAAATTGGTGTTTTTGAAAGAAAAATTATGAACAACGTATCGCGCATTTAATAAAAGAGTGTCAAACGCAAAAATGGAATTTTCGAGTTATCTGGGGGTATTTTTTCGGCACATTCAGCATCTAATAATCATATCTCTAATCGAAAGTTGGAGTGTAACAATCTCTTTAAGTGGAAAGTAAAAATTCAATAGCCAACTACTACAAAATCGATTCTTTGAGTTATGACACATTTTATGTAAATGGGCTATATTTTTGGCAAACAATGTAATTATAATAATAATAATAAAAACACTGTGCAACAAAATTCAATTTTTTTTCAAAATGATGGGAAAAATCGAATAGATTATGAAAGTAGAGCTAAAAATATGAGACACGTGCATCGGCGTTTTAAAAGTTTACGTCGGAAAGTCACCAAAATAGGCGGGGCAAGTTCCGCCCTTTTTTAATTTTTTCGAGCATTATGAATGGAACGAACAACATATTCTGTATGAGTTCACAACGAAAAAGCATCAATATGATTTTTACAGTATCCAATCACAACGACAATCTGTATGAAAATTGCGAAATATGACCCTAAAACATTGGAACGAAAAAAAACATATACATATATCAAAAACAAGTGCTGCTAAGAATGTTATATGCTATGGTTACAGATTTCTTTTATTCAGAGACCCATAATGGAATTTCATTTGGAACATTCTTTCTTTAACAATATTCCCAAAAAGTAAAGGATTTTGCTAGATTTTGATCCAGTATGGAATTATGTAAAACTAAGAGTCCAAAATTAAAACATATAATTTCATCCTAATATATATAAATTTGTAATCTAATTTTTTAAGGAAATAGTATACATAGATATATTGTTTATTTTGAAACTCATAGTGAAACTTTTGTGTAAAATTTTTCATCTTTTGGCACTTTTCACCTATAACCAAGTTTCATATTACTTCCACGTACCAACTCGAAAAAAGGAGGAAACATTTTTCATCAAAAAAATTGGGAAATATTTTCATGTTTTTTTAGCAAAATTGATACTGATATTTTCATGCTATAAAATGTAAATAGGCATTTCATTTCTTTGGTGACCTATGGTGAAATTTGACGAAGAATATATTTGTCTCTGACATCATCTCTCTAAAATATGGGACAATTTTGAATAAACTCTAATGAAGTCCGACTTTAACCCTAAAACGTGTTTTTAATTTTTAGAGATTCTTGGCGATTAGACAAGAGTTACAGATTTGGTGTATTCTGAGACCTATAGTAAAATTTTATGGCGAACAATTTTGTAGAATATTCGGATTTGATACAATCACATTTTTAAGGAGTTTTTGAAAGATTTTTTAAAAAAGGACAAAAAAGACTCCTTTGATGAACCGCATGAGGGTTAAAATTTTTAACAAAAATATTGCCCACATACTTCTCTGTAAAGTTGCCAAAGACACTACCTGAAGACATACCTGAAATGCAAGGATTCAAAGATATCTTAACTCGAATATTTCGAAAAAATTAAAAATGGGCGGAACTTGCCCCGCCTATTTTGGTTACTTTCCGACGTAAACTTTTAAAACGCCGATACACGTGTCTCATATTTTTAGCTCTACTTTCATAATCTACTCGATTTTCCTCGTCATTTTTTTGTTGTCGCACAGTGTAATTGTTCCACAAACATCCCATAAGGAGCAAGGGAGACTTCTCTCATATCAGACAATTTTGAGTAGATCTAGCAATGTCCGTCCGTCTGTCTGTCTGTCCGTCTGTCTGTCTGTCTGGCTGGCTGGTGCGCACGATAACTCTCGAACGGATCAATCGATTCGGTTCAAATTTTGGGTATCGAAATATTTTGTCCAGATTCGATTTAAGTTCGAAGATGGGCCATATAGGTCCACTCCTTCAGGTACCTCCCCCACAAATGTTCAAAAATTGTCGCAAAACTTGTGCGCACGATAACTCTTGTAGGGAATAACCGATTAGGTCCATACTTTACACATCGTGTAATTTCTACCAAACTTAGATGAGGTTCCAATATGGACTCAATCGGTCCACTCCTTGTTTACGCAAGTTGTATTCGCTGTCCTCTATACGACGCTGTAAGTTTCATTAGGGGCAAGTCCATACTTCCTGAGAAAATAGCCTGAATGTTACAAAAAAACCTATGACACCGTGTGTAGTGGTTGGAGCGCAAGATAACTCCCGAACGGATCTGCCGATTCGGTCCAAAATTTGGCTTTCGTAATATTTTGTCCAAACTTAGTTCAAGTTCAAAGATGGATTATATCCGTCCACTCCTTCCGGTACCTCCCCCACAAAAGTTCGAAAATGTTCGGAACATTTGTGCGTACGACAACTCTTGAAGGGAGTAACCGATTTGGTCCATACTTTGGACATTATGAAATTTCTACCAGACTTAGATGAGGTTCGAATATGGACTCAATCGGTAAACTCCTTCGAGTACCTCCCACACAAAATTTCGGGAAAGTTCAGTTTAGGACCTGCTCTCGAATCGCCTTGGTTTTTGTTGTAACTTCATGTATTCACTGTCCCCTATACGAAGGTACAAGTTTCCTCAGGGGCAAGTCCATACTTCCTGAAAAAATAACCTGAAAGTTGAAAAACAAACCCTATGACACCCTAAGTTTATGGGTGGAAGCGCAAGATAATTCTCGAACGGATATGCCGATTCCGGCCAAAATTTGGCCTTCGTAATATTGTTTCCAAACTTAGTTTAAGTTCGTAGATAAGCCATATCGGTCCACTCCTTCAGGTACCTACCCCACAAAAGTTCAAGAATATTCGGAAAAATTGTGCGCACGATAACTCTTGATGGGAGTGACCGATTTGGTCCATACTTTACATATTCTCATAATATCTACCAGATATAGATCAGGTTCGAATATGGACTATATTTGTCCACTCCATCCCGTACCTCCCACACAAAATTTTTGATAAGTTCACTTTAAGACCTGCTATTGAATCACATTGATTTTTGTTGAAGCAACTTACATTCGCTGCTTCAATTACGATGGTAAAAGTTGTTTCAGGGGCAAGTCCATACTTCTTGAGAAAACAGCCCGAAGGGTGTAAAAACCCCTTATGTCACCCCCATAGTCTATGTCGGTTCATTCTTTTAAGTACCTTTTCGGAAAAATTTTTGAACTTTAATCTTAATTAACATTTTTGTCGGTTCATACGACCAAAATTTTGAAACCCCCTAAATACATATTTTGTTTGTGAAAAACGTGTTTCAATTTGCACAGGCTGAGGGTATATCTCTGTCGGCAAAGCCGACTGATACTTTTTTACTTGTTGCTTATCAAGTAGTTTTTTGAAGAGCGTCTAGTTCGAAGGTATTATATATTCCAAAAATAATTGAAACACAACACGTGCATTTGCAGCGTAAAAGCTTGCAAATCAAGAGTGAATGTGGAAGATGGAAAGTTTTTTAACAAAAACAAAAAAAATATATATGGAGCTTAATCATTAGAATGAAGAAGGAATATATATAACTAAAAGCATAGGGAAATATGATTGTGAAAGTAAATCGTTTGCGATGAATGGTAGTACGAGTAGTTGTTTGTGGGAATTCGAACGAATTTTTAACTTGAAACCAAGACACGTCCTTTTTCCCACAAACAACTACTCGTACTACCATTCATCGTATTTGATCGCAAATTGCTTTGTTGTGAAAATAGGTTGATATTTTGGTATGAAATCAAAATTCGCGCGAATTTTTGTTTCATACCAAAATATCAACCTATTTTCACAACAAAACAATTTATTTTCAAATTCTTAATATTTCAAAGCATTGAATATGTATCTTTATTAAAAAAAAGAAAAAATATTCCTATGAAAGACAGTGAAATAGATTAGTCAACAGAGTTATTGGAAAACGGTAAGATAACGGTGAACGTCTTTTTAACTTGGATAATATATGGGAGAAACGGCATGTGTACAAATGTGGTACCAAAAGTAGATATTTTCCAAGGGGAAATTGGAAATATTTGTTTTTCAGATGAAAATAAAATCTTTGAAAAATAACTCAATTGCAGAACAACATAACGTCTTCAAGTGGCCTTGTTGCCTAGAAAATTTGTATCTAAATTGATGTTGTATAATTGTATATGTTATTAATTACTATTTTTGCAGCATACGAACAAAAAACTATAACAATCGATGAAAGTTTTTTGGGAATTATTTCATTTTTAAAATTGGGGACTTGTTTTATAATGAAATAAGTCCCCAAATTTGGGGAGTTATTTCATTTTATTTTGGGGAGTTATTTCACTTCGTTGGGGAGTTATTTCATTTAAATTTTTGGGGACTTATTTCATTATGAAACAACGCCCCAAATTTGGGGACTTATTTCATTTTCAGTTTGGGGACTTTTATCATTGGGGACTTATTTCGTAACGCCAATGATGACTTTGCTGCATTTACGATTTTCACCGGAATATGGATTTCTTGTAATGCCTTTCGTAGCCCAAGTAATTGCGTTATTTTAATTTTCATACACAGCCGCCAACGATTATACTTAACCCTACCCAGCAAAATAAATTGGAAGTAGTGCAATGTTGACTAGTTCTGTCACGGCATGTTTTGATGCAGTTCAACCGGAGTCGTGAAAAAGGCACTCCAGTCCTCACATTTTAACCGCATTTGGATGCAATCCAAAGAATCACATCCACTTGTCACATTTTAACAACATCCGGATGCAGTTCAGCGGAGTCGTGAGAAAGGCACTCCAATTCCTCACAATTTAACAGCATCCGGATGCAGTCCAAACGGAGACGTGAAAAAGACACTCCGTTCGCTACATTTTATTAGCGGTTGTTAGAGATCCCTACATGTACATAAATCAGTTTGTTCATCTCTACATTTTCCAAAAAGAGATAAGCGTGTAACATTTCCAAACATTTGTTAATACAAACTAAATCTTTGTTCCTTTACGTTCAAGAATCTTCAAGTTTTACCACTTTTTACTCGAACAGCGTTCCTTTACTTCAGACACAACACAATTCATACGGGAGCAGTATACAACTTTTGCCGGTTTTACCATTTTCAGAAGTAAAGGAACCATAAATAATATTTAATTTGTGAACATTTTTCCGGTAACTCACGAGAAGAAAATTTCCGAATGCAGTGCTGTTGGAGTACATGTCGAAATCTTAACTGGTGATGGGAAGGCAACCCATTTAGCAAATGAAGTAAAAACAGTTCAGCTTGGAACAAATGGAGAGCTGAGGAAACACGCATGTTTGCGATTGAATTCAATGGAGAATTTTCATTTTTTGTGTTTATGTAATAAAGTTCTTAATATTTTTGTTTTACACAAATAATAAATGCATTTTATTTGTTTTGGCATATTTTGTAATGGCTTGCATAATTTCCGCAGAATGCTTGTATCAAAACACGTACTTTGGACTGCCTCCTATTTTATCCCAAAGGGTTAGTTAAAATGCAATGCCAAAGGGTCAGTTAAAATGCAGTGCCAAAGAGTCAGTTAAAATGCAGTGCCAAAGGGTCAGTTAAAATGCAGTGCCAGAGGGTCAGTTAAAATGCAGTGCCAAAGGGTCAGTTAAAATGCAGTGCAATGGAGTGCCTCTTTCAGTAGTCACGCTCTTGTAAAAATCATGAGTGAAAATGCATAATTTGATGCACTTCCAGATCACATGTACATATCATGTAACTGCCTCTTTGGAGGCAAACTTTTTGCTGGGTATCTATGTGGACACAAAAAATATTTTCTGACTGTCTTTATTCAAGACTTTTTCTATTAGATGTCTAGAGTGTTCGAATGACATTATTTGACCATGGTTGAAATATGGTTAATATTATAACAAAATAAATGATTTATTTTAAATGACACCCTTTAAAATCAATTAATTTAAAGACGAGCATGCCTAAATAATTTAGATTTGTAAACCATTATAGAAAATAATATGCATAATTCTGTACATCCAAACAGAAAAAAGTAAACTGCATTAAATTTAATGTTCGTTCTAAACATTCAAATGTTATGTTTCGCTTGAGACATGAATAACTCATTGCGGTTTATTGAAATGTTTATAACAAAATACCACAATAATCCGATGAATTACGATATTGTAAATTGTTTACGATGAAAAATCAAAACAAAAAACCAGATTTAACTTCGTTTAAAGAGTTTTTTGTTATAAATTATGAAGATCACTTGTTAAACATGTGATATGTATGATGTTTGTAATTTATGGAGGTACACTTAGAAATTGGGTACGATTAAATAAGAGATTTACGTCACAGTAAATAGAATAATTGTAATAAATAGTACAAATTCTGGATACAAATTACTTAATTTTAAGATTGCTAAACTTATTTTATATAGCAACTTCGCATTATTCTTAATTTTTAAATATCTCACAGTTTTGAGAGTCTGAATATTCTGCAGGACATGATGGAAACTAAACAAACACAATCTTTCTAAATCTTCCTAAGGAGTCTCAAAAAAATCTTGAAATGTTAAGGGAACCCTGTAGGTCTATTCTGTAACGTTTAACAACTATAGTCTCGATAATCCAGACAACGCGGTAATCTGGACACTAGAATTTTTTACATTGAAGATTCGGTGATCCGGTCATCTCATATTTTTCGTACCTCGATAATCCGAACATCAATATTTTTCCTATCTTGAGTATTAGATTTTCATTTATTTCATTGGCGTTGTCGTTCTTAGCAATTGCAATTGGTGCATAAATAAGAAAAATTAAGTTTTTCAAAAGTTTCGGTCCACATCTCGTCTTTCTGACCCAGTTATACAGTCAATATGGAATTAACTATTTGAATCAGACGAATAATTTTCTACCCTTCAACCATCCATGGATGACTATGATAAGCAACAGCATTTTAAACCTAGTGTTGAGTAGCCTAGTTCCCTTAAAAATCGATGTTGGGTGTTCATTTCCTCTAAAGGAATTAGTTTATCAGGCCTCCGATTAGTGAGAAAGTCCTTGGAACTGTGTATTGTATTCCAATGATATTTTACCTAGAAATGTTTAAAACATTTAAAGCGTTGGGCTTAATAGCTCAGTTTTAAGATTTAGATTTTTTAGATTCTCTAAGTAATTTTTTGAGTTACCGACAAAAATCGGTAAAAATAAAAAGCAAAATGATGAATGAAAAGTTAAAATAAAATTTGGCAGCACTCTTGCTATATGCAGAACTTAACGACCACTTTTTTGGTCGCTAGCTTACTGAAAAATATCATTAATTACCGAAATTATAAGCAATTTAATTTTAACGGTTTTTTGTCTAACGCACTTCTTGTTTAGAAATTTCAATAAATTATTTAAAAAACGTATGTTATATACAAAATCACCGGCAACTACGGATCGTTGTATTGTATTCTTGTAATACCACCAATAGATTTAAATGCCATTGTCTTATTCGAAGGCTGTAACATATATATTAAACAATACAATACAATATATTTGGTTTCGACGACGAGATAAAGTCAGTTGCTGATGTTCATAGAAATTACTAAAATATATTCACCATAACGAGATGAGTGCATTTGAATTTTTAAGTTATATCTCAAGTCGTAAAAGGCTCTTGCCCCATGGACACTTAAAATCATTATGTCTACATATACATCAGTTATAGTGAAGTTATAGACTACTGGAGGAATAAAATTAAGAAGTAAATTTGGTAGCCAGGAAAGCTATTCAAATGGTCGCAACCCGTGATATTTGCTTAATATGAATTCGTTTACTTAAGATGTCAGGTTATTATCTAGTAAACGTCCGATATTAATGATTTTAACTTACAATTTATGTGTTTTTGTGACTATTCGGTAATCCGGACAATTCGATAATCCAGGCATCGCCGAAACATGTGGTGTCCGGATTATACAGACTATACTCTACATACATATATTGTTTAAATTCCTTTTGTTATTGTAAATATATTTAAAATCTATGATTTTTTAAATCCATGCTTGACATTTCATAAAATGAACCAATGGTACTGAAAATAATTCAATTTAAAGCCATCAATTTCTTTATATGTAGTTCAACAATGAACAATGTGACACTTAATCGTTGTCTCACTCGAGCTCTATGTTGTACATAAATACGCAACACAAGCAGGTAAGATTCTTCAACATGTCCAGCGACAAGTTGAATGTCAACCGACGTACATATAACTATATCACTACTAAATATTCAAACGTGCTGTGCTAACAGTTGACAAAAGAAACAAAAAAAAAAAAAACAAAACAATCTGGAAAGCTCAGACAATGACGACGTCCATGTGTCATTTATTGATTATTGAAGTTTTATATCGCTTTTTGTCTACTGATAGACTCTAAAGATGAAGAAGATTTAATACTCTATCCAAGCCATGCCATTTAAGAAATACACAAATATTTCATCTTTTTTATTGACTTTATTTACAAGCTGTAAAAGGTTAATAGAGCATTTTGTTTAAAGTGACGATATAATTGAATTCACTTATTGTAACAACTATTTTTTGTTTTTTTTTTTTTTTATTTTAGTACAAATTCTATGTAATATAACCTTGTTCACTTTTGTTTTCATTTGCGTTTAAACGTAATTTTTCATTATTTCATTATTCTATGCGAATTTTTGTTCGACTAAAACTGAATTGTTTCAGTCAGGTACTTGTAGACTGTAAAATTAATTAGTTTCAATTTTCAAGACAGCTTAATGTTGAATTTTTGTTTTGTTGTTACCCACGCCACCATAGCTTGACTTTTAAACAGCGGGTTAAATAGTTTGATTAAAGAGTTTTAAATGCTTCGCTGAACTTGTAATAAATATAAATTAATTATGGAATTTGCCAAATCACTGGACTAAAATAAAAATATTCAGTTTCAAATAAAAAGTTCTGTTTTGTTCTTATGGAAGGGTAAACAGAACTACACCATAGTTGAAAATGGTAGAAATGCTTCCATTTAAATTGATAAATTTGTTACTGTCGCAATTAAGCGTAGAAAAGTTTAGTTCCTCCTTCATCTAATGACGGAATGAGGAAGAATGTTAATTCTTTGCTGTTATTTTATGTTCAGACATTTTCAGAAAATTTGCATAGGTCATTGTACTAGAAACACAAAATTTATATATGGCTTTTTCACCCAATGTAAACCAGGAAATGTTACAAAAGATTCTATAATTTAATCAAAGTAATAGTGAAAAGATTAAATTCTCTTTATTTTGTGTTATATTACGTAAATTTGTGGAAATGAAGGTGAGACTGATGTGTTAACTAATTTTCATAATTTGAAAAGAAAACAAAAAATATTCATTTTTAAGGGGATATGTAAAGTGTTTATGTAAACATACAAAAGTTTTTCAGCAACAGTTTTACATTTCATTTCTTACGGTATTTGGTTACCGGGAACGTAAAAACTAGACGATTGCATTCGATAGAGCAATCGCATTGAAAACTTTATACAGGACAGAGTACCGACTGCTTCTTCATGTAGAAGATGGTTGTAATTTTTTTCGTTTTTTTAAGATGACCAGCAAAATGTGTTGTCACTTTTCCCCTACCGTTAAAGAAGTGCCCGTACCGTGATATATCAGCGTTTATGTTTAATTAAAACCAGTATATATAGCGTGTTTCGCACACCACTGTGTATATGTAATATATATATGGGAGCTATATCTAAATCAGAACCGATTTAGATAGAACTTTGCATACTTATTTCTACCCAAATTCCGTAACGCACTGCAAATTTCATCAAAATTGGATAGATATAGGGTGTTATATGTTATATATCGGTTATATGTGTGTATATAGCGTGTTTGGTGCATCAAATACGTAAAATCAGCCTGAAAAGATATAAGGGAACTATAACCAAATCTGAACCGATATAGATATAATTTGCACACTTATTTCTAGACCCAATTCAGTCACACATTCCATATTTTATGGAAATCAAACATATATGGAGTGTTTGGTGCAGCAAATACGTGAAATCGGCCGAAAATATATAGGGGAGCTATATCGAAATCTGAACCGATTTGCATGGAATTTGCCGCATTTATTTCTATAACGAATTCAGTCACACTTTCCAAATTTCATCAAAATGGGTCATATATAGAGTGTTTGGTGCTGCAAATACGTGAAATCTGCCAAAAATATATATGGGAGCTATAACCAAATCTGAAGCCATTTCGATATAATTTGCACACTTATTTCTAGACCGAATTCAGTCACACATTCCATATTTTATGGATATCAAGCATATATAGAGCGTTTGGTGCAGAAAATACGTGAAATCGGCCGAAAATATTTATGGGAGCTATATCCAAATCTGAACAGGTTTTCACCAAAAGCAAAAGCGTTGTTCCTAAAAAATGATATTCCCCAATTTTCAGCTGAAAATAAATGCGACCTGTAGGTTGCGAACGATCGGACGGACATGTATAAATCGACTCAGAAAGTGATTCTATGTATATGCCTAGAAAATCCAAAAATCGTATACGTTAACATCTGGCGTCTCCGCCACGTTTTTGTTCAAATGTTCTCATATCGACACCGTTAACGTTTTTCTAATATTATTTTGGTAAAATACACTCCACCTCAGTAGAATAGAACACCTAAATTTCTGTTAATGTTAGCTTATTTATCCCGAAGCGAATTAATCTACGTTTTTAATCTTGTAGGGATTTAAAGCCTATGATGTTCCGTATCAAACACAGAAAAAATTATGTTTCTAGCTTTTCGCGAAATGATTTCCTGATCATTTTTCCGATATTACTATGAAAAATAAGCATTTATTTTCGGTCATCAGGATAGAACATTCATTTTATTTTCGCGAATTGTAGAGATATTAACGCCGAATTTTCTTTCAGTCGATAAAGCGGGGCTTTCTAATCATTTTTCACCAATAAAACCATATAAATAATTCCGCGGACGCCAAAATAACAGCGTAAACGGGTTTAAATTGACAGATAATGAAACATCTCTGAATATCAAGAAGAGTCGCGCAGTTATGTCATATTTCTTCACAATAAGATAGAATATGACACAGACAACCTCGCGCAACTCTTATTGATATTCTGAGATGTTTCAATTATCTGTCAATTTAAAACCGTTTACGCTGTTATTTTGGCGTCCGCGGAATTATTTATGTGGTTTTATTGGTGCAAAATGATTAGAAAGCCCCGCTTTATCGGCTGAAAGAAAATTCGGCGTTAATATCTCTACAATTCGCGAAAATAAAATGACTGTTCTATCCTGATGACCGAAAATAAATGCCTATTAGTACTATGTACTATGGGAAAAATGATCAGAAAATAATTTCGCGAAAAGCTAGAAACATAATTCTTTCTGTGATTGATACGGAACATCATAGGCTTTAAATCCCTACAAGATTAAAATCGTAGATTCATTCGTTTTGGGATAAATACGCTAACATTAACAAAAATTTAGGTTTTCTATTCTACTGACGTGGAGTGTATTTGCATATCTTTACTGTAAGTTTTAAAGTATAAATGTTTATACTTCTATTTTTAAAATATTATATTTTAGAATTTACAAAATGTCTGAAATGTGGCGATATGGGCACATACCCCAAAGGATGTCTAATCCTTAAATATCAACATTATACGGAAAAGGGACTTCCTTCTACTGAATCGCCACAACTGATACTAAAATTGACAAAAAGAAACAGATGCTACCATTCGATTGAAGTTGGTACAAAGACATAATATTTCTACAATAATACCCATCGCCGTCCTGGCGAAGGCGCCCCGTCACCAACATATTTCATAAAATGAATGATTTTGGCGTTTCTAATTATTTTTTTTTTTTTCATACAAATTATTTGCATTTCTATTCTTCAGTAATTGTCTTTTAACGGTATAAAATATAGTGAACCATGAACTATTTTCGCAATACCCCGAAAAACACAATCAATCAATCAATCGTTTCTTTGGTACAATTGCCAACTTTGGGAAATGATAGATATCCGTTAAACTCAAAATTTTCTTTTTAACGTAGTTTTGGTTTTTCATGGCGGAGGTACCCCAGCGGCTAAGCCGCCCATGTTTCCATAGTAATTTATATGGAACAAAGGTCAATTTTCACGAAAATGCCATAAAAGCCGCATTTATGGACCTATCGATGAAAAACTAACCAGTTCATTGTTGTGGCTTAAAAACTGTTTATATATATTTATATATAATGGACTCAAAGCTCTTTGAATATAATGTTCTCCGTGGGCAAACAATACTTCCTGACATAATGGTCCCAAAGCTCTAAAACACTATCTAAAATAACTGGCGGGTACGATAAAGATCGAAAGGAGTGACTGACGTTGGTCCAACCTTTTCACATCATTCTAAGATAGAGTAATCGAACAACTTCTTCTTGTACCGCCGGTCCATACTTTCTGTCATAATAACAAAAAAGCTCTAAATTTCCAATACTTCCTGTTCCCCTAAAACCCTACTCATGGAAAGATTAAGTTTTCTTTTTTTGGTCTAAACCCTGGTTATTTTTTCTGTCAGTGGAATGTGCCTAGCCCAAAAACACATAAACGTTTACTCTGGAATCTTCCAAACCATTTTCTATCACCTAAGTAAGTTCTATTTACATCCAAGATTATGGTCCACCACTCCTGTTATATATTTTTTATAATTATAATTGGCTGAGGATACTTACCTGTACGAGTAGGCCAAACCTACTGATTCTATTTTACTTATTTATTCACAAATATCTAAAAATACAAAACATCAATAAAACCCATTAGGAAATACACGCGTTGTTTTCGAAGTTGCGTCGTTGCTTAGTTATTAACGGCTTTCACTATGCGTCGTTCGATTTTCGAGGTTGCGTTGTTTTAAGTTTCAGTTTATACCCTCCATCATAGTATAAAGGGCAAATTAAGTTTGTTTTTTCGTTTATAACCAAATTGAAAAAATCATTTGCGACCCTATAAAGTATATATATTCTTGATAAGGTCCTCCTTTTGTTATATATATTGTCCTCATATAACGTATCAACGACGCAAAGCGAGGTCCTGGTGTTTAGCAAAACCTTCAAAATCTCCTATATTCGTTTTTAGGCCATCATAACCTGGGTTTATATAGATAATTATTATACCCTAAACATTTGTGCTAACGAGGGTATATACACTTTCATACGGACAAAACGTGCCTCATAGGGATAATCTTTTTAGACCCCAAGTATGTTTGGATGAAATCCGTTTCAGAAAATTTGTAGTTGATTTAGCCATGTCCGTCTGTCTGGCTGGCTGGAGCGCATGATAACTCTCGAGCGGATCAACCGATTCGGTTTAAAATTTGGCTTTCGTAATATTTTGTCCAAACTTATTTTATGTTCGAAAATGGGGTATAACGGTTTACTAATGCCGGTACCTCCCCCACAAAAAATCGAAAATTGTCGAAAAATTTGTGCACACGATAACTCTTGAAAGAAGTAACCGATTTGGTCCTTACTTTGAAAATCGTAAAATTTCTACTAGACTTAGATGAGGTTCCAATATGGACTCAACCGGGCCACTCCTTCGTGTACCTCCCACACAAAATTTCGGTAAAGTTCAGTTTAGGACCTGCACTCGAATCGCTTTGATTTTGTTGTAATAACTTGTATTACATATGACAAAAAAACCCCTATGACACAGTGTGTAGTGGTTGGAGCGCAAGATAACTCTCGAACGGATATGCCGATTCGGTCCACAATGTGGTCTTCGTAATATTTGTCCAAACTTAGTTTAACTTCGAAAATAAGCCATATCAGTCCACTCCTTCAGGTACCTCACCCACAAAAGTTCAGAAATGTTCGGAAAATTTGTGCGCACGATAACTCTTAAAGGGAGTGACCGATTTGGTCCATGCTTTACACATCCTAATATATCTACCAGATATGGATCAGGTTCGAATATGGACTATATTTGTCCACTCCCACACAAAATTTCGAATAAGTTCAATTTAATTCCAGCTCTCGAATCTTTTTGATTTTTTGTTGAAGCAACTCCATACTTCTTTAGAAAAGAGATCGAAAGTTTTAAAAAAACCCCTACGGCACTATTTGTAGTGGCTCAAGAGCACGTTAACTCTCGTACTGATCAACAGATTTGGTCCAAAATTTGGCCTTCTCTATATTTTGTCCAAACTTACTTTCAGTTTGAAGATGGGCAATACCAGTCCGCACCTTCCGATACTTCCCCCCAATAGTTAAAAAATGTCACTAAAATGGTATGCACGATATCTCTTGAAACTTTAGTTTAACTTCTAAAATGGCCCATATCGGTCTTCTCCTTAGAGTACCTCCGCCACAAAAGTTCAACATTTGAATCTAAGTGCAGTTTAGGGTCTCTTCGAAGATCCTTTGGAAATGTATATCGATAACAGTCGTTGTGGTCCAGTTACAGCGATATTATGTTTTCCGTGGACAAACCCATACTTCCTAGTCCAAAATTTATACGATTCCTTTAACTACCTCCTCCGCAACATTTTGAGCTTTAATACTAATCCAATTGTTGCAACGCTTTGAATTTGAAAGGCGTACCCTACAGCTCGGTTAGTATAATAATTGTTCCACAAACATCCCATATGGTACAAGGGAGTGCTCGGTTGGTAACTTTTCCTCAAAAATGTCTTTATGTGACACCTTGGGCTAAGTTCATAGTGTAAGGCGGATGTTACTACTATCTAAAGCATATGTACTATAGTTGACAAAAACTTCGACATGTTATTGACTGTGTCTATGATTAGACCGACTCTAACAGTTATTGTATTTTTTATTTATTTATTTCATTTCTTATATTCCCAGTCTTTCGACCTTAGGGCTGTATACTGCAGTCTAATGTAAAAAAAAAACAAATTTTAAATTACAATAATAAAGTATCTCAAATGCAATAAAGGAGGGATGTATAAACTACTCCAACCCGGTGTACAAAAATTCAGATAAAATTCGTCAACGTTCTCTTATCACGACCGGGACGTGGACCGAACGCAAAAATGAACAAAATTTGTATACTAAAATTGTTCAAGGCGATTTTAATTATGCAATTAATATGGAAGATGATTATCTTTGGCCTAAATGCTAGTAAAATATCCGACTGATTGCGCCATATTGAGATATTAACCTGTTCGCTAGTATGGAAATACAATCAGTAAGCTGAATATTGGAAAGAAGTCCTTCAAATAAAAGCAGCTCTCTTCTAAAAATGTTATTTCAATTAATTTATTCCCAATAATATATGTACAGTCACAATGTCATAAAAACAAGTTATAACTTCTTTTGAAAACACTATACAAAGTAAAATTCCACAATTGTTTTAAGCGAAAAAACTACATCCTACCTTGTCAAGCAAATTATATTAATTGCAATGCTATTATTTATTGATGTAAAACTGTTGCTTTACAAATCAAGAAATCATAATATTTTTATTTTTTATGATTTTTATTTGTGTCGAAGCAGGAAATGACTCAGAGTTCAAGTAAGTTAAAGCAAATCAGAAACTGAATCAGTTTAACCATTGTGTTTATTATGGAAATTTTATGTATGTTATTTTCGCTGCTCCTCAACATATGCTTTAAAAGGGTTATGATATTACAACAATTTTTTATGTTAGGTTTGATGTGTATTTTTGGGCTTTATTATAAATTCACAATAGCTGAAAGGTATATGTTAAGAAAAGAACAAAAGACTTAAGACACGAACTCTCGAAAATTATTTTTCTTTGTAATGACCAAAATATTTTTAATTTTTGCTACGTTTTTCTCAACATGAACATAAATTTAACAATATGTAGATACAATTTTGAAGTCTAGAAGGGTTTTGCTTTGCTTTTCTTAATCTCATCAAGAATAGAATTCATTTACATATTTTTGATTTAAATGGATAATAGGAATGTACTTATTCTAAAATGAGTTTTTTAACACCACTCAAAACATAGAAAAGGCAATATTAATTGTGCGATTTGCACCAGACAAAACCTGTAATTTATTACAATAAAGACTTTAGAGAATAGCTTCCAGCGAAAAATTTAAAAATTCAAATGTTATGACAAAAATTAAAATAATTAGAAAGTCTGAATAGTTTTAGCAAATTATTTAGAGATATTGCAAGCATCTTAATTCCACAAAAAGATATGTTCTAAGTGAAATTATATGCTTTCGCTCATCGAAATTGGGCGAATTGTACATTTCTTAAGTATTTGCGAAGACAGGATTTCAGTTCATCGTCTCCAAGCTAACGTGCATCCTTCAATATGTGGCCTAAAATTATTTTTTTTATTTTTAGACTCTAAACATCACGCTACATATATATGTTTATGCTATCACTGTTCAGATGTACAGTAATAGAACTTATAATCATTTGATTTTCTTCATAATTCCTAAATCTTAAATTTTTAAATATGAATTTAATAAAGAATTCATTAATGTTTGCATTGCACATTGTCTTATTCTTCCAAATCCATGTTTTAATAGAAAATATAATAGAACTTATAATCATTTGATTTTCTTCATAATTCCTAAATCTTAAATTTTTAAATGTGAATTTAATAAAGAATTCATTAATGTTTGCATTGCACATTGTCTTATTCTTCCAAATCCAGTCATATATTTTACATTTTGTTTACATCCTTATCCTTGAGGTTAACGACGATATATGTATACAATTTGATGCTATAAAAGTTTCATATATCATTCATTTACTCAATGTGTGACAAATCTAAAAAAATCCAGTTTCGAGAATAACGAATTTAAAGTTGGCGATTGAAATTTGACTTCTCAACTTGAAAAGATTATTACACAAAAGTGAAATAACTACTTCCCTTTTAGTGTTGAATTATGCCAAACTCGTAGTAAATGTCCTGTAACTCGTTAAATTTTGGAGATATGAAAATTTGACACAGGATAAAATAGAAGTCGTAGAAAAAACAGAAAATAAGTTTTACAACTCTTTGAGTAAATAAGCGATATGTTTGAACGAATTCTGTTTTAGACAATTTGAATGTCCGTTGATCTGTCTGCTTCCCGACATAGATCAGTTTAGGTACCTTTTATACAAATGTTCAAAAAAGTTCACACAAGTGCAGATTAAGGACAGATCTCGTTTTAAAATTTTTTGTGCGACACACAGCGTCACCACCGTGGCCAAAAATGGTCAAAATCAAGTACTTCGGAATACAAATTTATTGATGAGAATATAAAGTAAACATTTCAATTTGAAGGAATTTTAATTATGGTATTGATTTGTCAAGTAGTTTTGTCGATGTGAAGGTTTAAATCCGATCATTGTTGGAAATGTGTATTTTTGTCCTTATTTTACTTAAATTAATAACTTGTATTCTGCTGCAAAATGTTAATATTTAAAGTAATTTATCGTTCTAAAATAACTTCTTATGATTACCTTGGATGTAATAAATATAGATTTAATTTTGTTTGGGAGTAAATAGTGATCATATGGTGTTTGCAGCTACTCAAGTCTGTGGTACTTAGCAAATCGATTTTAAAATTAGTGGATTGGGTTAAAATGTATAAAAGTGTATATTGATATTATTTGCTGTTTGAGTTGTGAAAAGTGAGTACTTCAAACGTATAAAGGTTGCAGCTGCAGAGGGTTGCAGAACATGTTATCTCTCTTTTTCACCGACCACCTCACTCAGGGGTTACCTCCTTTTTTAGCAAAGCCTTTTGCGGTGTTGGCTATAGCGCGAAAACGCATGAACCGATAATCATATATGTTTGTGGGCTTATTAACTACCTAACAATCTTGCTTAAAAACGAGATACTTTTATAAATATAAATTTTTTTTAAAAAAAAAAATGGTGAACAGCAAAATTAAAAATTTGATTTTTTACAAAAAATTGAACGACGAGTATACCGTAAAGGCCAATCTTGTAGAGAAGTTTCATGGCTACGACATTTACTTTAGTTCCATTGTGATAGGACTTGAGGTTTCTTATCAAAAAAAAACCTAAACAACCCCTAAAAATGTCAACTTAAATCGCGATTTTTTAAAAAGCGCTTCGGCGTTTTTTTTTTTTTTTTTTGATTTTTCACATCTATAACAATTTTAGTTTCAGAATTCGCCAAAACTTCCTAGGTGTAAGAAGAGCACCGTGTATAAAGACTAAACACCAAATTTCAGTAATTTCGGGTGGGTAATGAGGCCACAACTTTTAAAATACCGAAAATTAGGAGGGATGGTTCTATAGGGGCTATATGACGGCGAGGACCTATGCAGACAAATTGCAAGGTGAAAGTATTATTCCCCCAAGGAAGACTAAATACCAATTTCTGTGTAATAATGACGCTAAAATCTTTAAAATATCGATAATCGGTAGGTACCATTATATGGGGCCTATATCAAAACGTGGACCTACACTCACAGTTCTCTGTTGGAATGTTTTATACCTCTGCCGAAGACTAACCACCAAATTTGAGTAATTTCGGTTGGTCATTGTGCCTAAAATTTTCAAAATACCGAAAATCGGGAGGTACGGTTCTATGGGGGCTATATCAAAACGTGGACCGATCATCCCAATTCTCTGTCCTGTAAATTGTAAGTCAATAATAGGTACCTGTACCAAAATTGATGCACCTACAATAACTCCTTCTATTTTTGGCCACAGTTAATATGAACTCGCGACAGTGTGTGACATCTATTACAACGGATCCAAGTTCATAGTTCTGATGAGCGCGATTACTTACTTAAATGGGCATATCTTATTTTTTCCACAACGTATTTCTAAAGCGTATTTTTTCCTTGAAAGGGCAGAATATTGTATTTCAGACATGCCGTAGATCTTCAAAATCGATTAACAAATGGCTAAGTTATAGTGATTAGAGCGTAAGAAAACCCATTAAAAAACTGGAAAATGTTTTTGCTCGTGCTCTGGGCTGCGTAGAAGATATCAAAATGTGGCTATAGAATAAGATATGCCCGTTTAAAGTTGAAATTCCAAGAAACCCTGTTTTTCACTACATTTTCCGTTATAAAATCAAAAAACGAAGTGACCCAAAGAAACCAAAGGTATTTTCGTCTTCCATGGACTCCCACACACCCGAATTTATGCATCAGGACCTCTGCAAATTTTTCGTGTAGCACAGTGTAATTTTTCCTTAAATATCCCAGACATGACAAGGCAGACTTCTCACATATCAATAAGTGCACCCCGATTCATATTAGCTCAATGATATTGGAAACCCATTGGGGCAATGTGACACACAATGAGACTTAGAATTTTGTAACATATTACCATGTAACGACAGTTATACCAAAAACCGAATTTAATTTTTTAATTAATCTCCATTTTTTGCATCGCCATCATTTTATATAAATCATTATATAGTACCTATAACACAATGGTGGACGTGCACACATTGTCTTATGTAGGGAGAACACAGACATTAAGCCAAAACACGACATAATGTACAACAATATCACAGAAAATGAAGACAAAAACCCCAAAATGCAAAAATTTGACCCAAGGATATTTTCACCAATTTTTGCATAACTCAAAATGCGCAAGCATTTTCAATACATTTCAAAATTTTGCAAAATCTGGACACATTTTGACGAATTTTTTAAACACATTTCTACAAGACTTTTTCAAAACAATTTTTTCCTAAAATATTAAGAATTACCTCTGTTTACCTGGCCGGGGTATCGAACCCGCGATCTTCTGCGCATAGCATTGCACCCCGGTGGCACCCAATATTAGTTGTAAAAATAACTACAACATTAGTTCTTTAGGAGAAGCTAATACTTACCGAGATATGAGCCTCAAAATGTGCCAATATTAAGTCAAGGTTTCAACTGCAGGTAGCCTTTGTATTATATATCACAATGCTCTAATCTTATTCCCCATTATTTCTTCATAATGAACTGAAAGTACCAAAAACACTACCTAGATGGATGAATGCGTCCTTTAGTCATATTCAGCAAACGATGAAAATTGGGGCATTATTATATATAATTTAAATCTATGTATATCATTAAGACCGCCAGAAGCACATTATTGTCAAATAGTCTACTTTGCCTATGTCCTTACATACTTCCTTAGATGACTCTCTACAAAACATGTGTTTTATGTATTACCACTCCTCTTTATTTGTGAGTTTACTTTCCCAATTTTGAATACCGCATTTTCTGAACTCGTCCTCAACGTGTTTACTCCATCAAAGCCTTGGCCTTCCAGTTATGTGTGCAACGCCATGCGGTTCGTATTTATACACCAGTTCATCATCGGGTTCTTCAGCTGGGTTAATCATCGTTCATTCTTATGACATGACCTAGCCAAAGCAATCGTTGTAGCCCGATACGTTTATCTATGCTGATGTCGTACAGCTCGTGTATTACACGACTTTAATATTCACCGTCAACACGGATTTTCTTATTAGAATACTTAATACTTAAACAATTCTACTACTGGATATCTAGTCACTTCCTTTCAAATTAAAATTGACCTTCAATTCTGGGTAGCTAATGTGGGGAATTTTACCAACAAATACCAATTAAATGATTAAATGTCATAATTAATTATTTTTTTCAAATTCACTACATTTTTCCTTTATTTAATTCATAGCATTAACGCATTCGATTAATAATAAAAAATATTAAAAAAACATAAAACTTATAAATTAACAATATTGTTTTTATGCAGAGTGTATGTGAGTGTATTATACAAAACGTACATAATTAAATACTCGCTTTAATAGTTTACAAATGTATTTTGTTATGTGGATTTTTTCCAGCACTAGAGGCAATTCAAAATCATAATAGACAGTTTGACGTTAGATACGAACGAAAATGAAATCACGCATTGTAGCGGGGCAAACAGAGATGAGAGGGAGAGAGATGTATGACTTGAGCGATGAAGATGATGAGGAATGGGCAGTGATGGAACTAAGTACAGAGTGACTAATGAGAGAGCACAGATGGAAATGGTTTAGGATGAAACTTAGAATGAGCTGAAATTAATGTAAGTTTGGGTTTTCAGAAAAAGGGAAATTCCCCTTATTATTTGAGGAGATCTCAGGGAAAACTATGTACATTAGAAGTATTTGTTTGTAAAGTTAAGAGTATTTCTTGGTTTAGTTTACCGAAACTTTGCCATTTCACTGCTTTCCTAATGCTTATACCTTGTATTTATCTACAACTACTTCTTCTTTGTCTTCTTCCTTGCTTTGTTTTTTTTCATTCATTCGTTTTCTTTGCCATATCGCGTTTAGCCATTTGTAAGTCGTGGGGTCGTCATCGAGGGGCGGCAGTGACATTTAGTTTTATAGGGTGGTTTTTGTTGTTGTTGTTTGTTACTTACTAACTAAATAATTTACATTTAAAGAGAGTGTTAGAAAATGGCTTTTTAATAATGACCATGAGCACCATGTCCATAACCGCCATAACCATGACCGACAGCAATAGCGGCGGGAGCATGATGCGCTACAGAGGCATAGGCGGGACCAGCGGCAGCAACGTGGTGGGCAACAGCGGGAGCGGCATGAGCATATACAGCTGGGCCAGCATGATAGGCAGGGGCGGCAGGAGCAGCATGTACTACAGCTGGGGCAGCGTGGTGGGCAACAGCATGTACAGTGGGGGCAGTTTTGTGGACAACAGCGTTGAAGCCGCTGTGATCATCAGCGGTATATTCAACAGTGCGCACTGAACCGTCAGGTTCAACCAAGGAGTAGGAGCCCTTGACTACATCACCATCACGTACTTCATGTTGGGATTTCACATCACCGGTATGTGAATCGGCAACACCGTAATTGTAGTGATATTTAGGGTAAGCCTGTAAAGAAAAAAGATAACGAAATGAAAAATGAGTTGAGGTATAAAACAGGGAAGTTTTCAGCATTTGTTTAATGTTCACTATAAATAAGAAATGAGATTAATATCCTTGAGATAAGCTAAATCTGTAAACAATCGGTATTTCATTCATATCTTTTTTATATATCAACTATTTTACCTCCGAAAAATCCTCGTACCCAAATAAAATAATCTATATGCAGCCTTGTACACATCTGTGGGTAAATTTAATGACAATTAAATTCGGTTTTCCATTATCATTTACCATAAAATATGATATGATACAATGACCATCATCTTCGACCACAGATAAAAATTGCCCAATTTGTTTTATGGTTATTATGGCACAAAACACATACATTTTATTAACACATCTTACAATTGGTTCAAAGCTAAGTTGTCGACAATTGATGTCACACACAGTCAGTCATCTGAGATTATGTTCGACACGCAAAATCACATTTTTTAAGCTTGATGCAGTCACTCAGCCATTGTAGTCTTAATTGTAATAAATCCCCCCTTAGGCATATATTCATCCATCCATTGCTTGCAATAACCTATGCATCCACCGCTACCACTACCTCCATCACCACCATCGGTGATGTGCTACATTTGATAAAGTACGATGTGCCACTTTACATGAATTTGCAATGATGGAATGAATGAATAAAAGATTATAACACAATAACATTACTAAGTCAAAGAAGATGTTAAGATACAACAAAAAGAAAAACAAATGAACACAACACAAGTAAACTCAATAAAAAATATAGGTGAATTACGTACATAGGCTTTAGCAATGAAAACAAACAACAACAACATTTTGTAATACTTATCAGAGATACAATTGCAATTTGCACAATTCCACAATGAAAATAAAAGTTTTAGATAATCTTGTGCTTGTGTGTGCATCGTTTTTTCATATCTCAACAAAATTGTTAGGCAAAATATTTGTTATTGAATCTAGTGGTGAAATTGAAGGGGCAAAACAAAAGACTTAAGATACATACTCGAGAATGAATGAAATAAATGAAACTTTTTTCCCTTTTTTATAATTCCAGTAAGGCTGAATTTGGAAATTTATTGTTTTATTAGAAAATATTAAACTTGTACAGATATATGCAATCTAACGAAATGCAGAATGTCAATTCGCTGTTTAATACCTAACAAATCAAAACGAAACAGTCAGCTTTCGGCAGCTAAATGCCCTGATCCTATTGCCGTACAAAAGCAAAAATAACAGGAGTAATACAATTAAATATTTTGCACTTAAATATTCTAGTTTTAAAAATAAATAGTATTTTCGTAGGTGACAAAAGACGTTTTGGAAGTCACAGCGTAAATTTTTAGGTGTTTGGTAGCTATCAAAAGCACTGAATCCAATTTTTCCACTGACAGACCCAATCAGCAGCAAAAAAAAAACATAATACTTTTTATACCCTCAACGTATATGCTAACGAGGGTATATACACTTTCATACCGGTAAAATGTGCCTAATCGAAATAATGGTTTTAGACCCCAAGTATGTTTGGACGAAATCCGTTTCAGACAAAATCGATTTAGCAATGCCCGTCCGTTTGTCTGTCTGGCTGACGCGCACGATAACTCTCGAACGGATCAACCGATTAGGTACAAAATTTGGCTTTCGTAATATTTTGTCCAAACTTACTTTAAGTTCGCAGATGGGTTATATTGGTCCACCCCTTCGGGTACCTCCCCCACAAGAGTTCAAAATGGTTGGAAAATTTGTGCGCACGATAACTCTTGAAGGGAGTAACCAATTTGGTCCATACTTATCACATTCTGAAATTTCTACCAGACTTAGATGAGGTTCCAATATGTACTCACTCTTTCAGGTACCTCCCACACAAAATTTCGGAAAAGTTCAGTTTAGGACCTGCTCTCGAATCGCTTCGATTTTTCTTGTAACAACTTGTATGCACTCCCCCTCATACAACGGTACAAGTTTCATCAGGGGTAAGTCCATACTTCCTGAGAAAATGGACTTAAAGGTGCATAAAACCCCTATGACACCGTGTGTAGTGGTTGGGGCTCAACATAATTCCCGAACGGATGTGCCGATTCGCTCCAAAATTTGACCTTAGTAGTATTTTGTTCATAATTAGCTTAAGTTCGAAGTAAAGTCATATCGGTCCACTCTTTCAGGTACTTTTCCCACAAAAGTTCAAAAATGTTCGGAAAAATTGTGCGCACGATAACTTTTGAAGGGAGTGACCGATTTGGTCCATACTTTGCACTTCCTAATATATTTACCAGATATAGATTAGGTTCGAATATGAACTTTATTTGTCCACTCCTTCGGGTACTTCCCACACAAAATTTCGGATAAATTCACTTTAAGACCTGCTCTCGAATCAATTTGATTTTTGTTGAAGCAACTTGCATTCGCTGCCTCAATTACGACAGTAAAAGTTTAGCAGCGCAAAAGGGTTGAACTTTTGAATAGGTTGTACCCGCGAGAAAAGAGAGACATAGTCATTCAACCAGACGTTTCAGTTGGTCACCGTATGTCAGCAAACACAGACTTGCCTACGAAAAACATTATATCACGGTAATCAGAATCTACTTTATATCCCTTTTCAAACGAATCCTCGAACAGCGTTTAAATTGCGGAGGTACCGGAAGGAGTTGTGGTTTGATATAGACCATCATCGAACTTGATTAAGTTTTAAGAGAAATATTACGTTGTGCGATGTTTGGACCAATGTAAGTAATTTATTTCGATTGTCGTAGTGCCAATCAGTCGTTTGAGTTGGTCCCTGTATGTGTTTAGAAGTTCTCGTCCATGAACTCGCCACGAACATTAGATGACTGTAAACAAGACCACAAGAACTACCTCCGATAAATTCAAAACTATTCTCGAACAGGAAAGAGCATTTTAAAAGCTTGGTATCCAATGCTAACGCAGACGAGAAACTACCACAGATCCAATCCCAGAAGATGGTATTGAGTATATACCATCCCACTGTGATTCCGCCCGTGGAAAAAAATCAAAAAAATTATGGAAACAAATTTGATTGCGATTGAAATAAATATTCTCTAAACATATCAAAATTTTAACATCCAGCATTATTTTTGTAAATTTACAGCGGTTATATGCCAAGTTAAGTCGAAGATGTTGTGATTTGTATGTGAGACCTTCAAAACAAAAAGTACATACGATTAAAAAAAGTCCAGCTGCCCTTATCTGCCAGCCGCTAAGTTATTCCTCTTATTCCACTCCTGTAAAATCGTCCAAATTCCGGAAATCGGGAGGCACGTTTATATGAGAGCTATACCTTAACATGGACCTATACAGAACATTTTTTGCAAGGAGGTATTTTGCTCACTCAGAACTCAAAACGCAAAATTACAGCCAAATCGGTTGGAAAATGTGGGTAAAATCGTAAAAATTTCGAAAATCGGGATGTACTTTTATATGGGGGGCTATATCAAAACGTAGACCTATGTTGACAATTTGTGCATGGAGGTATTTGATTCACTCAGAACTCAAAATGCAAAATTACAGCCAAATCAGTTGGAAAATTTCGCTAAAATTGTCAAAATACCGAAAATCTGAGGGTACATTTATATGGGGGCTATACCTAAACGTGGACCTATATTGAATATTTTTTTGCGAGGCGGTAGTTTATTCACTCAGAACTCAAAATGCAAAATAACATCGAAATCGGTTGGTAAATTTGGCCAAAATCGTCAAAATACAATAAATCGGGCGGTACCTTTCTATGGAAGCTATACCCAAATATGGACCTACATCCACTAAAAATTGTTTTCTATATTATTGGCTTATTATAAGCCTTTGGAGGCGGTAGCTCGATTAAAACTATTTTCGGCACTTTTTTCGATACAGGTGGCACCACTGTGCGTCTGGCCACGACGAGGTAAAGACAACAATAAACTAGTTAGGGCCATCTACAACATGAGCATTCTATATTCCGTCCACAAGAATAGATATAAGACAGTTTCTGAAACATTGTGTGAACGACTACGGCCTATGGTCATTGAAAACATTGGGCCACATCAGAGTGGTTTCAGGCCACGATTGATTGCGGGAAGTCCTAGAAGATGCACAGGTGTCGATGCACACTTATCATATTTTTCTCTTTTGCAGCCTTCGACAGCCCTATACGATGAGTGAAAATTGGAAAAAATCTCTGCGAACTGCCATTCGTGTGATTCTTTTAACATTAAGGTGGAAAAATTCTAGGAGTTTTACGAGTTGTATCGGCTAAACAACCACATCAGCTTAGTTAAACGTAACGATTTACAACGATTGCGTTGGATAGACCATAATAATGCGAGGTTTTAAACTGTCTAGAAAGACTCTTAAATACGGGCGGTACACACAGTATGCGAAGACCGGGCTCCCGACATATTGTAAACAAGACAACAAATAGAGGGGAATGGAAATCAGGGACGTACTCAAGGTAGATTCCAAGAGCCCGGCCCCACGCGATATTAATTCCTGGCACGCTTTTGGTTTTCTTAGTTCGCTTATAGGAAAATAGCTGCCTAAGGAAAAATCCTCGAATAACCTTTAATATGCACTTGAGCTTTTTTGTGAGGGTGGTAACAGAAGGTATTGTCCGAAATTTTACGATGTACAAAATTTGGACCAAATCATCACTTAATTTGATGGTGTTGGCAGGTCTCTTTCGGAATTTTAGGTCATTATATACATGCATACATATTTCCCCACAACATCCCCGAATGGAAAATGTACGAGTATGTTCTAAGACACTCTTCACTTCTCACTTCACGCCTCAAGCATTTTGTTTACACCATTTACGCTTATTTTTCGAATATTTTATGGAGGGACTAGAGTGTACTCTTCTTTTTTAATACCATAATGAATATTTGCTCCAAGAAAGTCGCAAAAAATATAAGTAAATGGGGTGAATAAAATGCTTAAGGTGTGAAGTGAGAGGCGAAGTGTGTCTCAGAACATACCCTGTAGACTTCTTTCATATCAATGAGTTAACACCGGTTTGGCTTAATGATTATCGCCCAGTCCGAAATAAATAAAAATCGCTCAGAGGGAACGAGTTAGCGTTCACTGAACGCCATAAAACTTCATATTTAGGGTTTTTGGATCAAATGGAAAAAAAATTACTGGGTGGGCCTTATAAAAAAAACATTTCCTTTTTTGGGTCACCATAATGGGCTATATAGCCTGAAGTACTAGGCTATAAAAAATTGTAATTTATTGTGAAGCTTTTATATTTGGATTAAGCTACATCAGAACATTTCAGCAGAACTTTATGACTGTTTCGCCTTAGAGCACAAATAAATTATTATAAAGAGCAGGGGTGCCAAGTTGGTGGTTTTCCCGCAACTTGTGGTGATTTTTGACGTACAAAAACCACTGTTTGAAGAGGAATGTCAACTGTTTTAAGGTAAAAATCGCTACAGACCTATGGAACAGTTGGCATCCCTGATAAAGAGTTCCCCTCAGTGAATGTATCACATTTATCCACCTCATCATCATTCGCTGATATATATGCATTACCTACTAACACCAGACATTTGACACAATTTTCCCAATTTGACCCATATACATTTGAATGTGACAACATTGCATCTCGTGTCATATTTGTCTGCCATAAAACCCACACATTGATTGACATAAAATACATCTTCATAATTTTCATTTCTTCAATCAACTGTACTATTACAACTGAAATCATTGCATTTGTAACAATTTTTTGCCAACTCCCTTTCGAAGGTGTCTTCTTACAAATTTTTCGCAATTTGCCAAACACCGACAGACATGTCTACCACGGTATGAATGAATGGGAGAATAAATGAAATGAATTACATTATCGATGTCATCACAAGTCATATGAATTCATTTTGGCTGCAAATCAAAAAAAAAAAAAAAATTAACCACAAAACATTTGCAAATTGTGTTGTTCGGTTTTTTTCTTCTTCATCTTCTTGTTATGACTTGCATTGGTTTGGTTTGCCAAAGAAATATGATTACTGGGTGTTTAAACTGTGGGAATTGGAATGTTTGTTGAAATGTGAACATTTAATGTGAAGAGACAAAAAAAAAAACAGCATTGACGCAAAAATTGTGGGAGATTAACCACAATTTATGTAAAGCCATGACTGGTAATGTAACCGGAGCTTTTTATTACATAAATCTGCTGGTGGCCAATAATGTTTTTTGTGGCAAATTGAATGTGACAGATTTCTATGCACTTGTCTGCATTAATAAATAAGTGTGGGGTGTGTGTAGTATAAGAAGAATTGTTATACAATTTGGGTGGGAATGTGATTTTGATGAAAGTGGATTAAAATATTACTTAATTAAAACTGCTACATTTGCCGTAATATTAAACGTACTTTTTCCGTTAATTGGTAGTTGATTTCAAACTTGAATGAAACCATTTGTAATCGTTGTGATAAGTAATATGACTATAGATGTTCTAAAAGATAATAGTAATATTTTTAAAAGTAAATAAAATGAATGAAGCCCGGATGATCACTTTTTTCAGAAATACATGTCCTATGTGTATATCCTAAATCCCTCAATTTAACCCATTTATTTTAATTTTTCAAATATAGTGTTCGATAGGGGTGAACAAGAAGTTCGATAGGGGTGAATATCCTGGCAAAAACTTTGTAGCCACGTATCAGTTTTTAACGCATTACGAGGTATAGACAAAAAAGTCCATATTGTCACTTATAGTTATTCGTATTTCTAAGTACATGCGAGTGGACCAAATTTGGTTATTAAAACCTTCAACCAAGGAAATATGAAGTATGTATACGTCATCGAAAACTAACGTCGTATTTTTTATTTTTTGGCCCTTGCTTCCAAGACATTTAGATCTTTCGATTTTTAAAATCAATAACATTTTCTTCCTGCCAACTCAAATGTACTAAAATCGGCTTCATGGGATATTTGATAATTATTGTTTCCAACATTCCAAAATGTAATTGTTGATAAGAAAATGGAACATCTTCATGATAGATACTCAAATTGTTTACCATCAAGTTTAATTTTGTTACTTTTTCCTAACCAAAGCACAGTGGATCCACCCATTGGCCAAAAATAAAAAAATGAATGTCAAAATTTTGGTGCCACATCTGGCAACTCCGAGAGCTATGACATGGACCTTTTTAAAAATGTATTAATTTTTGTTTGATTCGAACGCGATCTTCTTAAGAATAGCTTCAAAAGTCGCAACATTTGAATAATATTTTTTGTTGTGAGCACAACCTATATTTTAAGTGCCAGCAAATATATTCAAAATATCGCGATACTAATACGTATAGCAAAATATTATAGTGGATTTTGAAGGAGAAGGTAATAGCTTAATTTTCATTAAAAAATAATGTTTTAGCGTGTTGTGGAATTCAAGTTAGCTGCATATTTTCTTAGTGTATTTTGTAATGCCAATTCGATCATATACTTAAATTTGACCTAAGGTTTTAGTCATGATGCCCACCAGTGCCCACCTCGGGAATAATTTTCCAATGTAGTTCATGGGTTTGAGATTATTCAGTATTAAAATCAGCTGACATCTAGTGCCAGACTATAAATGGTGGGCTGCTGACTAAAACTGCCCTAGAATAGGGTTTCTACGGATATATTAACGTATAACTTTGTTATCTGACCACGTACATTAACATAATTGGTATTAGTGGCAAGATGAAGAAATCTTCTTCCAAATTGGTCTTATGTTAATGGTACGTGCCATCCAGGAAGAACGCTATAAGATCTATATTACAAATTTTACAAATTTTCAGACAAAAATTTTGATTTTTTTAATCCGCCAAATTGGTTGGATTTTATGTTGTTTTGGAGATTGTTTTGTTTCCCCAAGCCTATTTTTGCATTATAAGATAATCGGGACCTTTGCTCATGTCAGTTTGTATTAACAGCATGAAATAATTCTTACCGTATACCCCCTCCAGAGGGGAAAGGGGGGGAGAATGTTACGCTCATGGTTTCTTAAAACACTCTTCGCAGCAGCACAAAGCTGTAACCGGCGCATTGGCTTGATTTTTACACTCTAAATATTTTTGGCCACTTTCTCCATACAAGTGGATCCACTGTGCAAAGGTCGTTTTCGATTTTTTTATATTCAATAAATCCGATTATACGTATGCAAATCGGAATGTGCCAACAGATGAAGAACGGGCTGAAAATTACAAGACACTCCGTGGAATGCTTGGAAAAGTAGCCGTTTGAGTACTCCTTCATCAGAAAGTAAGTAGTTTATTTATTTAATTTTTTTTTTGGGAAGGAGTATTATTTATTTCAAATAAATGTAAGTCCGAAAAGAGGGCACTCGAAGAAGTATTTAGTCAGCCGTACGATTTTCCCCAGTCCCCATTGAGTATATTATATAACTTGGGCCTTCAGAAGAGCCGAGAGTGAACTTATTTAGTATGCAATAGTATTTTTTACAATATTTTTTCACCACATGGTATTCATTATGGACTGAGCTATCTTCAAGGTTCATTTAGTAAGGTCATCCAGAAGGCGAATTCACACTTTAGTTTTCATTTGCTTTCAAAAGTTTTTGTGCGAAGAATCCACCAAAGGAGAAAGGAAACGATAAAATATTCTTTGCGAAACTTTAATACAGAGATTGTAATCATATATTCCTGATAGGACTGAAATATTTTTTATTTATTTTTGATTAACAACTTAATTTTTGCTGTCAAGGCCTGAATTCGTCTTTTGTATCGCCTTCCTAAATTCGCCTTGGTTATTCTAATATAATACAACCTTTTGTCATCAAATGAAAAATGTTAATAGGTAAAATTTCCTAATATTCAATATTGTCAAAGTGTTCAAGTCTCACTTGTTTATTCCAAAAATATATTACAAATACTCACATGATAATCTAAACCTTCATCGGGATGGCCATGGCCATGACCAGCATAGACAGCTGGAGCACCTGCATACAGACCAGGACCACCATGAGCACCATGTAAAACACCAGCTGTGGCCACACCAACGACAGCCAAACAGATCAAGGACTTTTTGTATATGGAATAAAACAAATTAGAAAACACCAATTTAATAATTTGCACTTTTTTATAAAAAATACAAAATGTCACACTTGATTATGTTTTACATAGTTTTATTCTAATTAATTAATTTTTTTTAATATTTTTTATATTATTTCAACATCACCACACTTTTCGACTCACTTTAAAGAAAGCCATTTCTAGGTTTTGTTTAGTTATTCTTTTGTAAATTATTTAGTTGTAAACGTCTTAACGACTCGCTGTATTGCAGACAACTGATAACTAGAACCAAGAAGGAAATCGCTTTTATATACAAAACCACCGAAAAATCAGCAAAAAGCGACAAACAACAGCACTCTAACTATGCACGAGAAACATACTTACGTTTGCTTTTTTTCAAACAAACAGACAGACTCCACCCGTGATAAAACGCAAACTTTAAAACATTAACAAAAAACAGCAACAAAAACCAATTCATTCGTATATCCACACTACTAGCCTCTCTGCACCATTAGGAGGGTTAAATATTAAACATTAAAATCGACTACAAGTCGACATATTCAGCAACGACAACGAACAACGCCGACGACATCATTCAGCATAAAAATTGTCTGCGGCAAGAGTAACAACAACATTGTCGCTGTCAAAGTTGGCAGAATTAGATTAAATAATAAATAGAAAAAAAAAATCATACAGTTACAGCTGAGCAAGAGCCTGGCTCAAATAATGCATGACGTTGTCGATTGCACTCTACGTCATATGGAAAGGTTAGTATGGCAATTGTGGTGACAACATTTTAATGAGGGATTCGAAGTTTTTGGGATACACTACAAAATGTACATATATTCTCATACACATCCCCGAAGGAACACGTGAGACTTCATATTGCAAAAATTTATGATGATCGGTTATCGGTAACCCGTGCCCCCAGATCCATCTTTATTTCCATAGTAACATATATGGGACCAACGACAAATTTTCACGACATCGCTCTAAAGTTCACATGTATTGTCAAATCGATGAAAAAATTTACCAATTCATTGCTGTGGCTAAAAAAACTAATCCTACAAAATATTTTAAAATGGGCTCGGAATTTAATATCAGCTACATAGGGACCAAATTACCTAAAATTGCACAAATATGCTATTGGAGCAATATGCAAATTTTACCCGATTTTCATAATTTTTTCGTTTTTAGCCACAGAAATGAACTGGTAAAATTTTCTCTTCGATTGGACAATAAATGTGATCTGTAGAGTGATTTCGTGAAAATTCACTTTTGGCCCAGTACAAATTGGTATGGAAACTGTGAGGACCCAGAGCCACGTGTTGACACATTCCGATTGTGCTCAATCTTTGGCAATCTTAAAATGTAACAAAACTAAATAGATTAGGAGGTGCCGCATAAATCCCATATCGTTTTTTAAAACCACCCTAATGCCCACAATCTATCCCATACCAAGATATTTCTTTAAATAAATTTAGGAAATTGGACTACCAAGTTGCCTAGAGTTATCAACTTTATCGGAACATCACTAAAATTTTAGTCAATGTTGCATATTGAAGACCTTTTTTGTAATGATCTGCTTTTTGAACCGCCTTGGCGTGCCATTATATTAGTCATAGATTCATGACTGCATGAACTAGCTAACATAATCGTTGTAATTCGATGGCGAGTTATAATTTTAATTATTTTATTAATTCAAACACATAAATTTAATACCTATATTTTTATACACCCTTGTACTTCTTATGACCCTTTCAAGTAGGATGGTATACAAGGTTGTAGGATAAACTATCACTATGTGAGAACTACAGTTGTTATTGAAAGACTCAGATAGGTTAGTAGTAGTTTAACTGTTTGCATTGTATCAGTTAATGAATATTCGGAAGCAATGTCACACATATGGGCAATTACGTAGGAATTTAACATATGTTGAACCGCATGTTTGGGGTATTATTACGCGGGAACTGGGTATTATTACGCGGAAACATAAATGCATTTCGATAGTACGATTCACCGATGGATTTTTTAAAATAATTGTTTGCGCGGAAACTGTGGCCACTTTAAGGTTAAACAAGTAAGAAAGTATCAGTCAGCTGTGCTGAAGAAAAAAAACAAACAAAATAATTATGCCGTATATAAAATATATTAATTTTGTATCACGAGTTTGCTTTAAAATATGTATGTATGTACCGTAATGTGGGGCTATACTAAGTCATTGAGATATACCAAACATTTTTGTAACCAAACATCTTCACAAAGGACTCGAAATATTAAATTACGTAAAACTAAGTTTGAAAGAAATTTTTTAAAAAGTTTTAGAGTTATTTGCACAATAGCCATTTTAGTATGTGCTGGCAGGGTTTGGGCCATCATCTCAGGAATTTTTGACTTACTCCGGAAAATTAGCGTTGTAAATGCGTATATCAACCTACTAAAAAAGAATCAAAACGATGGGAGAGGAGCTCTTAAACTTCACTTTGTACGAATTTTATGTGCGAGGTACCCGAATGAGTTTACCGATATAGTCCATATTCCAACCTTATACATGACTGGATAAAATAAAACAATGTGCAAAGCCTGTCCTAATCAGAAACTCCCTTCGACAACTATCTTGCGGATTTGTCATTTTGGTTGTTGCCGTCAGAGTTTCTCGTGGCTTTTAGGCCAATATCTCTGGAAGTATGGTCTTGCTCAAGAAAAAAATTGTACGGCGGTAAATGAAACCGAAAAGACAACTTACTGCAAAAAATTCAAAACGATCGGAGAGGAGCTCTTAAACTTCACATTATCCGAATTTTGTGTGGGAGGTACCCGAAGGAGTGGACCGATATATTCCATATTCGAACCAGTTATATATCTAGAAAGAATAATACGATAATACGATGTGCAAAGTTTGGACTAAACCGATATCTCCCTTCCATAATTATCGTTCACACCATTTTGCAGAAAATTGTTGAACTTTTTTGGGGGAGGTTACCGAAGGAATGGACCGATATGACCCATCTTCGAACTGAAAATAAATTTGGTCAAAATATTACGATACCCAAAATTTGGTTCGAATCAGTTGATTCGTTCGAGAGTTATCGGGCGCACCAGCCGCCAGACAGACGGACTCCAAATTGTCTGAAACGAATTTCGTCCAAACATACTTGGGGCCTAAAGCCGTTATTTCGATGAGACACTTTTTTTGGTGGTATCAAAGTGTATATGGCAAAAACCAAAAATCCTTTGCAATTCCATTTGAAAAAAAAAATTAAAAAAATTTTTTGCGAGCACATCTACAATTTTTGCACAGAGATTAAGAAGAAAATTCTGATTTCAAATCTGTTCGCGTTCACAAAATTGGACGATGCGCGCAAAGGTTATAGCGGTTTTTATTCTCATATAAAGAAAAAATATTTAAACATATTTTATTTGTTGCTTTGAGAAAAAGTATGCGTAAATCGTTTACAGCATTCCATATCTATTCGTAGATGTTTAAATATTAATATTAAAATTAAGTAAATCCAAATTATCCTGTCCCAGAGTCAGTACAAACCCTCAAAAAATAAATTAAACAATATATGCAGAATCTAGACAATGTGTAGAAAAATATGGAACCAAATTTATAGAGATTGGGTACATAAATTGCATATTATAGCAACAACAAAAGGGAAAAACTTATTGTTGGAAAATATTGTGGCAAATATATTTTTTTGTTTGATTAAAAAAATTAGAAAAAAATATTTGGGAGTTCTCCAACAATTTCGCTAAAATCCCATACAATAATTAATGTGTACTGCTAAAACTTCACCAAGAAATATGGTTTACCATCGTGAAAGCTTATTTGCTTACTGTGGTAACTTATAAGGATAGGAAATTAAGATAATAGTGAAATTACAATCATTCAAAAAATGTGGAAATTAAAAAGCCTATTATTCGCGAATTAGTTAAAATCAGTTGATGCGCATCCGTTTTTGGATACGGCGAATCAATCTCTTTCAATATTTATGCATATTTCGATGTTTCACTTAGCGGTCAAAGTGTGCCGCCAGTTGCATCACACAATGCAAAAAACCCTAAAGTGGGTAAAAATCGCGCAAATCATGATTTAATACGCCGATTTGTCAAAATAAATTTTGGCGATCTTCGTATTTCCAAGGTATCCACTATATCCGCGGTTTTAGTGGATGGATTCGATCGCGGAAGGTGTCATTAGATCCGTCGCGTAAAAAACCAAATTCACGGGGGGGGGGGGCAAAGGAAATTATGCGGCAATTGTAAACTTTAAACACAAAAAATAGGTTTTTTGAATATATCGAAAAAGTTATACACTAGTATCATATTGCCCATGAAGTATTCTTTGAGTCTTTCTTTGGGCATATGTCTATAAAATGTTAGGTTAAGCCAGAATCGGAAGGGAGCATAAAAAACTTGTGGCTTCAACCCATTTTTACCTATTTTTCTACATTGATGCCAACACAGCTTCCACGTAAATTAATTTAAATGGTCGAACTTATGAGATTCCTCCTAAAACACTTCATTTTACAGAATTTCTGTCATACTATATAGAATATGTAAACAGTTTGCGAATTCTTAATGGGTGAAACTCGGATTCATCGATTGTAAAACATTTTTGGTTTTTGCCATATACCCTTTCTAGCCTGAAGGTTGAGGGTATACAAAAATGGAAAAATGTGTTGAAACAAACACCATTTTGTTTGTTATTGTCCAATTATTGGCTTTGGAACGCAGGGAATAGCTTGTTGCTCAAAGAGAAACTTAAAGCATACACTTCATACATTAAGTTTCCAATATATAATTTATTTCAAATTTTCACTGTAACCGCGTCAAAAGTATGTCGACATTTTGAAACAAAAAAAAAATATGTTTTGAGTTCCGAATCTGAAAAGCTGCGCGTCCCAGTCGGTCAATTAGTGCGATGCTGCATCCACTGTTCTTGATGGATCGCACTGAAACGGCGTAGAATGATGTATTTTTTAATGGTCATCATTGAAATCGGATGCGCATAAAATGTTTATGTACTCCGTGGAAATCATGGACATTTACTGTTTTTCGTTTTTTTGCAACTTTTCCTTAAAAACCATAAAGCAAATAATTACATTATAAAAATTATATTATTATTTTTTTCCTCATAGTTTCTTCGCATTTTTTGCATATAACATGAATATATATATATCAGGAATATTGTCAATTATTTCATATTCCATTTCAGAAAAAAAGAATACATTTTTTTCGCGCTACATCAACAATTTTTGATATGTAGGTTAAGAAAAAAATTCCCAGTAAGAGTCTGGTCGCGAGCCAATTTTTGGTTGTTGCGGACAAAAGTTATGGCGCTTTTATTTCGCTTTTTAAGAAAGAAAATATTACAAAAACGCTAGTTATTTTAATGAACACAATTGTTATAAAAAAGTTCCCTCGAAGTGTCTTCAGCGAGTAGATTGCATAATACCTGCAAAATGTTACACAGAATTCGCGAAATGTACATAAAATTGATAAATTATTGAATATAAGTCAACTTTTATCAAAATTAAGGCCCATTTAGTGGTCATAAAATTACATAAAAATTTGTTGTGGATCAAAACTTCACGGCGAATCAAATGAGACTACAATCATACAGGTTGGTGTTATAGTTTCGATGTTACAGCCAAAATAAGCACATATTTTGGTCAAAAAAATAATTTTTTGTTTGAAAAAATATTTTTTCACATGCATTATGTAGTAGAAAATATTGTAAAAATCTGTAGAAATACTTCCTTCATTTTGCTAAAATCTCCCAATAAAATAGACGGATTTTGCTTTATTGACATTCATATTAAAGCTTTCCCGTTAGGGAAGGTAATTGGGTTGATGAGGATATATCTCAAAGCTTCTGAAATGGAAATAGAGGTCAAATAACACATTTTAATTTATATGCATTTTAAAATACGTGTAAGTCGCGTAATTATCAACATCATTTTGTCCGCATGTGATTTTCATGTACAGCAAGGCCATATCTATTAAGTTGTATATATTTTTCGAAATATAATTTGGACTCTAAGATGTAGCATCGGCTGCATCTTAGCATTAAAAAACCTATAAAATATCGCTAATTTGTGCAAAGTGCATACAATTTTTGTCCGCATCCGATTTCAGTGTTCACCATAAAAATCTACATCGATATATATCTGTTTGAAAGCGATCAATCAAGAACCGTGGATGTAGCATCACACATTATATTTTGGGATAAAATTTATGTAGCTTCCTTATCAGTGAAGTTTTCAAATCTCTGTTTCCGCTAAAACGAAGATGCTGCACTAGTTTTTTTTTCATTGCAGTGGAAACGATCCGCAGAAAACGGGATAAAATACGCGATATTTTCAAAAACAATTTTAGGTGATTTTTCTACTTTGGAATTTCTCGTAACTCGCGTTTTAGTAGATGGATTTTCACGAGGAATGATTTATTGGATCCGGAACGTAAAAAACTAAAATGTGCAATGGAGTACGAGGTATTCTAGAGATAATTGCAAATATTAGACCCGAAAAATATGATTTTTAGAAAAATGTTCACATAAAATTTCCGCATTTGGATGCAGATTTCTATGAAGCTGTGCAGACTACATTCACAATATACGTATCAAATAACTCAGAATCGCAAGTACTACAATCCTATATATAATTTTTTGAAAAACCTGTTTGCGGAATGAAATTAGAAGAAAATTTTTTCAAAAAACACTGTTAATCTGGCTTCAAAATGTCAGCATCATTTAATGGTAGAAGCAGTTCAAATTTTGAAAAGTAATACATCAGTGAGATGATCCTTATTTAGTTCACTTTGACAGGAAAATCGAGAGAAGTGTGGTTTACTCACAAATCGAGAGAAAACAAAAAAAGACATGGTGGCTTCAACCCATTTTTAACATAAATATAGCCACAGCTTCCACGCATATTATCTTTTAATGCCAATATTTTTTGCCACGTCCAAAAACATTTCATTTTATCCAAAAATATTTAATTTGTATAATATATAATCACATGTCGCGTGTTCTAAAAGGGTAAACCTTGGTTTCAGCTATGTTAAATTTTCAAAAAAATTGGTGATATATCAGGAAAAATGTCTAAAATTGTCTTTTCCATTTCAAAAAAATCAAAAAAAAATTTTGATACTACATCAATGATTTTTGGTACATAGATTAAGAAAAAATCAGCATTCCAAATCTGTTTTCGTTACTAACTTTGATCGTTGCGCGCAAAAGATATGACCGTTTTAATTATGATAATTAGAAAAAATTCTAAAAAAATCGCGGCTTAATATATTTAGCTGTTATATCCTATTATCGTTAACTGAATTCGTACCCTTTGCGATGATGCAAAAAATAATCGCAAAGTATCAATGGATTCGCGAAAAATCAAATTTGTTAAATAATTTCTCGTATTTACAAAAATATGTTTGAAACAATAGCGCTCATAGTTACGAAAAATATATAAAAAAATTATAACAGCATCCATACATTTTGAGAAATAAAATGAAACCCAAGTTGTGAAGGTTGGAGCTATAGAATTCATGTTATTTGCAAAAATACGAAGAAAATATTACGAAAAAAATTAAATTCATAATACTCTAATTTTATTTTTTTATGGTTTTATAGGAAAAGTTGTAGAAAAAATTTTTGAGTTCTTCGGAATTTTCGTCAAAATTTCACGCAACAATGATTATATTCCGTTGTAACAAATTTTTCGCTTATAGTTTTCCTCACAAGGAATTCCAATTGTGGCATAACGTTAAAATAATGTTATAATGAATATTACAACATTTGAGACGCATATAAACCGCGTAATTAAGAAAATGACATGATGCGCATCCGATTTTCCAACACAGCGAATCAATCCCTTTTATTTGATGTACAGTTTGTCAAATTCTATTAGGCGGCCACGATGTAGCATCTGCTGCATATTAGGGTGCAAAATACAGTAAAATGGTAATAATTTCCGCGAAGTTCATTTACATTTTATGCGCATCCGATTTCAATAATCACCATTAAAAAATACATCCTTCTATGCCGTTTCAATGCGATCCATCAAGAACCGTGGATGTAGCATCGCACTCAATTTTTAGAAAAAATCTATTATATCTCTGGATTAGCGATAGTTTTGAAATATCTGTTTTCGCGCAGTTTAAAAACGCGTATCGATCTATTTATTTAAGTAGAACTGACACATCCAAATCGGGTTTTAATATGCGATATTTTCAAAAAATTTTTTGGCAAATTTTTGAAATTTGAGGGGTATCATATCCGACGATCTAGTGGGTGGATTTTTACGCGTCGTGGCTTGATAGATTCAGAACGTAAAAAAACTAAATTTACACGGGTTTCCACGGAAATCGAATGACGTTTGTAAATTTTAAACCAAAAAAATAGGTTTTTGAGAAAAATTTACGCACAAAAATTTCGTGTTTAGGCGCAGATTACTGTGATCCTGTGAGGGCTACACCCTCATGTTATACATTAAAAAATGCGAAATCGCGAGTACTACAATCCAATAATAAGCCATTAGGGAAATCCTGCTGCGCGTCCCGATTAGAGCAAAAATTCAAAAAACCCCGTTTTTCAGGTTTTAAAATGTCAGCATCCGTTTGAGGTAGATACAGTGGATATATTAAAAAATCATACATTAGAAACTTCAACTCTGAAGTGCACTCTTTAACTTCTCCTTTGAGCATTAAGCTCTACATAGTGTTGTAAAACCACTAATTGGAAAATAACATAATGAAACTCGTTTATTTCAACGATTTTTTCCGATTTTTTTTACATTAGTACGACCACAGCTTCCGCTGAAATTATTATTTTAAGAAACCCCTCGGTGAATCGGGCTAAAACAGTTTATTTTGCCGAAATGCCGTCAAAAGTTATGGTATAGTAAAACTGATCGCGAGTTACAATACCCCATACCTGAGTTTCAACATAAGTTAATTTTCTACAAAAAGCTTGATATATATATAGCTCCGACCTTCAAGCCATAGTCTTCATTTTATTTCTCACAACGTCTGAATGTTGTATTTTTTACATCATTTTTGGAAGCATAAGCTCTATTATTTCAAAATTATTTGAGACATTTCAGGAGTATGTTGACATCATCGCAAAGGGTACAAATTCAGTTAACGGCAATGACTTATAACAGCTCATTACATCACTCCGAGATTTTTTTAATTTTTTTTCTAAATATTAAAATTAAAAAGTGATATCTTTGGCACGCAATGGTCAAGGTTAGTTACAAAAACATATTTGTAATGACGATTTTTCCTTTATCTATGTACCAAAAATCATTGATGTAACATCAAATTTTTTTGGAATTTTTTTAACATGGATAACTCGATTTTAAAAAAAATGTTCCTCATATGTATTTTCTTTTTAGAAATAAGTTTTTTATTTTCCAAAATTTGTTGTAGACAAAATTAAGAAAAATAGTATTTATTCAAATTCCACTACCACTACTAAAAGGGTCTTAATTTTTTTGTAATTGATCGTAGTTTAGTACAAAAAAAATCGAAGAGTACACATAGATTTTTTCTATTTGGACCAATATGAAAGAAGTTATTAAGTTGCATGTACTTTTTATAGAATTCGACTTTCGATATGTCCCCAACCCTTAGCCAAACAATCTGAACATGTACTGAAGAGTTTTGCTGAGGAGCAGCATCAACACAGCAAAAAATAAAGAAAGTCAAAAACCACTTTATTTCCAAAGTGTACTATTTCACTCAGAATTCCCCATATATAAAATCACCCAGTAATATCAATTTTACAATTTGAAATTTTGAAAACATGAAAACCCTGTTGTCTATTCATCAGGTTTCTTTCTTAAACTTCAGCAAAGATTGCATCAATACTAAAACTGTTTGAAATAGCATAGATCAATAGTCTTAAGCAATATATAATGTATGTAAGACAGGCAAGGCAATCATTGCACCCATCCCATGGTTCGGACATTCTTTGTAAAAATAGGTAACACAATGTTTTTAAAACGTTTACCGGGATTCTTCTTTCCATTTCTGTTGATTTTGATTATCAGTGACGGATATTACATATGTGGTACATGATGTAAGCTCTAACACCTGCCTTTGTGCAATTCCTGTGCAATTCAACAAAGCTCTCCCGTTTTTTTTAATTCGATCCTAAAATATTCTCTTTCATATCATACCACCTTCATATAAGCTGGTGGTCATTCATCGAGTATACGTTTAGTTAACCAACCTTTATTTTTTGCTGCTGCTCAGACAACTGTTAGCGTTAGTTATTACGTTGAGAACAGCAGCTCGCTTGCATGAGATCTATGCTCGAAAATCAATACGCTATTGAAAGCTAGAGTAAAATATAGAAATCAGTCTACGATTAGTGTTTGATTTGTTAAGTAATTGGTTTCTAAAGAAAAATCATGTTCGACAGATTCGGATTTGAAAATTTGCATGCTAGTTATTCTCGCAAAACGGATGCATGAATGGAATGGATTTCTTTTTTGGTGGAGTGTAAAAGATTTCAATTTTTTGTCTTTACTTTTTGGCGGTACCACTAATAAAGTTCTTGCATTAAAAACTCTATACTTCAATAGTGTCTTTCAGTCATTACAGTACTCACACATTGGTAACATAAATAATAGTTAAATTCACACCTTGCAATGAAACTGTCAGTAGATCAATTTGTGTATGCTTAATTAAGCAAGCGTCATGAATTGTATGGAGCACTTGGAGAATGGAACCTTCGCTTGAATAAAGATGTGATAATTTAAAGGCAATTAAATTTAATTACGTATGGTTGTTTTGAAAAATATGACTTATTGAAATAGATAGCAAAAGGAAGGAATTGCTTTATATGAAATTAATGGCATGAAAAATGTTTCTAAAGCTATTTTTCAATTATCAGACCTCTAATAAAATAAAATATAACATTTAGAAAATGTTAATATATTTCCCACGGTAAAATGTTATACTTAAAAACATAAATTTTTATTTACCATGAACTTGGGTTAATTAATCCACATTAAGTGCTATAATTATAAACTTATTTCATGGCTATAAACTGCAATAAAGAGAGAAACAAAATTGTCTTAATAAAATAGTTTTAATAAGGCAATGTTTTAAGCTTTAATTACAGTTGTTTGGCTTATACACAAGCATAATTGTGAACATACACCTAGGAAAATATTTATGTGTTACTTTGATTAAATTTTTTTCTACATGAGGAAAATTATCTCATATCGATGATTGCATCCAATAATATGCCGCCCTCTAGTCGCACGAGGCTGTATGGAGTACGACACCAGTTGTATGCTCCTTTATAATGCCAAGCCTTTGGAAAATATAGCGAAAAATTTCCCAACAGCTTAAGTCAGATGTTTTTATTTTATGGGGGTTATGTCATCCTCGATAGAAGGATGTTTCTCAAGCCATTTCATCTGTTCGATTTTTCTCACTTTGAAATTATACAAAATTTGTTCTGACGCCTGTACATTTCATTTTCTCCCGATACCTCTCTGGTGTACTAAGTGTTGCTACAGCATTACACTCGTTGTATTACCATGGTTTATTTAATCGTTTATGCAATTTGTGGCAAATTATGGATTTTGTGGCCCTTCGTGAGATATGTATATCAAGGCTTCTTGCTAATTATAGATATCGCCTTTTGCAGAAGATTCATTAAGTGGTACCCAACTGAGCTAAACGACATGATTCTGTAACGTTCATTAAACTCAGACAGACAGTAACAGATCATGGTAGTAAGTTATATTATCTACATAGGTATAAGTCAGTTTTGATGACACGGTTGAGATTCCTGAAGGAATCGACCGACATAGTTCATCTTGGAATAGGATATAATTTTTGGATTCCTTCCTTTTCTTTGTCATGTTAACCAGCTTTCAGTTGATCGCTGCAGGAGTGTTTTGGGGTCTTGCTGGAAGCATGGACTTGTTAACGAATAAAATGATATCAGAATCAGAAGGACTATCTTCAATGAAAATCTCAAAACAGTCCATAAACTGCATTAAATCGAAAATTATGTACTTTTGTAGGGAAGAACCGGGAGGAGTTGCTCGATATGGTTAATCTTTATATCCTCAACCTTTAGTCTAACGCTGGTATATAGACTTTGATAGGATAAAACATGTAAGAAAAGTCTATAGTCGGACGGAGCCGACCATGGGATACCCTATACCACTATCCCTGGACAATCGCTCTCCACGGAACTTCTTTTCAATGATTGTTAAAATTTAATTATCAAATATCAGAGATGTAATGTATAATACTTATGACCAAAACCAAAAAGTTATCTAGCATGACAAAGACACTTTTGTAGCAGGAAAGGAAAATTTAATTCACACAAACTAAAATGTAATAAAACCCACTTATGTAGTACTACTACTTCCGTTGTTTAACCGCTACGTTATTGAAATTTTGTACCAATTTCACACAAAAGTTTCATTCCATTTAACCCGCTAAGTATTATCTTATCTTCACGTTGGTTTGTACACTTCTTCTTCATCATAAACTCAAACGTTGTTTAACATTTTGCGGGTTATTATTTTGACCTACAGAGCCTCTACAAAATTGGTTAAACTTTTGTTTTGGTTCATTTCACCCCATGAAAATTTCACCATCATCACCAAAAACTAATCATTTCTATTCTGGCCCGAACTCAATCTCCATAAAAAAATCGTTACAATCGTTCCATAATTGCGGCCTTAAGCTTGTTTACAATTTTTAATGGACGGACACACATCGCTAAATCGCTTTATCTCGTCGAGATATGCATTTTGGCATACCAAATAAGGGGTCTAGGACGAATATTTCGTGGTGTTACATAAACTTTTGGAGAGACAATAGCATGGGATAAGAATGTGGTTCTCTACACAGAACCCATTATATATTAGGCAGAAGGCCCCTTATCTAGCAAACACTTTATTGCAATTTACATCAGAGGAAAGGTCAGTAGTTTTTTCCATATATATATGTCCTCAAGGAATTAAAATATCGACCAAAAATAAAATTTTTATATTTTTCATACAAAAGTAATGGCCCATTTCACCCGCTAAAGAATATCAGATCATCATTCAAAATTGTAGGCTTCTTTTTCGATCTATACTCTTACCCGGTGCAAAATTTCGTGACTATTGATGTATAATTGCGACTTCTAGCGAGTTTATTATTACACTACAAACAAATAACGGGATATATTAGGCTACAACTCCGTTATCTGATCATGCACACCAACATAATTAGCATCAATTGAAAGGTCAAGCGTTCCACTTTGAAGTATATCTCACATGTCCGGAATGTCACTTCCAGGAATAAAGATATAAGCTGTATATTAAAAATTTTCACAATTTTCACACAAAAGTTTTGGTCCATTTAACCCTCTAAATATTATCCGATCGCCATCTCAAATTGCAAGCTTCTCCTTTGTGATATACTCTTACCCTATTTAAAATTACGCGTTGATCGGATTATTATTGAGACCTACAGAGCCGCTAGAAAATTGGATAAATATTATGTTTTTGGTCCATTACACCCGCTAAATATTTCACGATCATCACCAATAAGAATGTGGATCTATTCTGATCTGAACCCGACCTACATACAAAATTTCGTGACGATCGTTCCATAATTGCGGCCTGCAGCGTGTTTACAATTTATAGGGGACAGACGGACGGACGGACACACATCTCAAAATCGCTTTATCTCGTCGAGATATGAAGAATGGTATACCACATTGGGGGTCTCCGACGAATATTTCGCGGTGTTACATGAATTTTTACCAAAACAAACTTATAATACCCTTTTCTACATTGTGGTATAAGGTATCATTTTGCCTCATAGAACAAATAGTTTTAGACCCCAATGAAATTCGTTGCAGAAAATTTGGAATCGATTAGCCGTGTCTTTCTGTCAGCCTAGCTGATGTACGATACCTTTCAAACTTATCAAACGATTTGGTCCTCGTAATATTTTGTCCAACCTACGGTCTTTCCCATATCTGGCCCACAAAAGTTCAAAATGTTTAGCTACAATGGTGCACGATTCGATCCAAAACGTAGTCCTAGTAATATTTCTTCCAGATATAGACCAAGCTCGAATATTTCGTATTATTGTTACGTTTTTTTTGCAGCAGGTTACCCTCACGGCCGATATATACTCTCAGCCTAGGTGAATTAAAACTTTCAGCTGCGAACAAAATGTATTTAGTTTTTTTTTTTTTTGAAAATTTTGCCTATTAGGCGAATGTCATTTTTTATTAATTTTTTAATTAATTTCTCGTTAGAGACGAGCTTACTGACCAAGATGCTTTTTGAAAAAGGAAAGCCGACGATACGAACCCACACAATCACCACTGTGTGACATGTATGTTTCGCCTTTGGTTTAGGAAGGCTCCTCAGACACATCGACTGTGGGGCGGCTTCGCTATCCTCTAACTTATTTCCTCTTTCAAATGCAAGTTGTTTTTTTTTTACAAAGTTGAATTTTTTGTTCAAATCTTTGTATGGCTTTCATGACAAACGCATAGCGTAGCCTTTGAAAGTTATGAGTTTGGTTCAAATGCTACGCTAAGCGTTTGTCATGAAAGCCATACAATGATTTGAACAAAAAATTCAACTTTGTAAAAAAACAACTTGCATTTGAAAGAGGAAATAAGTTAGAGGATAGCGAAGCCGCCCCACAGTCGATGTGTCTGAGGAGCCTTCCTAAACCAAAGGCGAAACATGCATGTCACACAGTGGTGATTGTGTGGGTTCGTATCGTCGGCTTTCCTTTTTCAAAAAGCATCTTGGTCAGTAAGCTCGTCTCAAACGAGAAATTAATTAAAAAATGTATTTAGTTTTTTTTTTTGGAATTTTGTGACCCTTTTTGGACTTGTGAACTTGCCGACGAAAATGTGGATTAGGAGTACAGTTCAAAAGTGTCGCGAAGGAGATATTTGAAGGAACGGACCGACATAGTCCATTATAAAAGGCGAGTTGGGAGTCGTTTCTATCCGGGTGTCACCGTTGTGCAATGTTATGCACACCCGCCTTGTACGCAGAAGTTCGTGGGTTCGATTCCCTGGCTAGGCAACATCAAATATTCAACGGTAGCAAAATACACCTCAGTAATGTTGGCGACATTTCCTGAGTATTTCAGCCATGTAAAACTTCTCAACAATTGGTGTCTTAGGACACGCCGTTCGGACTCGGCGATAAACTGTAGGTCCCATATAATTGAGCTAATATGAATCGGGGTGCACTCGTTGATATGAGAGGAGTCTCCCTTGTCCCGCCTGGGATGGTTCGGGAACAATTATTGTATTATTATAATTTCGATAAATATCGCGCCCATTAGTCATTTCAGTGGGTCATCGTTTTACTTGTCCACGGAGAACATAACATCGCTGTTAAAAGGGCCACAACGCACAGCATCGGTATACATTTCCATAGGACTTTCGAACATACCCTAAACTACACTTAGGTAAAAATGTTGAACTTTTGTGGGGGAGCTACCCAAGGACAGTACTGATGTGGGCCAGGAGATCCAAAGTTTGGACCCAATTTGTGTGCCCGTTCATTTTAGTGAAATTTTTTTAAATATTGGGGAGAAGTGCCGCAAGCTTTATTATTGCCCATCTACGAACTGAAACTATGTTTGGACAAAATATGACGAAGCCAAATTTTGGACCAAATCGGTTGATCAGTTCGAGTGTTATCGTTATCCTCAGCGACTAAATATGGTGCTATAGGGGTCTTTTACATCTTTCTAAAGAAGTATGGACCTGCCCCGAAAAAGCTGTTACCGTTGTACTTGAGGCATTCACACGGTGTCATCGCGGTTTGTTTGCACCTTTCATGCTGTTTTCTCACGAAGTATGGACTTGCCTCTGATGAAACTTGTACCGTCTAATAGAGGCAGTGAATAAAAGTTCTAAACTGAAGTTTCCCGATATTTTGTGTGCGAGGTACTTAATAACAAAAAAAACAAAATTTAAAGGAAGGGGCTCCATGCGATGACGTGATTTCATGGCATCTTTTGCATTGGTTCAAACGAAGTCGAAAAAGATCCGCTCTTTTCATCAGTATTTAAACCCATGCAAAGGAAGTCGTGAAAAACCCGATCTTTTCATCAGCATTTTAACCCATTCCAACTATCCAATAAAGATTAATTTTGTGTTTTTATTTCTACACATTTTTCTAAATATATAAGATTAATTATTTATAACTCGGAGACTCGAAATCACAACCAAGGTTGTTAAAACTCTCGTCGTAATGATAATGTCATTACAAAGGGTTGGCGAAAATGACATGCCAAAGCATTGGTGGAAATGACATGCCAAAGCATTGTTGAAAATGACATGTCAAAGCATTGGTGTAAATGACATGATTTGGATCGAACATACTCGCAGAGAGGATTTCTTCGTCTATACATTAATTAGTCTATGTAAAAACCCAAGGAATATTTTTTAAATTTTTGAACCAATTTTTATTTTTTTGAAAACAATTTTTAATTTTTTTTTTAGTTGGTTGTATTTGTATTGTTTTTTGTGGGTTTGACTATTTTTATTTAATAAATTTAAACATATGAAAAACTCAAAAACACTCCTATTTTGAAGCAAAATATAAAAAATCAAATTTATACTTTGACTTTAAAATCCTCTGTATAAATAATTCAAAGTTACAGAATTTTGATCAGAAAAAAACGGTTCTGAACCACTATGTGCCGTTGTCCGAAGGGGCTGTGCGATTCATAGTTTCTTGTAAGTGGAGATACGTTTAGAAAACATTTCACGATTTTTGAAGAAGGTATACAAAATATCACGACATCCAAAATTCTTTGACCCATTCGATAGTTATCGACTCCAAATTGCCTGAAATGAATCGTAAGTTATCATGGCTGAATCGACTTCAAATTGTCTGAAATGAATAGTTGGCCAAATGCTAAGTGCTATTTTGGGACCAGAAATATACCCTCATCTAATTTCAGTGAAACACAATAAAATCTATTCAGATCAAAGTTAATCAATAAAAACACAGGACGAACCATCAGCGAAGATCGGCCGTCCATGGTTCCTTCAAATACGTTTTCTTCCAAACATTTCATTACGCAGGTACACCCATGTTTGTGAATAATATTCCATTTATATTCTATCTATAGGAAATCTATGTTCCAGATCTTCAGCACTCCATTTGTATTTACATACAGGCTATATAGTCATATTATAATTCTGTTTAAATAAATTAATTTTAATAATCGGTCGACTTATTTAAACATTTTATATTTGTATCTAATTATAATAATGCATATGACATTTTCTTAACTTTTGTTCATATGCTTTTCTGAACTGATATGAAAAGGAATTCAAAGAATGCATTGCTGTGCAATTTTGTGGCAAGTGTCAAATTTAGTTTTCATGAAACTCGATATAAAATCAATAATTTTATTAGCCAGTCATTGCAATACAGTTATTACACACCGTTAATTGTTGCAAATTAGTTACTCAATTATTTTGGTTCGCATACTTCGGTGACGAAGATTATATTTGTTATTCAGTTCTCTTTTTGTGGGAGTTTATTTGAGACCACAAAACCGAAGATATTTCTTTTGGTTTGCATTTAATGTTGTTGTATTTACAAAAGTGCACAAATACAACTCTGAAAAATATTAAGTCATACTTCATTTAATGTTATTAATGTTTGCCTCTCTTGACGTCAACGAATTATAACAAAATTATATGTCACAGCCACAAAATGGTATTTTGTATCATTTTTGAGTTTTTTGTTGCTGTTTGTATTTCCTTTGTGCAATAATCATTTTGTAACAATTTTTCATTGTTTTAAGCAGAATTATAATTAAATTCATGTAATCGTATCAAGGTTAGCACGACATGTAACGGATCAATAAGAGCGGCTCTACGACAAAAACAGTTAACAAATCATAAACAATTGGTCATTTGTAAATATCGAAAAAAGACATAAATAAGATATTGGTCGACAAATGAAGGGAGAACCAGAAAAAAATCCCCAACCACAGATGTCAAGTAACCGTTATAGATTTCAGGCATGATTTAACGTAATTGTGGCGATTTGCCATAGAGAAAATTCCCAATAGACTTCAACTCAATGTGATGCTTTTAAAGTCTAAAAATAAAATCGACGTAGAGCGGCGCACCACAATTCACGTAGCAAAATCACACACACAATGTGTTTTATTTGTGGGGAATTTTATTTGTTAAACATCAAAATAAGATCTTGTCAATGCGCACAAGTAATCGTGGTTATTTGCATAACATTTGCAAACATTTTAAAATGCTTCCATTTGGATTTTACCATTTAATACGAAAATCGTTCATGATTTATGATATGAAAATCCGGCTGTGTAATGGCTTGGAAACAATTATTGGAATTGCAATTATTTAAACTGCTGTCGAATTTGCAAAACCTTTTAATATCCTTAAACCAATTTGATCAAATTAGCAATTTTATTTGCATCGAATATGCAAATCTGCGCACAATTATTTAGTGCAGTGACAAATTATGGTGGCTTATTTGAAGTTGCTTCCAAGGCTAAAATTGTTTTATTTTCGAATGGCGTGAGATATGCATTTTAAAATTTGTTTGAGTAGTAGAACAATGAGTGAGAAATAGTAAGTAGTCGTTGTTGCATATACATGTAAGAAACGTATGTATGTTGAGTAGTTAAAGTCTTAATGTTCTAAATCAATATTAAGAAATAATAAGTATGAACAAAATAAATAAATTGTTAGAGAATAAATTTATTTTGGGTGCAATTCAAACCCACGTGGGTTTAAGACTGATAGTCCAAGGATGATAATAGAATAGAGATTAATCATACTGTAATAAATTAATCATACTGTAAAGTGTACGTGGAGAAGTTTAAAACATAACAGATTGCAAAAACGTGGCAATAATAGTTCACAGCCTTCACGCTGCTGCAAAATCTGACCATGGATACCAACCTCCAGGGCATAAAAATGTACTCTAGGATCAGGAGCATCGTAAGGCTACTGAAGAGAAGAACATAACATACGTGACAAAACTGGAGTCAGTAGCAATGTGAAGTATACTGGAACAACTAAGGGAATATCAGTAGGCTTTACTGACAAATATATCTCAACCCGTGTTACGTGGCCAATTTTTGGAAGCATAAACTTGCCGACAAAAATATGACAAGTTGTCGGGTATTTATCTTAATGAATGTGCGAAAAAATGCTTAAGTTTTGCAAACAAATTTGAGTTGGATTAAAGAACGAAAGTGCTGCAAAGGAAACATATAGTCCACTTTGGAAGTTATGTTAATTTGGGAGTCATTCGTTTCGATAGATATTGCACACACCAGTCAATTTAGGACTTTTGTACCAATTGGACGAAAAATATAATATCGCTGTAAAAAGGATCACAAGGAGTAACTTCGATAAATAAATTGCAAGGGATCCTCGAAGAGACTTTAAACTGTACTTAAGCAAAACTGTTGAACTTTTATGATGTACCCATATATATTTTCCGATATAGATTCTCTTGCAACTTGACGTGTGTTTGCAAGAAATGTTACGATGTGGAAAGGTCAGATCGGATACTCCATTCCTCAATTATCGTGCTCATCAGTTTGTTAAGTTGGTGCTGACAGGCTTTTGGAGTCTAAGGTCCATTATCTCAGGTTGTAAGGACTTGCTCCCGAAATAAATGTACCGTCGCACAGTGGATCCACCCATTGGCCAAAAATAAAAAAATGAATGTCAAAATTTTGGTGCAACATCTGGCAACTGTGACAGCTATGACATGGACCTTTTTAAAAATATATTAGTTTTTGTTTCATTCGAACGTGATCTTCTTAAGAATAGCTTCAAAAGTCGGAACATTTGACTAATATTTTTTGTTGTGAGTACAACATATATTTTAAGTGCAAGTAAATATAATCAAAATATCGCGAAACTAAATATATAGCAAAATATTATAGTGGATTTTGAAAGAGGAGGTAATAGCTTAATTTTTATTAAAAAATAGTGTTTTAGCGTGTTGTGGAATTCTAATTAGCTGCATATTTTCTTAGTGTATTTTGCAATGCCAATTCGATCGTATACTTTCTATGGATATATTAGCGTATAACTCTGTTATCTGACCACGTACTTGGCATCAGTGGCAAGATGAAGAAATCTTCTTCCAAATTTGTCTTAAGTTGGCGGTACGTGCCTTCCAGGAAGAACGCTATAAAATCTATATTAAAAATTTTACCAATTTTCCGACAAAAATTTTGATTTTTTTTAATCCGCTAAATTGGTTGGATTTTATGTTGTTTTGAAGATTGTTTTGTTTACCCTACCCTATTTTTGCATCATAAGATAATCGGGACCTTTGTTTATGTCATTTTGAATTAACAGAGGGGAAAGGGGGGATAATGTTACTCTTGTGGTTTCTTAAAACACTCTTCGCAGCAGCACAATGCTGTAACCGACTCATTGGCTTGATTTTTACACTCTAAGTATTTTTGGCCACTTTCTCCATACAAGTGGATCCACTGTGCGTCGTAATAAAAACCATGGGGTCAACATACTGCGAAAAAATCGAAAAGATCCGAAACATGTGCAATTAACTTCACCTTTGTGATACATTTTGATATTTTGTGTGGGAAGTTAAAATTGAATGTCCATGGACCGACACAGTATCCGGTTGGAAAGTTATCGTAAATACCGGCCACTACAAAAGGTGGGCGTGGGTTTTTTTACAGTTTTCTGGCCATTTTGTCGGGAAATACGGACTTGCCCTTGAAAAACAAAAAAAAACTTTACCGTTTTAATAGGGACAGCGAAGATATTTTATTGAAAAAAGAATATAGGGTGTGTTTTTAAGCTAGATAGAACTTTAAATTGTAAAAAGTATCACAAAAAAATTAAATTTTGATGAAACTTTTTTTTATTTGTTTCAGTATACTCTGACAAATCATCATGAATAGACTCACGCTTGAACAACGCTACGAAATTATCCAAATTTACTTTGAAAATCAGTCGTCGATTCGCGCAACTTATAGACGACTTTGTCATTTGTATGGCGTACATAATCGTCCATCGATTCGTCGAACTGTGGATAGCAAAATTGCCACATATGGAGTGAGACCAATCCACAAGAGACCCTACAGACTTCATTACATCCAGAAAAATGCACCGTATGGTGCGGTTTTCACGCTGGTGGCATCATCGGACCTTATTTCTTCAAAAATAAGGCCGGAGCTCGCCTTACGGTCAATGGAGATTGTTACCGCACCATGATCAATGATTTTTTGTTTGAAAATATGGATGACATTGATCCGGAGGAGATGTGGTTTCAACAGGATGGCGCTACGTGCCATACGGCGAACGCAACCATCGACTTATTGAAATCAAAATTTGGCGATAAGTTGATTTCGAGAAGTGGACCTGTCAATTGGCCTCCAAGGTCGTGCGATTTGACACCTCTCGATTATTTCCTGTGGGGCTACGTGAAGTCACTGGTTTATGCTGATAAACCAGCAACAATTGATGCCTTGGAGGCCAGCATTGTTCGTGTTATTCGTGACATACGGCCAGCAGTGCTCGAAAAAGTGGCCAAAAATTGGACGTCCAGAATGCACTTCGTCAAGAACAGTCGCGGTGCCCATATGCCCGAAATCATTTTCAAATGTTAATGTCACGTATTGATTTTTCGAATAAAAAAAATTTTTGATTACAATTTAATTTTTTGTGTTATTTTTTACAATTTCAAGTTCTATCGGGCTTAAAAAAACACCCTTTATAAACGAATTAAAACGATTCGATTAAACTACACTTTTTAGAACAATTTTCCAATTTTTGGTCGGGATGGTACCCATATTCGAACCCTTTGAGAGTTATCGTTCGCACTACTTTACCAATGGTAAGTACGCCCGCCTTGCATTCTGCATACCCGAGTTCGATTTCCAGACTTTTTCAAAGGGAAAATTGTATTGAAAAATTTTAAAAAATTAAGAAAAAGTGGTAATTATTCGAATCGCACGTAAATTTTTTGTAATTAATCGTAGTTTAATACAAAAAAATGTCAAGAAATTCAATGAATACAATCATTGATAAAAATTGGTTTTTAACATTTAATCCCGAAAATTGTATGCAAGCCCTGTCCAAAAATTTTCCCATGTTTCATTAGATAACGGACCGACCCCCAGCCAAATGTTCGATGACAAATCATGACGTTCTCTTTTGGATCCTAAGCATGTCATTTTAACCAATGCATTGATATGTCATTTTCACCAATGATTTGACATGTCATTTTCACCTATGCTTTGGCATGAAATTTTCTTGTTTTGTTTGGAAAATTCTGTATTTAAATATGATTATCATGGCAAACCAAACTCTTTATTAATTCAAACGAATAGATGAAAAAATTACAACTAATTTAACAGCAAAAAAATGCAATTTATTACCGTCGCTGTACCTCAACAGCGTTTACTTCCTCCGCTCATCGCTGTTTGATTTTGTTTCATCTTACAAAATGTTTTTCCTATTATCTTCCCAACACCAGTTCAGATATCGATATAGACTCGAACTTTACGAATTTCTTGTTCGTGAATTATTTTCAATTTTATAAAAAAAAAACGAAATTTATACTCTTTTATTTCGGGAAGAAATTATATCGCTACGTATGGATCTACAAATCGACTTGCTTTTTGGGGATCTCTAGAGCAGAGTAAGGCAATGTGACTCACGTGCGCGTAAATTTACTTTCGCTCACCACCAGTTAGAGTCTACACAAGTTGTGAGCGGGTGTAAATTTAGGCTCACATGAGTCAAACTGCCTTACTCTGCTCTACTGAATCAAATGTAACGAAAGGAGATGTGAGACTTCTTCAGGAAAATATAATTTATGCGTTATTAATTTATTTTTAATTTATAACATTTTCTTTTCAAAAACCGTTACTTCTTTCTTTTCAGATTCTTGTTCCTTTTCTTTTCGGACTTTTGTTCAAATTTCGAGAAGCGACATCTGATTGTTTCCATTCTATGTCAAATGTAGAGCAGACAAGGGCATTTTTATAATACAAAAGAGTGCAGTCCGATTCTATTTTTCTCGCTCGATGATTGGGACTTCCTTCTTATTGCAGTGCCTGAACAAAGTTTCGAGCTAGGTACAACACCAATTGTTTAGAAGTCGTACTTGTATGATATACAGGAAATGTAAGACAACATATTGACGAGACAACATCAACCCTATTGTAAATAACACTGTGCAACAAAATGAAGGTGAAAGTCTGGGGCACGAAAAATTCCTCTTGGGGACGAAAGGCCTTGGTGAGTATATTAAGAACCCCGAAGGACAGATCCGCCGTGAGTCGAACTTCCGCGTTATGGTGTGATGAAGTTTTTGCTAGAGACCCTGTAAGCCGACAGGAAATAGCGTTATATCTTTGTTAACTGTTGATTTAGCTTATTTTAGATATAACATGTCTGCAGTCAAATCGAATGAGGATTATTTTCATAGAGCACTTCGACTTTCTAACTCGCTTCCTTCATAGTCCTTTTTGTCCTTTATTTTAGGAGCAGCTATAAAAGTACCACAAGATACGTTTTTCAGCTTCGAAATGTACTGCAGAAATGTTGCTCAAAAAATTTTAGGTACGGCTCTCATTGACAACTAATCGATTTTGTCGCATTTTTATACTCATTTTTGACATTTGTTTGCTCAGAAAAAACTGTGTTTTGTGTTTTTGTATGTTCTGTGACGAATATACAAAAAACTAAATATAGTCTTTTTCTGAACAAAAACAGGGTAAATGCACAAAACGACCACGAAAACGCGAAAAAATCGATTAGTTGTCAATGAGAGCCGTACCTAAAATTTTCTGAGCGACTTTTTTGCAGAACATTTCGAAGCTGAAAAACGTCATATTGTAGTATTTTAACAGCGGCTTTTATAATAAAGGACGAACAGGACATTGACGGAAGCGAGTTAAAAGGTCGAAGTGCTCTACGAAAATAATCCTCATTCGATTTGACTGAAGACATGTTATCTCAAAAATAAGCTAAAGCAACAGTGAACATAGATATAACGATAACGATAAAGTGAACATAGACATAATTTCTGACGGCTTACAGGGTCTCTAGCAAAAACTTCATCTCGCCATAACGCGGAAGTTCGACTCACGGCAGATCTGTCCATTGGTATACGTAATATACTCACCAAGGGCTTTCATCTCCAAAAGGAATTATCTCTGCCCCAAAATTTGTGTTCACAGTGTAATAAACCTTGTATAGCTTTAAGCATAAAATAATATATAAAGGTGTGTAAATAAAAACACAAACAGCATCTTTATTGGATCGATGGAATGGGTTCAAATGCTGATGAAATGATCGGATCTTTCACGACTTCCTTTGCATGGGTTCAAATGCTAATGAAAAGATCGGATCTTGCACGTCTCGTTTGAACCAATGCAAAGAATGGAATGAAATCACGTCATCGCATAGAACCCCTTCCTTGAAATTTTGTTGTGGATATAACACAAAAAAATGATGGAAATCAAAAACCATTTTTTGAAAAAGTGTACGATTTCACGCAGAAATCCTCGTACACATTTTCGCCAGAGACAATTACACAACGTTACTTTTGAAAATAAGTCAAAATTTCAAATAGTTTCGCAAGAATACTGCAAGTTAAAATGTGGAAGCTTGATTTTCACCGTAGACGTATCCTAAGAATCAGAAACGCGAAGCGCCCCTTATGATGTTCAATTCACACCACCCTAGAATATACGATGTGTCTCATTTCCTTTTAAAATTGCCTGCTGCGTCTATTCATGCAATTCCATTCTTGTTCTCGTTTTCTTGTTTTCAATTCGACCAATTTTTTCCACTTCCATTCCCGACAGACTTGCAACAAGAAAACTACCCTCATGTAAATTAGGACGTAGTTTCCAGAAAAATTTGAAGGAAGGGGTTCTATGCGATGACGTGATTTCATGTCATCTGTTGCATTGGTTCAAACGAAGTCGTGAAAGATCCGATCTTCTCATTTGCATTTAAACCCATGCAAAGGAAGTCGTGAAAGATCCGATATTTTCATTAGAATTTTAACCCGTGCAAAGGAAGCCGTGAAAGATCCGATCTTTTCATGAGCATTTGAACCCATTTCTTCGATCCAATAATGATGAGGCAAAATAAAAATAAATTACATTATCGTATTGGGTACTTTATTTATACAGATCCTATTCTAGGTGTATGTTCCTGTACCAAAATCTTTTTTATCAAATTATTTTCCGCACTCTTAACAAAGTTCAGTAGTTCTCTATTATTTTTGTCGCAATTTTGCATAATTTTCTTTCAATTCTAATCAATTTTCCTGTAAGGAACAACAAACATTTTTGTAACATGTTTACTGTATTAAGTAATCGCAACAAACTTGTTGAAACAAATAACATTTAATTAAACAATTTCATGAAAATAAACCACACCGACAGATACAACAGCAACGACACAAAAAAAAACTGTGAACAGAAAATAATTAATATTTTGGCTGGAGTTATTTCAACAACAACAGCAATAACAAATTATTTGTAGTAGCACCCAGAAAAGTATACAAACGAAATGGCTTATGTCTCCAAGTGGCCAAATCCGAGAAGCCACGTCAGCTGTCATAAGATGTCAGTCAGTGCTGTGAGTGAGTATGTGTGTGATCGTATGATTATTTGATAATTTAATTGTTGGTCATTTCTTATGGTAATTTCAGCAACAATTGTTTCCTAAGTAGATCACCACTATGTGGTTACTTGGTGGCTTCCAGTGTTGTCACAAATGACATGTGTTGGACGGACATTAAGAAACATGCACCCAATCAAGTTGTACAAAAAAACTTGTTTCTTTTCTTTTAGTACAAATTACTATATTGTATTACAAGATTGGGCTTGCGTTGCGGCTGTGTCTCTCTTTTCTTAAATAATTATTATTTCATTTGTATGTCAATTAACTTGAATTGAGGCAGATATTTCGGCATCGTGTAGTCTATTGTAGAATATTTTTTCGGTTATGATTTATTATCGCTTTGGCAGCATAAAATCAATCTGCGGTGCAGCATTTTTTTGTGGATTTCGTATTTTAGTCTTCAATCAAATCAAAGATCTTGTTTGTATTTTAGGAATTGTAACCATCATCATTAGCAAAAAAGGTATTTTGATTAATTATTAAATTATGATTTTGACCACAGAATAATCTAAAATACACGGGGTTATGTGCTTTACTTAATCATTTATTTTAGTTTTGTGTAAGGTTTATTGCGAGTGTTTCAAATATAACCGCCTCTGGGAAGGTCAGACTGAGGTTCACTTCCTCGCTCAATGCAAAAGTGAGAGTGTGATTTTAGTTTTAGGTCAAAGGGGTGTGATGATGACTAAGACTGTATTAAAATATTTTACAAAAACAACAAAGGAATGATTCCTCATTAAACGTTATGGATTTGTTGACAATATAATAGTTTACTAAACGTTAAATTGCAATATAAAAGTTTTAAATATAAAATATTACTATAATAAATCCAAGGTATCACTGAATATTACAAAAGTTGAGTGCAACTGCTTCCATTTTTGAGATACATTACGATTATAATTTTATAAAAAAGTTCGACCCCAAAGACAATCCCCATGTCTACCTATCCTGTGGTTTTCACAGAAATCTACATATCACGCATTTACTCTAATAGAGGCATACCTAAAAAAATGAGTCTTTTGAGTTAGCATTTCTATTTTTTCTTCTACTTTATCTTGTGTTTATTTTTCTTGTTGATATTTCCAAAATTCAAAGACTTACAGCTAATTTTTTGGTTTATGAAGTACTAGAACCCTTCAAATCATGCTTGATCTTGCACAGACATCTGGCTAGCTCATTGCGAAATATGGTCCACATAGTTATTTTATTTTTTACACTCACTCTTTGTGCGGGTTTACCCCAAATTAAGGACACCTCGGAAGAGAAGTATTTCAAATATCACTATAAAATGACCTTTCGCGTTGATTTCAGCATTAACCAGGCTGGGATGAGAACCTGGGTCTCTGACAACAAAGCGGCACGGTTGCCGGCGTCTCAGCGTTCTGGGCCACCATTAACTTTTCAAAGCTTCGATGACAAATATTGATGATCAAATCTTTTGATAAAGAAGGAAAAATACAATTAAAAGTGGAATTAAGCTGCCATAGTATTTGTAATAAAGTATAAAAAATAGGGTTGCTAACCAAGTCAATCCATAGAAAAAGTTTTGAATTAAATAACTGACATTAATTCGTATATACAATTTGCCAATGATCTTATATGTATATAAAAAACAATGGCTGTATGTTTGTATGTGGACTTATGGACTCAAAAACGGCTGAACCGGTTTTCTTGAAAATTTCAGAGAATGTACAGGGCGGACCCGTGGTGAAAATAGGTAACATATTTTGTTGAATTTCGGAGGCGTCGGAGTACCTCACCTATGTCCTATTTTTTAATGTTAGCAAAACTGACGAACATATCTGTTAAAAAATTAACTTGCGAGGCAATGGTTGTTGTGTCACCAGATAGGTGACAACGTTCGTATCTCCCTAAAAGAATTGTTTTGGAGTGAAAAGATAATGCACAGAGGTAGTGGTGTAGGGTATCACATAGTCGGCCCCGTATAGCCTTTTCTCACTTGTTTAAATATGTTATATCTCCAAAACTTCTGAACCGATTTGTATGTCATTTTCAGATGATGGTGGAAGTATTCTATATCGAGACCTTCCCGCGAAAAAGGTGTAAGCGACAAAATCTAATTTTACAGGAGATGGTTTTTATTGAATAACTTTTGATATAACCAAAATTGTTTATTCAAATTTGGTATAGTTCTGTTATTAAATCTTATTTACTGAAAAAATAAAAAAATGTGGAATATCTTCAATATAGCGGTAGTTTGTGTCGCTTACATCTTTTTAGCTGTCACGCAATCAGGCTTTTACTTTGAGAAGTGGCGGTTGCATCAAAAAAATTATTTGAAACAAATCATTTTTAGAGTAATTCTTATCTACAATTTAAAAACAAAGCACACTAATTTTATAGCAAGTATTTCTTCGAAGAATTATAAGATTAAAACGCATTTCTTGTAATATAGTTGAATAACGACATGGTATGTAAATGTGCAATTTGATGTAAGCGACAATTCGCTGTCACAAACAAATGTACAAAAAAAGCAAAAATGGCGCTTACATCAAAATTGTTTTTGCCCTAATTTCGTAACGGTACTTGGCTGAGTTCTAAAAATTTGGGAGATGGTGTGTTGGAATATTCTTCATAGATTTCCGTAAAAAAACGAAAATCGAAAAAATGTCGCTTACATCTTTTCGCGGGAAGGGCTCGATATGTTTTGTTGAATTTCGGAGTACCGGGTTAACCCCTGTGTACAGACATACATACATTTGTTCCCACAACATCCCCGAAGGGACAAGAGAGACTTCCCTGATATCAATGAGTACACGCCAGGAAATGTCGCCAGCATTACTGAGGGGGAATTTTGGCACCGTTGAAAATTTGATGTTGCTTGGCCTGGGATTCAAACCGCAGACCTTCTGAGTGCAGGGCGGACGTGCTAACCATTGAACCACGGTGTCCTATTTTTTAATTGCGCTATATATGTAAAACTTACGAACGTGTTCGTTTCACCGACCCTGGGTACATATTTTATATACAAGACCCGAACACTCCCTCTTTCTTAAATATGTTACAAATCAATGGAAATACCAGATGTTATGCATAACGAAGCTTTGGTCTTATCGGAAGTCACAGTTGCCACTGAACATTCATTTGAACTAAGGGAAAATATGCAATAATAAATGGAAGTTATTATCTGAAACAAACGTACGGTGGCACATAAAAATTCGCTAAAAGCTTTATATCGATTCTCGGAGGATTTAAGAAGCAATTCACGTTTAGATTTCAGACAAACACTTCCAGTTATACTATTCCTGCAGATGATATAAATGCTTGCCTCAAGTCATCAGTTCTTTCCCAGTATGTTAAAATTGCATACCGACAACAAAATTTCTGAAAATTACCGGGTCGGCTAGTTTGCGTATGAATGCAAGTTTCCCGGCTTATCCCAGCTTCGCCTACTAAAATAACATTCTAATATGCCTGAACTCGAAAAAGAATTAATTCAAATATCATTATAAAATGACCTTCGCCTTAATAAGGCAAAATAAAAAAAATTAATTCTTGATAAGTACATCGCAAGGTAACAAAATGTTCATGTACATAAACCTGCATGGACATATTTTTCTATACATCAAATCCATAACACAGCCCACCACAAATGTATATGTATCGCTTCATGTCATCTGAATATTTAGTATTTAATTTTTCTATATTGAGCTCAGCGACTTTTGGTCCCAAACAGATAATACGGTTTTCTGTTCCACACGGAAGTTCCTGTTTTCCGTCCCACAAAGGAACACCGATTCCCTATTTCTAAATGTACCTAGTAGTTTGTACGAAATTGTAGATTTAATTTTAGTAGTATCAGCTAGTTGCTACAATCATATCATCGTACCCGATCATCATCAGCTGAGTTCCCAAGCTCCACCATGCCGTCGTCATCCGAATAATCATCAATCAACAAACGGTAGAACCCGATTATCAAATTCGTCTTTCCGATCTTCAACACAACCCGTCATTAACAAACATCGTCAATCCTGAACATCGTCATTACCGATCATCAATCAACATCATCTTTTCCTACCATCCATCTTGCTACAAGTATGTATCCCCCAGTCAATCTGATATTTTGAAGATTGTCCTTTTTGGCGAGATGTAGTTTTGTACGAATGCGAAAGTAGGCTACACTTCGATCGACTGATACTTTTTTACTGGTTTTATCACACCGAGGGCTAAACGATAACTATCTGGCCTAACAATGAAAACGCGAATATTTACCATCAAAAACAGTTTTATTGTTTTCTTAAATAGTCTCCAGCTTGATTTATACGCTTTTTCATGCGCTCAAACCAATTGTTGAATCACTTTTTCCACCCCGATTGAGACACCTCCAAAACATGGTTTTTGAACCCATCAACAGCGAATTCTGTACGCTTTGGCCGAACAAACAGGCGCTGATTTTAAACGATGTGTGAGAGGTCGCATTGCCGTTGTGCAGAATGATTCGTTTTCTCTTGTTCGTTTTTTTTTCGAATTTCTTAGGAGACTTCTGGCAAACAAATTGTAGTGTAATCTCACAATTAACCTCCTACATTTCTGAAGCCGGTCAGTTTTGCCGAAGAAACAGGCAACAATTTGTTTCGAAGTGAACAAATTTCTTTTGATTTGACTCGCTTTCGAAGAACTGTTTTGTTTCGGGCTGCTAACCATATATCCATAATGCGTTGTATTTGACGATCTTATAAACGTCGTTTGAAGCACAGCGATCTTTTTTGCGATTGGCCAATTTTGCTAAATATAAGGAGAAAAATTCATTTTTGCGGCCATACAGTGCCCGGCATAATTATTTTGACAAAATCTACATTTGCCTTAAAAGGAATGTAATTATTGTCCGTATGGTAATTAATGGATCAAAGAAATTCAAGCTTAATTTCTGTTTTGGGTAGGCGAATGTTTAAATAGGGAGGCAAAAGCAAAACGGCATAAGTATTTTGACACGTCATAATTATGTTACTTTTGGTACTTAATCGTGCCTTTTGGTATCAAAATTAATTGATTTAGCTAAATTATTAACTTTTAAGTAAAAATGTACTTGAAAGTAAAAAATTTTAAATTAAAATAGGGAATGTTGTTGTCAAAAGTTGTAACGAAATTTAAAATTACAGTCTCGATGATAAGTGAAACTAATGATTAGATATTGCTGCAGTTATATACTTATTTTGTAACAAATAAATATCAAAATACTGAAAACTCTGTAAATATGCACGATCTAGGCAGAAAATGTGAAATTACAGACGTTGATCTCCGCTAAATAGAGCAGAATTGCAAATCTAATCTTATTTATGCACACAAAATCCTTATCTTCTGAGCAATTTAGATGTCAAAACAAGTTCTCTATTAAGCCAAGAACCCATAGACATTAGAAAAAAAATTAATTCGAAGTCATATTTTTATATTCTAGTCGGTTGATAAGGCATACCTACAAAAATTGTCAATTAGATTTTCAATACAGGTCATTTATCCCCAACAATGATTATGGCGAAGCATATTGTGGACTGATAAAAATATATTTGAACATAATTTATCGTAAAATACAGGTTTTGGTAAAATTGAGTCAAAAATTTTCCAAGAAGTTTGGTATCTTTGTGAAATAAATGTCCTTGTGATGCTACTTCCATGCCCAAATGCTGACAGGCATTAGAATAGTCTGATTCACCGTTTAAAATACTGTGATATTTAATTTTTATCGTCAATGCTGTGGTCTATAATGAATATTTTAGCACTTTGAACGATCTTTCATAACAACATGGTATTAAACTGATCGAAGTGTTATGTATTAATTTGCCGAACACTGCTACTATGGTAAGGCTGAATTGTGTGGATCACGTTTTCAGCGTATTTCGGGTTCAAACTTTAAACTATTTCCTTCAAATATCACATTTTTATGAGAAAAAATGTTCTTTCTATCATAAAAAAGTCGAAATCCACAAAATATTCCGAAATAATGGGAGAAAGGCATCGTAAATGTTGTTTAATGATAAATCTCTTGAATATTCCTATATCCTTGAAATATCGATCCGTGAATGGGTCCATAATGGTACAGATGTGTGTGAAATATATTATTTTTACCGTAACTGATAATAATCAAATGTATAAAAAATACATTTTTAATTTTTGAGGTCTAAAAGCCAATAGAACAATTTTGTCAAAATACTTATACCACACAGTAAAAATTAATTTCCCTTACAAAAGTGCAAGCGTATATTTGAATTGATAAAATGTATTACTAATTGTAAGTACTCTAGTAAAGGGTTAGGCAGAATATTTTTTCATATTTTTGTAGAAGTCTAATACCGTAAAAAACCAAACGCACCATTTTTCAAACTTGTCAAAATAATTATGCCTGTTTATGCACTTTCAAATGTTTGTTGGTGGAACCCCTCACGAACTTCTTTTTTTGGACTAGCGTCGGTCACGATGGATTTCATTAAACCGGTTTTTCATAATGCTATAGGATGGCCATTTATCAACATACAAAGATATAATTTGATCGATGCACTCTTACCGTGATTTTCGAAAGACGTGAAAAAAAGACGAAAATGTTCACAAGTAAATTCCATTTTTTTGCAAAGTGATTTTTTCAAGTCATTGTCGTATGGCAAACTGCCATGAGAACGTATACGCTAAAAACTGTCAAACTGTCAAAAAAGATTTCAAATAACGCCTAGCAACACCTGGTGTTATCTAGGCTCGATAGCTCTCGTATTTACTGAGGCCAATATAAGAATTTTCTGACTGTCTGAATAGGGTGGCTTTGTCATTTTGCTGTGGTGTGATTTCACGAAACAACTGGGGACTTTGAGCAGCTGTGGTTTTCTGTAGAGATGTTTTAATCTGCTTTTTCTAAAAAAAAATATGTTTTTTAGGCACCAACAAAATTATGGTCGGAGCATGGGTGCAAATGAGATAATGGAATTGGTAAGCCATGGTTGCTATCCCCTTACTTCAATAAAAGTTTTTGTCTCTGCAATGTGTCAACGTGATGGCGCGGTAGCTCCCTGGACAAAGCTAAGTCATGTTCTGTGTCATATCTATAATTCCCCTAACCATTATATGGTACTATCTCCTCCGTATATCATTATAAACTTAAATTATTTTCTAGTGAGCAACGAAGGCAAAAATGACCCTTAGCGTACCATCCTCTATGTAAATCCTAGTGAAGGAATTTTTTTGGAATATTTTCAAAATCCGTTTAAATACAATGTAAATTCTTGTGAACGCCGAAAATGGGTGTGTCCAAGTAATAATTTATTGATTTGAACCAAGCAATGAACCAATTTCTATTGTTTTGTCGAATAATTTTTTGTGTTTTTTATATGTATAATTGTGTTTATTCAATTGTTTTCAATGCAAAAATGTATTTTGTATGACTGAGCTTTTCGGTGCATTAATGATATGCTACAAATTGCTCTACAGGAATTGAAATGTACATCGAGAAATGGATATACAAATGCAGATTAGTAGAGTGCGGTACGCTGGACCAAATTTGCATGGTAAGAAATAATTTTGTGTTGTTAACAACTTTAATGTTTGTTAAAAAGTATTTTTGCGGCACTGTCACAAAAATAATTGAAGTTTGTTGCTTAAGTCTTTTGATTTTGTGCAGTCGTATATTTTTGCATACAATTAACTTTTTCAAAACTACTGATTTTTTAATTAGAGAAAAGCTTGACTTGATTTACAAAATAATTAAATAATGGTTCAGAAGTTATATATTTCTTCTATAAACAAAGTTTTGCTTGCCAAATATGAGACGTCAATTAAAAATATAGAATTTAGAGATTTCAAGGGAAATTTTTGTTGCGTGAATAAATTTTATTGAAATTACCAAGAATTTCAAAAAATTATTTCCTTATGGCAAATTCACACGCAATCTCCACACCTTTACATGTTTGCCAAATAACCTTCAAAATATTAATAAGACAACATAGTAAGAATAACTCTGATTAAATAAAAATAAGACAAATAAAGAACTACTCATAATTTATTTCCCCATTTATAGATCTCCAATGTGGAAAAAGAAAGAAATTATCAACAACCATTAATAGTTGAGTAATCATAGGTTAAATACCCCCCATCAAATAACCAAACCAAATCACAACTACCGTCTAGACAACGGTAGCAACTTCTTTTTCATCTTCTTTGGTATTATGCAAATGATTATAAAATTTACCACAACACCATCAGACTACTCAAATCCCAATCAGGAAGCTAACCATAACACCAAACTGTTTAAGTGTCATATCATAAGTCATATAAGAAAACTGAGATTAACAGAAATTTCATTTTTAGCCTGTCAAGTAAAATATTATCGTACGAAACAGAAAGCCAAGCCAAAAGGCAAATCATTTTGAAGAAACATTTCGTGTTTTACATTTAATTTTGCAATTCTGTCAGCAAATGATATGCAAATTTCAGAAGAAGCAAAATGGAAAATATAATTAGTTTCACGCCCAGTTCCGAAAACCAATATATTGGATATGATTAATGATTTTTTTTATATTTTTTCAATTATGAATTTTATGTTTAAAAATATGTTTTATTAAATGAATTATTGCACCAGTTAGAATTAGTTGGTTTTTTAAAACGAAAATTTGATATTGAATTTTGAAGGTCAATCAATATTATTTTATTTAAGTTAAAAATGAATAACATATTTATAGCTTAAGTGCTTACTTTTGTGAGCCAAGTAAATAGCTTGATGTTTCACTTTGGGGTAGAAAATATTTTACCAACACACATTTAGGCCAGAATGAAGTATTCACCATCTTGTCAAACATGGCAGATGGTTCACGAATTTTAAAGAACGAAATGATCCGTTGAATGTGAGATTTAATTAAGGTGTTTAAACTATATGTAATTACAAATATTTTCTACTGATGTATTATAATGACACCCATTGGTTGTGCGGTGAAATATTTTTGGGAACTAGAAGGGATTAGAAGATTAAATTTCATTTTCAGTACCTTCAACAGAGGTTAAATTTTGATGCATTTAAATATGGCGCTGGAAGAGCGAGTTGGTTACTTGAAGATAAATATTCAGCAGTCTTGCTTGGCGAAGCCACCCCGGGTGAATTTAGACTAATTAAATTTTCACCAGTAGCAATAGCTGTCCACTTTATTCTGGGGCTAATTCGAGCATCAATATCGACTTATATCGATATAAAATAGAGTATTGTGCAAAATCTTACTAGTGTTTACCCGCATTGGCTGTCGAAGAGAACATTTTTGAAGAAAATGAAAGAACTATTAAATGCAGTAAATGGAAATTAGGATTCCCCTTTTGACTCAATGCAAAGGAGCTATCGGCCATTCAATTTAATTCCATTTTTTTAACGATACGTGACTTCAGAATACGTTTGGAAGGAGTATTCTCGAGTAGTTTTTCCTTTTTATTTGGTTAAGCAATTCTTATGCATTTTTGTAATTTACACTGATGGGCCGGTTGGCTTTGAATTAAAAGTTAAATAAATTGAATTGAAATTGAATTGAAATTTATCATAAGGAGTACATTCCTGTAAACATGTTTATTAATCCAAGTACAAATTTTGTAAAATCGCATGAACACAGATTCAACTCTAATACTCTTAGCAGGGCCTATATTTATCTCTTTAAAATACTAATGAAACAAAAATATAAAAAACAAGTGAGATAGGGCTACATTCGGTACGGGGCGGACTATGTGATACCCTACACCACTACCTCTGTGCATAATCTTTTCACACGAAAACATTTCTTTTAGGGAAATACGAAAGTGTTCCCCTATCTGGCTTTTATACCAAATGACTTAAGGTGAACTGAATCAAAATAATTAATATTTAAATTTATATTTGACTATTATCGACATCACCAACATCAATATGCTTCTATCTCTATGAGAAAGCTTCGTGATGATCCGATCAAAATTCCGACCTGTAGTGTGATTGCAGAAAAAGTGAAAAAAGGGATGTATTACCGACTATTGCGATATCTCTATTATTTGACCACCTACGCTAACCTACTTTGCATAATTTTAAAGATGGGATTTTCTACTTTCTTAGTCAGGCTTTGCTTTTAGATGGTCCCGAACCAAAGGTGTGATATTCTTCATTATTATTAAAATCGCAAAAATTAAAAATTGGGTTCTATTAGCAACTATTGTTGCTTCGTTTCTTCGTTTTTTGACCACCTACGACAACCTACTCTACAATTTTAGAAAGGTGATATTTTCTACTTTTATGGTCAGGTTTTGCTTTTGGTAAACTCCTTATAGACGCTAAGATATTTACTTTGGAATAAAATGTTGACTTTTTCCCCAAATATATTTTTTGCTCATTCCGACCCCTAAATATTATTCGATCATTACCAAAATCAATAGGCTTCTTCCTCTGTGAGAACTCCATTAACCCTCGAAATTTCGTGACGATTCGATCCAAAACAATGGAAAAATGGGATTATTACCGACTATTGCGATATCTCCGTTAGTTGGTCACCTACGTCGACCTAGTTTACATCATTGTAAAGACGGGATCTTCTACTTTAATAGCCAGGCTTTGCTTTTGGAAAGTCCTCAACCAAAGTTGTGATATTCGTCATTATAATTAAAATCGCAAAAATGAAAAGTTGGGTTTCATTTGCGACTATTGTGATATCTTTGTTGTTTGATAACCTACGAGAACCTACTTTACATCATTAGAAAAGCGATATTTTCTAATTTCATTGTCAGGTTTTTCTTTTGGTATACCCCATACAAAAGCTGAGATATTCGCTTTTGAAAAAAACGTCGTCTTTTTATCCAAATAAGTTTTTTGCTCATTACGACCCCTAAATATTATCTGACCATCACCAAACTCAATACGCTTCTTCCTCTGTGAGACCCCAATAACCCTCAAAATTTCGTGACGATCCGATCAGAATTGCGACCTGTAGCGCGATTTCCAAAAAAAATGGATAAATGGGATGTATTACCGACTATTGCAATATCTCCGTTATTTGACGACCTACGCCGACCTAGTTTGCGTCATTGTAAAGATGGAATCTCCTACTTTCACAGTCAGGATTTGCTTTTGGAAAGTCCCCCAACCAAAGCTGTGATATTCGTCATTATATTTAAAAACGCAAAAATGAAAATTTGGGTTTTATTTGCGACTATTGTGATATCTTCGTTGTTTGATCACCTACGAAAACCTACTTTACATCATTAGGAATGTCATACTTTCTACTTTCATTGTCAGGTTTTGCTTTTGGTATACCCCATAAAGAAGCTGAGATATTCGCTTTGGAAAAAAACATTGTCTTTTTACCCACATAAGTTTTTTGCCCATTTCGACCACTAAATATTATCCAACCATCACCAAAAATCAATAGGCTTCTTCCCCTCCGGGACCTCCATCAACACCGAAAATTTCGTGACGATCCGATCAAAATTGCGACCTGTAGCGTGATTACTCTACTCAGCTCGTCGAGACATTCTTTTTTGTATATATAAGTACGACCATTATTTGGATGCGTTACAAACTTTTTGGCCAAAACCAACTTATAATACCCTCCCCACATAGTGGTGTAGGATATAATAAATTATCCCAACTAGCGGGCGCATCCCTACGGGAAACACTCAATCTACGGGGAAAAAATATAGGGAGAGACAGAGATGCTAAGGGGGAGTCTAATCTTGTCCCAACCATCAGACACTGGGATCGACTCTAACTCCGACTCCGACAGCAATACCAATTAAAGGGGAAGTCCACAAGATGGTGAGCGGGAACGAAAAGAGTTTCTAACCTGCAACTACCCTGCGTCAAGCTCTTCAAGCCCCAAACAGAGGAGACTGTTCAGACAATCTTTTGACAGATGGCGACACATTGAGGTTGGACATGAAGACGGCGGACGCAAACTACGGCCGTAGGGATTTTTACACCATTCTACCCATTTTCTCAGGAAGTATTGAAGTATTGAATTTCGCCTGAAAAAAACTTGTCGTAGGCCCGAGAACAAAAAAAATTAACCTGATTTGAGAGCAAGGTCTGGATTCCTGTTCTATGAAAATTTTAAATGAAAAATATTTCTTTTATAAGTTTTTTCATTTGACAGTTGTTTCCTTTATACAAGTTTTCATTTCACATTTTCGTAGAAACAGAATTGAGCCCCAGGTACTCGAAGGTGTAGACCGATATACTAGGTCCTCAGTTAAAATTGGAAAGAACCTCTCCGAAGAATTTTGTACCGAAAGAGGTTTCAGACAAGGAGACAGCCTTTCGTGTGACCTATTCAACATTTTGCTGGAAAATGTAATACGAGATGCAAATGTCAAAAGAAATGGCACAATTTACACCAATAGCCACATGTTACTTGCCTATGCTGATGACATAGACATCATGGGACGATCAGTAAAGGAAGTAACTGATACCTTTAGGAAGGTCGAAGCAGAATCTGCGAAAGTCGGTCTGGCGGTAAACGGCGAAAAGACAAAATTGATGGTGTCGACGCGCAAAGCGTCCATAGAGATTCGGACCAACTGCGGAAGTTTGTACCTACAATTTTGAGGCAGTTAAAGACTTCGTCTACCTCGGCACTGCCATAAACACAACAAACAACATCAGCTGTGAAATAAGAAGAAAAATTGTATTGGCCAACAGATGTTACTATGGTTTAAGTAAGCAATTTAAAAACAATGCCACATCTCGTCAAACAAAAATAACGCTTTACAAAATACTGATACTACCCGTGCTGATGTATGGTTCCGAAGCCTGGGTACTTGCGCAAGCAGATAAGGCAGTGCTTGGTGTGTTTGAATGAAAAATTCGTCGAAAGATCTACGGACCAATCTGCGTTGACCGTGAATATCGACGTCGCATGAACCACGAGCTGTATCTGCTATACAATGACATGAATATAGTTAAACGTATCGAGATGCTACGATTGCGTTGGCTAGGCCATATCATAAGAATGAGCGATGATGAACCCGCTAAAAAGGCGTATGAATATATGCCACATGGCGGTGCACGTAAAATCGGCAGGCCTAAGCTTCGATGGAGCATACAAGTGTATGAAGAAATGAAAAGGTGCGGTATTCCAAAAAGTCAAGCGAAAAACAGAGAGGAATTGAGATCTTTTCTTAGTTCGGTCTATGGAACAATTGTTCTGTAATGGGCCAACTAAGTAAGTACACATAGCTTAATCGTTTTATCTTGTCGAGATATGGGAAAAAATCAGCACTTGATCAAAAAACCTTAAATATGAAAATTAGATGCCGATCTATTAACATTAACATGGGTTACTTGATCGATCTTCATTTCCACAATAACATGTTTGGGACAAAAGGTTAATCCTCACGAAATCGCTCTATTTATTTTCCAATCGGTGAAAAATTTACTGTTTTTACCATTGTTGTGGCTGTTTCCTGAAAATCGGCTAGGAATATGATTTCACCCCAATATGCATATTTGGCCGGTTTTAGCTGACTAACTCAGAGTTCTTGAATGAAGTAGAGTCGATAAACATTGCATATGCTGAATTTTTTTTTTTTAGTTTTAGAAAGAATCTTCTTTTTTTCCAATAAATCAAAAATTATACTCTCAAGGTCACCGAATATTGCTTCTGCCATTTTTGTTCTCGTATTTCCAATTACCACACATCAACAATTTATGTTGAAAAAAAAACTAGTTTTATTCACATGCCTTGTCACATTAGGGTTTAATGTGTGTCAAGTTCAAGAAATTCCAAATTATTCGCATTACACAATAAAAAAAACTGTGTACTGCGGAAAATGCTGTAATGCTAAATAAATACTTGCACAAGAAACTCGTTTCATTAGCATCTACTTTTTCATGTAGCTCAAAGATATACACATTTGTAATATCGTTGAGTGTGTGTGTGTGTTTGTTACAAGTCGCACGCAATTTACGAGAACGCCATTAGACTTTTATGAATTCATTGATAGTAAGAAACATTTTGGATAACTTGTTTCGGGGCACGCACTTTACAGTTATATTGATTTTTTGCAAGTTTTATTCACGTATGTTTTATTTTGCCATATGGAATCTGAAAAACGTGATATCGTAAAATAACACAAAAAAACTGCAGACAAATAAACAAATATATCAGCAACAGCTATTGACAAATGTCATGTGCGTAGTTCATGTTCAACAAGTTGTCAGTTGTCGAAACAAAAAACATCTTAAATAAGATAAGGAAATAGTAATAAAATTGAAAACAGAAACATTGACTCATTGTTAAGTAATTTATATTGTATGTAACTACAACTAAAATTATTCAACCAACAAAAGAAATTATTTTATACGCCTTCAATTATCCAACTTAATCTGTAATATAAGGCATCAATTATAATGTTGTAACCATTTGTTTAGTAGTCAAAAATTGATTCCAAATTATGGCGATTATAAGAAAGCCTTTACCATTTCGATAACACTGCGGGTGTGTTGGGTTGGTTAAAATGCTTTCGTAACGAAGTACCGAACACAGAGTGCTCAGACTAACGACTGCAGTGGTGTGACGTCGCCTTAACTTTAGTTATTGCTCTATATTTTGTATTGGAAACTGAAAGGAAAAGTTCATATTTCAAGATATTTCTCATTTGATAACATACTGAGACGGACAATGGGGGTACAAAATAGACACACAGCTGTTTAATCGCCAGGGTGTTTTCTCAGTTTCTCGAAGCTGTAAATATTTTGTAAATAGTCAATAAAAATTTGAATGAAATGAGGAAAAAATACTAGAGCAAAAACGTGCTTTATGCAAATAAACAGTTTATGAAAATGCCTTGCGGGAGTTATAAAGCTAAGCGCCAAGACAGAGAGTCACAAATTGTTCTAGAAACAGAGAAATATGTATGGTTATGCTTTTGGTGATATGTTTGTTTCGCGGAACGTGTCATAACTGATTTTATGGTCCGAACATTCTTTAAAAAAATCCATACTTGTGAAAGTCCTTGAAACAATATTCTTCAAAAACCCCACGCTTGTGAAAATCCTTGAAACAATATTCTTTAACAAATCCACGCTTGTAAAAGATTGTGAAAGTTCTTCTAAGAATATTTTTAACAAATCCACGCTTGTAAAAGATTGTGAAAGTTCTTCTAAGAATATTCTTTAACAAATCCACGCTTGTAAAAGATTGTGAAAGTTCTTCTAAGAATATTCTTTAACAAATCCACGCTTGTAAAAGATTGTGAAAGTTCTTCTAAGAATATTCTTTAACAAATCCACGCTTGTAAAAGATTGTGAAAGTTCTTCTAAGAATATTCTTTAACAAATCCACGCTTGTAAAAGATTGTGAAAGTTCTTCTAAGAATATTCTTTAACAAATCCACGCTTCTAAGAATATTCTTTAACAAATCCACGCTTCTAAGAATATTCTTTAACAAATCCACGCTTGTAAAAGATTGTGAAAGTTCTTCTAAGAATATTCTTTAACAAATCCACGCTTGTAAAAGATTGTGAAAGTTCTTCTAAGAATATTCTTTAACAAATCCACGCTTCTAAGAATATTCTTTAACAAATCCACGCTTGTAAAAGATTGTGAAAGTTCTTCTAAGAATATTCTTTAACAAATCCACGCTTCTAAGAATATTCTTTAACAAATCCACGCTTGTAAAAGATTGTGAAAGTTCTTCTAAGAATATTCTTTAACAAATCCACGCTTGTAAAAGATTGTGAAAGTTCTTCTAAGAATATTCTTTAACAAATCCACGCTTCTAAGAATATTCTTTAACAAATCCACGCTTGTAAAAGATTGTGAAAGTTCTTCTAAGAATATTCTTTAACAAATCCACGCTTGTAAAAGATTGTGAAAGTTCTTCTAAGAATATTCTTTAACAAATCCACGCTTCTAAGAATATTCTTTAACAAATCCACGCTTGTAAAAGATTGTGAAAGTTCTTCTAAGAATATTCTTTAACAAATCCACGCTTCTAAGAATATTCTTTAACAAATCCACGCTTGTAAAAGATTGTGAAAGTTCTTCTAAGAATATTCTTTAACAAATCCACGCTTGTAAAAGATTGTGAAAGTTCTTCTAAGAATATTCTTTAACAAATCCACGCTTCTAAGAATATTCTTTAACAAATCCACGCTTGTAAAAGATTGTGAAAGTTCTTCTAAGAATATTCTTTAACAAATCCACGCTTCTAAGAATATTCTTTAACAAATCCACGCTTCTAAGAATATTCTTTAACAAATCCACGCTTGTAAAAGATTGTGAAAGTTCTTCTAAGAATATTCTTTAACAAATCCACGCTTCTAAGAATATTCTTTAACAAATCCACGCTTGTAAAAGATTGTGAAAGTTCTTCTAAGAATATTCTTTAACAAATCCACGCTTCTAAGAATATTCTTTAACAAATCCACGCTTGTAAAAGATTGTGAAAGTTCTTCTAAGAATATTCTTTAACAAATCCACGCTTCTAAGAATATTCTTTAACAAATCCACGCTTGTAAAAGATTGTGAAAGTTCTTCTAAGAATATTCTTTAACAAATCCACGCTTGTAAAAGATTGTGAAAGTTCTTCTAAGAATATTCTTTAACAAATCCACGCTTGTAAAAGATTGTGAAAGTTCTTCTAAGAATATTCTTTAACAAATCCACGCTTGTAAAAGATTGTGAAAGTTCTTCTAAGAATATTCTTTAACAAATCCACGCTTCTAAGAATATTCTTTAACAAATCCACGCTTGTAAAAGATTGTGAAAGTTCTTCTAAGAATATTCTTTAACAAATCCACGCTTGTAAAAGATTGTGAAAGTTCTTCTAAGAATATTCTTTAACAAATCCACGCTTCTAAGAATATTCTTTAACAAATCCACGCTTCTAAGAATATTCTTTAACAAATCCACGCTTGTAAAAGATTGTGAAAGTTCTTCTAAGAATATTCTTTAACAAATCCACGCTTCTAAGAATATTCTTTAACAAATCCACGCTTCTAAGAATATTCTTTAACAAATCCACGCTTGTAAAAGATTGTGAAAGTACTTCTAAGAATATTCTTTAACAAATCCACGCTTGTAAAAGATTGTGAAAGTTCTTCCAAGAATATTCTTTAACAAATCCACGCTTGTAAAAGATTGTGAAAGTTCTTCTAAGAATATTCTTTAACAAATCCACGCTTGTAAAAGATTGTGAAAGTTCTTCTAAGAATATTCTTTAACAAATCCACGCTTCTAAGAATATTCTTTAACAAATCCACGCTTCTAAGAATATTTTTTAACAAATCCACGCTTGTAAAAGATTGTGAAAGTTCTTCTAAGAATATTCTTTAACAAATCCACGCTTCTAAGAATATTCTTTAACAAATCCACGCTTGTAAAAGATTGTGAAAGTTCTTCTAAGAATATTCTTTAACAAATCCACGCTTGTAAAAGATTGTGAAAGTTCTTCTAAGAATATTCTTTAACAAATCCACGCTTGTAAAAGATTGTGAAAGTTCTTCTAAGAATATTCTTTAACAAATCCAGGCTTGTAAAAGATTGTGAAAGTCCTTCTAAGAATATTCTTTAACAGATCCACGCTTGTAAAAGATTGTGAAAGTCCTTCTAAGAATATTCTTTAACAATTCCACACTTGTAAAAGATTGTGAAAGTCCTTCTAAGAATATTCTTTAAAAAAAACAAAATTGTGAAAGTCCTTCTACGAATATTCTTTAAAAAACCAAAATTGTGAAAGTCCTTTAAAGAATATTCTTTAAAAAACCAAAATTGTGAAAGTCCTTCTAAGAATATTCTTTAAAAAACCAAAATTGTGAAAGTCCTTGAAAAAATATTCTTTGAAAAATCCACGCTTGTGATAGTCCTTGAAAAAATATTCTTTGAAAAATCCACGCTTTTGATAGTCCTTCAAAAAATATTCTTTAAAAAATCCACGCTTTTAATAATCCTTGAAAAAAAAATTCATTGAAAAATCCACGCTTGTGATAGTCCTTGAAAAAATATTCTTTGAAAAATCCACGCTTGTGATAGTCCTTGAAAAAATATTCTTTGAAAAATCCACGCTTGTGATAGTCCTTGAAAAAATATTCTTTGAAAAATCCACGCTTGTGATAGTCCTTGAAAAAATATTCTTTGAAAAATCCACGCTTGTGATAGTCCTTGAAAAAATATTCTTTGAAAAATCCACGCTTGTGATAGTCCTTGAAAAAATATTCTTTGAAAAATTCACGCTTGTGATAGTCCTTGAAAAAATATTCTTTGAAAAATCCACGCTTGTGATAGTCCTTGAAAAAATATTCTTTGAAAAATCCACGCTTGTGATAGTCCTTGAAAAAATATTCTTTGAAAAATCCACGCTTGTGATAGTCCTTGAAAAAATATTGTTTGAAAAATCCACGCTTGTGATAGTCCTTGAAAAAATATTGTTTGAAAAATCCACGCTTGTGATAGTCCTTGAAAAAATATTGTTTGAAAAATCCACGCTTGTGATAGTCCTTGAAAAAATATTGTTTGAAAAATCCACGCTTGTGATAGTCCTTGAAAAAATATTGTTTGAAAAATCCACGCTTGTGATAGTCCTTGAAAAAATATTGTTTGAAAAATCCACGCTTGTGATAGTCCTTGAAAAAATATTGTTTGAAAAATCCACGCTTGTGATAGTCCTTGAAAAAATATTGTTTGAAAAATCCACGCTTGTGATAGTCCTTGAAAAAATATTGTTTGAAAAATCCACGCTTGTGATAGTCCTTGAAAAAATATTGTTTGAAAAATCCACGCTTGTGATAGTCCTTGAAAAAATATTGTTTGAAAAATCCACGCTTGTGATAGTCCTTGAAAAAATATTGTTTGAAAAATCCACGCTTGTGATAGTCCTTGAAAAAATATTGTTTGAAAAATCCACGCTTGTGATAGTCCTTGAAAAAATATTGTTTGAAAAATCCACGCTTGTGATAGTCCTTGAAAAAATATTCTGTGAAAAATCCACGCTTGTGATAGTCCTTGAAAAAATATTCTTTGAAAAATCCACGCTTGTGATAGTCCTTGAAAAAATATTGTTTGAAAAATCCACGCTTTTGATAGTCCTTGAGAAAATATTCTTTGAAAAATCAACGCTTGTGATAGTCCTTGAAAACATATTCTTTGAAAAATCCACGTTTGTGATAGTCCTTGAAAAAATATTCTTTGAAAAATCCACGTTTGTGATAGTCCTTGAAAACATATTCTTTGAAAAATCCACGTTTGTGATAGTCCTTGAAAAAATATTCTTTGAAAAATCCACGTTTGTGATAGTCCTTGAAAAAATATTCTTTGAAAAATCCACGCTTGTGATAGTCCTTAAAAAAATATTCTTTGAAAAATCCACGCTTGTGATAGTCCTTAAAAAAATATTCTTTGAAAAATCCACGTTTGTGATAGTCCTTGAAAAAATATTCTTTGAAAAATCCACGGTTGTGATAGTCCTTGAAAAAATATTCTTTGAAAAATCCACGCTTGTGATAGTCCTTGAAAAAATATTCTTTGAAAAATCCACGCTTGTGATAGTCCTTGAAAAAATATTCTTTGAAAAATCCACGCTTGTGATAGTCCTTGAAAAAATATTCTTTGAAAAATCCACGCTTGTGATAGTCCTTGAAAAAATATTCTTTGAAAAATCCACGCTTGTGATATTTCTTGAAAAAATATTCTTTGGAAAATCTACGATAGTCCTTAAAAATATTCATTGAAAAATCCACGCTTGTGATAGTCCTAAAAAATATTCTTTTAAAATGTCCACGCTTGTGATAGTCCCTGAAAAAATATTTTATGAAAAATCCACGCTTGTGATATTCCTTGAAAAAATATTTTATGAAAAATACAAGCTTGTGATAGTCCTTATAAAATATTCTTTTAAAATATCCACGCTTGTGATATTCCTTGAAAAAAATATTCTTTTAAAATATCCACGCTTGTGATATTCCTTGAAAAAAATATTCTTTTAAAATATCCACGCTTGTGATATTCCTTGAAAAAAATATTCTTTTAAAATATCCACGCTTGTGATATTCCTTGAAAAAAATATTCTTTGAAAAATCCACGTTTTTGATAGTCCTTGAAAAAATATTCTTTGAAAAAATCCACGTTTTTGATAGTCCTTGAAAACATATTCTTTGAAAAATCCACGCCTTTGATAGTCCTTGGAAAAATATTCTTTGAAAAATCCACGCTTTTGATAATCCTTGAAAAAATATTCTTTGAAAAATCCACGCCTTTGATAGTCCTTGGAAAAATATTCTTTGAAAAATCCACGCTTTTGATAATCCTTGAAAAAATATTCTTTGAAAAATCCACGCTTTTGATATTCCTTGAAAAAATATTGTTTGAAAAATCCACGCTTTTTATAGTCCTTGAAAAAATATTGTTTGAAAAATCCACGCTTTTGATAGTCCTTGAGAAAATATTCTTTGAAAAATCCACGCTTGTGATAGTCCTTGAAAACATATTCTTTGAAAAATCTACGTTTGTGATAGTCCTTGAAAAAATATTCTTTGAAAAATCCACGTTTGTGATAGTCCTTGAAAAAATATTCTTTGAAAAATCCACGCTTGTGATAGTCCTTGAAAAAATATTCTTTGAAAAATCCACGTTTGTGATAGTCCTTGAAAAAATATTCTTTGAAAAATCCACGCTTGTGATAGTCCTTAAAAAAATATTCTTTGAAAAATCCACGCTTGTGATAGTCCTTGAAAAAATATTCTTTGAAAAATCCACGCTTGTGATAGTCCTTGAAAAAATATTCTTTGAAAAATCCACGCTTGTGATAGTCCTTGAAAAAATATTCTTTGAAAAATCCACGCTTGTGATAGTCCTTGAAAAAATATTCTTTGAAAAATCCACGCTTGTGATATTTCTTGAAAAAATATTCTTTGGAAAATCTACGATAGTCCTTAAAAATATTCATTGAAAAATCCACGCTTGTGATAGTCCTAAAAAATATTCTTTTAAAATGTCCACGCTTGTGATAGTCCCTGAAAAAATATTTTATGAAAAATCCACGCTTGTGATATTCCTTGAAAAAATATTTTATGAAAAATACAAGCTTGTGATAGTCCTTATAAAATATTCTTTTAAAATATCCACGCTTGTGATATTCCTTGAAAAAAATATTCTTTTAAAATATCCACGCTTGTGATATTCCTTGAAAAAAATATTCTTTGAAAAATCCACGTTTTTGATAGTCCTTGAAAAAATATTCTTTGAAAAAATCCACGTTTTTGATAGTCCTTGAAAAAATATTCTTTGAAAAAATCCACGTTTTTGATAGTCCTTGAAAAAATATTCTTTGAAAAATCCACGCTTGTGATAGTCCTTGAAAAAATATTCTTTGAAAACTCCACGCTTGTGATAGTCCTTAAAAAAATATTCTTTGAAAAATCCACGTTTGTGATAGTTCTTGAAAAAATATTCTTTGAAAAATCCACGGTTGTGATAGTCCTTGAAAAAATATTCTTTGAAAAATCCACGCTTTTGATAGTCTGTGGTAAAACGCGTTGAGTTGTTTTGGACAGCTTTATTTAGAATGAATCTTAACAGTATTTCTACAACTATCTTAAGCTATGGAAGTACAAACTAAACGTGGGAAAAAGCACAGTAAGCATAATACATGCTTGCTGTCTTAGCGTAGTGTGGATAACTCAAATCTAGGTATTGAAAGTGTAAAGTTACATACTGGAGGTATGATAACTTGATACCATTAGTTGCATACAGAAGGTATGCTAGTTCGACAAATATGTCATATTAGGTATCATACGTTGCATACTGAAGGTATGGCAACGTGAACATATCAAACACACTACACCTCCCTTTTTACGAAGAATAATCAATGATTTTAATTGATTATTCTTAGCTTTATTTATATATTTTTCATAATATTATTATTGCATTATATAAGTATTATTTATAATATTTTTCATTATATCTATTGTTTTTTTATTTTATTTGTATACATATGTATATATATTTTTGAATTTGATTTAGTTTTATTTTTTGAATCTTTTGGTTTCTAATATTGAAATTAAACAAAATTATTGAATATTTAAAACTATTATGTATTGTTTTACATACAAAACCGATAACCTTATGCAAATGTGTGCTAAATTGGTAAATACTCCGGAAACTATTTTTCGGTTTCTTTTTTAGAAATCAATTTAGGTTTTAAATAGATTTATATTAGGTTTATTATTAATTAGTTGTAAAAAAAAATATGGGATCCGATCAGAAAAATTAAAGGAAAAATTGAAAATAGTACGTATTATCTTATTACCGAGAAAGTCAATATAAATATATAATTAGTTATAAATAGTTATTTACACACTTTCGTTCGATCCTTATGGACTTTAAATACTTTTCCATTTTCGTCCAAAAGATCGACATTATTACGGTTATCAATTCTGATAACCTTATATGGTCCTTTATAGAGTGGGTCTAATTTATGACCACTTTCATTACGGACCCAAACAAAATCATTCAACGCTATTTCAGCTGCATTAGCTTTCTCAATGGAGACTTTTTGTCTAATCAATTTAGCATTTTCAATGAGACTAGCGGCTCTACGTTGGGCTACTTGTAGCCTGAACTTTATTTCTTTCTCATAAGAATCAATATTATAAACAGGATCTATGCGCTCTTGCTGCGTGAAATCTAAGGATTTTGGTATTTTTCCGAATACTAATTCAAATGGACAATATCCATGTGCTGTAGACGGAGTCGTATTATAACAGTAGAGGAAAAATTTTAACCAAGTATCCCAATCGGATTTATCTGATGAAATATAAGATCTTAAGTATTCATTAAAGGTTCTGTGAGATCGCTCAACAGTACCGAGTGTCTCATGGTGGTATGGGGTTGAATTTAATTTTTCAACTTTCATCAGTTGACATAGTTCTATGAGTACCTGATTTATGTATTCCGTACCCATGTCAGTCAATATTGAAGTCATAGGACCATATATCAAAATAAAATTCTCCATAATGGCTTACGCAACATTTTTAGCGGATTTATTTGAAATTGGTATAGCCACTAGATATTTAGTTAAATCGCACATAATTGTCACAGCGTATTCATTCTGTGAATTCGACCTAGGTATAGGTCCAATAGTGTCGATTATAACCCTGTCAAATGCTTTTTGTGGAGTTGGCGTTATTATTAACGGCTCTTTGTTTTTAATGGAGTGTTTGCAGATTTGGCATTTTCGGCATTGTTTGACATATTTAGTTATGTCTTTAACCATACCTTTCCAATGATACTTGAGTCTTATATTCTTTATCATTCTTGAGATCCCTGGATGTCCGCCCGTTATGGGATCGTCATGATATTTTTGAATAATTTTTATTTTTTCTGAATTGGATGTAACTTTTGTAAGTTTAGGAGTGAGCACAATTGTTAAACTGGAATCTTGCAAGATTTTATTTCCTATAGTTTTAAATGTTTCTACATTTGTTCCTAGGTTTTTTGTTATGCTATCATCGATGGATAGTGTTATGATTGTCAGACCCATGTTATAAGCTATTTTTTCAAGCTTTAGAAAGAGGTGATCTAGATCTACATTTCTATTAATAACAATGTCCTTCAACTTGAATTTAGAAAGGATAACCTTTCCCCTTTGGATAACTACATTATTCTTTGAAAAATACAATTTTGGCATTTTTCTGTGCTCCTGGGCATTTACTGCCTCATACACCTTTAATTTTTCCAATTCTTTAGGCAATGGATTCTTCTTTATCTCATTTGAATTGCCTAGATTCGACTGAAGTCTCGTAGTCACCTTCATAATCGAGTTGACTTCAATATTTTTAATATCATTGAATTCAATGCGCGATAGTGCATCTGCACCATTGTTTTCTTTTCCCCTAATATATTCGACTGTAAAGTCGTATTCCTCTAAGTCAAGTCTCATCCTAGTTAATTTCGACGACGGATTTTTCATAGAGAACAGGTATGTTAGTGGCCTGTGATCTGTCCTTATCAAGAATTTCTTCCCATATATATAAGGCCTAAAATATTGAATGGCCCAATGTATGGCTGCTAATTCTTGTTCTATTGTAGACTTATTGCTCTCTCCCTTAGTAAATGATCTAGATGCATATGCAATTGGTAATTGAATACCATTGTGGTCTTGACTTAACACGGCACCACATGCATGTTTACTTGCATCTGTTGTGATACAAAATTGTTTTTGAAAATCTGGGTATTGTAAAATCCTTGGACTGAGTAGTTGATTTCTAAGATTTTCAAAGCTTTTGTTGCATTCATCGGTCCACTCAAAATCGACGTTTTTCCTAGTCAGTCTATTGAGGTGTCTAGATAATTCGGCGTAATTTGGAATGAACCGTCTGTAATAATTACAAAATGCAACGAAGCGTTTAGCTTCATCACCATTTTTTGGTGTGGGATAATTTTGAATTATCGAATATTTACTGTCATCGGGCAAAATTCCTTTGTCCGTACATTTGTGACCTAAAAATGTCACTTCACGACAGAAAAATGTACATTTTTCAGGGTGTAATTTAAGATTGTGTTTCCGGCACATGCCAAATACGTCTCTTAAATTTTTCAACATATGCTGTTCCGAGCAACCGATTACTACAAGATCGTCCATGTATAAGAAAGCCTGGGCTGGTGAAAGCCCAGAAAAAGCTAAGGTCATCATTCGTTGGAATGAATTTGGAGCAATTTTAATACCATATGGTAATCTCTTAAATCTGAAAGAACCTTTATCTGTGGAAAAGGATGTCACATCTCTTGATTCTTCTTCTAGTTCGATCTGGTGAAATCCAGATACAAGATCTAGACAAGAAAAATATTTGGCTCTGCCTAACTGATCTAAAATGTCATCTATGCGAGGAAGTGGAAATTTGTCGGCTATAAGTTTCTTATTTATTCCTCGATAATCCACGACTAATCTCCATCTTTTCTGGTCAGATCCTGGCAAGGATTTCTTTGGAACCAACAAAATTGGACTATTGTATGCCGATGCTGAAGGTTCTACTATTTCATCATTTACCAGTTTATTGACCTGCCTATTCACTTCCTCTTTATGAGAATGTGGTGTTCTATAATTTTTTATGTATACGGGATCATTGTCTACCAATCTTAGTTTTTGCTTGTAAAAATTATTTGTTGTTATTTTTTCGGATTCCAAACCAAATATATCTATGAATTCAGAGCATAAATTTTTGAGTTTGTTCTCAACAAATTTTGGAAAATTTTTTGAAAGTCTTTTCAGTTTTTCTTTATCATTTTCATTTTTATTGCTCTTTTTTACTATTTCATAGTCACTTAATTTTTCAAATTTAATTTTTGGATCCGTAATGACAATATCATTGTTTGTCATATTCATAATTTTTACCATAGGCATTGCACTTGATGTTATAGTACTTCCAATGTATACACCAGTTTGAGAAAATATTCTTTGAAAAATCCACGCTTGTGATAGTCCTTGAAAACATATTCTTTGAAAAATCCACGCTTATGATAGTCCTTAAAAAATATTCTATATAATATATGTATAAAAATATTCCACGAAAAAAATATTCTTTAAAAAAAGAAAGATTGTATCCTTGTTTTCTACCACGGTTTGAGAAACCCTGGCAAAATTTTAAGTTATTGTTTAATTCGGTTAATATGTCTGAGAATAATAAGTCAATAGGTAAGTGTCACAATGGGTTATCGCTGAATTTAAGTCATGTTTTTTTACTTCGAACACAAAATGATTTATCGAATCGAAGTCTGCCGACCACAACACAACATTTATATTTTAATATAGTTCGAACAATGGTGGTCACAAACAATAGGAGCACCATTTCACATAGTCTTTTGTTTTCAACTCTTTGTCTGGACCAATCCAAATGTAGGCTCTCAAACTGACATACTGAATGACTAACAATAATAACCTAGTTACATACTAGTCGCTAGTACTCGATATCATTACGTAGTAAATTTCATGTGATACTTTGTTTTTGGTTAATAACCCATCTAGTAGTGATGACTTACACACTTCAAGATGCATCCAACGCCATCATAGCTTGGAAAACTAAAAAAAACTGGCACCTTGTGGCTTTTATTGGGTTGCCGTATACATCTCACAGTGTTGATGGCAACAAATTATTGCCAATCATTATGGCAAAGGTGTGGTATAAACTATGGTTTTGTGCTCTAATATTTTGTCTTTTGGTTTTCCTTTTGTATTTGCCATTCGGCATCTGTGTTTTACAGCATTGGGGACTTTTGTGAATATGCCGCAACTGCCGCCTCAAACACACACTCTCACAATTAAACTTGCAATTGTTTTGCGTTTTTTATTCTTTGTCTTTTGCTGCAAGTATTTTTCACTCACGTCTCACACAAACACACACAGAAAAGTTTTGTCTTTAGAAACTGTGTAATTTCTGGAAATGTTGATTTTTTCTTTGTGAACATTGATGGTGTGCACATATGTATGTAACGACATTGACAAGGCCACTTTGGAACGCTACCACATCTAGTGGAAACAACAGAGCGGCGTGTACAAACTACATGTCGCCTAACAATCAAGCAAACAATCTGCTCACATAATATTTTTTTCGTTCAGCAACCGTTTTTGCATTAGTTGTGGTTTCATTCAAACTTTATTATTCAAGCTTGGGAATAAACAAAAAAAAAAAAAAAACAAAAACAAGCAGACACACATACACACCAATATATTTATCCTCTCCACATTATGATTCAGTAAAGAATTCAATAAATATGTATGTTAGTTGTTGTTGTACAACTAATCCAGCACTTTTTGGCCGCTAATAATTTTTATGTTTTAAAATAAAAGACGAAAAAAACAGAGAAATACATTTTCTTTAACGATGCGATAATCAAGGCGACTAAATAATTGATAATCTCCAAGTTAACATTGAACAAATTTTAATAATTATCTTCAAGCTCTATTAAGTTGCCATAAAAATTACAAATTAAGGTGTTAAACAAAACTAATGGATTGTTGGTGTGGCGTCTTTAGTCATAATATTCCATGATTGTAATAATTTAAATAGATATTTGTGTTAATTTTAGGGGACTTCTAGCCTGATTTCAAGATGGGAGCTTAAGGTACTTCTAGACAATAACAACAACACCATAAGGTAGTAATATCAACAACTAAAACATGAATAAAGATACGAGAAACTGTCTTAAAACCCTGATGAAGCAGCTAGCCAGAACAGTACGAGAAAATTGCACAAAATAATAGAGAACAGTCTCCCTCGTCCCTTCCTGGGGTGTTTATGTAGCAATTATTATAATAGCTGGACTGGAAGATATGTATGTCGTTAATGTTGCATTGGCAGACGAACATTAAAAAAATTTAAAAATGGAAAAATTCAAAATCTTTTGCAAACGTTCAGTTTAAGCTTCTTGGATCGTTTTATATTCTTTGTAATAGTTTGTCCTCGCAGCCCTCATTATGAGTATTTTTCAGGCCAAGTTCACTCTAAAAACCCCTAAGGCCACCAAATGTAGTAGCTGGTGCCAATGACAATTTTGCACATCGAAATATTTCGTCTTGTTGGTGGATCTTCCATCAAAACATGATGGTTAGGGTGACTCGGTTGATAACACGTTATGTTGACTGACTTACAGCATCGTGGTCTCCTCGTCATCTAAACGCAAGAAGACGAAAAGATGTGAAGGAAATTAGCACAGAGCACCCCAAGCATAATTGGATTATGAACAGCGCCTGTTAAAAATATGCAACACAATTGTTAAAATAGTAGCCTTTGCATAAAAGAATGACGCAATAGTAAGTTTCTGTTGCAATATTGAATTGTACGAAGTAGGCCTTGGATAATACATTTTTGTTTTGGTTTCTGTTCGTCATGTAAACATTGTTTTGATTTTAGAGTCTTTAAAATTGTCTTGCTGTTAACATCTAATAAATATTCAATCGAAAGTTTATTTGTGTGTTTTATTCCTATCCGTCATTCCTGGATTTCTAATAGGTTATGGGCCTCTTCCACGACCCAGACAGGACATAAGATAAGGAATTCTGTGTGAATCTATAATAAATTAGAGAGGAAAGGAAAATAATTGTGTAAATTGTCCTGGAAGAAAATTTTCTGTGTAAAAAAAATAATTTTGACAATGAATTTGCAAATCGAGATATTAGACGACGGAAATTACGCCACATGGAGCGTTCAGATGAAAAGCGTTCTGATTCATTCGGATTTATGGATGCGGCAGAGAAGTAAAGCCTGAAGGCAGTGGAGCAACAGTTTTTGAAACGAAGGATGAAAAGGCTCTGGCATTGATATTGCTCTACGAGAAGGCAAATCAGATTAATCATGTGAAAGCGTGTACATCGGCGGCTTAAGCATGGGTAAAGCTAAAAGAAATACATCAGCCGAGAGGACCGGCACGCAATATAATGCTGTTCAAGAAATTGTTGGAAATAAAATTGCGAGATGGAGGTAAGATAGTGGATCATCTTAATGAATTCAGCAATATTTTGGAAAGTCTGAATGAAGTGGACGTGCAATTGGGTGAAGAATATTTGGTAATAATTTTGTTATCAAGCTTGCCGAAGAGTTACGAAAACTTTGTGGTTGCGATAGAGACTCGCGATGGCCTACCTTCTTTCAGCACATTGAAGGTGAAATTATTGGAAGAAGGAGCAAGACTAGATGAATCCGGGATTGAGGCAAATGGTAGCCAAGCTGGAGAAACGCTCATGCAAACAAAGGGAAAGCCGTATAAAAAACCAAAAAACAACGTCCAGATAAAAACAAGTGGAAAAACCAAAAGGCTGCAGCCAGAAATATGGAGTAAATTATAAGGAAACATTCTCACCAGTTGTTCGATATGCTAATATCAGATTGGTAGTTGGTTTAGCTGTTGAGCACGGAATGTATTTGCACCAACAAAGTTTTAAACCTAAGGAAGTCGTTATATGGGTTGAAGCAGAGTGGCCGTGAATGGAATGCCAAATTAGATAATGCTTTGAAAAAGTATGGATTTATACGCTGCGTAACTGAACCATGTATCTACACAAAGCAAATAAACGTGGTTTATAATATAATTGTCGTCTACGTTGATGATTTAATTGTTGGATGTACATCGTTGACAGAGTTGAACAAGACAAAGAAAATCCTAGCTAATGAATTCGAAATTGTTGATGGAGGTGAACTTTCATATTTCCTAGGCATGGAGTTTAACCGAGAGGGCGATCTTGGTCCAATAACAATATCCCAGAAACAGTATATATTGGACATACTTGAACAATACGGTTTGCTGGACTGCTAAGAGGCGTCAACACCATTGGATCCAGGATTTAAGGTAAATTGCGAAAATGAATCATGTAAACGAGTTGAAAAAAAAACATATTATCAGTCAGCAATTGGAACCCTTATGTATTTGGCATTATCTACTCGTCCGGATATACTCCTGTCAGTTGTGAAGTTGTCTCAAATGAACTGCGACCCACATTCGGAGCATGAAGCTGCTTATAAACATATACTCAGGTATTTAAAAAAAGACAATAAATTACAAGCTGTGCTACGAGAGAACAGGAAAGCCTATTGAATGTTACGTGGATGCTGATTGGGCAGGTGATCCGGTCGATCGAAAATCATTTTCAGGCTATGTTTTTGTTATAGCTGGTTGTGTATTCGCTTGGAGGGCGAAAAAGCAAAACGTGGTATCATTGAGCACAACAGAAGCCGAATATATTGCAATATCAGGAGCTGCAACCGAAGCTGTGTATATTCAGAAGATGTTATCTGAATTACAATTTTCAAAAGAAGGTCCTATAGCAATGTACAACGGCAATCAAAGCGCACAATGTCTTGTAAAAAATCCTACATATCATGCACGTCCGGGACATGGTATCTAAAGGAGAAGTCGAAGTCAAGTATATGCCAACCAATGAAATGATGGCATTTATTCTTACTAAAAATTTATGTAAAGTAAAACATTTTAAATTTGTAAATTCTATGGGATTGTTTGAAATTGTTTAATGTTTGTTTTTGTTCTGTTGCAATATTGAATTGTACGAAGTAGGCCTTGGCTAATACATTTTTGTTTTGGTTTCTGTTCGTCATGTAAACATTGTTTTGCTTTTAGAGTCTTTAAAATTGTCTTGCTGTTAACATCTAATAACTATTCAATCGGAAGTTTATTTGTGTGTTTTATTCCTATCCGTCGTTCCTGGATTTCTTATACCGCCAAAATTTTACACTTTTTTCGTCAAGAAAGTGAATAAGGACACTGTATATGTTGTCGGAGATTACTTTAGCGCTCCTGGAAGAATTTGTAATGGTAATTAAATATCTGGAAATTTTAGCACTTACGTCGAACAGTGGTTTAGAATCGTTTTTTTCCTAGTCAAAACTCTGTATCTTTTCATAGCTTTTTTGTTCGACCTGTAACATAATCACCTATCCGATGCATAGGAATTCAGAGTCAAAGTTAAAAACTTGAGGTTTTTCATATTTAGCATCAAAATTTGATTGTTGTTGAGTTTTTAATATGCTCTGACTATTTAAAAAAGGTGAAAGACCAATATACAAACTATAAAAATGCAAAAAATTGATAAAACAATTTTTGGAAAAAAATGTTTTAATTTTTTTTTTTAATTTTAAATTTTGGTCCAAAATTAAAAATATACCCATTGGGTTTTCATAAACTTCGATTTTTTGCCTATGATTTCACCGAAGGCTTGCCTACCATTTAACATCATTAGTGTGGGTACAGTTCATGATGTCGGATATCAGCATCGAATGTTCGACCGTATTGAATACTTTGGACAGATAAAGTGATGTCACAATAGTCCGTTCGGATAGTCATCGCTAATTTAAGTCATTAACAATCTTTGCGGATATCTCTTGCAAAGCCGGGATTGTGTTGTCAGCTATCCTGGAACCATGTTTATGTGAAGGTGGGGATATTTGATTGCCCTGAAACACCGATCTATCCCGCTAGAGTCGAAATGCTGACTACGATTTGTTGGCTAGCTACCACTCCCTGAAAGGGTCAATTAATAATTTTTGGATTAACGACGATGATGGAGTGGCTCGGGAACTCGGCTGATGATGATCGTTAAAGACGATTGTAACGAGTAGGTACGTTCTCGTACAGACTATTAGATACATATACAAACAAGGAACCGCCGTTTCTGCGAGAGACGGAATACAGAAGTCTCTGTGCGGGACTGAAAACCGAAACTTCAGAGTGAGACAGAAAGCCGAAGCATCTGTGTGGGACAGAAAACAAAAGTCTCTGTGTGTACTATGTTAATAGGACGTTAATAGGACATCAATGTTTTAATAGGACCGTTTGCTTTCAACGGCGAAATTTGAAATATAGACTCAGATGATATGACATGAATGAGAACTATTTCCGTTAGAGTAATTGATAAAGTTCCAACGAAAAGAACTAAATCCGTATGCAAGAGGGTTGGCTGGTTTATAGGGTTGGTGTATAGAAGCGAAAATTTAGTCACCTTACATTTCGTCCTTAAGATCCTCAGGAAACTCCACCATCTTGATGTTAAGAGTGTGATCTTATAAGTGTATAGCCACTCGTCCTTTCTCAACCGGGCTTGAAACCGACTTTAGCGGATCAGATACGTTAATTAGTTGAAAGAACTCTAATGACCATTTTTGTCATCTAACCCATATATGTGTTTCGTTTCCTTCTAAAGCAATTAATTACACTATGCAACACTGAAAATGCAAACAACTTCTAGTATGAATTTTTTGAAAGTACATATTTAGACTACAAGAACCCTAGTAGGGTTTTGTCCTGTCAGATCCAGTTCGGATTTTATGGCCTCATCTAAACCGGGCTAAATCTACACTTGTTTGCATTAATCAGGCCTTTATCTCAGAAACGAATAGTAATTTGGCCTTACTGTCTTCGGCAATATTGTAGACCTAAACTAGTAGTACTTATCTTTTGAACAGACCATATAAGAAAAACTCCACCTAGGTCATCAAAATCTATAAAATATAGACAATTTTACATAATTGCTGAAAATCTGGTCAGTATCGGCTAAACTATTGGGAGTTGAACAAAGTAACCTTTTGAAAAATCTTCTGAATAAAGTTCTCAACAATTCTTTAGAACAATCTGAAACTCTAAAATGCTTACTTCATGTTGTTTCAGCGGTATTTTGCATCATATCTTTTACAACACGTATTTCAAACACAGTTCACACCAACAGTTTATCACCGCATTTCGAATTTCACTACATTATTTCACTGAAAACAACGGCACAGAGGCATTTTACAACAATGACATGTTCTGAAGAGTTGTGTATTATATTTTTTTATTTTATTTCCAAAAGAAAATATTCAGAAAAAATTAACGGTTTTGGAGATACGGTGCAAAATGTATAGAAATTGTGAAATTTTTGCATATATTTTGAAATTTGAGGCAATAAATGTAGTTTTTCGAGTTCATTATTAAATTTGCTTCAGAGGTCAGAAGAAGATTCGCATTGGTTTCAGAGATATAGCCCCGAATTTCTTTAAAAACTCAATATTTAACCATGTTTAGATGGGGCCATAAAATACGAGCTGGATCTGACACAACAAAACCCAACTAGGGTTTCTTGTCGTTTGGGTCTGTACTTTCAAAAAATCCTCAGTTCGAATTGTTTGCACAAGATCACCTTAAAAATGTTGCACAGTTTTATCAAACAATACAGTCTATAGTGTGATCTGTTCAACATCCTGCTGGGGAATGTTAAGCGGATCAATCAGCCGAAAGCAGTATTGAGAAAATAATGCTACTTTGGACTGAGCAGGAACTCTTTTCGTGTTGTTATATAGCTCAGTAATATTTCTATCGAAATATTATAAAACTCCTGTTATTGTAAACCACTTTTGATAGGTTTACAACAATTTTTTAAACCGAAGTTTTGTAGCATTCGAATTATTTGATTTTGAATAGTGTTTGAAAAACAGGTCACGCCTTGTATTTTGAATGCACGGGTTCAATTACCAGGCCAGGAAACATAGATATATCCCATGTAAAACTTCTCTACTTCTCTCAACATACGTCGTTCTGACTTGGCCGTAAAGAGTAGGTTCTATATATTTAGCTAATACGAATCGGATTGAACTCTTTAATAAAAAGAAGTTTCCCTTGACTCTTCTGGGATGTTTGTCGAACAGTTATTATTATGTTATAAATCTGAATGTAGTAATACTTTCAAAAATTTGCATAATACAATATTTGCAACAATGTATTTTGCAGTTCCCAATAAAAAAACAAAAGACTTAAGCAACAAACCTCCCTCAACAATGGAACTTTTACAGAATTGCGTCAACTAACCATTTGGATTATTAATTCAATTAATTTCGGATACAATTTCCATTTGAATATCTTTAAAGCCATACGTCTTCGGTTTCCTTTGACCACAGCTGCATTTTTGTCATACTTTTTGTTATGCTTTTGGGTTTTTAATTCACTTTATGTGTTGCTCATAATTTGTGTAGAAAGTGTTTTAGTATGGGCGCTGTCCCCACCAACTTTAACAAATGCATTTGATTTGAAATGAAGCCTGGCACAAATCGAGCACATGATCCAGGTTTGTATTTGGTACATTCAACTGGCCCACAAAATAAAGTGGTTAAATTGGTTATTATGTAAACATACCAGCAAACATATGAAAAGAATATTGGCAAAATGTAGTACGCTGTTGCCATACATGGCAGTATTTGTAAGTTCCTTTTAAAAGTAAAACAAAAACAATAGAGGCATTTGAAAAGATTTCGGGTAAGTGTTGTTTTTAATTTTCTAATTGTGTTGTATGATTTAGCCTTTCGAAAAATTCTGAAATTTAAGTTCACTTGCTTTGTAACTCATACATCAACTTAAATGGTGGGTATTCCTTTCATCGTGGTCCATATTTCACAAGACCGTAAATACATTTCGTTTTGCTGTCGATTAAGTTACAAGATAATTTCGTTAGCTACTCCTTAATCGTGTTATAGAAAATGTTGCAGCACTATGTATGCAGCACGTTATTTTCGGCCACAACATTACGCACAGTGTGTTTGTTTACCAAACAATTTGTTTACACGAAATGTCTGTATACATAAGCATTAAGTATTCAGATAAAACAAACATAGGGCTTTTTCGATGTAAACTCAAGTAGGGTTGGATAACTTACGTGATTTTGTATTTATTGAATACTCGCATGTAAACGGTTCAGAATCTTATTATTAACAAATCATACTGTAAGGAACTGAATTAATACCAGTGGTATAATCCAACATTCCTGTTCATTATTTCAATCGAAATTTTTTTTGAAGATTTGCTCCCTCGTCAGAAAGCATGAAATCATTAATTTGTCTATTTTTCCCACTTATTTATCTATCATTTTCTTTGCCCACTGTATGTCATTCACTTCAATTATTCACTGTAAAAATTGACTTCTCTCGATTAATTGTTTGCAATGTAAATGCTTTGGTTGAGTAATAAAGCAACTGGCCAAAGTTTTAACGTTTCTGGGTTACGAGGAAAACAAACAAAACAAATGCAAGCAAGAAACTGTTAAGTACCGAATTTGACAGTTGTGGTGACACCCACTCCAGACACCAATCATAATAATGCAACGCCACCGCCACAATAAAATTAAGTCTAACCACAAACATAAAAATTCGGTAAACAAAGGAAAAAGTAAGGCTTTAATTTGCTTCTACGTTTTGATTAGTTCAAACCGCCTCTTTGGCACACAACCGTTCCAAACGTTGTGCAATTTTGAGTACCACGAAACGCATGCATAAAATCAATTTTATCTAACTGAAAAGTTGGGAGGTTTGGCGACACTTAATCAGTAGTTTTACAATATTTTGTGCATAAATTTATTTGAAACCTTAAAAAAGGTAGTAGGTGGAGAGTGACAAGGGCAACAACGTTCAATACTAATGTAAAACATAAATAAAGATCAAATTTATGGTTTATAGAGCTAATGAAACTAGAACTTTTATATTGTGTCGCCTCTTAATTATTTGTTATTATGAGAAGTGGAGACCATGACTAATTGCATGACTAGACAGGAATATGAGAAGTACTTTCAGGAAATCATTTAACTTAAGCACTGTAGGAAATAGTGTCTCAATATTTATGCTTTGGCTTTCGACAATGGTTAAATGACTTTCTTTAACTGTATTTATTGTTTGATTGAACCTTTAATCCCTCCAAATTCTCTATTTTTGGTGCAATAGCGAAGACATGATTAACATTCAATCAATAAGAATATCAAAGTGACACTATTGTACGCTTTTATCTGAAAATGTACGTAATCCAAATTCAAGTCTAATTCATTGCAAGGCAATATTAATATGTAATACAACATTGACGACCTCATTGTACAAAAGAAATTGTTAACGCCTAAAGGTGTCATGTGCAAGCAAATGCATAAGTACTGGTTTTGAATAACAACAAAATTGCATACACTCACACAAATCATTGTCGTCTGGGGGTATGATCATCGTGGGAAATTCACCTTTTAATCATATCACAGAATTACGATTATTCATAATTAATGATAGCGTGTTCCATCATGCCTCGACCCGCAAACATTCCTATCCATCGTCTACCACAAATCTTGTTTACATTTAACAATATGCCTTATTTGAATATCTTCCTCGTTAGTCTACGCTGTGAGAGATGTGTAATAAAAAATATATTAAACATTTTTTGCATTAAATTTAGAATGGATAATTCAATTGATTGCATACAAAAAGCGGCTAAGTAAAGAAATAAAATACTCAAATGAATGATAATTACAAAGACATCTGATTGATATTTATATTGTCCCAGCTAGAATTACATTATGTGAATTATTGGTATAACTTAATCACAGGTGAGACTTTTAAATGTGACATATTAAGGGAAGGGGACGAAGTGATACGGGGGGAGAAAATTAAAAACAATTTGTCGCATTAACATTTAACATGAATCATTAAACGATTAATGTTCTTGGGGAAATAACAATATTGTTTTATTTAAAGGTGGAGCTTGTGGTCAATGGCTTGGAATGATATTATTTTGTTTGTATTAAGAATGGAGTATTTCTATGCAGCAGACGATAATTAAGAAAACAATTAACATACCCGAAGGGAAGAATAAGTCCCCCATTCCTTTCAATGATTCCGTTTTTAGATCAATTATATGGGACCACTTTGTGGATTGTATTTACCACTTGTGGAATATATGTACCAACATGCCCGAATATAATCAAGGAATGTAGCCATCATATTCTTCGGGTGAATACGCTATTTTCTCAATCATACCAGGCGTATTAGATGTGAGTGGCTAGACACACCGTATTTTAACATATTGTTTGGATGTACATATTATAACTTTGCTAGAGTTACATTTCCAAAGAAAAACAAGTAAGCAAAGGCTATAGTCGGACGGGGCCGACCATGTCAAACCCTACACTTTTACCACTGGGAATTAGCTTTTCACAATTAAAAATTTCTTTATGGAACAAATAAACTTATTGTAAGAAATAACTTTGTGGATTCTGGTACCGTATCAAACCAAGCTTAAATAATAACATAATAATTGTTTCACAAATATCTCAGAAGGGACAAGGGAGACTTACATATCTCATATCAATGAGTGAGTGTACCCCGAATTATATTCGCTCAATGATATGGGACCCCCAGCTTATCTCCAAGTCCGAACGGCGTGTCCTAAGACATGCTTGTAGAGAAGTTTTACATGGCTAAAATACTCAGAAAATGTCGGTAACATCACTGAAGGTCATTTTGCCACCGTTGAAAATTGGATGTTGAAATCCAATTGGACAATTAAAACTTTAGAGCACCATGTAATTTGCAATAATACAAAAACTGGGTATAGGAAAATGTGGTTCTCTACACAAAACACATTATATATTAAGCAATAGGCCCGTTATCTAGCAGACACGTGATTGCAATTTGCATCAGGGGGAAGATCAGCAGTTCTATTTCCATATGTAGTCTATTTTGCCGGCATATGCCCTCTAGAAAATAAAATATACACCAAAATATTTTTTTTTGTATTTTTCATACAATGGTCCATTTCACCCGCTAAATAATATCAGATCATCATCCAACATTGTAGGCATATTCTTCTACCTAAACTTTTGCCTCGTGCAAAATTTCGTGATGATTGAGTTATAATTGCGAACTCTAGCGTGATTATGATAACACTACAAACAAATAATTGGGTATATTAGGCTGTAACTCTGTTACCTTATCATGTACACCCTCTAAATATTATCTGATCGCGATCTCATATTGCAAGCTTCTTCTTTGTCATATACTCTTACCTTATTTAAAATTTCGAGGAAATCCGACTATAATTGCGACCTACAGAGCAGCTACAAAATCGGATAAAAATTATGTGTTTGGTCCATTTCACCAGCTAAATATTTTACAATCATCACCAATTAAAATATCGATCTATTCTGATGTGAAACCGGCCTCCATACAAAATTTCGTGACGATCGGTCCATAATTGTGGAGTGTGATTACAATTTTTAAGGGACAGACTGACACGCGGACGGACGGACGGACACACATTTCAAAATAGCTTTATCTCGCCCAGATATGAAGATTGGTATACCACATTGGGGTCTCCGACGAATATTTCGCGGTGTTACATGATTTTTTTCCCAAAACAAATAATACCCTTTCCACATAGTGGTGTAGGGTATAATAAATATAGGAAGCTCTCTTCACAGAGAGGAAATAAAAAAATCGATATTACTTAAAAGACTCCCGACCTACACATGATTTAAGCACCTCGGTATACAAAAAATCCACTAACTCACAATCGTTCATGCTGGTAAGGATGGAAGATGGCTGCTCCAAAATAAATAGCAACACGAAAAAAATTATAAAAATAACATTAAAAAAACAAATTTTAATTTGTTTAAAAATTAAATAAATACTCCTTGATATATTATGTTAATGAGCGTATATACATACACTTTCATACGGAAAAAATGTGCCTCATCGAAATAATGGTTTTAGACCCCAAGTATGTTTGGAAGAAATCCGTTTCAGACAATTTGGAGTTGATTTGGCCATGTCCGTCCGTCTGTCTCTCGGATGGATCAACCGATTCGGTCCAAATTTGGCTTTCGTAATATTTTGTCCAAACTTGGCTTAAGTTAGAAGATGGGCTATATCGGTCCACTCTTTCCGGTACCTCCCCCACAAAAGTTCGAAAATGTTCAGAAAATTTGTGCCGATTTAATCTAAACATTGCACATCATGTAATTTCTACCAGAATTAAATGATGTTCCAGTATGGATTCAATCAGTCCATTGCTTCGGGTACCTCCCACACACATTTTCGGATAAGTTCAGAAAAGGACCTGCTCTCGAATCTCTTTGCAAAAAAACCCTGTAAGCTATAACCTCTATTGATCCACTACTACAAATGTTCAAAAATGTTCGGAAACTTTGTGCGCTCCATAAATCTTAAAGGGGGTGACCTATTTGATCCGAACTTTACACATCCAAATATATCTACCAGATATAGATCAGGTTTGAATATGGACGTTATTTGTCCACACCTTCGGGTACCTAGCGCACAAAATTTCGGATAAGTTTACTTTAAGATCTGCTTCCGAATCGCTTTGATTTTTGTTGAAGCAACTTGCGTTCGCTGCCTCAATTACGACGGTAAAAGTTTTTTTAGGGGCAAGTCGATACTTCTTCCTTATGGCACCATATGTAGTGGCTGGAGAGAACGATAACTCTCGAACTGATCAACTGATTTGGTCCAAAGTTTAGCCTTCGTCATATTTTGTGCAAACTTCTGTTTCAGTTCGAAAATGGGCAATACTTGTCCACAGCTTCCGGTACTTCCCCCAATATTAAAAAAATTCACTAAAATGGTATGCACTATGCCCCTTCAACGGGTCAACCAATTTGGTCCAAACTTTGGATCTCCTTACAGTTTGTCCAAATCTAGTTAAACTTCTAAAATGTCCCATATCGGTCCTTAGGATACCTACCCCACAAAAGTTCAACATTTGTGTCCAAGTGCAGTTTAGGATCTGTTCGAAAATCCTTTGGAAATGCATATCGATGCTGTTCGATATGGTCCTGTTTACAGTGATATTATGTTTTCCGTGGACAAGTCTATGCTTCCTGGCATACTGCTCCAAAAATTATACGATGACCCACTGAAATGACTAGTGGGCGCGATATCTGTCGAAAAGATATGACTCCCAAAATAAGATTCAGTTCGATAATGGACAATGTCGGTCCATTCCTTTATGTACATTCTCCGCAAAACTTTTGAACTTTAATCCTAATCCACATTTTTGTGGGCAAGTTCAAATGTCCAAAATGTATTTCAATTCACATGGGCTGAGGGTACATCTCTGTCGGCAAAGCTGACTGAAACTTTTTTACTTGTTTTTCCTTAAAACACATAAAATTCATTTGTGTAAAAAAGCTAACATGGAAATGGTTGTAATGTGTCCGCTACATGGGACAGCCGCCCCACTCCGTATGAATACAAAATACAAAACTACCTTTTAGTGCACGCATAGGTAGTACAAGTAGGAGTAATTTCAGTTTGAAAAGGCAAAAAGTTCCCTAGGGACCTTCTCACTCATCGGAGGGTTAACTACAACATCATGCATACATGATTTAAACTTCAACGCACAATCTGTGAGTTAAGTTCGGTCCTAATTCTTATTCATTCCATACAGCTAGACGGATAAAACGTTTAGTTTTCGTCGCTGAAGTGCTGGCGTTAAACGAAGTACATGATAAGACGTGTGGCATTGACCGCAGTCGCTTGAACCTAATCTAACAACAGCCATCGGCCCTGCGATTCGTTCGCTCACTGCGATTCGTTCGCTCCTTGCGATTTGTTCGCTCTATGCGATTTGTTCGCTCCATGCAATTTGTTCGCTCTATGCTATGTTTTCGCTCTATGCGATTTGTTCGCTCCATGCGATTTGTTCGCTCCTCGCGATTCGTTAGCTCCGTACCCTAACCATTCCCGACTCTTCTGTTTACAGAGTAGCACAACCGATCGTCACACCGCCGACTACTAGCATTCACCCGGACGTCACCTAGCCGAAAACCGATCGTTCTGCCGAGCCGAGTATTGTCAACGAGCCGAGTGCATCCGATTACAACAAAGCCGAGCAACAAAACCGACGATTGCGAACGAGCCGACTGCATCCGATTACCACAGAGCCGAGCAACACAACCGACAATTGCCAACGACCCGACAGAATCCGACTACAACAGAGTCGAGCAACAACTCGATTGCCAACGAGCCGACAGCAACCTGAATATCACAGAGCCGAGCCACACACCCGATGGCAGCCGAGCCGACAGCAACAATTCGATTGTCATCGATGTCAATGTGCGACAACAACAAAAAAATGACAAGGAAAATCGAGTAGATTATGAAAGAAGAGCTAAAAATATGAGACGCGTGTATCGGCGGGGCAAGATCCGTCCATTTTTAAATTTTTCGAAATATTCGAGTTTAGATATCTTGGAATCCTTGCATTTCAGGTATATAGTGTCTTTGGCAACTTTACTAAGGAGGGTTTGGGAAATATTTCTGTACAATTTGGTGTGGTCCAAAAAAACTACAATAATGGGACTCACTCCTACTTAGAAAAAAGAAGGGAAAAATGTCATAAAAAAATTGGGAAATATTTTCATGTTTTTTTTCAGCAAAATTGATACTGATATTTTCATGATATAGAATGTAAATAGACATTTCATTTCTTTAGTGACCTATGATGAAATTTGACGAAGAATACTTTTGTCTCTGACATCATCTCTCTAAAATTATGTTTTGTGGGACAATTTTGAATAAACTCAAATGAAGTCCGACTTTAACCCTAAAACGTGTTTTTCATTTTTAGAGATTCCTGGCGATTAGACAAGAGTTACATATTTGATGTATTCTGAGACCTATAGTAAAATTTTATGGCGAACAATTTTGTAGAATATTCGGATTAGATACGATCACAGTTTTAATGAGTTTTTGAAAGATTTTCGAAAAAAGGACAAAAAGACCCGTTTGTTGAACCGCATGAGGGTTAAACTTTTTAACAGAAATATTTCTCACACCCTCCTTAGTAAAGTTGCCAAAGACTCGAATATTTCGAAAAATTTAAAAATGGGCGGAACTTGCCCCTCCTATTTTAGTTACTTCCCGACGTAAACTTTAAAAACGCCGATACACGTGTCTTATATTTTTAGCTCTACTTTCTCTTTTTTCATCATTTTGAACAAAAAATGAATTTTGTTGCACAGTGTAATCCGATCCCCATCGAGCCGACAGCAACCACACGATTGCCATCGAGCCGATTATATCATCCCGATCTCCATCGAGCCGACAGCATCCAGCTCAAACCATTGAATATTCATATTTACGTAATTGTATCAATAAAGCATTGAAGCACAATTAACTGTTGTTCTTACTTAAGGTTCGTGGGTCCTAAAGGGTGAGCTAACCTCAGGCTTCGATAAAACCACTCGTTATACGGTAATAGAAAACACACATGTTTACCCATGTAATTTCAATAAATTTAAATAGTGTTAAACGGACGGAAATTTGAGAGTACATACACAGAAGGAGGACCCTCACAGGCATCTTTTTGGGAACACAATACATTATTCCATATTGTTCCATAATCCATTTCAAATTTAATACCTGAGGAAAAATAAAATAGCTATTTATGTGTCTTTACCGTAATTTATTGAAACGTTTCATGTAGTGCGATTCTCTACCCCATTTTTTGAGTTACCGACAAATGTCGGTAAAAGTAAAACGCAAAATTATGAAAGGAAAATTCAAATAAAAGTTGACAACACTGTTGCTATCGGTATAACTTTACGACTACTTTCTCTTGGTCGCCAATTTACCGAAAAATATTGTTAATTACCGAATTTGTAAGCATTTTAATTTTACCGATTTGTGTCGGTAACTCAAAAAATGTGTTTGAGAATAGAACTACTGAGAACAACGATCCTACCTACCTAACAAAAAACAATTAACACAATATCCGAGAAACAGCAATTTCTTTCCCCAGAAATTTGCAGAAATTGCGTATTTTTAAATATGGGGACATTTTTTGGTTTTTGGAATGCGTTACGGCCACACCATCCAATATTTTGAATTATTTGGTTTCCCTATATCAATATGATAACTATCAAATCCCATACATAAATAACCAATCGGTGACGGCAAAACATTGGGTTTTGTCCAGGAAAATTGATTTCGCTGACAATGGTTTAAATTGGAAAGATCAAGTGAAGCACGTCTCCTCAAAACTGGGTTTCAATTGTAGTGTACGTTCTAGCCTGAGTATGAAATTATGAATAGATGCTATAGCCACCTATGTAAGTAAGATACAGTTTTTGAAAAGATATTCCAATGGTTTTCAAATTCAATCAACACTTCCTTGAAGAAAAAGAAAAGAACAATAATGTATGATTTTATCGATCATATACTTCACGATGCCATGTCACAATTTCATAAAATTTCATATTTTTCCCAAATGATTCAGCTGAACAAATAATCGTGATGGTATTGCAAGATAAATCTGTGCCCTACCAAGAACTCCATGAAATAATGTCCGTCATCCTCCACTGTAATGGTCATTCATTGTTATTTATACACTTGATTTAATAAAAAATCAATCTAAATTTAAGTTCAAATGTTTGAAAAGAAAAAAACCTGAACCGCAATTACTACGAAACCGATGGTGGTGAATGTGAATGACTGATTGTCAGTTCGTCGGTGGTGGTATGTAGTAAAATTTAAGAGTCAATGAATGAACATTGTCTTTGCAGACTGGTTGTTCTGCCACGTACCTCTGAGTAAGTAGATACATACAAGGTTAACATAGTGGTCATCTACAATGCGCCGCCATCAAAGCCATGTTCTAGAGTAAACATCTGTATCTGTGATCTAGCCACAACCGCAGCATGCATGCACAATTGCTGCAGTAGCTTTAAGCAGCTACTGCTGAGGTTTTGTATTTTTATGGCCGATTAATAACCGACTGCCAACTGCAATTCTGTGCATAGAGTGGGGGTTATAAGTGTGCATTTGAGAGTTAAAGTAATTTTCATATTTCTCATATTGGTCGAGACACCGACCGACCGACCAGCCAAACGAATGAACGATTTGTGGTTGACCAGAATAAAATGAATTTTTGCATTTTTCCCACAATCGTCAACACTTTTATTACGTTTACACTTAAAACACAACGAAATAACCAGAAAGGCGGACATTCTGAGTGTTGTATTGTTTATTTCCAAAGGCGACTAAGCTATAATCGTATCGTACGTATTGAGTGTGGTGTGTCTGTTTGTTGTGACAGAAGTCATTTTCACGTATTCTATGAATAGTCATCGAGATTGTTTTTGTTGTTATTTGTTTCGATTTTAAGTTCATGAGCGTTGGTGTGGTTTCGATTGTTTTCCCTGGCGACTGCGGGTGTCTGTGTCAATTACTACAGCTTCAGTTTCAACAATTAAATAGTTCAACAAACATTTAATGCTTGATTTAGTATGAAACTGAGATGTTCTATATGTGTTGGTTACGTTGTTGTTGGCCGTTGCAAATGTTTGTAACAAAAGACATATTAAAATCATGGACATTATCTGGGATTCCAAAATCGATACCAATACAAGGAATTTTTGGTCCTAAGGAGAATATAAAACGAAAGACAGTTTTATTTTAATCAGGATATAAAACCAAGGAATGCAGCCCGACTCCCTTTTAACCCCAGATTTGAAACCTCGTTGGGTGCCACCAAGGTGCAGCCGTTCAATTCCCAGTCCAGCCAACATCAATATTTTGGACCGCGCATGTACACTTCAGTATTGCTGACGACATTTCCTGAATATTTCAGCCATGTAAAACTTCCTTGCAAGTGGTGTCGTTAGACACGCTGTTCGGACTCGGCGATAAACAGTATGTCCCATATCATTGAGCTAATATAAATCAGGGTGCACTCATTGATATGAGAGAAGCCTCCCTCGTCCCTTCCGGGATATTTGTGTTAAAATTATTATTTTAAAATTGTATTATGAAACCTGGATTTAAAGACAGAATCAACGATTTATTTTTCATACCTAAAATACACGGAAAATATGACTTGCATTTTCATGTTGATCATTGCTGTATACAATTCTCGTGCAATTATAGGGCACATTAAAGCCAACATTAATCGTGAATATAAAAATTCACACGACAACAAAGTAGACAATTCGTTGTTTTATTTTTTTCCATGATTCCTTATGACTAATCAGTTGTGACGGAACATGAATATTGGTGGTGCAATTACCAACAGTGGTTTATGTCTTGATTACAATCAACTAATTCTAGGGTTGTGTTTTTGGTAAAACCCCCAAAAAACATACACTACTTTAAATGGATATCCTGAAATTAAATAGCCCAGCATAGAGCATGACAGTTCCGCAAATTGTTAAGGCGTTAGAAACAACGCCCACAACACAGTTTTATACTTTTAGACTTAGCTTTATGACTGCAGTTTTATGTATATGAGTCTGTGTGTGAATGCAATTTGGCCAAATGTCAATAGGCTATTGGCTATTTGCCAAAACAATGTGCAAAAATTACAACGAGTTCTAAAATTGTTCCTGGCCATTGGGGTAACATGAGTAAGGCCACAAGACAAACAGACAAATGCATTCGCCGTGTTTCATTTCCATTCCACTTCACTAAAGGGTATGAGTAACCTTTGATTAGTTTTTTTTTTCAAAATTCTACAATCAATAGTCAGGGTTTTAATTGCACGTTTCTTTTCATTTATTTTTTTTTAATTCATTATCACAATTGTTTTGTCAGATTATTGTGTGGTTTGAATGGAATGGATTATAGCCTGACATTGAAATATTGGCATTTGTATTGGTAATTTGAACGATTGTTAAGATCGAAATCAATTTACAATCACCATTGTCTTCAGCCATGTAATGAGTTGTAATGCCTTTTAATTCTATGACAAATCACCAACACGCCTTCCATAGGAGAGATAGTAAATTTTGTGACTGCGTAGGCCATTAGCTATGTAAACAAATTGCTGGGAAGAGAACGTGCCGCCCAGTTTGTGTTTTTGACAGATGTCATATCATTTGTCTTCTTAAATGTTATTAAATTGTATCAAAAAAGAAATAGAGATTTTGGGTGGAGTCTAAGGAGAACAGGTGGAATGGTAACTTAATAAAGACTACACGCTTGGCAAAGACATTTTTTCGAAATTTATGAAGGTAATAAGTGAGCTTAAGTATTCATCCCTATGAACTATAAAAACATGGGCTTGGGCCAAAAATCTGATGGGCTCTTAGTCGAACTGTTCGAGACCGGTGGCGATATGTTGGCTAGGGGAACGTAATCTTAGCCATGAAACGTCAGTTTACTTAGTACCTTGCACAAGAAAGGAGACACAACGATATGTGCCTAAGGCTCCTACCAAACGCACTATGTGCATACATTTTGTGAAGTACCTACAGTATCGGCCAAAACTAAAGCACCCCCTCTGTAACTTTTTTTGAAATGATAATTTTTTTATGAAACCTAAATTATAAATTTATTTTTTATTTTTCTTTTTATTTATTTATATCTTTATAATTGAAAAATACAAAAATAAGGAGATCAGAATTTAATAAACAAAAGTTAAAATTTAAAAATCATTTTAGGTCGCAAATATAACCGGACAAAACTAAAGCACCCCCCCATTTGAGGTACAGCAAAACCTATTGAAATCAATATTTCGTTGCTTATCCTCTATTCTGGATGACACAATCACATCTTTAAGGCATAAAGGATACTAAATTATTAATTACTGCAGGCGAAATAATTGATTTTCGGAAATTTTAGCTTAAATCCTCAAAATACTGAAAATCGGAAGGTACCGTTATATGGAGGCTATACCCAAACGTGGACCCAGGTCCACGATTTTTGGTGGATATGTTTTGTGACCACTAAGAACCCTAAGTACCAAATTACAGCTAATTTAGTAGGAAAATGTGGCTTAAATATCCGAAATACCGAAGATCGGAAGGTACCGCTATAAGGGGGCTATACCAAAACATTAGCCGATATTGTTCATATTCATCCAAAAATGATGCTACAGCATCCACTAGTCAAATACAATACGCTAACGTTTAAAAATTAGCAAAAGAACGAATTGCAGAAGAACGATAGACGCCGGCTTATTCAGTCGACGACCAGCAAAAAAAACCTTTCATATCGACTAAAAAAGAAGGAGCCAGACTGGCATTCGCCAAGACCCATTTGAACTGTTTTCCGATGAATCTATGTTTAATTTAAAGTATTCAGATGGTAAAAGGCTTGGACCAAATGAGCAACCGTTAAATCCTAAATTTTGCAAAGACGCTGTAAAACATGGAGGCGGAAGGTTTTTTGCTGGTCGTCGACTGAATAAGCCGGCGTCTACCGTTCTTTTGCAATTCGTTCTTTTGCTAATTTTTAAACCTAAGGGATTTAGTATTTGACCAGAGAATGCTGTAGCATCATTCTTGGATGAATATGAACAATATCGGCTAATGTTTTGGTATAGCCCCCTTATAGCGGTACCTTCCGATCTTCGGTATTTCGGATATTTAAGCCACATTTTCCTACTAAATTAGCTGTAATTTGGTACTTAGGGTTCCTAGTGGTCACAAAACATATTCACCAAAAATCGTGGACCTCGGTTCACGTTTGGGTGTAGCCCCCATATAACGGTAACTTCCGATTTTCAGTATTTTGAGGATTTAAGCTAAATTTTCCGAAAATCAATTATTTCGCCTGCAGTAATTAATAATTTAGTATCCTTTATGCCTAAAAGATGTGATTGTGTCATCCAGAATAGAGGATAAGCAACGAAATATTGATTTCAATAGGTTTTGCTGTACCTCAAATGGGGGGGTGCTTTAGTTTTGTCCGGTTATATTTGCGACCTAAAATGTTTTTTGAATTTTAACTTTTGTTTATTAAATTCTGATCTCCTTATTTTTGTATTTTTCAATTATAAAGATATAAATAAATAAAAAGAAAAATAAAAATAAATGTATAATTTAGTTTTCATAAAAAAATTATCATTTCAAAAAAATTTACTGAGGGGGTGCTTTAGTTTTGGCCGATACTGTATGTACTTTTCTCTCAGCCTCGTCAAATAGTCTGTTTCTCTATATGTTCATGCTTCTGAGCGGATTGACGGAAAGAAAGCCCTTTGTCCGAATAAAGGTTATTATGATTTAGAACTAAATAACCTCTCTTCAGACTATGAGTGCAGACAAATTCTACTGTTGGCTCATTGATATTGCTCCCCCTTTTATTACTCAGTCCGAATGACGCACAGTGTTGCCGCTTCCATACAAAACAGGGCAAAAATAGAAGGCGTTGACTTAGGTGGATGAATTTTTGCACAAATACTAATGACGACACAGGAATGAAAAATATCAACTTTGGTCCATATCGGTTCGGATTTGGATATAGCCCCCATATATATCTTTTCTCGATTTTGCTATAACTCGGTCAATTTTGATCGAATAGCCTTCAAATTTATTATGTGTTATTATCTTAGCTACACCGATCTTCACAAAAATCGGTTCAGATTTGGATATAGCCCGCATATATATCTTTCTGCGATTTTGCTATAACTCGGTAAATTTTAATCGAATAGCCTTCAAATTTTATATGTGATATTTTCTTAGGCCCCTGAGAAGTTTCACTGATTTTCGCAAAAATCGGTTCAGATTTGGATATAGCTCCCATATATATCTCTCCCCGATTTTGCTATAAATCGCTCAATTTTTGATAAATAGCCCTCAAATTTAACATGGGATGTTTCCTCAGGTCCCTGTTCAGGTTCGCCGATTTTGATGAACTGCCCAGCAAAATGTTCGATGCCAAAGATGACATTCAATCATGGGTGCAAGTGATCTAGCATGTCATCTTTTTAGCATCTTCATCGATGAATTTTATATGAGCGTGGACCCCAAAAGATGACGTTCTTTTCCGGATCCCAAGCATGTCATTTTAACCAATGCGTTGACATACCATTTCCACCAATGCTTTGGCATGTCATTTCCACCAATGATTTGACATGTCATTTTCACCAATGCTTTGACACGTCATTTTCACCCATGCTTTGACATGTCATTTTAACCAATGCTTTGGCATGTCATTTTCACCAAACCCTTGGCATGAAATTTTCATGTCTTGTTTGGAAAATGGAAATGCTGTATTGAAATATGGTTTTCATGAAAAACAAAACTCTTTATTAATTCAAACGAATTCATGAAATAGCTACAATTAATTTATCAGTTTAGTTTTTCAAAAGTTTACATCCAAAATTGCAATGTAATCACCACCGCTGCAACGCAAAAGATTACTTCCTCCGTTCTCCGCAACTGATATTCTTTCATCTTATAAAAGGTTTTTTCAATTATCTTCCCATCACCAGTTCAGATTTCAACATGGACTCCAAATGCACTCCTTTAAGTATTTTTATTTCGTAAATTACTTTTATTTTATAATTTTGTTATTTTATAACAACATGTTGGTAATTTATACTCTTTTGTTTAGTGACGGAAATATGTAGGGATCTACAACCCGGCTTGCTTTAGGGATCTCTAAGAACAAAATGTAACGAACGGGGAGGAGAGACTTTTTATGGAAAATACCATTTATGAATAATTAATTTTTATACCCTACACCACTATGTGGTAAGGGGTATTATGTGTTAGTGCATTTGTATGTAACATACAAAAGGAAGCGAGATAGGCCCATAGTTCCTTCTAGGGATATACATAGAATCACTTTCTGAGTCGATTTATGAATGTCCGTCCGTCCGTCCGTCCGTTCGCAACATACAGGTCGCATTTGTTGACCGATTTCGCTGAAAATACCATTTTTTTAGCCGTTGGAAGATCAAGTTCGAAGATGGGCTATATCGGTCCAAGTTTTGGTATAGCCCCCATATATATTTTCGGCCGATTTCACGTATTTTCTGTAACACACACGCTATATATGTCCGATTTCGATGAAATTTGGAATGTGTGACTGAATTTGGTCTAAAAATAAATGTGCCAAATTATATCGAAATCGGTTCAGATTTGGATATAGCTCCCATATATATGTTCGCCCGATTTCACGTATGCGATGTACCAATCACGCTATATACGTCCGATTTTAATGAAATTTGGAATGTTTGACTGAATTTGGTATAGAAATAAGTGTGCCAAATTATATAGAAATCGGTTCAGATTTGGACATAGCTCCCATATATATTTTCGGCCGATTTCACGTATTTTCTGTACCAAACACGCTATATATTTCCGATTTCGATGAAATTTGGAATGTGTGACTGAATTCGATCTGGAAATAAATGTGCCAAATTATATCAAAATCGGTTTAGATCTGGATATAGCTCCGATTTATATTTTACATATTCACAGTGGTGTAGGGTATCATATAGTCGGCCCCGCCCGACTTTGATCCTTTCCTTACTGGTTTTTAATTGTTTCTTTCCAAAAGTAGTTTCTTCTTTATTTTCAGATTCTTGTTCCTTTTCGTTTCGGACTTTTTTTTCAAATTCCAAGAAGCGAGATTTGATTGATTTCATTCTATGTCAGATTTAGAACAGACAAGGGAACTTTTAAAATAGCAATGTGTGCAGTCCGATTCTATTTTTAGCTCGATGGTTGGGACTTCATATAATGCCAATTGTTTAGAAGTTTTAGTTGTTTGATATGCAGGAAATGTAAGACATCACGACGACAGTTCTAACAACTTTGGTCTGTTCCAGAAACTGCAAGAATCTACTTATTTTTACTACGATAACAATTTTTCCTTTATGTTATCGGAAAAAATAGTAAAAATTAGTAGATTTTTGCAGTACTGGAACATACCAAAATGAAAATAAACAGGTGTGTAAATAAAAACACAAACATCATCTCTATTGGAGCGATGGAATGGGTACAAATGCTGATGAAAAGATCGGATCTTTCACGACTTCCTTTGCATTGGTTCAAATCCTAATGAAAAGATCGGATCTTTCACGACTTCCTTTGAACCAATGCAAAAGATGACATGAAATCACGTCATCGCAAAGAACCCCTTCCGTCAAATTTTGCTGGGTGATTTTGACGAAAATTGGCTTAGATTTGGATAAAGCTCTTACATATATTTTCGCCCGATTTTATGTATTCGATGCACTAAACACGCAATATATGTAAAATATTGATTGAATAAGGAAAATGTGACGTAATTGTGATGTAATTGATGAATTTTTCCACAAGCACTTATGAGGGCACCTAAATGAAAAATAATAACCTTGGTCCATATCGGATCAGGTTTGAATATAGATTCCATATAAAATTTCGCCCGATGTCACACAATTACGAACAATTAACAACAACAACATTGTTCCACAAACATCTCAAACGGGACAAGAGAGATTTCTCTCATATCACTGAGTGCATCCCGATTCATATTAGCTGAATGATATGAAACCTACTGTTTATCGCCGAGTCTGAACCGCATACCTTAAGACACCACTCGTAGAGAACTATTGTATGGCTGAAATACTCAGGAAATGTCGTCTACATTACTGAAGGGTATTTGGCCACCGTTGAAAATGTGATGTTGCCTGGCCGGGGAAACGAACCCACGACCTTAAGCGTGCAAAGCGGGTGTGCATACCTGAACCAATGTGCGACGCCACAAAGATACTTGATACATATACATGTTTTTCAGATGTAATGCGAACCTTCCCGTTGTAATTCGTAACATTTCATTTGTAATTCGATTATTCCGTTTGTAATACAAAAAATATTCAATTGTTATTCGAGATGTCCTTTTTTAATTCGAATTATCCCATTTGCAATTCGAATTATTCTATTTGTAATTCGTATTATTCCATTAGAAATTTCTTTGGATTATTATTATTTGTAATTGGAATTACATATTGCACTTTTAATTCGAATTATTGCATTTTGCAAAGAAAAATTAAAAAAAAATGGTTGTATTGGTTTTATATTTAGTTTTTAGAATTACACGGTTGCAGGCGTCTCTGCGTTCTAAGCCACCATCAACTTATCAAAGCTTCCGATGACAAATATTGATGATCAAATCGTCTGATCTTCTGCATCAAATACAAATAAGGGTGGAAAAAAGCTGTCATAGTATTTGTAATAAAGCATTGAAAAATAGGGTTACCAGCCATGATTTGAATATAAATTCTGGTTTCCAAGCTTAGCCTTCGTTCACCCACTAAATAACACTCTAATATGCCTGATGATAGGAATTAACAACCCTTGAAACGAAACATAATGGCTGAATTTGTCGGACTTTGGTGAACTCCCAATTTTTTAATGCACGTCTTAGGTCATAACAGCACAACTCGAAAGAAAATTAATACAAATGGAATAATTCAAATTATAAATAAAACAATTCGAATTACAAATTAAATAATTCGAATTACAAATAGAATAATTCGAATTATGGCCATGTTAAAAAATATAATATAAATAATTCGAATTACGAATGGATAAATTCGAATTACAAATGGAATATTTCGAATTACAATTGAAATGTTTGGTTTTTCAAATGCAATTCTCGAATTACAAGTAAAATGATACAAATTACCAATGGAATTCTCGAATTAAAACTAAAATGATTCGAACTAAATCTGAAGTTATATCCTTAGCCTTTAAGTTAAAGTGCGTAGTGTATATTCTTCATCGAAATAATGGTTTCAGACCCTAAGCGTATTTGGACGAAATCCGTTTCAGACAATTTTGAGTCGATTTAGCAATGTCCGTCTGTCTGGTTGGATGGATCAACCGATTCGGTCCAAAACTTCGCCCTCGTAATATTTCGTACTAACTTAGATCAAGTTCGAAGATGGGCAATATTCGTCCGCTCCCTTGGATTTGGTCCATACTTAGCAGATTACAATATTTCTAGAAGACTTCACACACAATTTCGGACAATTGCTCAAGGTTCAAGTTCAAGGTCAGTTCTCGAATCATGTTGTTGTTCTTAGGACCTCTCTTACGACGTACAGTGGTTCAGAATCGTTTTTTCCTGGTCAAAATTCTATAACTTTTGAACGGATAGAGATATTTACATAATTCTTTTTGTTAGACAAATTTAAACGTTTGAGTTTTTTTTCTATTTTTCATCAAAATATGAGTGTTTTTTGTTTTTAATATCTTCCCATATATTAAAGATGGACAAACACCAAAAAATAAACTATAAAAATACCAAAAACCTAAAAAAATCGAAAAAAGCCAAAAATTTTTTTTAAAACAATTTCAAATATTTTTTTAAAAACAATTTTTACAAAAATTTTAAAATATTTCAAACATTAAAAAAATACTCTTTGGGTTTTCATAAAACTTATATAACTCGTATAAAAACTTATATAGTCAAAAATGTCCAAAAATCTGTAATTCATATGGGAAACGGAATGAGAAAAACACATGTTTTTACCCATGTAATTTCAATTAATTTAAAAAGTGTTAAACGGACGGAACGGGACGGGAACAAAAGTATTTATGAGCTAAAAGAGGAGACCTTCGGGAATATTTCTGTGAAAACAGAACAATGTTCCATGTTGTTCCACAAAATTCGAGTCCACTAAATTTGGAATTTCATAAAATTTAGTACCTGAGGAAAAATAAACTAGCTCATGTTGTGTAAACGCTATTAAACCTATAGTAAGTAAGAAATTTTCAGTCAGCTGTGCCGAGGCAGATATACCCTCAGCCTCGGACCTAAAGAAGTAACCACAATACTTCTGACGTCTATACGGGTTTTTTGTGTTTTTTTTTTTAAATCTCAAGAAGTACGAACATGCTCTGCCAAAAATTTAAGAACGATCCTACGAGTCCTTAAACTGCAATCTTTCCAAACGTTGTGTGGGATATACCCGAAAGAGTGTTCCAATGTAGTCAATATTCGGACGTAGTCCTAGTCTGTAAGAAATAATACGATGTACAACGTTTGGACAACTAGTTGCAAATAAATTTCAAAACGACACGCACCGTGCTGTCAAACATACTTGGGGTCTAAAACCATTATTTCGATGAGGCACAATTTTCTGTAACCTAAAGGCTGAGGGTATTAAAATCCTATGAAACCATATCTTGATCAACATAAAATTCTAATTCGATATTATGTCTCATACGATGTTTGGTATTGAAAATGGGTTTTATCGACCCACTTTTTGATATAACTCCCATAGAACGGCTCCTTCCAATTGTCGATATTTTATTATTAAACCTATTTTTAAAGGCCACTTTCCTACCTATCTTACAAAAAAACAATGAACACAATACCTGTTATAGTTTCCGCGTAATAGCTATTTCTTTCTCCAGAAATTTGCAAAAATTACCTATTTCCCAAATCCAATTCAATTTTGACCTAATTTTTTGGTTTCCTTGGTTCACTATGTTTACTATCGAATCCCATACAGAAATTAAATATCTTTGACAAAACAAAATTGTGATTTTTGGCCAGGAAAATCGATTTCTGAACCATTGTGCGACGGCACAAGTTTTTTCAGCGACAAGTCCATACTTCCTGACAAAATGGCCCGAAAGGTCTAAAAACCCCCTATGGCTCCTATACATATGTAGTGACTGGGTGTGCAATGCAACTATCGAAACTTAATTTAAAGTTTGAAGATTGGGCTTATAGGTCCCCACCTTCCAGTACCACCTCCACAACAGTTCAAACATGTTCGCTAGAATTGAACGCGAAAAGAGATATCTCAAACAGACCAACCGATTTAACCCAAACTTTTGATCTCGTAAAATGTTGTCCACAATTAGTTTAATTTCGAAAACGTGCCATATATCAGTGATTTCTACTCCCTTCATCAGAGTTTTTTTTATAGAATATAATATGTATGTGTTCTTAATTATCTTCATTAAATACTCATAGCTAGTGCACATTTAGTTTAACATTTTTTATAGTAAACGTTGTCATGTTTATCAAAGATGTTAATTGTATAAAATAAAATAAATGAGAGTTTCACATCTGAATTGGCAACACTTTACACACTTAAGATAATTCCCAAAAATGCATTTATACCTTAAGATGTGGAGAAGCATATCTTATGGCCATGTTAGAAACTATAATATAAATCAAATAGTGTAGCCTAGTTTTAGGCATACCATTCAATTTTAAAATATGCATATATCGAAAAATAAATTTTTAAAGTACAAGACTATATTAAGAATTTAAAACCAGGGTAAATTGAAAATGCGACAATAAAGGTATAGAATTCCTTTTAAATGTTTTTCAATTGAAACCAATGTCTTAGATTCTGTTTATTTACAAAAATTATAAATATTCAAAACATTCAGAGATACACACTCACTCCTCCGCGCCAATCAACAACCTAACTAACTAAATAGGTGCCAGGAATCCCGCACCTGACAATCAAACATAAACTTTATTTATATTTATGCTAGACAAAATGCGTTTGATAATATTTCCGGTACACAATTTGATGAACCACAGCACGGATGTCCGTTTGGTTTTTTCTTTGCCTTTCTATCGTTCGATATAAAATCAAACCGCACAGCACCATATGTTCACTTGGCAGTGGACACGTTGTAATAACATGTTTCCAACATTGCATTGGGACCATTTGGATTAATCTCATGTGGGCATTAAAGTGTGTTAGTGTTTAAGTCATATACATTAAGAAAGTTTAAGTTCAATAACCATTGAAACAACCACCAACATTGCCACTGAAAGCCTGAGTAAGTTAAATATGTTTGCGTATCATTATTTTTGGGTAATTTATTAAACAACTTGGCTCTCGCTCAATTCAAGTAATCGTTTGTGGCTACACAAGGTGCGAACATGCGTGGCAGTCCAATGGATTGCATTGAGTGTATGTGCGTATTTCAGACAAGTTGGACAATTTCCAGGTTGCTGTTTAACTGACCGGTATGACGAGGTCGCACATGTAATGTGCATTTGAAGTTCGACGTAAACAATGACATTAACAAAAACAAAATATTTACAATACCAAATGGACAATATCTTTTGTATTATAAGCTATAATTAATTTCTTGTTCCGAAAAAAGCTAATAAGATATATTTAATATATGTTTCACATATTTTGCACATTTTTAATTTTTTTGTTTAAATCTGTTGAACTAAAAAACTATGAAAATTCCTATATTCGTTCAAAAGTTACAGAATTTGGCCAGAAAAGAAAATCAATTCTGAACCACTGTGCTGACAAAACGTTTGGAAAAAGTGACGGGGAAGTTAGCATTGGTTCATTTGTTTTAGCTCTTAGGATACTACTGACAGTCCCTTGTGGTATTTTTATGTACGATGTAGGGAATAATTTTATTTGCCATTCCGTTTGTAACACATGGAAATATTCCACAAGAAGTAAGAAATTATCAGTAAGCTGTGCCGAGGCAGATATACCCCCAGCCTCGGACCTAAAGAAGTAAACATAATACTTCTGACGTCTATACGGTTTTTTTAGTTTTTTTTTTTTTAATCTCAAGAAGTACGAACATACTTCCGAAAAAAATTGTTCCGTGGTAACTGCTCAAAATGCCAAAAAAAATTTAAGAACGATCCTACGAGTCCTTAATCTGCAATCTTTCCAAACGTTGTGTGGGAGATACCCGAAAGAGTGGTCCAATGTATTCAATATTCGGACATAGTAATAGTCTGTAAGAAATAATACGATGTACAACGTTTGGATCAAATCGGTTTCTCCTTTGAGAGTTATCTTACGTTCTACCCAATTTACATACTAACATACTTTTATTGGTTACAGGGCCCGCAAGAACAACTAGTTGTAAATAAATTTCAAAACGACACGCTACGAGCTGTCAAACATTCTTGGGGTCTAAAACCCATTATTTCGATGAGTCACAATTTTCTGTAACCTAAAGGCTGAGGGTATAAAAATCCTATGAAACCATATCTTGATCAGCATAAAATTCTAATTCGATATTATGTCTCATACGATATTTGGTATTGGGTTTTATCGACCCACTTTTTGATATAGCTCCCATAGAACGGCTCCTTCCAATTGTCGATATTTTAAAGGCTTTGGCATCATTATCCCACGGAAATGGCTGAAATTGTATATGATATAGCCTCCATAGAACACTAATCCCCGAGTTTGGAAATTTTTAAAGTTTTAGCCACATTATCCGACTGGAATAAGAGAAATTTAGTCTTTATTGAGGGAACGGAAGAACGGTTCCATCATTTTTTCTGTATTTTTAAGCATATAACCGCATTACCCAACCGATGTTTAGTATTCCTTGTTGGTAAACAAACATTTCTGCAGAAAATTGTAGGTATAGGTGCACGTTTTGATACAGTCCTTATAGACCGGTACCTCCCATAATTATAGTGGAGTGTATGAGAAGTTCTGCTTGGCCGAATTTAACGCCGTTTTCAATTGTTATACCCTCCACCATAGTATGGAGGGTATATTAAGTTCGTTTTTCTGTTTGTACGCATATTGAACTAATCATTTGCGACCATATAAAGTATATATATTCTTGATCAGGATAAAATTCTAAGCCATGTCCGTCTGTCCGTGCATCTAATCACTCTAGCGTCCGCAATAATTGAGACGGAACGCTAACATTTTGTACCAGAGTGTTTTTTTCATAGGAAGGTCAAGTTCGTAGGTTCACGTTGCACAGTGTCACGAGACCGTGGCCAAAAATGGTCAAAATCAAGTACTTCAGAATACTAATTTATTGATGAGAATTGATAGTAAACATTTCAATTCGAAGGAATTTGAATTATGGTATTGTTATGTCAAGTAGTTTTGTCCATGTAAAGATTCAAATCCGATAATTTTTGGAAATATGCATTCGTGTCCTTATTATACCCTCAGCCTTTAGGCTATGAAGGGTATATACACTTTCATACGGGCAAAATGTGCCTCATCGAAATAATGGTTTTAGACGCCAAGTATGTTTGGACGAAATGTGTTTCAGACAATTTGGAGTCAATTGAGCAATGTCCGTCCGTCTGTCTGTCTGTCTGTCTGGCTGGCTGGAGCGCACGATAACTCTCGAAGGGATGAACCGATTCGGTTCAAATTTTGGCTTTCGTAATATTTTGTCCAAACTTAGTTTAAGTTCGAAGATGAGCTATATCGGTCCACTCCTTCCGGTACCTCCCCCACAAAAGTTCGGAAATGTTCGGAAAATTTGTACGCACGATAACTCTTGAAGGGTGTAACCGATTTGGTTCATACTTTGCCCATTGTGGAGCGTGTACCAGACTTAGATCAGGTTTTAATATGGACTCAATCGGTCCACTCCGTCGGGTACCTCCCACACAAAATTTTGGAAAAGTTCAGTTTAGGAACATTTCTCGAATCGCTTTGATTTTTGCTTTAGCAACTTGTATTCATTGTCCTCCATACGACGGTATAAGTTTCATCAGGGGCAAGTCCATACTTCCTGAGAAAATAGCCTGAAAGTTGCAAAAAACCCCTATGACACCGTGTGAGGAGGTTGGAGGGCAAAATAACTCTCGAACAGGTCTGCCGATTCGGTCCATACTTTACACATCCTAATATATCTACCAGATATAGATCAGGTTCAAATATGGACTATATTTGTCCACTCCATCCGGTACCTCCCACTCAAAATTTCGGATACATGTTCACTTTAAGACCTGCTTTCGAATCACTTTGATTTTTGTTGAAGCAACTTGCATTGCTGCCTCAATTGCGATGGTAAAAGTTGTTTCAAGTTCATACTTCTTGAGCAAACATCCCTGAAGGTCTAAAAAACCCCTATGGTACCATATGTAGTGGATGGAGATCCTAGAGACGATATTAAATCCTAATCAACATTTTTGTCAGTTCAAACGCCCAAAATTTTTAAAACTACCTAAATACATGCGTTTTTTGGAAAAAAAATCATTTCAATATACACAGGCTGAGGGTATATCTCTGTCGGCAAAGCCGACTGATACTTTTTTACTTGTTTTACTAAAATTAATAAATTTTATTATGCTCGAATATTTTCATATTTAAAGTAATTTATTGTTCTAAAATAAATTGTACAGTTGCTTTGGAAGTAGTAAACATGGATTTAATTTTGTTTGGAAGTAAATAGTGATCATGTGGTGTTTACAGCTACCCAAGTCTGTGGCACTTTTGTGAATTAAATTTTAAAATTGGTAGAGTGGGAAAAAATTGTATAAAAGTGTATGTTGATATTATTTACTGTTTGAGTTGTGAAAAGTGAGTACTTCAAATGTGTAAAGGTTCCAGCTGCAGAGATTTGCAGACGAATATGTTATTTCTCTTTTTCAGTGACCACCTCACTTTTTAACAAAGCGTTTTGCGATGTTGGCTATAGCTCCTAAACGAATGGACCGAACATCATATATTATTGTAAGCTTATTATACGTGATAATCTTGCTTCTAAACGGAGACACTTTTAAAAATATCAATTAAAAAAAGGTGAGCAGCGAAAGTCAAAATTTGATTTTTTACAAAAAATCGGTCGTTTTTGACCACTAATCGACCAAAAATCCTTTTCAAAGGAAAATTCTCATATTTAAAAACACTTGTTTGATGTATTTAATAAGCTCACAAAAATATGAAGACTGAACACCAAATTTCAGTCATTTCGGGTGGATATTGAGGCCACAACCTTTAAAATACCGAAAATGGGGAGGTACAGTTCTACGGGGGCTACATGAAGACGAGGACCTATACCGAAAGATTCCAGGTGGAAAGTTATAACCCCATAACGAAGACTAAATACCAATTTTCATCCATTTCGGTGTGATAATGAGGCTGAAACCTTCAAAATAACGAAAATCGGGAGGTACCGTCCTATGGGGTCTATATGAAGGCGTGGACGTATACCGACAAATTTATAGGTGAAAGTTTTATACCCCCAATGAAGTCTAAATACCAAATTTCAGCAATTTCGGTGTAATAATGCGGCTAAAAGCTTCAAAGTACCGAAAATGAGGAGGTACTGTTCTATGGGGGCTATATCAAAACGTGGACCAACACCCACAATTCTCTGTTGGAATGTTTCATACCTCTGCCGAAGCCTAACCACCAAATTTCAGTCATTTAGGTTGGTCATTGTGACTAAAAATTTCAAAATACCGAAAATCGGGAGATACGGTTGTATGGGAGCTATATCAAAACGTGGACCGAGGTGGTCGGTCCTGGAGATTGTAAGTCAATAATAAGTGTGTGTACCAAAATTGATATACCTACGACAACTCCTTCTATTTTTGGCAACAGTTAATATGAACTCGAGACATAGTGTGTAGTGCGTAAGGTATTTCGAGGCCTATAGCCACATTTTCTGACCGTGAATTTTATCAACCACCAATCAGCATACCACAGTGAATTTTATCAACCACCAAACGTTTTTGATTTATTCACATGTGTTTAGTACTATTCCGTTTTCTATCTGCTCTTGTGGAGTTGAGTACTTTTCGCTTTTCGTTTTGTTCGCACTCACGAATATAAACAAAACTAAACAGCGAGCTCGGCCAACGAGGGTTATGTTTCGTTTTGTATTGTTCCTATGGAAAATACGAAACGCAACGATTAGAAATGTTATTTAAAGTATTTTTACGTACTCTGTTTCGAAATGGCCAACAATTTTCTCCACTTAAAATTGTCAAGATAGGTCCATGTTTGGGTATAGATCCAATTTAACGGTACCTCCCGATTTAAGGTTTTAGGGCTTTTAAGGCTACTAGCTACATTTTCTGACCGAATTAGATGTAATTTGACATTTGAGCTTCCCAGTGACCGAAAATTTCTCCACTAAAAATTAACAAGATAGGTTCACGTTTGAGCATAGCCTCGATATAAAGGTATCTCCCTATTTAAGGTATTTTTGTGATTTTAGCTAATTTTTTGACCGAACTGGCTGTAATTCGAAATTTGAGGTTCGCAATGTTCCAGAAACTTTTTCACCAAAAATTGCCACGTAGCAAAGTGGATCCACTTGTATGGAGAAAAAAATATTTAGAGTGTAAAAATCAAGCCAATGCGGCAATTACAGCTTTGTGCTGCTGTGAAGATTGTTCTAAGATACCAGGAGCGTAACATTCTCCCCCCTTTCCCCTCTGGAGGGGGTATACGGGACACAGAACAATCTGCAAAACAACATAAAATCCAACCAATTTAGCGCATTAAAAAATTAACATTTTTTTCTGAAAATTGGTAAAATTATTATTATAGATATTATAGCGTTCTTCCTGGAAGGCACGTACCGCCAACGTAAGACAAATTTCGAAGAAGATTTCTTCATCTTGCCACTGATACCAATTATGTTAATATACGTGGTCAGATAACAGAGTTATACTCTAATATATCCATAGAAACCCTATTCTAAGGCAGTTTTAGTTAGCGACCCATGACTAAAACCTTAGGTCAAATTGAGGTGTATGATCGAATTTTCATTACAAAATACACTAAGAAACTATGCAGCTAACTAGAATTCCACAAAACGCTAAAACACTATTTTTTTAATGAAAATTAAGCTATTACCTCCTCCTTCAAAATGCACTTTAATATTTTGCTATACGTTTCGCGATATTTTGAATATATTTACTTGTACTTAAAGCATAGGTTGTACTCACAACAAAAAATATTAGTGAAATGTTCCGACTTTTGAAGCTATTCTTAAGAAGATCGCGTTCGAATGAAACAAAAACTATTATATTATATTTTTAAAAAAATCTATGTAATAGCTGTCAGCGTTGCCAGATGTTGTACCAAAATTTTGACACTAATTTTTTTATTTTTGGCCAATGGGTGGATCTACTGTTTGTAGGTCCATGTTTTGGTATATCTCCCACATAAAGGTATCAGCAGTTTGATGAAATTTTAAGATAAATTTTTTTACCTAATTTAGGTCCGTGATCGAAAAATTTTTGCACCTAACAGGAAACTTATTATTCCATTTTAGTTCAGAATATTTTATGGTGGAGGGTATAAAAAGTTCGACCCGACCGAACCTAATGTCATGGATTTAAACATTATTTTGCAGTTCCAATGTCGATGGCCGTTGTTTCTGTGCACGATTATCCATTCCATGGATCTACATTACATTGTGGCGCAAATTCAGGGTAACAAAAACTAGGTCTATTCTGAGAATGGCGGCTAAAAACAGAGGATAAATTAGAAGACCCGCCGTTTGAATGAACCTATTTGTAAATTTGTTCCACTGTGTCATTTTATTGGTGCAGGTTTTAAGGTCAAACATGGAAGCAGGTTTTAAGGTCCAACATGGAAGCACATGCGTAGAATTACAATACATTGTCCCAAAACCTAATTTTTCCATAATAATTTATTTGGGTCAAATAGTGGATTTATAGAGGTTGCATTTAATTTACAATTACCGCTATGGAAGATTGTGATTTTAACTAATATTTTGATATCGGTATATAGGGCACACAATACCTAAAATCTGCAGCAGTTTTCAAATGCCGCATTTTAGCACATTTTCACAAATTTTCTTAGGCATGGTAAAATATTCAAATCGATTGGAAATTGCATGCGTCTTTTACAAAGATTTCGTGAAAATCCCCCTAGACCTCATACAAATAACTGTGAAAGGTTGACTCACATGATGTGTTTTGTCTTTAATCGATCGCAATAATATTCCTTTTTTTGCGATTTTTGGATCAAATGGAAATTTTTTAGGTTATGTACTTCAATAAAAACAAGAGGTACGAAAACCAGCGAGGACGGTCAAGGGTCCCGAGATGTCTAAGAAATCCTATGGTGACCAAATAAAAAGGCTCGAGGGCACGACAAGGAGTAAATAAGATCAAGTTGCAAGATCAAGTTCAAGATGGAACCACAAAATTTATGTTTGGAGAACATCTTATACAACCTCAGAGGAAAATAAAACAAAATAAAATTACATTATTTTTTTTCATTCTTTATTATTTTATTATTATAGGAAATCATCAATAATTAATGCAATGCTATAATTTGTTTAGTGAAAAAAACTAAAAATTATAAATTATGAAATATGTAGTATGAATTATGTTAGATACAAACATGCATGGAAATATGATGATGAAAAAGTTTCTAACAGCTAGGAACAGTCTATGAATGAGTTAAGGAAAGGAAGTCCATTGGAGGTAATAAATTCATTTTGGGTTAGTTGGAAAAAGCGTAAAATTAAATCACAAGGCATCAATCGCTGTTATGATTCCATTAATTATTAGTAACAGTAAATTCTTATTAATTAGAAATTCAGTTCAAGGTTATGATGAGTTTAATGAATAGAGTAAGTTTAGCAGTTATGCTATCACAGAAATATAAAATCAAGAACAATAAAAACACACATAAATTATTAACACAAATTGATAAAATGCTATAAATTAGATATAGGCTAGACACACTTATGAATTGGGTACTGATGAGTATGGGCGCTTAAGTGAATGATGGATGGCATAAAAGGAGCATCGCTATTTAAAAATTGACTTCATTTTTGGCCTTAGAGATTTGTCATGCGAATTATTTGAACACAAGAACAAGAAGAAAACAATTTACAAAAAAAAATTAACTAAAAACAAAACTTGGCATTTGATAAGCTAACATAAACTATATATCTTTCCTCCACTTCCCCTGTATCAAGAGGGGAGTTTGAGTTACAAGATTTTTAATTACCGCTATTCATTTTATGATCACTGTTTACTTTAACTTATCATTAAGGGGATTATTAACTGTTGAATATAAAATGGATGAATGGACGGATGAGAGAGTGTACGCATGTGTTTTAGTTCGCATTTAATAGTGATGTTCGTGGGCTTCTTCGTGATGATGAACTGGAGCAGTTTTGTGAACAACAGCGTTGAAGCCATTGTGCTTATCGGCAGTGTAGTCCACAGTACGAATGGAACCATCAGGTTCAACCAAGGAGTATTGACCTAAAAACAAACAACAGCGAACAATAAAAACAGATTAAAAATAATATTTTCTGCAAGCATGGTTTAAATTATTAAAGCTATTCATGTTTAAAGTAAATATTGTTAAATGTAATTGTAACAATTTAAAGCCCAAGAAAAAAAAACCAATTGTATGCTACAGTTGCACATAATTGCAAAGACGTGCACGTTATTGCCAAAAAGTCATTAGTGTTCGTTGCAAAATTACTTGACTTTTTTCGCAACAATTGCAAAACATGTTATTAACAAAGAAATGTAATTTTAAATGTCTATAATTAACAATATAAAGAGTTTATATGGTTTATACTTTTTTGTGTGGTTCCCTTGTTCACAGGTTAAGCAGACATATAATTGTTAAAAGGTTAAGACAGTTTATATTGTTCAACTTTTATTGTCACACTGCACTGCAATTTTATATTGAAATGTGTGCTGTCATTTCAGTGATTATCTTTTGTATAAAAATTGTTCTGTTCTGCATAATAATAATTAGAGATATACCCTCAGCCGACAGAGATATACCCTCAGCCTGTGCGGATTGAAATACTTTTTTCCCCAAAAAAAGTACTTATGTTTTTAGGGGGTTTTTAACATTTTGGGCGTATGAACCGACAAAAGTATGGATAGGATTAAAGATCAAAAATTTGCGGGGATATTGATATATAGGGCTTTTTATCACACTAGCCTACGAAAAACATAATTTCGCTGTAAACGGGGCCACTTCGGTCAAAATGTCCAAAGGATCCTTGAACAGACCCTTAACCACACAAAATGTTGAACATTTGAACATAAACTAAGTTTCGACAATATTTAGAGATCCAAAGTTTGGACCCAATTGGTTGCTACGGCTGTGAGAAATCGCGCGTACCATTTTAGTGAATATTTTCGAACTTTTGTGGGGCGGAACCGGAAGGGGTGGATCTATAAGCACCACCTTCGAATTTCATATAATATTCGAAGAAATATTACAATATCCAAGGTGTGGACGAACACAGTATTCTGTTCGAGCTCTCCAGCCACTACATATGGTGCCATAGGGGTTTTTTACAACTTTCGGGCTGTTTTCTCAAGAATTATGGACATTGCCCAGAAAAAAAAACTTTTACTGTCGTAGTTGAGGCAGCGAATGCAAGTTGCTTCAACAAAAATCAAAGTGATTCGAGAGCAGGTTTAAAAGTGAATTTATCCAAAATTTTGAGTGGAAGGTACCCGAAGGAGTGGACAAATATAGTCTATATTCGAACCTGATGTATATCTGGTAGATATATTGGAATGTGTAAAGTATGGACTAACTCGGTCACCACCATCGAGATTATCGTGTGCACAATTTTCCGAACATTTGTGGGGGAGGTACCTGAAGCAGTGGCCCGATATGGCTTATTATACCCTACATCACTATGTGGGGAGGGTATTATAAGTTGGTATTGGCCAAAAAGTTTCTAACGCATCGAAATAATGGCCGTAGACAAATACTTATATATACCAATATGAATGTCTCGACGAGCTGAGTCGATCTGGCTATGTGTGTCCGTCTGTCCATCTAAACTTTGTAATCACGCTACAGGTCGCAATGCACGATTTGTCGCGGTTCAAAATAATTCAATGATGGCAGTAACTCCTGTTTTGGTGACATTTAAGAAATTTTCCCTAGAAATTGACATAAATGGCTATATCCTAACTGGATTTGTTATGGTAATCCATGATACAGCTATTTATGTGAATTTCTAGGGTTAATTCCCTAAATGTCACCAAAACAGGAGTTACTGCCATCATTGAATTATTTTGAACCGCGACAAATCGTGCATGTGAAAGCCCTTGTGAAACCTATATTTTCACTGGACTATAGCACTAAACCTCTCACGTATTTTCACATACAATATAAGTAACCAATGGATTGTCCTAACTACGTAATTTAAGTTAAAGGTACTAAAAATACGCAATTTTACGAAGTCTGATCTGGGTTTTCTATATTTTTCAAATATACATCACAAATATTTCAAAGGCTGTTTAAATGGAGCGCACAACATCTTCTGTACGAATTTATAAGGAAAAACCATCAATAAGATATTTATAGCGTCAAATCACAACGACAATCTGGATAAAAATTGTAAATAAGACCCAAGCCCTATATCAAAAACAAGGGCTGCTAAGAATGTTACATGTTATGGTTACAGATTTCTTTTATTTAGAGACTCATAGTAAAATTTGATTTAGAACATTTCTTTCTTTAACAATATCCCCAAAAAGTGAAGGATTTTGTTAGATTTTGATCCACTATGGAATTATGTAAAATTAACAGTCCAAAATTAAAACATATGATTTCATCCTAAAATGTATACATTTGTAATCTAATTTTGTGTAGAATTTTTCTCTTGTTGACACTTTTCACCTAAACCCAAGTTTTATACTACTGTAACAACTCGAAAAAAGAAGGAAAAAAATGTCATCAAAAAAATTGGGAAATATTTTCATGTTTTTTCAGCAAAATTGATAGTGAAATTTTCATGATATGTAATGTAAATAGACACTTCATTTCTTTGGTGACCCACAGTGAAATTTGACGAAGAATATTTTTGCCTTTGACATCATCTCTCTAAAATTATGTTTTGAGGGACAATTTTGAATAAACTCAGATGAAGTCCGACTTTAACCCTAAAACGTGTTTTTCATTTTTAGAGATTCCTGGCGATTAGATAAGATTTACAGATTTGTTATATTCTGAGACCTATAGTAAAATTTTATGACAAAAAATTTTGTAGAATATTTGGATTTGATATGATAACATTTTAAAGGAGTTTTTGAAAGATTTTCGAAAAAAGTGCCAAGAAGACCCCTTGGATGAACCGCATGATGGTTAAAGTTTTTAACAGAAATATTCCACACATCCCCCTCTGTAAAGTTGCAAAAGACACTATATACCTAAAATGTAAGAATTCCAAGATATCTTCACTCGAATATTTCGAAAAGAAACTAGAAATGGGCGGAACTTGCCCCATCTACTTCGGTTACTTTCCTATGTAAACTTTAAAAACGCCGATACACGTGTCACATATTTTTAGCTCTACTTTCATAATCAACTCAGTTTTTCTTGTAATTTTGTTGTTGTCGCACAGTGTTATTTAAATTTTTACTACATTGTTTTGAATGTATTTTATTATTATTGAAGATTTAATGGGATTAAACACTATCAAAAACTCCAAACTATTGAGAATTAGACACACTTCTTAAGAATTATTTTCAGCGCCGATGAGTTCTTAGTTCAGACTGTATGTGACTTCGTGATTACACTGAATATCTGTTTTCGAAGCAGACAAAAATGACATATTCAGCTGTCTTTAAATAATGGTTTTGCACTTCTTGAGTATTTTAGCCATGTGATCATTCTTTATAAGTAATGTCGTACTATATTCGACACCCTCGCTCACAGCGATATTATTTTTCCTCACTTTCATATACAAGGTAAACCTCAGTACCATTAAAAGGTTCGTGGTCAAATTCAATGATAAATAAATATTTGTATTAAATGTAGTTGAAGTGATAATGATAGAAAACAAGGTAGCAAATTTATTTGGTTGTATATGTATTTTGGAAGTAACGATCCATATAATTTGCTCTTTTTTGTTCAAAAAAATGCTCGATTTTGTTTGGATTTTATCATTAGAAGTTATTGGAATTTGTACTTCGTTTTTTTTTCAATAGAATGATGTCTGGTGTACTGCGATGTGGTATAAAGTTTTTATATTTACTTTAAAGTTCCATAAGGCATCCGAATTCGCCTTGGAACCTTTCTAAATAAATACTTTTAAGTCGTTTTTCATATATATTCCACTTGTACACAAATTTCTAGAAGTTCTCGAACTACTAACATCTCAATATTTCAGCTGCCACCATTTTAATTTTTTACTTACAAAATTCAACCAATTTAGATAAAAATTTGGAGTAGAATATGTCATTACAAAACATTATCCGTTCATAACAGTACCGTCCACTATAAGGTTGTTAAAGTGTTTTGGAAACAGTTTTGAACCGAATTTATCGACAGTTGTAATTTATGTAATTTGGGATTACAGAAAATATTTTCGAACCGAATTTATCGACAGTACAGACGATACAGTCAGTAAATTGTCAAAATTTGAACTTCTATATCTCAAAAATGGTAAAACCTATGAAAATATCATAAAGGTCATTCTTGTAGAGAAGTTTAGCAGCAACAATATTTTCTCTGATCTCATTTCGTTAGGACTTGCGGTTTCCAAGCTAAATCGTGAAAACCTAAAAAAATAAAAATGTGAATTTTGACCTCGATTTATTTAAAAAGCGCTCGAGCGATTCTTTTGTTTTTTGATTTTTCTGATCTATGAATATTGTAGTTTCAGAATCCGCAAAAACTTCACTTCCATTTAAAGTTGGTTCAAGAGTGCCGTGGCCAACAAATTGTCAAAATAGATTCACATTTTGATATAGGCACCATATAAAACTTTCATTTGAAAAACATGTCCTCCAAATTTCAAAGCTCTATCTTAAAATATTTGGAAACCTTAGATTTTTGTCACTAAAACCTATTTTGGCCACACTGTGTCATGGTCATGTTACCCAAGAGAAGAATGTAGTATACAGGGCTACGCCGCAATCAGTAACAACACATAAGTATAAGAGAGAAGGATTGATAGAAACGGAATGGTATTTTCGACAGGAAAAGAGAAAAGTGGAATAATAAAATCCGAATATTTTAAAAATAGGAAATCAGATTACAGATAAAGATAGCGTGCTAAAAATATAGAAAGGGAGCTTTACCAAGCTGTGGAATGCATTAGTAACAAGGAAGAGATATAATTCAACTATCCATCGATTAAAAATCATGTGGACAATGGAATAATAAAAATATCTTTAGACTTGACAACCCACCAGATCTTCACTTTACAACAAATTCCGGAAAAAACTCCCTAATAGCAGATCTAGAATCACTTTTTTTGTTGTTGGTTTTTGCAGTGACTTCAAAAAAATGTCCAAAGTGCTGATGTATACAAATTTAAACATGATTTTTGGGAACGTTTTTTTTTTATTGCATCACCTAATTAAGTTTTTATCTAATTTTAGGTAAAAGCTCATTAATCATCATCAAAATCATTTTAAGCAATTTGGAGTCGATTTAGCCATGCCCGTGTGTACGTTTTTTTTCCAGATTTCCGAATCTGAACAATATTGTTCCACTTCTTCGATTACCTCCACACAGTATTTTTGCCACAAGCGCAGTGAAGGAAAGCTTTTTGTATCGACAAAAAATTTTGGGACAGGCAGGTATGAATGCTGAGATAATGTCACAAATGCTCTAAATAGCCATTCCAACACAAATGATTGCTTTTAAATTTAAATCATGTTTGAATATGGAATATATTGGTCCACTACTTCGGACACCTCCCACACAAAATTTCAAAAATTGTTGCAAATGTGCAGTTTATAGACATCAGTAGGATCGTTTCGAAATTTTTTCAGATGGTAGTCTTCGCAAATTTTCAACTGTGGCAAAATACGCCTTAGAGTAATTTTGGTGACTTTTCCTGAGGACTTGAGCTATGTAAAACTTCTCTACAAGTGGTGTCTCAAGACACGTCGTTCAGTAAGTCCCATATCATTGAGCTAATATGAATCGGGGTGCAATCATTGACATGACAGAAGACTGCCTTGTCCATTCTGGGATGTTTGTGAAATAATTATAAGTCAATACTGACTGAGATAATTACAATAAAGCTGTAAAATCTCTACGGCCATCAGTTTTGCCCAATTTTAGTATATAGTGCTGATACGTACAGACGAATGCAGCAAACAGTGCTACTTAGTAATCAGCAATAAAACCAAGCTATAGGAACAGAGGCATAAATCAACTCTCTTTAAACCTGGCAATGACCAGATCTTCAGCTTAAGGCACATTCTGGATAACACAGTTCATATTCGTCCATTTTCTTTAACCGTAGAAAAAGTGCAAGAAGATGAGATTTTTTAATGTTTAAATATTCTACAAATGCTCTGAATACATAATCACATGGGTTGCCTGGAAAAAAGCACAAAGAATATAATACAATTTCTTGTCTTTGAAGACCCCACCTAAAAACTTTTGCTTGACAATTTTGTCAAAAAAATAAGTAAATAAACAGAGCTGTGCTAGAAGGATGAAATAGTCTACAAAATTTTTCCATTCCGTTTGATTGAAGACATGTAATATAAAAACGAAGGTACAATAACTACAAACAGAGTCTTAAAGCTATTCATCATCACGCCGTAACACAAACTTAACTTGTACATACATTAAGGGCTTTCATTTTCAAAAGTAATTTTTACAAAAACGCACTTGAGTTGCCAAGGGTAGGATCTTTTGGAAAAACAATATTTTTGGCCTCTTTGAAAATTCGTAAATTACAGTAATGTTTAGTCCTAAATAATAATAATTTACAATTTACCAATAAGATTGGAAAATATGACTAAAACCATTAAAATAATAAATAAATCTTGGATTGTCCTCTTTATTATAAAATGTCGACTATATATCTTTAAAAGTATCATAAATGTGAAATGTCAGCCAATTTGGTCAAAAGATTTGGCTCAGACTTTCCAAAAAACTTTAGTCTTCATTTATACAATTTCGCACTACTCCGCATTTTTTAACCTCGAAGCATATTGAGATCGGACTTTGTTATACAAAGGATTGTCATAGATTTGTGGATAATGAAGTGTAAGTGTCCTCCCGATATTTTTAATAGAGGTTTTTGGATGTATGTAATATAGAATGTGCCATTAACGTTCTATTTTTCAAAATATGTGGTCAAATGTTTGTAAGTATGTGATCAAAAAAATTTTTAAATTTTGTAGGATAAACAAAAATTTTTTGAATTTTAATCGAGCTAAGCCCTAAGGAGTTTGTATTGAAAAAGTGAATTCTAGCGAAGTCCCACACAGCCATCCAATATGCTACGATCGTTTCGCTGGTGGTTTAATTCAGCTCATCAGGCAAATCGGATGTGAATGGCTAGAAGACAAAGGCTGATTTTGATAACTCGCTTTGATTTTTGTTTTAGCAACTTGTATTCACTGCCCTCCATACGACGGTACAAGTTTCATCAGGGGCAAGTCCATACTTCCTGAGAAAAAAAACCTGAAAGTTGCAAAAAAACCCATATGACACCGTGTGAGTGGTTGGAGCGCAAGATAACTCTCGAACGGATCTGCCGATTCGGTCCAAAATTTGGCCTTAGTAATAATTTTTCCAAACATAGTTTAAGTTTGAAGATAAGCCATATCGGTCCACTCTTTCAGCTACCTCCCCCACAAAAGTTCAAAAATGTTCGGAAAAATTGTTCGTACGGTAACTCTTGAAGGGAGTGGCCGATTTGGTATATACTTTACACATCCTAATATATCTACCAGATATAGATCAGGTTTAAATATGGACTATATTTGTCCACTCCATCCGGTACCTCCCACACAAAATTTCGGATAAGTTCACTTTAGGACCTAATATCGAATCACCTTGATTTTTATTGAAGCAACTCGCATTCGCTACCTCAATTACGATGGTAAAAATTTTTTTAGGGACAAGTCCATTCTTCTTGTGCAAACAGCCCGATTAGTGTAAAAACCCCCTATGGCACCATATGTTGTGGCTGGAGATCCACTTCCATAACTGTCAATGTCGATCCATTCCTTTTAGTATCTCCTCCGCAAAACTTTTGATATTTAATCCTAATCAACATTTTTATCGTTTCAAACGCCGTAAATACATACGTATTTTGGGAAAAATAGTTTCAATATACACAGGCTGAGGGTATATATCTGTGGGCAAAGCCGACTGATACTTTTTTACTTGTTTTATTTCAATTATGCTCCAACTACAAACAAATTATTCAATCCAATAGCCCCGATCCGCAACAACAATAGATTTTTGCCATAATTATGGTTGGTAGTAAATATTCTTAACTGGTTTTGATACGGACTTTTTGACTTTTGTCAATTAATTAAATATACCAAACAATTCATATGAAGTAGATTAATGAATTCCACTATATATGGTAACATGGGGCGCCTTCGCCACGTTTTTGTTCAAAATGTTCTCATACCGACACCGTTAAAGTTTTTTCAAATATTTTTTTTGTTACAAATATTAGCATATCTTGACTATAAGTTTTGATATATAAATGGTTATAATTTTCTTTTTAAAATATTATGTTTGAGAATTTACAAAATGTGTAAAAAGTGGCGAAGCCTCCCCACCCATGGGGCAGCTTCGCCATCGATATTGAACATTCTCCAACGGACTCTAAAACTGTAATTTACCACACCTCTTCCTTAAATATCAACATTATGCACAAAAGGAACATGTTTCCTATTGAATAATCAAAAATTATTTTTAAATTCACAAAAAGTAACCGGTTCTAGCGGTTAATTGAAGTAGGTGCCTTGAATTTAGGTACAAAAATCATAATATAACTAAAACAAGATACGTTTAGGATAATATTTGATTTTAACTTCATATTATAGTGTGGTATATCTATGGTATAAAGAATTTAAGATAAACATGACAAATTTCTAACATTAACCCACCACGCCCCTATCATGGCGTAGGCGCCCCACCCCTTACATATTTCATAATATTAATATATTGACATTTGCAATTGCTTTTTTCATGCGAATTATTGGGATTTGTATTCTTCAGCAGTTGTCTTCTAACGGTATAAAATGTGTTTTTGATATCACAAAAGGTAAAGAAGATATCACAAAAAATACCAACCATAATTATTTTTCCCAATACCCTGAAAACACAAAACCGCGTGCGTCTGTTATCATTCCTATGACACAACTGCCAACTTTTGGGAGATGAAAGATCTTCATTAAACTCACAATTTAGCTTTTAACGGATTTTTTCTAGCACTTATATTTTGCGAGAAAATCGGCGATGGCGTAGCCGCACAGTGGCGAAGGCGCCCCATGTTACCATACTTCCACTAAGATTTGCTCCCTGAAGAGATAAATTGTATAATACGGAATTTTTTCTGAAAGAACTTATATTTCTTTGAAGGCGTGTTTGAGCAATATGAGCAAATTATTTCAGTGCATAAAATGGATTAAGCTCTTATTTCCTCATGCCTTATATCGATAACAAAAACCTTTTTAATAAAGTTTTTGCTGTCTTACTGTCTTCTCGGATTGCATATCCTTTTCCAACTTACCCTTTACAGAATCTCCCTCACGAGTTTCATGTTGAGATTTAACATCACCGGTGTGATAATCATTTACACCATATTTGAAAGCGTATTTGGGAGGTGCCTAAAACGAAAGCACACACATTAAATGCACTCTAGACAAATAACTTGTTCATCTACTGCTGCGACACTTACATAATAATCAACATGTTCATCTTCATGTTGCTCTTCATGATGTTCCTCATGGCCATAACCCTCACCCAAACGTTCAATTTGATGTTCATGTCCATAATCATGGGCTACTTCATAGGCGGCTTGCTCGTGACCACCTTCGTAGTAATGATGATCCAAGGGATAGGCCAAAGTTAGGCACAAAGCAGAAGCGAAAATAACAAACTGTTGGAGACGAAGGGAAATATATTTGAATTTTAGGCACTATTAGAATATACATATGAAATATTTTTCTTTAGGATTTGTTATAAAAATACTCGTACTCGCATATTACTTAAGTTCATTAATATTTTTATTCTTTCCACGCTTTCCTTTAGCACTTCAAATATTTTTCATATTTTCTTCAATGTTTTTTCACAATGTTTGGTGAATTATGTTTTTCTCTGAAATTTATTTTTTTCCTTGGGTTTTTGTCTTAAGTCTTTTGATTTTGTATCTTAATTCTTTTTTTGTGATTTTTTAATTTTTTGTCACTTTTGTTATTAAATTGAATTTATTTCAGTTTCACATTATCATTAACTTTTCAGTTGTTATAAGTCCTTTTTCTATTGTTGCATCAAATATTCTTAATCCACATTTACAGCAGCTCACCTTAAGGACCATTTTTGTTTAAATATTTATATATTTTTAAATTATTAAAAAATAAAACTTTTAACAAATATTTATTTTTTTGTTATTTTTTGGAAGAGATCACTATTTTAAAGCTGATCTGTTTTGTGTTTTATTCGTTATTTCTTTGCAGGAAAACAAGAAGCGTTGTTAACCAAATGAATTTCCACCGCGGAATAATGTTGTTCAAATGAAAATTTGTTGCTTTTATATATTTAGGAAGAAATTGTTGGCTTTATCCATACAGTCAGCAGACATCAGCCAAATTGTACAAAAACCTGGTAACAACATCAGCAGCAAAGAGTGAACTGTTGTGTGTGTGTATTGGTACGTGTGAGGGTAAGTGGAGAAGCGGTAAATCGAAATGTATGGACGGCGGTGGTGGCGACTGCAACTGTTGCACAGACGCAGACGAAATATAACATTCACAAATGAAGCGCAGCAAAAATACCAACAACGACAGCCACAATATGTGCATTCGAATATAAATAAACTTATTTTTACAAAATAATAACAACAAGAAAATAGTTTAACAAAACCAACAACAATCATCAGAGCTCCATATTCACACTCTATTGTTTGTAAGCAGCAGTTCTTTTTTCTGTAAATTTGAACCAATTGCAATTTCAGAAAGGGGGTTGATAGTTGTCGGTGCTGTTGCTGGTCGTAGCTCGCAATTATTATACCCTACAGATGGAAGATACGAACTTTATAACGATTGACTCAAACCGATTAACTAGGACCGTATTTCTTATATTAAAGAGGACATCTTATTACGAGCTTATGATAGAAACGTGTCGACGCAAATCTCCAACTTGTTCAATCAATATCTACATTAAAAAACTTCGGATGTACACCCGTTATTTCTTCCTTGAGAAGAAAGACATTTCTATGACAAATTCACAAATATCACCGCAACCGTATTGTGATAAACCCCGTAAACACGAAAGCTGTACTTTACAGCAATTTCCGAATTTCCCACTAACAGCATTGGATGAATTTTCATTGAAGCTGTCTATGGAAGTTTAATAGCATCGTACGACGCTGAGCCACCGCTTGAGCTGAAACAGGAATGAAATACCTGATAAACTAGCATAACGTTGCTCTCAGCAGATCGATAAACAAATCGATGAATCTGTCATGTCAACGATGTGTTACTACATCGGCAAATTTCATAAGGACTGCCTCGATAAGGCTGGACAATTTGGCGGTAATTTTGCATCGCAGGACGCGCTCCCTTTTATAAGTTGATAAATTAGAGAAGAAAATTATATTGGATAAAATGATATGATATTACATGATTATCAAGATGGGAAGAGAATAGTTCGAAAATGTTCGGAAAATTTGTGCGCACGATAACTCTCGAAGGAAGTAACCGATTTGAGCATACTTTGCACATCGTGAAATTTCTACCAGACTTACATGAGGTTCCAATATGGATTCAATCGGTCCACTCCTTCGGGTACCTCCCACACAAAATTTCAGATTAGGACCTGCTCTCGAATCGCTTTTATTTTTGTTGCAACAACTTGTATTACCTGCTCCCCATACGACGGTACAAGTTTCATGAGTGGCAAGTTCATACTTCCTGAGAAAATAGCCTGAAAGATGCAAAACGCCCTTATGACACCATGTGTAGTGGTTGGAGCCCAAGATAACTCTCGACCGGATCTGCCGATTCGAAAAATTTGGCCTGCGTAATATTTTGTCCAAACATAGTTTAAATTCGAAGATAAGCCAGTCCTTCAGGTGCCTCCCCCACAAAAGTTTAAAATGTTCGGAAAATTGTGCGCACAATAACTCTTGACGGGAGTGACCGATGTAGTCCATACTTTGCACATCCTAATATATCTGCCAGATATAGATTAGGTTCGAATATGGACCATATTTGTTTACTCCTTCTGGTACCTCTCACACAAAATTTCGGATAAATTCACTTTAAAACCTGCTCTCGAATCACTTTGATTTTTGTTGAAGCTATTTGCATTCGCTACCTCCATTACGATGGTAAAAGTTTTTTCAGGGGCAAGTCCATATTTCTTGGGAAAACAGCCCGAAAGGTGTAAAAAACTCCTATGCGGCGGTCGGAGAACACGAACTGTTCAACCGATTTCGTCTTTGTCATATTATATCCAAACTTAGTTTCATGGGGCAATACCGGTCCACAACTTCTCCCCAATATTTAACAAATGACACTAAAATGCTAGGACGATATTACTAGAATGGGGCAACCAATTTGGTCCAAACATTGCATCTCCTAATACATATTTTGTCAAAATTTTGTTTAACTTTTAAAATGGCCCATATCGGTCCTCCTTAAGGTTACCTCCCCCACAAAAGTTCAACATTTGTGTCTTAGTGCAGTTAATTCCTAATCCAAATTTTTGTCGGCAAGTTCAAATGTCCAAACAGGGTCAGAAAATTCTGAAGAGACCTTAAATACATTCGATCTGTCCGTAGGTGAAAGTTTCACTTCACATTGGCTGAAGATATATATGAAGAAAAGACAAAATTTTTTAGTTTTCCATAAAAAAAAAATTAAAAATTTTTTTTTAAGCTACATGAAAGATTTTTGGTACATAGATTGGGAAAAAAATGCCATTCTTAAATCTGTTCGTGATACTAATTTTGGTTGTTGCGCGCAAAAGTTATGGCGGTTTCAATTCTAATAAAAAGTAAAAAATCTTTAAAAGACTCTAATCATTATATTGAGAAACTCTCTTAATTAGGGGCTCCCTACATACTATATGTTTACTTAGGTCCCATAACTTTAGTGAAAAAGTTGTGCATTTTCGCGGAAATTAGGAAAGAATTCCAAACAATTGGTAGTTTGCAACTTGTTTTAATAAAATTCAACCTGCTTATGCCTCTGAAAAATATATAAAAAATATGTACGTAATCTATACATCGCGAAGATTCAAATGAAACCAAAACTATACAAATCCGTTTAGTGGTTTTCATATTATAGCGAAAACAAAAAAATATATTGAGGAAATTTATAAAATTTTTGTAAGAGAAAATATTTATTAAAATTTATTTTGTGAGTTAGTTGAACAAAATTCTTACATTTTGTCGGAGGTAGGTCGGAGTTTTTCTTCTATTTTAGTTAAATTTCACGCAATAAATCACATTTTTTATTCTAATCACTTCTCGAAAACACGCTAACATCTAGCAGAAGATATGGATATCTTTCAAATAAATGTTGGGTTCCTTTAAATGGGGTATAATCTTGAAATAAAATTGTATCGGGTAATGTTCATTTTGAAATGCGTGTAAATCGCGAAATCCTCAAAATCACTTGATGCGCATGCGGTTTACCAATACAGCGAATTCTTCTCTTTTAATTTGTACACATTTGCCAGGATTTACTTTGGCCGCTAAGATGTAGCATCGTCTGCAGTTTAGTGTGCAACAAACTGTATAACGCTTATATTTTGCACAAAGTGCATACACTTTTTATGCGCATCCGATTTCACTATCAACCGTGAAAAAATACATCGATCTGAACATATTTCAATAAAATCCATCAAGAACCGTGGATGTAGCATCACACAGTATTTTTTGGATAAATCGGATACAGCTCCCATGCCACTAAATTTTTCAAGCCGCTGTTTTCGCACAAACGCGAGTGATGATTCACTTTCTTCATTGAAATGGAAACGAACCACATAAAACGCGAATTAGTCAGCGATATTTTGAAAAACATTTTTCGCAAATTTTTCAATTTTTGCAGTAGCCATTTCCGCCGTTCTAGTAGATGGCTTTTTATGATCTGTGATTCATATGATCCGGATCGTCGAAAAACTAAAATATCGCGGGGTACCAGCACAATCAAAACGATATTGTAAACACTGTACCCAAAAAATAGGTTTTTTAGAAAAAATATCACACTAAATTTTGGCCTTTGGCAGTAGATTACTCTGCTGCTGTGTGGGCTACATACTCAATATACATATCAGATTATGCGAAATCGCGAGTTCTTTAATCCTATAATTGGTTTTTCGAAATATCCGAATGCGCGTCCCAGTTACATAAAAAATACAAAAAACAGCTGAAATCCGGCTTCAAAATGTCAGCATCCATAAAAGGTGGATGCAGTGGAAATTTTGGAAAGTGATACATTAGAAGTGTAATCCTCATTTTGTATTCTCCTACTTTTACTTTGGACAGATGTCCGTCATTTGAATGGTTTAATCAGAAATCGAATAGCAATGTAAAAAACCTGTTTAGCTTCAACGTGTTTTTACCTATGTTTTTTCCTTTACGCGGTCGTAACTACCACGTAAATTAAATTTTTTTGCTAAGTTTTTGAGCTTTGTACAAAAACATCTAAAATAATCCAGCAATAGTCATAGTTACTGGTAAACTACAATAGTTCGCGTATTATAATAGCGCAAACCTTGGCTTCATGGAAACTAAAAAATTTTGACTTTTCCTCATATATGTATGTCGACAAAGCCGACAGACACTTTTTTACTTGTTATTGCCAATTTATCTATTGTATGTTTCAATTGTAGTTTTACATCTTCCACATTTGATCAGAGGATACTGAAAATCTTGCACATCGATACCATAAACTTGATTTTATGGCAGTTTACCAGATAAAGATACCATATTTATCCCATATTTGTCGTTTAGTACTGAACTACTAGAAGTTCATTCATATTTTAACCAAGGTCCAGCTTATGTCATTTAATCCCCGCAAGATAAAATTCAGACAATGTTTGGAACAACTTTAAAAGTATAAGGATATAGACATCAGCCAATAATCGACAAAAATTGCTTTCCTTGAGATTTCCCAAGAATTTGATATAAGGTAAAGATATGGTTTTGAGTGGATTGTCAATGCATTGATGAGTCTTTCAACGTTTACATAGTGCGATATTTAGTATTTTGCATGTAATAAAGAGGATTTACACCCAGTAAATCGATCACATAGTCATGCTTCCTTTCATATGCACTGGACATAAATAACCCTGGATAACATAATTTTCGACACATTCGTTATTATTGCAAATGTAGCTTTTTTTAAACATCAAACAAAATATGCAGCATATTTTCACAGGGGACCATCCCTGTACATTCCCTGAAAATTTCAGTAAACCCGGTTCAGTAGTTTTGTTTGCGCGTTGTCAAGCCTTTGGGTCCAAATATGTACGTAATTGCGGAGACACAACCACAATTATCTAGCAAATCGTCACCATAAATGCCCGATGACGTAACCCACACGCAAATCGAAATTCGTTTTTTGATGGGATCTGATACATAAAGCTAAAATACATGCTCTGGGTAAATTTCAAGCTTCTACGGTCAAAAATAACTATCCTATTCAAGAAATGGCATTTCGAAAAACGTGATAATATTGCAGATTTTGTTGTAATGACGGATCCCAAAACCAAGTGTTTCTGCGGTTTTGGTTTCATTAATTACTCCCATTCGTATAGGATTGAGAATATCCCAAATACTCGACCACCTGAGATAATTATTCCATAAAACAGTTTTTCATTTCATAACGTTTTTTGCTTCTCCTGTAAAGTTTTGATTTTGTGGGTTACGTCTTCGGGCATTTATGGTGACGAAATTAATTTCCAAACCGATACCTTCGTAGTTATTGTAAATAATAATTCAGAAACTCAACTAAATTTGTAGACTTTTTTACCGGGGAATGTACAGGGGTTCCGTGAAAAGATTAAAATTGAAAATGTAAAAAAAGTGGTCGTAAAACTGAGCACGGTCAAATTTTCTTTGCATAAAAACCTAAGTTGGGCTATGGCAAACATTTCAAAAAAAGAATTTTTTAAATCGGTTCAGCCGTTCTCAACTAATGTCATTACCAACGAACGTCATTAGATTTGTATACCCTACACCACTATGTGGAAAGGGTATTATAGGTTTTTTTTGGTAAATAATCATGTAACACTGCGAAATATTCGTCGGAGACCCCAATGTGGTATACCAATCTTCATATCTCGGCGAGATGAACCGATTTTGAGATGTGTGTCCGTACGTGTGTCCGTCTGTCCATTATAAATTGTAATCAAACTCCAGGCCGCAATTATGGACCGATCGTCACGATCGTCCTGCATACCGATTTCACATCAGAATAGATCGCTATTTTAATTGGTGATGATCGTAAAATATTTAGAGGGTGAAATGGACCAAAAACATAATTTTTATCCGATTTTGTAGCTGCTCTGTAGGTGGCAATAATAGTCCGATCGCCTCGAAATTTCAAATAAGGCAAGATTATATGACAAAGAAGAAGCTTGCAATTTCAGATGGCGATCAGATAATATTTAGAGGGTTAAATGGACCACAACTTTTGTGTGAAAATTGTGAAAATTTTAATATACAGCTTATATCTTTTTCCTGGAAGAGACATTCCTGGCAATAAAGCTTTACTATATTTTTATACATTGCAGCATGGGTCGCTTTGCCACCCTTTTGCAAAACGATTCCCCAGCCAGGCAAAATCAAATTTTCAAATGTGGCAAAATATCTTTCAGTAAGGTTTGCGACATTTTCTAAGTATTTCAGCCATATAAAACTTCTCTACAAGTGGTGTCTTAGGGCACGCCTTTCGGACTCGGAGATAAGTTGTGGATCCCATATCATTGAGCGAATATTAATCGGGGTACACTCACTCATTGATATGAGAGAAGTCTCCCTTGTCCCTTCTGAGATGCTTGTGAAACAATTATTATATTATTATTTAAGCTTGGTGTGGTACGGTACCAGAATCCACAAAGTTATTTCTTACAATAAGTTTATTTGTTTCATAAAGAAATTTTGATTTGTGAAAAGCTAATACCCAGTAGTAAAGGTGTAGGTTATCACATGGTCGGCCCCATCCGACTATAGCCTTGGCTTACTTGTTATTTATAAAGAAGATATAGCATTTTTAAAGAAATAGGGTATAGGGGAAGTACCCAGCCCCTTCCGAAATTCAACAAAATATGTAGCCTATTTTCAGCGGGGGCCATCGCTGTACATTTCCTGACAATTTCAGGAAAATCAGTTCAGTAGTTGAAATTGAAAATTGAAGTTGGGTTATGACGAAAATTAAAAAAAAAGATTTATTTAAATCGGTCCTGCGGTTCTCAACTGATGCCATTACGAACGAACGATATTCAATATTTATTTATGGATATATGGTTTTTCGGCGTGATTTTTGACGAATTAGCCTTATTTATTTATGATTAGTATCCTAGAATAGAATAGATTAGGATCTTAGAATATGTTTCTAAAACTTTTTATACGGAAATGTTAATTAAGTTTACTGGTCTATCTCATGTGTCACGAATGTCACAAACAATATAGGTCTACAACGAAGGGTTAAACTAAGTTTGGACAAAATATTACAAAGGCCAAATTACCGCCGTAATCAAAACGGTTCGAGAGCACGTCCTGAACTGAACTTTTCCGAAATTCTGTGTGGGAGATATCCGACGTGAAACCTCATCTATGTCTGGTAGAAATTGTATGATGTACAAAGTATGGACCAAATCGGTTGCACCCTTCAACAGTTATCGTGTGCACAAATGTCCCCAACATTTTCGAACTTTTGTGGGGGAGGCACCGGAAGGAGTGGACCGATACAACCCATCTTCGAATATAAACTAAATTTTTACAAAACATTACGAAAGCCAAATGTTGGACCGAATCGGTTGATCCGTTCAAGAGTTATCGTGTACTCCAACCATCCTGACAGACTGACGGACATGGCTAAATCAACTCCAAATTGTCTGAAACGGATGTAATCCAAACATACTTGGGGTTATTATTTTGATAAGAAACATTTTGCCCGTTTGAAGGTGTATACACCCTCGTTAACATAAATGTTGAAGGTATAAAAAAGCTATTACATCTTCCTTCAAAATTCTTTATAATATTTGGCAATAAGTATTAGTTTCGCCATATTCTAAATATATTTAATTGCACTTAAATTGTAAGTTGTACTCACTACAAAAAATATTAGTCAAATGTTTCGACTTTTGGAGCTATTCTTAAGAAGAACCCCTTCAAACGAAACAAAAACTAAAATATTTTTAAAAGTTCCATGTAATAGCTGTCAGAGATGCCAGAAGTTTTACCAAAAAATGTACATTCAGATTTTTTATTTTTAGCCAATGGCTTGAACAGCTGTGCAAATGTACAAGTGTTTTCCAAGAGTGCTTTCTCAGAAAATATCGTTCCACTTCCTCACAAAAGTTCAGTAGAGTTGTGTGCTTTAGCGGGCGAAAGAAGCTATAGTCCACTAAAATTGGAATTTCACTAAAACTTAGTACCTGAGAAATAATTAGCTCAATCCTACCTACCTAACCAAAAACAACAACAAAAAACAATGAGTTGTAGTTTCTCAGAAATATGAGAAAAATTGTCATCAAATTGTCAGGGGAACGCCACGCCACCACTTCCAATATTTTGACCTAAGTTTATACAGTTATACAGTAGTATACAATAGTCGCCTTTGCTAAGTATAGCTGAGTGCTGCCGGACGCGTCCACAGGTTGCGGATAGTGGGACGCCCAGCAGTTATATTGGGTAGCTGTGAATCAAATAAGCAGTCGCGGACAGCTCAGCGGAGCTGGGGGGAGAGTCTCGGAGTAAATGTCCAAGTGCCTAAGATCCCTGGTTCGACGAGGCGAGAATTTAACACCCCTAAAATAACCAATACCATGCATATAGAAACATTAGTTTTGCTGCGAGCGGGCGTCTGCTTGTATCAAGCGGCTCGCTATATAAGCGTGTGTACATGTAGCCGGGATGGTGGCTATGAACTGGCAGCCCCAGTACCATCATAGGATACGATGGACCAATCACCCATCTATCTGAAAAACAAACCGATTAACGAAACTAATACAAGAGAAACAGAAACTGAATCAACCGAAACGATGACGACCTTTAGCAAACGAAACCGGATAAGAGTAGGACAATGGAACGTTCGTACGTTAAGGGAACCCTCAAGGCTTTCGCAACTTGAGGTGCAGACAAAAAAGTACAACATTGCCGTATTGGGTATAAACGAAATGCGTTGGCCTGGGAATGGAGAGATTATGTCTGCTAATGAAAACCTTGTACTGTTCAGCGGAAATGAAACAAGAAGCGAATACGGTGTCGGCTTTATAATAAGCAAGGAACTGCGCAAAACCCTCTATTCGTGGAGCCCAATTTCCGAACGCATTACAATGGCCCGTTTCTACAGCGATTCAAAAAATATGTTACGATTGTGCAATGCTATGCACCGGCTGAGGATAGAGAAGAAGAAGTTAAGGACCAATTTTATAGCCAGTTAACTGTCACTATATATGGAAGAATCGCTACGCGACGAACAAGCTGGGTTCAGACCACATCGCAATTGTGTGGACCAGACAAATACATTGCGCATTATTATTGAACAGTCGGCTGAATGGAGATCCCCTCTTTATTTGGTATTCGTCGACTTCAAAAAAGCATTTGACTCTTTACGGCGAAGTGCAATTTGGTAGGCATTAAAAAAAGAGGGTACCACAGAAAATAATAAACATGATACAAGCTATGTATACAAACAACAAACTACATGTGCGTCACAACGGAGCCACAAGTGATATATTTGAAACAAATACAGGTGTTAAACAAGGTTGTCCGTTATCCCCACTCCTATTCGCCGTAACATTGGATCAAATTATGCTACAACTTGAAACGAAGAAAAGGGGAATCGTCTAGAATTTGCACCGAAAATTAGAGGATCTTGACTTTGCAGATGACATCTGCTTATTATCGCACAAATTCACCGATGTGGAGGAAAACCCAATGAGCTCGTCGAACTGGCCAAAACTGTGGGTCTAGAAATCAACATAGACAAGACAAAAGCAATGCGGGTAAATAACACCACAAATATGCATATTCACATTGAAAACCAACAAATTGAATACGTATCGGTTTTTTGTTACCTTGGTAGCGTAATGGCAGAGGATGGAGGAATCGATAATGATTTAAAAAACCGACTCAACAAAGCGCGGGCCGCTTTCGGTCGACTAAATAAAATATGGCGATCAACACAATTGTCAATGAAGACCAAATTACGAATTTTTAACGCGTGTGTAAAATCGACCCTACTTTATGGTAGCGAAACGTGGAAAACTACGTCACATATAATCCAAAGACCTCAGACATTCGTGAACAGATGCCTTCATATAACCCGATGCCGAATCACAAACACTGATCTATGGATAATGGCAAACGAGAACCCATAATCCGCCAAATAACAAGAAGAAGATGGAAATGGATAGGCCATACACTACGGAAGCCACAGTACAGCATAGCTAGAATGGCCTTGGAATGGAACCCACAAGGTAGCAGACGTCCTGGGCGACCAAGAAACACGTGACGAAGAACCGTCCGGCATGAAATTGAAAAGCAAAATACAAACTTAGATAATTTAAAACATATTTGTAACGATAAAGTAAGATGGAATTCTTTTGTAGGAGCCCTATGTTCCCAAGCGGAATAAATAAAGGATTAAAAATATACAATAGTCGATAGTAAACATGTTGAAATCAAAAATCAGTTACGACAAAAAATTAGGGTTTTGGCCACGAAAATCGATTTTTGAACCATTGTGCAGTGACAACTCTGATGTTGTATTCATGGAGTATCGAACTAACGACTCTTTGTGTTCAAAAATCTACGGTGTAATTATAATTTTATCGAATTGTGTTTCTAAGGAAAGACTTGACTCTAAACTTTTTTTGTGACCTTAACGCCTTTAATTTTCAACTGCGGTGGTGCAGGGTACCATATGTTCCGACCAGCTTACTGTAGCTGTTTTTTACCACTTTTAAATACAACTCTAAGAGAAATGCAAACATAATAACCTCCATTACATGGCAAAGTAGAAACTAAGAAAAAATATCATTATTGCATATTGACCATTTTTCATAGTTTTGTCTATAACAATTCACATTATAAAGCTTAACCGATCATGTGTACGTATGTATGTGTTAACTCCTGCATACATACAATATTTAGGGATTTTTTTTTTTAATTTGCAATAAGCAATCAGCTGGCCTAGTTTTTATATTGAGCCAAGTTAATGCGTTCATGTTAATTATAACTTTATCAATTACATTTATTACTTATTTTATGCAAGACTGATAACAAGCACATACACATATTAATACATACTTATATCCTTTTAACTAAATTCAGATCATTTCAATATGACAGTTTTCTATAATAAATCCATCCATCAATTAAATAAATTGTTATTAAACCATAAGAAAAATTGCAATATGGGATAATTGAGTGTGGCAAGTCGATCGTTTATCATAAATATTTTATCACGTGAGACTAACAGGAGCTGGCGTTTTTTTAGAAAGGCAAAGAAAATGATGTAATTTCCTATTGAATTAGTGCTAAATTTTAAGTATTTTATAACTTATTGGTGTGTGTAAATAATCATAAAAATTCAAATGGTCCTATCTTTAAAGCCATTGCATTTTAAAAATAAAATATAATGAAATAAAGGATTTCGTAACTTCTTGAAAATATCTCAACATTTGAGTTTCCATCATCTTAACCAAATAAGCAAAATGCTGCAGATGCTGTTTGTAAACTCGAACAAGATGTTCACGATTCCCTAAACAAGACTGACCAAAATAATTGCAAACTAAAATGTTACAGCTCCAATGACATCCACGACCAAAAATATCTATCCTCTGGTCATTTGGCTTTTGTGTGGGAATTTAAGGAACATGCAATTCCCCAAATTGCAATGGCAAACGGTAACGACACAAATTGACAGGCTGATTGGCAGTCAAACTAAGCTTGCAATGGACGATAACGAAATGCAGTCAAATCAAATTTAGGTTAAAAATCAGATAGTCCCATTGTGAGTGGCAATCATCGCCATTAAAACGACGGCACATAACTTGACGAAATTGAGTCACTAAACGAAGTTAAACTGCAATTATGTTAACATCAAGGTCTAATTTGAAATTTTCGGCTAACGAGGCGAATTGTTGCTTTTGTATTGTTTGTTGTTTAAAATAACTTCAAAAATAATAACAATGGCTAAAATGGAAAATGTGTCGAAATTACTTCAATTGCTATAGAAAAATTACTTATGAAGTAAAACAAAAAAAAACCATTAACGAAATGTGTATTTTTACTTCATTTGTTCACCGCATACACCAGTTAGCGGATAAAGTTATTAATTATATAAATTAGAGCATTGCGGAATGCTTTTGTATATAACAAGAAATACACACTACAATATATCATGTTCCCTCTGAAAGGAGTTTATAATATTTGCCTGGGAATTTTTAGCATGTGGTCCACGAAAAAAGAAGAATAATGTAATGCCAATTTTATCGCATTCTTTTTTTTCGTAAAATGAATTAATTTTCAAAATTTCCATGAAATAACAACTCATACATAGATGTCTGTAGGTATTTAAGATGTTTAATCTGTTAAAAATAGTACATAATTATGACTACAACATTATACTTTATTACACTTAGCCAGGTGAAACAAAATCATAATGCAATCAATGTCCAATTCCTCTCAAGTGATTTTTAAGTGTTTTCCCATTAAACCACATTGAATTTACAGTTGCAATTGCAATTGGTAGTAAGCAATTTACAGTTTGCCATGATGTCAGTTAGTCTGTCTGTCTGTGGTCCATCTGTTTGTCTTGTCTGTTGGCCAACAAATACAAGTAGCCGTAGTTTGTATTGTTTCTTGTTGCCATATCAAACAAAAGTCAAACACTTTAACATCCTTAATAACAGTTTGTTTGTTGTTAACTTTGTGATCTATACGTCTGCTTAGATGTCTGTGGTTGTGTGTCAGTCCGTCTAGGGGCTAGCAGGTGCAATGTGCAACATTAGGTTTCACTTTTTTTGTTTTTGGTTTTTAGTGTGTATAATTTTCTTTAATAGAGTATTTTTTCATGAAAAGTGGTATGCTTTAGGTGCCTACAGTTGATTGTTTGCAGAGGCTTGCTTGTTTTTGGTGCCTTTACGATGACTTTAACTGCATTAGCATGAAGAGGTTTTTCATAGGCAAATATTATCTATGTTTGTACGTGTTTCTTTTTGTGGCCCACACAACAATTACCCGGTTACCCAAATAAAACATCTGGTGGCTTGTGGTTTTATAAAAGTCTAAAAATAAAAGCAATCAAACTAAATAAAGGTAACGAAAAAAATTGAACGATTTACTTATTGGAATCTGACGATACACTCAAAAAAATGAATTATATCGTATTTTACAATTGGAAGATTTAAGCAACAAACTCAATTGCCACTTCATATTTGGATGTTGTTTAATATGTAGTGTGTACCTTACCGATGTAAATTGCTTAAGAGGAAAATACCGGATAAGCAATGTTTAAAAATTTGCCTGACACGAGAGAAATTCTTCTTACATGAAAACACATTTTGAAAAAAACAGATTTTGATATTCTATTGATTTGATTATTGAGTAGTTTAAATAAGATTCCAAGATTCCACATGAAGTGGTAGTTGAACTAGTTGCTCTGTAGTTACGTTTATCAGTTGTGTGCACTGAAGGTTTTATGTCTCTTTTTATGGCACGCATTGTGGGAAAATTCTACGATAATTAAATGGTGGTATTTTAAGAATATAGATTGATAAGAATTATATTAGAGAGGGTAGGCTAAGAATTATATTGTATTGTAGAAGAATATTGTATTAATAAATTTTGTGTCATCTTATCATTCAATGGGTAAAGAGCTCTGCGCCTATTCTTATTTAATATAGACTAACTCCGGCTGTCTGGTTTTGATATAGATGCCGAAGGCATCTTAAATTTAATTTACAACGCCAGATAACAAAACTTGGGTTTTGACCCCAATTAGTTTCCTTTCGTGTATGAAGAAGACTTAATAATAAATTTCAGCAATTTCGGTAAAACACCGTTCTATGGGTGCTATTTAAAAACGCCGATCTATACCGACAAATTTCTGACGGAAAGTTTTTAGACTCAAAGAAGACTAAATACCAAATTTCCTATTTTTTGGTAAGAGAATGTGGCTAAAACTTAAAAAATACCGAAAATCCAGAAGTACGCTTCTATGGGGATATAGGAAGACTTGAACCTATACTGACAAGGGCGTAGCCAGGATCAAATCTAGGGGGGGCAACTTTTTTTTTGTGATGTGTATAGTTTTTACATACAAAATTTTAAAAACTTTATTTGGGTACTTACCTAATGAAAAACATGTAACAAACGTCCACCATGAAGTATTCTGAACTAATATGGAATAGATAGTTTACTTTCCGTACCATTGCCCACAATTTTAACCGAATTTGTTTGACCTTTTCGTAAACCAATTACCTACCACCTAACCTTATCTGGTCAGCTAAAATTTAGCACAGTACTTGAAATTGGGCGGTATTGTTGTTTACGGGCAATACCAAAACGTGGGCCTACGTCCACAACTATTAGCGGAGAAGTATTTTGATCACTATGAACCCTTAATGCTAAATTGCACCCAATTTATAGAGAAAATGTACATAAAAACAACAATTTTGAATGGGAGGTACCCGAAGAACGGGCTTGATATGGACTATATCCGACTTGATACATGACTGGATGAAATAATACGATGTGCAAATTTTGGACCAAATCGATTGCTCGCATCGAGAGTTATCGTTCACACCATTTTACAGAATATATTCCGTAACAAGCGAAATATACATCTAATGAAATTTGATGCATATTCTCTTGTGGTTCGAGCACAGTAATTTCTTAACAGAAACATATAGCATACCTAGATAATGTTAATATATGTATGTCTCTGTTTACCTGTTTAACCCATTTGGCACTTGGTGTTCGATTTTTTTAACAGTAAACAAATTTTAAACAAGTATGTATGTATTTTAAGTCTCATCTGTCAACAAATAAAAAATTCTTCCCTTGTGGTAGGGGTACATTTTTGAAACCTATATTTTGGATACTTTTTAAATTAATTGAAAAAATTAAAAAAAAATGAAATTTAAAAAGTAATCATGGTGAATTATTGTTAATATATTGGAACCGTTCCACAAAATATAAAGAAGATGATTTAGATGCTCAAGCACGACTTTACATATGTGCAAAGTCGACTGATCGAAATTTCGAACTCTGGTACTTATCAAAAATGTCAGTGGCTATATCACAAGGTGGAAATGTACTGACAAATTAGGGGAAAAATTATTATAGCCCCATAGAAGACTAAATGCTAACTTTCAGATATTTCTGTAGGAGAGTACGGCTAAAATCCTGAAAACTCCTAAAATCGCTATAGGCTATTTAAAACATGGACCAGTGCTGACAAATTTCTGAAGGGTAGTTTAGTAGCCCCAAAGAAGACTAAATATGCATTAAATTACAACCATTTCTATAGGATGATGCAGCTAAATCCCTGAAAACTCCCGAAAATCGCGCGGTACCGTTCTATGGTGGGTAATAAAAAACGTGGAACAGTGCTGACACATTTCCGGGGAAAAGTTTTCTAGGCCCATAGAAGACCCCATACCACTCTTTAATCATTTTTTCATTCAAAAATGATAAAATTAATCAATAAAACAGCGTATAAATCAATTTTTTTACTTCTACAAATATAGTGTTCTCCCCAATATCGAACACCAATTTCCATTTTACTATGGTAAAATTGATCATCCACAAAAATTGAGATAGGACACTGAAGTTTTGGAAAGACGGAATTAGACATTATTTGGCATTTAGGATGATCAAATATGCACCAAAAATTATGGACATAGGTATAGCCCCCCATATAACGGTACCGCCCGATTTCAGTTATTTTCAAAATTTTATCTACAAATATATTTGCTTTAATTTTGAATTTAAGGTTTAGGTATTTGGAAGTTATTAAATTGGCTGAAATTTGGCTTTCTAAAAATGTATCCACCGAAAATACAATATCCCCCTCAAAATTGCGAACATACACGCAGAGAAAAAAAATATGATTGATCCAACAATATTCGAGGAGCAAAATATGTATTGTATTAAATTCCAAATGTAGTATTGTTACTCCAACAATTGGGTTTTGTTAAATCCAAAAATTGTTTTTGTCAACTGGACAATAGTTCTCTCTTTTCTTCGACAATTTTTTCTCTTCTCTCGCTATTCGATGCCGTGTTTAAAAAACAATTATGGTGAGTTTTGTATGACATGATGCCTTTATCTTTGTTTTTGTGTGTATGTATACCAACAAGGAGACTCTTGTTTTTATTTGTTTCTGTTTTGTTTCATCCTTCTATCTTCATTGTGCTTTGATGTTTGGTGTTATACCGGAGTTTGTTATGGTGTTTAATTATTCCTTATGTTGTGGTGGGTGCTTGTGGCTTTTTGTTTGTCTTTGTTGTCAGCCAATGCAGCAAACCATGTATTGCGTTCATCAATGATTGCAATATTATATGCGACATTTATATCCAAGTTATGCGAAAAGTGTATATGAGAAGTATATACACTCAAATCAAAAATTTCTGGGTTGACAATACTTTTTGTAAACAAAAATAGATTATGATAGTTCCTACAATCGGTATTGTTAACGATTTTTACAATATTGCGGAAATTCGAAAGTTATTTTTGTTTTCTATGTTTGGAACAAAAGATGGTATTTTTGGATTTGGATTACAATGTTTGAACAAAACAAATACATTTTTGGAACCAAAACAGATATTTTTGTTCCAACAAAAGCGAAAAATATTTTTTTTCTGCGTGTAGGTGCACGTTTTGGTATGACATTTTTATGCCTACAATGCAATATGGAATTGTTTTAATAGTTATTTCTGGTTAGATCTGAGCGCCTCAATTATGTTTGGACGAAATCTGTTTCAGACAATTTGGAGTCGTTTTAGCTTCCGTCTGGCTGACTGGACGCACAATAACTCTCGATACAGTCAAAAATTTGGCCTTCGTAATATTTTATCCAAACTTATTTTATGTTCGAAGATGAGCCATATCGGTCCACTTCTTCAGGTACCTCCCCCATAAACATTCGAAACTTTTCGTTAAAATGGCTCGCACGACAACTCTGGGCCATACTTCGCACATCATAATATTTCTACCAGACATAGATCGTCCAAACATACTTTAAAGAATTTCATCTATGTTTTCTTAAATAAAACCGTTCTCAATGATTAAACAAAAATATGTATTCAACACATTTTGACATCACAAATAATTAAAAGGTGGACCGATATGGCCCTCTTCGAAGTTACACTAAGTTTGGACCGATATAATAATTTGGACCGATTTTAATTTCGACAGACTGACTGACATGACTATATCGACTCAAAATTTTATTCTGATCAAAAATATTTATACTTTATAGGGTTGCAAATAAGTATTTCAATGCGTTACAAACGGAAACCCCAACTTTATATACCCTCCATACTATACATATCTCATCTATTTTTCAACTGAATTCATTGATTTTTCCAATTTTCGAAAGCGTACTTGTAAATAATACATTAATTAAATATTATAAAATAAGAAATAAATTATACTATTTGGTATCTTCTAAGTAGCTTAGAGCTCGAGGAAAAGTATTTTAATGTTTTTAAGCGTTTTGTACACTTCAATCACCATAACTATATATACCGTAACTATATAACCATAAGCTATATTTTTTTTTTAAAAAAACATAGCTTATTCGAAAGATATTAGTCACGCATTTGCCGTTATAAAATAAAAAAAAATAGTACATCAGAACATCTGCAATTTTTTTTTTTTGTTTCAATTTTTGTATAACAATATAATTTTTCAAAACTTCTTTTATGGAGGGGTGAAGGTAATTTTTTAATTTTTTCTCCGGTTCTGGTCTATAGAAACCATTGAAACTTCATGGATATAACCAACTACAAAAATTACCTAAAATCACAGTTAACAACTTTCTGAAGCATATGTATTTTCTAGGAATTGTTGTTAAAGGTAACAAAAAAATAGTAAAAAAGTCTACATTTGGTACAAACCGAAACGTTGACAATTCAAGGATATTCTAATAAAAAAAACAATCATCTAAAAAATTAAAGTAAGTTATTAGTAAACACTGGAACGTATGAATTTTTTAGGATTTCTAGGAACGGCTCTCCAAGGTCTTAACTCGATAATTGGTGCTCATTGTTCCTGTTCAGTAGTGGAATTCTGTAATTAATTTTTCGAGTTACCGATACAAATCCGTAAAATTAAAATGCTTATAATTTCGGTAATTAACAAAAATTTTCGATAAGTTAACTAGCAAAATAAAATTGTTGCTAAGTTTACCGATAGCAAGAGTAATGTCATCTTTTGTTGACCCTTTTCATTTCATTCATAATTCATTCATAACGAAAAACCACATCACCTATGAACAAAATTAGATATTGACAATAGAAATAGATGAACATCTTTTCTTTTCGAATGTATCTCTTTTGAAAAAGTGTTGACGATTTTTTATGATTCTTAAAACTGGAAAAATTAGTGAGAAAAAAAGAGGTATGTTGTTTTTATTATTGTGGTAGGAAACTAATAAATTCCCCTTTAGGGGCGAAAAGGAAAGTGAGTTTTTCAGTTGCACACTGTGTCCTAATTCAAAATGTTTTGGCAAAAAGCAATACTTTTTTTCAAACATTTCCAAAAAAAATTAGACGAAGTGATAGAAAAATAGCTAGCTGAGAGAGAAAAATGAACATTTCGTTAGTTGTACCGTTATATTTGAAGAAACAGTACCTATAACATTACTTTTTTTCGTTAAAAAAATACCTAAACTCGCGGGAAAATTTGTCGATTTTGTCTGGACCAAATTATCAAGATTTATCGTTATCATTCCATAAAATCAGGCGTTCTTAGATCGAGTTCCCCAATATAGCAATTTCTTGAAATTACTTTGGTATGGAACTCGAACTTTGGTATGGAACTAAGAACGCATAATTTCATGAAATTTTTTCCATGAAATCACTCTAATTTGGACCGGCACTAAGTATTTCAGCCATGTAAAACTTCTCTACAAGTGGTGTCTTAAGACTAATATGAATCGAGGTGCACTCATTGATATGTGAAAAGTCTCCCTTGTTACTTCCGGAATGTTTGTAGAACAATTACACTGTGATAATTTGGCATTTGGGCTCCCCAGTGATAATGAAACTTCTATACCAAAAATTATGGAGGTGGGTCCATGTTTTATTATAGCCGCCATATAACGGTCCCGCCCAATTACAGGGGTTTCAAGGTTTCTGGTCAAGCCAATTTGACCCACATTGGCTAAAACTTACATTTTGGAATCTTAATGAGTAAGGAGCATCCCTGCAATAATTTTTGATATAGCCAAAATATAACGTTACCAAGCAAAAAATCATTACCAAGTAATGGGTTTTTATAGTATCTACAAAATCCCCTACTAACCCATTACTTCAACAAGGACATCTGAATAACTATAATCACTAGAATAACTGGTTATTTTATGGCCACTATAAGTTGAAAATAAACTAAAAATATATGTTCTATTTTTTGAACAGTTGAGGTGGAACGCACTTCATATTTTTATTTTATTTTGCTCTCTGCTGGATTTGATCATGCGAACTTCTGATTTGTAGACGTACATCCTACTAGTCATTACTTAGTAATTTTACCTTGTTACCTTACTTTATAATTGGTTACATAATGATTAACGAATACGAATTTTTGCTGGGTAGTTTAATACAACAAAAAAATCAAGAAAATCAAAGAGTACACACGGTGCGCCTTAACTAATTTTAAAATTAAATAAATCGCAGTCAAAGTTCACAGGGGTCTTTTTAGGATTTCATGATTTTGCTTGGAAACAGCAAGCCCTATCGTAATAGAACTCCAGAAAATGTTGATATTTTCGAAGGTTTTACCATTTTTTATATATGGAAGTTCAAATTGGGATAATGCACTGACTGTATCGCCTCCTTATAAAACAATCTCAAGTACGGAGCTCCTTAACTAACTTTGAATGAGAACCGCTTATACCTGGGAAGATTTTGCGGATGTTCATAGACGAGAAAAATCTAAAAACAAGAAAAAATCGCTGGAGTGATTTTTAAATAAATTGGTTTTCAGGATTTTGCTTGGGAGCAGCAAGTCATACCGAAATGAGACTAAAGAAAAGATAAACCTAAAATTGTGAACTTTGATCGCAATTTATTTAAAAACCCCCTCAGCGATTTTTTTTCTTGTTTTTGGATTTTTCTCATCTTTGACCATATGATCATACAATTAAGGTCAATGTTCACTCTTTAGTTCAAGGTGAGTGTAAATTATAAAATCAAATTATTTATAATTTTTAATTATTTTTTAGGATTTTCTTGACGGTTTTAGGCGGGAAGAGAAGAAGGCTTGCAGTTAGCGGGTAAGTATCAACACAACTAATGTTTTTATTTCATTTTGTAATTCATTTTCTTTTCCTATTTTGTATCTATTACAGCTAACATAATGGCGATTTTACATACTATTTTAATACTAAAATTATCAGCTAAGAAATTCATGTTAAGTTTACATTAAGGAAAATTCAAATAAAAATGTAATAAAAAAAGGAAAATTTAAAATTAAAACAAAAACGAAATGTTTAGTCCGATTACAATAGGTCTTGCGGTTTCCAAGCAAAATCGTGAAATCTTAAAAAAAAAACACAAAAAGTGTGAATTTTGACCGCGATTTATTTGAAAGTCCCTCCGGGAATGTTTTTGTTTTAGCTGTGTTCCTTTACTTACCTGAGGATACCACTTTAACCATTTGTTACCATTTTTAACCTGCAAAGCGTTCCTTAACCCCGAAAAGTGGCAAAACTGGAAGCAATTTTTAAGAGAGTGAGAGGGGAGAGAGAGCGAAAATGGCTTTCTCTTCTACCACAGGCTACCAGCAAAATTTCTGCAGATAGAACATGGCACAACTGATTTTTCGACTTTTGTTTGACGATTATTTCACAAAATGGACGAAAAACCGAAGAAAAAGTCGAACACTGACAACACTAAATTAAAAACTGTGAAATAAAAGACGAAAATTTATTTTTTTATGTTTTTTTCTGACATTGCTGCCGGATCTACCATTTTTCCGTTCCTTTACTTTTCTGGTAAAAATGTTCATGAGAGAGCAATTTTGAACAATTTTGACACTTTTCTCTTTTACCACTATTACCATTAAAAAAGTAAAGGAACAAAGCTTTTATGAGTTTTAAAGAAGTAATGAATGTTTCTTTGCATATAATTTTTACAGAATTTGACTTCTTCAAGGCACGATATCTCTGGAACCGTTAGTCAAAAAAAATATGAAAATACATATACAGATTGCTGAGGTGCAGCAAAAAATAAAGGATATCATAAACCACTTTTTTCCAAAGAAATACCCATATAAAAAATTTATCGAAAAGCCTTGAATAAAAATCAATATATGTGTATTTGAAAATGTTGCCTATTAAGGCGAAGATAATTTTTTAATATTAATTTCCCGTTGGAGTCGAGCTTAATGACCGATGATTTTTGCAAGTGAAATGAGAACCCACACAAAGACTCGAACCCACACAACCACCACTATGTGACATGTTTCACCTTTGGTATAGGCTCATCAGATATATCAGCTTGTGCCAGGCTGGGGTTTAAACCCACGTCGTTGAAAAAAAAAACTGTTGTTGGCGTTCAGAGCCAAACTCATAATTCCCAAAGCCGACGCTAAGCGATTGACCATCTTTTTAAAAAAAAATTGTATTTGAAAGAGGAAAAGTTAGATGACGGCGAAGCCACTCCGCAGCCGATACGTCTGATGAGCCTCTACCAAAGGTGAAACAAATCACATAGTAGTGGTTTTGTGGGGTCGAGTCTTCGGCTTTCCTTTTCACTTGCAAAGAAAGCCAAAGAAAGAGTATATATCTGCTGAAAAGTCGTGTGGCATGCAAAGTAGTACCCCTTCTGCAATAACTGTATCTACTGTGGGTTATGCATTGCCGAAAACATCCGCTGGGACCATGAATAATAAATCGGTGACACGGGGAGGCAAGAATTTAAATTAAATAATATATTTTTTCAAGTGTATTTATGTTACTCTTCCAGTCATATGTACAATGCATTTCCTAGTACATCCTTCTTGTCGAGTCACTTACATCAAATATGCTTAGGCAAAGACTATAACAAGGAACTGGACCAACAAGTCGTTATTGTGTTTATATCGCATGCAGCACGTAGTTGGTCGCTTGAATGAACATGGGTAATAGGTTAAGACACCACTTGTTTTATGTGTTCTCAAGATTGTCACACAAAAAGGGTCCGAGTACGGTCAGGTAGATGGTCACAACAAAGATGCGAGGAATAGGTTAGTGTGGGAATATATTTCAAAACAAAAAACGACAACATACTACCTCTGGTCATTGCACGTATCCTTAAATGTTAACTAGCGAACGATTCACTGCTATTTAAATAATATCAGGTACAAACCATTCACTATGTAGTTTCAAATCATGTGAACTTTCGTAATGTTGTTTGGAAAAAAATAATAAATTGAAGTTTATTTCGTCTATTTTTTTTTCGATGCTTTAATGGGTGACATAATTTCTGATTGCTTCATTACCAATAATCAATGTGGTTGCCATAAAAATAAACATGTAGGTACGTATGAAAACTTCAGTTTTCATACCTTTTTATTGAAAATACTCTTTTTTGTTTTGGTATCAGCGTATATTTCTGTATGTGTGTTGCCTTCCCCCGAGATCTGTTTATTTTTTGTTACCAATTTTGCTTAAATGTATCAATGCGTGCAATTTCAAATAAAATTGTCTATGCTGCGTACTCGTATGCCTTGTAAACAGTGTAAAACTTGACATTAAGCCTTTGGACATACATTTATGGCATGCTGGACAAGTTTTGTGCGTTTCGGGAATTCCCAATAATTTATGAGAGTTGCCATAAAAGTTTTTCATATACATATACTATTCCTCATAATGAGGGAGTATGGTGAATGATAATTCGTATTGTAGTCATTGTCGATTCATTATTGTATATGAAGTACTCCACACTCAGAATCGTTATATTATGTCTGTAGAAGGATATTTCTTTCGTTTTTTTCATAGTAGCCTGTTTTTTCTAGGGGAGGGTTACTAACCCGACGCCCAAACCCAAGTTTTTAACGTTCTTATGGGTGAACGAAAGAAAAGACAAACAAACCCCTAAAGTTGACGATCACCGCAAACGTTTTAAGGACCATGATCTGCGAATCTGCACCTGGAATGTTCGCACTATTTATAGGGAAGGTGCAGTTTACGCATTGACAGATGTACTTGAAAAGTACAAGGCCGATATTACTGTCATACAGGAAATACGATGGAACGGGAAAGGCGGCACAACAACACCTAAAGGTGACGCACTGTATTATAGCTGCCATGACACAAAGCATGAGTTAGGTTCCGGATTTATAGTTGGTCGGAGGTTAAAACATCTGTTCTCCAGCTTCACCCCAGTGAATGAAAGACTCGCTGCAATTCGAATAAAAGCAAAATTCTTCAACATCAGCTTTATTTGCGCTCATGCTCCCACTGAAGACAAGGACGAACAGACCAACGATATATTTTACGAGCGCTTAGAAGAAACTTATGACCGTTGCCCTGCCCATGATATTAAAATCATTCTAGGGGATTTTAATGCCAAAATTGGAAAGGAGAATATCTTTGGCCCAACAGTCGGGAAATTCAGTCTCCACAGTGAAACATCTGACAATGGTATGAGGCTGATATACTTTGCAGCTGCGAGAAACATGGTAGTTAGCAGTACCAGATTTAAGCATCTCGATATTCATAAGGGCATCTGGCTGTCGCCAGATCAAAGAACAAGAAATCCAATTGATCACGTTGTGATAGATGGAAGACATCAAGCGTGTTGGATGTACGATTGTTCCGAGGTGCAAACATAGACTCGGACCACTACCTTGTTGCAGCAAAGGTTCGTAACAGATTAAATGTAGCAAACAAAGTGCGAACAGACACAACACGGAAGTTGGACATGGACAAGCTGCAATCACAACAGATAGCCACAGCATATTCCACTCAACTGGCTCAACTGCTTAATCCAATCACTTCTCGTCCAGATAACATATCAGGACAATGGCAAAACATTGCTCACTCCATGCAAACAGCCGCAAAATCAGTACTTGGATACCAGAGACCTTCAACAAGGAATCCATGGTATGACCGGGAGTGCTACCGAAGAGAAAAATGCAGCATATAGGGCTACTTTACGAGAGAGGTCTCGGGAGAAAAGGAGAGAGGAGAAACGACTTTTCCGCAGGAAAAAGGGAGAGATGGAAAAGCGGGAGTGTGAACAAATCGAGATGTACAGGAGACAGAATGAAGTCCGAAAATTCTACCAAAGAATGAAACATCAACCTGATGGCTTTGGAACTGCCACATCCTCCTGTAGAGTCCAGCAAGGTAATCTGGTAACTGATGCAGTTAGTGCGCTAAGGATATGGAAAGAGCATTTTTTCAAACTGTTGGTATCCAATAGTAGCGAAGTCGACGAAGATACCACAGATCCAATCCCAGAAGATGGTATTGAATGTATACCACCTGGCCAAGATAAGATAAAGACAGCAATAAACCGGCTGAAGAATAATAAGGCAGCAGGAGCTCATGGCCTACCAGCCGAGCTGTTCAAAACCGAAGGCGACAGGCTGATAAGATGTATGCATCATCTAGTTAGCTCCATCTGGCAGGAAGAACGCGTACCCGACGATTGGAACCTGAGCATCCTGTGTCAATGCGGCTTTCGACATGACAAGTCCACCATTGACCAGATATTTACCCTGCGGCAAATCCTGGAGAAGACCCAAGAGATGCAGATCGACACCTACCACCTTTTTGTCGATTATAAAGCAGCCTTCGACAGCCCGCTACGTTCAAAAGTATTCCAAGCCATGCCTGAATTTGGTATCCCCGCAAAGATCATTCGGCTTTGTAAAATGACTCAACTGACACAAGATCTTCAGTTGAAATAGGAAAGAACCTCTCCGAAGAGGTTTCAGGCAAGTAGACAGCTTTCGTGTGACCTTTTTGACATCCTGCTAGAAAAGGTTATACGAGAGGCAAACGTCAAAAGAAGTGGCACAACCTACACCAATAGCCACATGTTACTTGCTTATGCTGATGATATAGACATCATGGGACGATCAGTAAAAGAAATAACCGATACCTTTATGAAGGTCGAAGGAGAATCTGCTAAAGTGTGTGTGGCTGTAAACGGCGAGAAGACCAAGTTGATGGTGTCGACGCGCAATGCGTCCATTGAGATTGGACCAACTGTTGAAGTTTGTTTCTATAATTTTGAGGTAGTAAAACGACTTCGTATACCTCGGCACCGCCGTAAACACAACAAACGACATCAGTTGTGAAATAAAAAGAAGATTTGTATTGGCCAACAGATGCTACTTTGGCTTAAGTAAGCACTTCAAAAACAAAGCCACAACTCGTCAAACAAAAATAACGCTTTACAAAAGACTGATACTACCCGTGCTGATGTATGGTTCCGAAGACTGGGTACTTGCGCAAGCAGATAAGGCAGTGCTTCTTCAAAAGATCTACGGACCGCTCTGCGTTGACGGTGAATATCGACGTCGTATGAACCACGAGCTGTATCTGCTATACAACGACATCAATATAGTTAAACGTATCGAGATGCAGCGATTGCGTTGGCTAGGCCATGTAATAAGAATGAGCGATGATGAACCCGCTAAAAAGGCGTATAAATTCGAGCCACATGGCTGGGAAACCACAAAATTCTCTACAAGATTGTCCTTTGTGATATTGTCGTAGGTATTACCATTTTTGATATATAGAAGTTCAAATTGGGACAATTCACTGACTTTATCGTCCCCTTATACAACAATGTCATGACTGCAATTTCCCAACTTAAACTAATATATATCTCAAAAATGGTACAATCTAGGAAAAATTTAAATCCAATCTTGTATAGAATTTTTACAGATTTTCTGTAGTCCCATTTCGATAAGACCTACCGTTTTCAAGCAAATAGTGAAAACATAACAAAAAAGCCTTAAAATGTGACTTGAACTTCTACATCTCAAAAATGGTAAAACCTAGGAACAAATCATAACGGTCAATCCTCTAGAGAATTTTCACAGCTTCGATATTTTCTCTAATTACATTTTGATAGGACTAGCGGTTTCCAAGCAAAATCGGGAAACCCTAACAAAACTTAAAAAAGTGAACATTGATCGCGAAAAGCGCTCCGGTTTTTTTTTTGTTTTTTTTTATTTTTCTCAACTATGAACATTGTAGTTTCAGAATCCGCAAAAACCCAGTGTAAGTGGTTTTTATTTAAAGTTAGTTAAGGCGAAGCGATACAGACAGTGCATTGTCCCAAGTTGAACTTCTATATCTCAAAAATGGCAGAACCTAGTAACAAATCATTACGGTCAATCCTCTAGAGAATTTTCACAGCTACAATATTTTCTCTAATTCCATTTTGACAGGACTAGCGGTTTCCAAGCAACATCATGAAAACCAAAAAACCTTAAAAATGTGAACATTGAACTCGATTTATTTAAAAAGCACTCCGGCGATTTTTTTTTTTTTGTTTTTTTTTTTCTCATATATAAACATTGTAGTTTCAGAATCCGAAAAACTTTCCAGGTGTAAGCCCCTTTCATTTAAAGTTGGTTCAAGAGCACCGTGCTAGATCTTTATGTTGTAAATAAGCCCACATAATTATACGATAACGGTTCACTAGTTTTCTAGCTAGAGTTGGCAACGCAAAACGCTTTAATAAAAACTGGGTTTCGTAGACGACCATTTGTCACAAAACTACCTAATATTTTTTAAAAATAAATAGATTAAGACATCCTTCTTCCGACAAAAAAAAAATACCAAAAAAGTTTCGTAGTTTTTTAATGAATCATGAAAAAAGGCCTTTGTTGGGCTTTAAAACTGGGGGTCACCCCTTAATACGTGGGATGTAATCCCTACAATAACAGTGCAATACTCAAAATGTTTTACCAATCTTAATATCTCTCATCTGTAATTACTTTCTTTAATATGGAACGTAATCAAATAATTTGGCAACCGCTTTATTTGAAAACCGGTTTTTTTCTCCGGTATAACACTTGTTTTCGACTTCATTATCCTCATATTTGACATAACCAATTAAAATAATAAAGATTGTGGAAATTAATACTAAATCACACTTGAAATATTTTAGACGGACCGGTAGTGCTGTAAAAGAAATAGCTATGACCAACTTTTACAGATGGACATGTGACCATAAATACATGTCATTGAACTCAGGTGTTGTTATTGTTCCAATTTAGGTTTGTTAGCTGGATCATGGCATGATCAAGTAATTTCATTCATTGCTAAATTGTTGTTAAACAACACAATTAATTGATTATTATTAATTTCGCGGCCATAACAAGAATAGGCGAAAACGGCTTTTGCCTGCCCATAACATATTTAGATTGGAAATTAAGTTAAATCAAACTACAAACTGACATATATTATTATTTTTCTGTTTTTCTTGACCACTTTGTCTTATTTTCTCCTTTTTTTCATTGCACCCCTTACACATTTTTTTCTGGCAAAACCAACACTAACAATATGTGAACAGTATATTTTCCCGATTTACTTCCTTACCGCCACAGTTGCTCAAGATGTGGTTTGGCATGCTTTCGCAGTTAGACTTTGTGTGCAAAGCAAAAGCAGAAAAAAAATTATAAAACTGAAAAATATAAAAAATAATAGAAAAGAAATAGTTGTTTATTTGCCTGATTAATTAACGTTAACGTGATCATGTGTCTGATCGGCTCCCATTCAATGTGGAATATCATGACATGGACTCTGAAGGAGACTTTTGTGTGTGACTGTTTCATATGGAGAAATATATTTATGTATGTATTATACATACAGGCAAACTAAAAACCAGCACAGACATCCTCATCCACATGACTTCCTTGGTAGCAAATGTTACATTTGCAAACAAAGAAAGACACCGACCGGTATGATCTGCTTTGCGTTTTCTCTTGTCCCATATGAATAAATTTATTCAGTATTAATCATTTAATTATTGTATAAGATTTTCATTAGGGAAGTTTAATTTGAACTATATAAGTAGCATTAACGATAATGTGCACCAAACTAAGGAAAGATCAAGAGGTAAACCAAATTTAGTTTTAAATAAAAAATTAGATGATTCCTCATATACTTAACGACTAAGTCAAATCGCTGTTTAACATTTTATATTATTTTCAGAGTGTTTTCATAACACTCGAAACAAAAATTCGAAATTAATGTAATATGAATTGGTAATTTATGGAGACAAGAAGATATTTGCAAACCATAGAATTATAAAACTCCTCCCCCATAGTATACCAAATATTTTCAAAACCTATAGTCAATGGAATCATATACCAATCTTGTTCTAGACTGAAAACCAGATTTCTGTCACAAAAATTATTATGCAGCATTGAAATCAAAATGTATTAGGTATAAAAAACACTATAACTTATTGAAAACAACAAACAATTAGTTTTATTTGATAGACACGAAGGTAGGCTTCGGTCACAACAACGAAAAGTGCGCAATATTTACATTAATTAGAAAATGTACGGTTCGAATCCCAAAAAGCCTAAAATAATATCGCACCACAGAATCCTTTTGGAACTGTGTAAAAAATTCTTGATATTTAAGATCCTCAAGAGGATATAAATTAGTTCTAACGGCAGTTATAGTGCTTATAGTGACAAATCCAACGCACACTGAATCTTAAAACCCAGAAAAATTATTCATCTGAAAATACAAATAATGTAGCGACAAAATTCCGGGTGTTATGTCCTCTTTATAAATTCTAAAGCCATGAAATGCTCAGAAAAGGTCTAAAGTTTCAATATGCGGTGATTTAATCGAATTTTTGGGCATTTGTCATTTTTGGAACGTGTAATAATCATTAATCCTTACAAAAATTGACTTTCTTTTTGAGTTAATTTTCTCACAAATTGTGCCCCTTTTTATACTCCCAACAAAAATAAATAGTAGGAAAACCTCAATGCAACTAAATAGATCAGTTAAAAGAAGTACATTACACTTTAGTAGTACTCTAGACACTAGATACACGAGAAGTATATCCGATACTGTTAAAAAACCGGTAGTTCAGTATAACTGTAGGACACGAAACGTAAATTGAGGTTCTCCTACTATTTATTTTTGTTGGGAATATGAAACGGTTCACAATTTGTGATAAAATTAACTCAAAAGAAAAGTCCTTATGTTTAAAGATAAAGGATTATTACACGTTCCAAAATGACAATGTCCCCAAAATTATGGGTTTCCTTCAAGAAATTCGAGTTTTTTCAAACAAGACAAGTTGAAACTCGATCACCGCATATTGAAATTTTTTAGCTTTTCTGAGCATGTCATGGCTTTAGAATTCATAAAGAGGACATAACACCCGGAATTTTGTCGCTACAGTAGTTATATTTAAAGATGACCAATTTTTCTGGGTTTTACGATTCAGTGTGCGTTGGATTTGTCACTATAAGTAATATAACTATCAATAAAACTAACTAATATCCTCTTGAGATTTAATAATATTTTGTTCAAAAATATAAAGAATTTGTTACACAGTTCCACAAGAGATCTGCGGTGCATACTAAATTTTGCTATATAAATGTTGGGCTTTTTGGGCCTTGAACCGTACATTTTCTAATGAATGCAAATATTGCCCACTTTTCATTGTTATCACCGAAGACTATCTTCGTATCTATCAAACAAAACTAATTGTTTGTTGTTTTCAATAAGTTATAGTGCTTTTTATCCCCAATATATTTTGATTTCAATGTTGCATACTAACATTTGCGATAGTCAGTATTCATTCATTGACTATAAGGCCATGCCCGACAGCCCAATATGCTTTGCTATCTCTCCAAATATTAAACAACAATACAACATAAACAGGTCAAATCTTTCAGAGCCTTTGTTCAAACGACATTGCTGCAGTCTATCATGCGACATTCATTTTCAGATCCTGCTAAGTTGTGAAGGTTGTACCTATAGTATTGATGTTATTTGCAAAAATACGAAGAAAATATTACGAAAAAATTAAAATCATATTATTCTAATTTTATTTTTTTTTATGGTTTTATAGGAAAAGTTGGAAAAAAAATGTTTGAGTTCTTCGGCATTTTCGTAAAAATTTCACGCAATAATGATGATATTCCGTTGTAACAAATTTTTCACTTATAGTTTTCCTATTGGATAATGTTATTAGAACCATATATTAAATCACAAGGAATTCCAATTGTGGCATAACGTTAAAATTATGTTATATTGAATATTAAAACATTTGAGACGCATATAAACCGCGTAATTATGAAAATGACATTATGCGCATCCCATTTTCCAACACAGCGAATCAATCCCTTTTATTTGATGTACAGTTTGTCAAATTCTATTTGGCGGCCACGATGTGGCATCTGCTGCATATTAGGGTGCAAAATACAGTAATGCCAAGTTTACACTTGCGCTTTAAAATCCACTGGATTCCACGAAATCCTGAAATACATCCCGGTGTTTACACTTATTTTTTTGTTGATTTCAAACATATCATAATGATCAAGGTAGATGCATATGCGCAGCTGATCGAACATGAATTTTCAAAACAATTTGTTGCAAATTGAATTAGTCATCAAAAATATACGACAATATAGAACTTTACAACTTTATTTCGAAAATTATCGTAAAATTATCTATATATCGTATTAATTGTGTATAGAACCCGTTCCCGTACTCGGAAGCCTAGCAAGACTTACACTTCTCTTTAAACAAAAATAGCGCCGAATAACACCCTATTCTCCTGTTTTCTGCCATACAATTTTGGCATAGTAGAAACTAGCAACATGTTCATTATCATCTAAAAAAGATAGCTGATACGTTGATTTGCTGCAGTTTTTGCAATTTCCGTCATTTTTTCGTTCCCGGAATTTTTTAGAAATTTGTATGGGGAAGCAATTTTAGACATTTCGCTCTTTTTTTCTAACATTACCATTAAAAAAGTACGAGAACACAATGAAAAATAGCATTGTAACAAAGTAATCTAATATTTGTTTCACATTGTTTACAAATTTTGATTCTAAAATTTTTTGTTGCAGCAATTGACCATCTACCTTGTTTATTGTGATACGTGAAAAGTGTTGCAACTTTTGGTACTTTTTTAGTCACAAACAGGGTTGTATATCATGTGTACTGTGATTTCGATGTTGATTTCGCTGAAATCACGAAATGAGATGATTTCATTTTTGTATGCGAAATCATGATAATTTTTACTTGATTCCGCGCGAAATCACGAAACGCCTTCGAAATCACGAAAAGACGCCGAATGTAAACCAAACATAAAATGGTCATAATTTCCGCGAAGTTCATTTACATTTTATGCGCATCCGATTTCAATAACCACCATTAAAAAATGCATCATTCTATGCCGTTTCAATGCGATCAATCAAGAACCGTGGATGTAGCATCCTACTAAATTCTTAGAAAAATCTATTATATCTGTGGATTTACGAGAATTTTTAAATATCTGCTTTCGCGCAGTTTAAACACGCGTATCGATCTATTTATTTAAGTAGAACTGACACATCCAAAACGCGTTTTAAATAATTTTTTACAAATTTTCGAAATTTGAGGGGTATCATTTCCGCCGATATACTGGGTGGATTTTTAGGCGTCGTGGTTTGTTAGATTCAGAACGTAAAAAAACTAAATTTACGCGGGTTTCCACGGAAATCGAATGACGTTTGTAAATTTTAAACCAAAAAAATAGGTTTATGAGAAAAACGTACGCATAAAAATTTCGTATTTGGGCGCAGATTACTGTGATGCGTAATCGCGAGTACTACAATCTCATAATCAGTTTTTAAATGAGTACAGTTGCGCGTCCCGATTAGAGCAAAGATTCAAAAAAACCCATTTTTCAGTCTTCAAAATGTCAGCATCCGTTTGAGGTAGATACAGTGGATATATTAAAAAAATCATACATTAGAAACTTCAACTCTGAAGTGTACTCTTTAACTTCTCCTTTGAGCATTAAGCTCTACGTTGTGTTGTAAAATCACTAATTGGAAAATAACATAATGAAACTCGTTTCCTTCAACGATTTTTTCCGATTTTTTTACATTAGTACGACCACAGCTTCCGCTCAAATTATTATTTAAAGAAAAGCCTCGGTGAATCGAGCTAAAACAGTTTATTTTACCGAAATGCGGTCAAAAGTTATGGTATAGTAAAAATGATTGCGAGTTACAATACCCCATACATCAGTTTCAACATAAGTTAATTTTCTACAAAAAGCTTGATATGTGCAAAATTTGGACCAAATCTGTTTTATCGATTAGGCGCATTTTTTCGTATCAAAGTATATACGATACATAGGCAGCCTCGCTTGCCTTCTTCATCCTTAACATAATATAATACAAATTCTCATTTACTTCATACTTCAGTAGTGGAATTCTGTAACTCATTTTTTGAGTTACCGACAAAAATCGATAACTTTAAACACACAAAATTATGAATGAAAAGTATCAATAAAATTGACATAATGGTTTTAGACTACACATAAGTTTGGACGAAATCCGAGTCAGACAATCTGCAGTCATTTAGCCCGATCTGCTTCTCTGGCTGGACGTATGACAGCTCTCAAACGGATTAACCGATTTGGTCCAAATTTTGGACGACATAATATTTTTCCAAACTTAGCATATTGGGGGTGGACTAATATGGCTTATGCTAAGTTTGGAAAACTTACATCACAAAAGCTAAACATTTTTCGCTAAAATTGTGCGCAAATATCCATCTTCTACGCCATCTTCTACGTTGACCAACTAATACGGCTGGTGGGCGCGATTACTATTGGAAGGAATGACTCTCATAATAAAATCTACTTGTTTAATGGACTAACTCGGCACATTCCTTTAGAAACATTCTCCGCAAAAGTTAAACCCTTTTGCGCTTTAATCCAAATTCATTTTATTAGAAAAACGTAAGCATTATTTGGAACGTCCACAATCGTTAAAAAGGTTACAAAATTTTGAAAACTCACAGAATAAATATTTTGGGGAAAAATATATTTTCTGTGAAGCCGAATTTCGATCTGTAGATAGAAAAATTATTAACCCTATTCTGACAAGTGTCTAGTCCTCCAAAGGACTATATCCACTAAACCGCTAAGAATTTGGGATCACTCGTGGAAGCTAAGTTTTAGCTCTAGTCGTAAAGAATAATAATTGTAAACACATAAAAGCCATCAACCTCATCTTCAAGGTCAACATTGTCAAGTTCAAATTTCCGTTATAAGTTTTACTCGAATTTTGGTCTACACATATCAAACCAATCAAAATTGAAGCAAATAATTAACTACAAAATTGTACCTCAGATCTCAATAAACAACTTCCTAGAACATACGAACCCCCAGTTTTTGTAACTAATTTTTGTTCGTTCGTCTATATTCGTAATAATTTAGGCATCCATAGCTCTGCCCCCAGATGACATACATACATAATTTTTCGTAGACGCGTTCCATATATAGTAAAGAATTCCTCATTTAAAAATCAGCGCTGTACATTTGCGCTAAGGCGAGTAAATCGATCTACAAAATTTGACAATTCGTGTGAGAAGAATAAATTTTTTTACAAAAACAGGGGGGAAGTCTGTAGAAACGGTTCTTAATGGCCAAAATTGCAAACGCTTTCTTTTTTAATGTTTTTTTACTTTTTTTTTGGATTGCGCGGATTTAATCAATTCCAATATGCACTCGCCGATGCGAGTTATTCTTCTTTTTGGAGATATTTAATTCATAATAATTTAAAAGATATAATAAAATACCTTGACATATTACAGTATACCAAATTCCAATTAAAAGGTTTATAAGATGTAATTTATGGGGGTCAAAGATTTATCCAACTAAAAACTTTTTGGAACATGGGGCTGAAATAAAAGAGCGATGTATCGATAAGCATTAAAATTTGGATCTATTTTAGTCACTTTCAGCATGGAGGTTCTCCAACCAAAGGAATCCCAAAATCCGTATAACAGCCGATATTCTTAGAAATTAGGGTAAGATCTTCGGTTACTGAAAATCTTGCGAAACAGTGGCAATTCTCAGCGGAAATTAGAAACCAAAATGCTAATTAAGAGCGAATGTGGATGTACCATAATGTGGTTAAGCATATGTGGTTAATAACTTAAAAATATGGATAACAATACCAAAAATGGTTCATTTTCAATTCAAAATATCAAAGAAGTAATGCATAATTACCCAGCAAAATGTTCGATGCCAAGGATGCTACTGAATCATGGGTGCAAGTGATCTGGCATGTCATCTTTTTAGCATTTTCACTCATGAACTTTATATGAGCGTGACCACCATAAGATGTCATTTATTTTCGGATCTGAAGATGACATTCATTGTCGGATCCTAAGCATGCCATTTTGACAATTGCTTTGACATGCCATTTTCACCAACCCTTTAGCATGGCATTTTCATGTCTTGTTTGGAAAATGGAAAATTCTGTATTGAAATATGATTTTCATGACAAATCAAACTCTTTATTAATTCAAACTAATTCATGAAATAACTAGAACTAATTTATCAGCATAAAGTTTACACCCAAAATTTCAATTTAATCACCGCCGCTGCAGTTTACTTCGTCCACTCTCAGCCACTGATTTTGTTTCATCTAACGAAAGCTTTTCTACTATCTTCTCATCACCAGTTCAGATTTCGACATGGACTCCAACAGCACTCCTTTAAGAATTTCTAGTTCGTAAACCTACATTTAATTTGTAAGTTTGTAATTTTATAACAACTATTTTGGAAATGTATACCCTTTTGTTTTGATGTCGCTACATGTAGGGAAGTACAAATCGACTTGTTTGTTTATAGTGATCTGTACAAATGATTCAAATGCTGATGAAAAGATCGGATCTTTCAGGACTTCCTTTGCATGGGTTTAAATGCTAATGAAAATATCGGATCTTTCACGACTTGCTTTGAACCAATTCAAAATATGTCATGAAATCACGTCATCACATAGAACCCCTTCCTTCAAATTTTGTTGGGAATGTATATTACTCTGTGAAAAATTTAAAAATTATTTATTGTGAACTCTTTCTCTATTGAATGTATATAATTTGTCTCAATAATTAATAAAAACTCAACTGACAGCCTTTAAAATAGGGTTACGTAACCCTACCCAACATTCATGATTTTTGGTCAAGGTGGCCCCACCCCCCGAAATAAAATCCTGCGTACGTCCCTGGTTACTATAAGGTAATCGATAAATCGATATCAAACAATTAATAAGTTATTGACATTTGTTTATGTTTATTAAATTTTTTTTGTTGTTATAAGACAATCGTTGTGTGCTGATCGGTAAATGCCCTTGAGAGCCACAGTAGTGCAGTGGTAAGCACGTCCGCCTTGCACTTAGAAGGTCTGCGGTTCAACCCCTGACCAGAACATCAAAATTCGGTCGCAAATACCCTCAGTGCAATGCTGACATTCATTTCCTGATTATTTCAGCCACGATAAACTTCTCCTCAAGTAGTGTCATAAGACACGCCTTTCGGACTCGGCGATCAAAAGTTGGTCCCATTTCATTAAGCCAATAGGAATCATTGATATGCGAAGGGTCTCCCTCATTCATTTTGACAAGTCATTTTTACAGTTTGCGACCGTCGATCTCTATTTTCGGCAACCAAATTCTGACGTAATTAGCAAAAAACAAGTAAGAAAAGTCTATAGTCGGACGGAGCCGACCATGGGATACCCTACACCACTATCCCTGGACAATCGCTCTCCATGGAACTTCTTTTCAATGATTGTGAAAATTTAATTACCAAATATCAGAGATGTAATGTATAATGCTTGGTCATAAGCAAAGTTATCTAGCATGACAAAGACATTTTTGTAACAGGAAAGGAACATTTAGTTCACAAAAACTAAAATGTAATGAAACCCACTTATGTAGTACTACTACTTCCGTTGTTTAACCGCTACGTTATTGAAATTTTTACCAATTTCATACAAAAGTTTCAGTCCATTTAACCCGCTAAGTATTATCTGATCTTCAAGTTGGTTTGTACGCTTCTTCTTCATCATAAACTCAAACTTTGTTTAAAATTTTGCGGGTTATTATTTTGACCTACAGAGCCGCTACAAAATTGGTTAAAATTTTGTTTTTGGTCCACTTCATCCCCTGAACATTTCACGATCATCACCAAAAACTAATCATTTCTATTCTGGCCCGAACCCAATCTCCTTAAAAAAATTGTTACAATCGGTCCATAATTGCGGCCTTAAGCTTGTTTACAATTTTTAATGGACGGACACATATCGCTAAATCGCTTTATCTCGTCGAGGTATGAATTTTGGCATACCGAATAAGGGGTCTAGGACGAATATTTCGTGGTGTTACATAAACTTTTGGAGAGACAATATGTAGCATGGTATAAAAATGTGATTCTTTACACAGAACCCATTATATATTAGCAGTAGGCCCGTTTTCTAGCAAACGCTTTATTGCAATTTACATCAGAGGAAAGGTCAGTAGTTTTTTTCCATATGTAGGCTACTTTGCGAAATATATATGTCCCCAAGAAATTAAAATATCGGCCAAAAATAAAATTTTTATATTTTTCATACAAAAGTAATGGTCCATTTCACCCGCTAAAGAATATCTGATTATCATTCAAAATTGTAGGCATCTTTTTCGACCTATACTCTTACCCGGTGCAAAATTTCGTGACTATTGATGTATAATTGCGACTTCTAGCGAGATTATTATTACACTACAAACAAATAACGGGATATATTAGGCTGTAACTCTGTTATCTGATCTTGCACACCAACATAATTGGCATCAATTGAAAGGTCAATCGTTCCACTTTCAAGTATATCTCACTTGTCCGGAATGTCGCTTCCAGGAATTAAGATATAAGCTGTATATTAAAATTTTTCACAATTTGCACACAAAAGTTTTGGTCCATTTAACCATCTAAATATTATCCGATCGCCATCTCAAATTGCAAGCTTCACCTTTGTGATATACTCTTACCTTATTTAAAATTACGCGTTGATCGGACTATTATTGAGACCTACAGAGCCGCTAGAAAATTGGATAAATATTATGTTTTTGGTCCATTTTACCCGCTAAATATTTCACGATCATCACCAATAAGAATAGGGATCTGTTCTGATCTGAACCCGACCTCCATACAAAATTTCGTGACGATCGGTCCATAATTGCGGACTGGAGCGTGTTTACAATTTATAATGGACAGACGGACGGACGGACGGACTGACGGACGGACACACATCTCAAAATCGCTTTATCTCGTCGAGATATGAAGAATGGTATACCACATTGGGGGTCTCCGACGGATATTTCGCGGTGTTACATGAATTTTTACCAAAACAAACTTATAATACCCTTTTCCACATTGTGGTATAGGGTATAAATATGTGTACTTCTTAATAAAATTATTACAATATAAAATTAAGTTTACACTGATATGTTTATAGCAATAAATAAAAATTCCCACACTTTCTCTTCCTTTCAATGTAGACTTGCGAAAAATATTATATTAATTCAATATTTTTTCTCAGTAATTTACCAGGTATTTAATTTCTTCATTGATTCCCACAATTTCGCAAAACACGATGATTATTAAAACATATTTTCCAAAATTATATAATTATTATTTGTTGCACGAGTTTTCGCTCATAGCCAAATATTTCGCTTCGCAACAATTTAACGCTTTTTAAAGTGGAAATTGAATAAATTGCAAACATTTGAGCTTCTTCAATGCATTGCGTTTGTTTATCTTCTCTTTCAAACAATGAAAATACCACAAGTTAAACCAAACTAAGCAATATCTTGTAAAATATATGATTATAGCTTTAATACAACTACACGCATACATAGACTGAAGAGGGAATTGATTTTATGACCAACATGCCTAATGAATGTTTAAAATTGTGTCATAATTAATTCAAAATTTCTTTGAAGTCAAAGTCTCAACAATGTAACATTAAGTGGAATTAGAAAATCACTGATAGGAAATGTTATATCATGACTGTGGCAAAACATTACCGACTGCTTAGCATGGCTGGCAGCAGACCTCTTTGCATCTAATAACTTAATCTTAAAACGAAATTTGGCACAGCTTCGTAAGCGAGTTTTCTTGGGGGCTTTTGTGAAAGTAACCAAACAAGGCGTCACGTATTGGGCGTGGGTGGAAGTACGAATGCATGCCAAAGCGATCTAGACGCTTGCGATATGGCAATGAAACATGCAAACGGAAAAGTAAAACGAAAATTGTTCCCATTATTGTGCACGAACAATAATTTTTTCTTTTTAACACCTTAAGAGGCAACAAAATATTATGGAGACAACATTGTTGGAAAATCAAGTTAACCTTGACCTAAACCTTAATTTGTTTCATTTTTGGTTATCCCTCCATAAGACCACATATTTTACAATGACATTTTTGTGGTGGTCTGTTTTCATAACAACAACAACAACTGCTACTACAATTATTTTCATCTGAAATTATTGCAAATATATTTCATCTGTTTTTAACGTTTTTTATCGCTGACATCAACTGAAAAATCAAGCTTCCATTCCCGTTTGTCGTTTGTGAATGCCGAGTTAGCATGAAATGTAGGCCTGTTCAACAACATGGCTTATCAAATATGTGGATTGGAAAATTTTGAAAAAAAGCGAAACAACAAATCAGCGTAATAAAACACAAAACTGACATCATAGCCTCTGCAGCAGTCGTTTGGAAAAGTGTCCGTGCCTGAATGCTATAAAAACAAACAAAAAAAACTGGAAAATTTCATAATATCCGGTTTGTGGGGAAGTAGCCAGAAATTTATTGATTTTAAACATTCATTTATCACAATAAATACAGGGTGACAACTTTGAAACCAATTAATAAATCGAATAAAGAAACAAGATAATGAGGAACATTTTACAGATCATTGCACTAATTAGGATATTAAACGGATATATATTTTTTTAAATAACGTCGATTATTTTACAGAGCGATAACTATGAGACAATTAAAAAAAAACTATTGGCCTTTACTAATTTTTAAGTAGCAATTTTTAAAAATTAAACTTTTAAGTAGCAATTCTCTTAAATCCATAAAAATCAATTTAGGAGCTATTTTTAAAGAGTACAATGGCAATGTTTCCATAAAAATGTTTCCATAAACAAATAATTTTGAAAATCCGGATCCCGTAAAAATGTATGATGTTATATCATAAACAATGATGATGTTTCTGTTTGTAACACACCAAACTTATCATTTGCGACCATATAAAGTATATATGGGGATTTCTGAGTGAAATCGCAGACTTTTTCAAAATGAGGTTTTTGATTTCTTTTATTTTTGGCTGTGATGATGCTGCTCATCCGCAAAACATTTCAGTGTATTTTCAGATTTCGAAATCTGTAAAACTATATGCAAAGAAATACTCACAACTTCTTATATAGTGGTCCACTTTGAAAAAATCTTTCTTTGTATGTTTTGTTGTTTTATCAGCTATTTAATCAAAAATATAAAAAAATGCACAGTGGGTTTGGGGTGCAATTTTCGCGATTAAATATTTAAAATGAAATTTTAACAATGACTGTAGTCTTCGATTTTCATGAACTTTTTTGTATTAAATTGCGATAAATTACAAAAATGTAGTGAAAATATCACTTCGATATTTGGTATATTAACCGAGCCGAATACCCACTCATATAATTCCCAAGCTGTAGTTTTTTGATCATCAATTTTGTCAGTTTATTGTCCGGCTGGTACAGTAACCTGCTAAACTATTTTCAAAATCGTAAAATGACGAAGTTTTTAAGATGTTTAAAATAAATTCCTACATAAAATAACAAAACACATGTTGAAAAATGTAATTTTTTATTTATTTTATTTATTTATTTTTTTGTAATATAACACAATTTGCACCGTGGTATAAAGAAAAAAATTTGACAAATTTAAAAAAATAGAAAAAATAGGACTTTACATTTTTGTAATTGATCGCAGTTTAAAACAAAAAAATTCACGAAAATCGAAGAGTACAATCATTGTTAAAAATTGATTTTAAATATTATATCGCGAAAATTGCATCCCAACCCACTGTGCAATTTGTTTCTATTTTTTATTAAATAGCCTGTAAAATTAAAAAAGACATACAAAAAAGATTTTTTCAAATTGGGCCAATATAAAAGAAGTAGGAACCGTTAGTCACAAAAATACATGTAATGTTTTGCTGATGAGCAGCATCACCAGCATCTTGATCACGATAAAGTCGATAAAGTTCTAAGACGATCTAGCCATGTCCGTCCGTTTGTTTTAATAACTCTAGCGTCCGCAATAATTGAGATAAAACGATAAAGACACCCGAATGTATTTTTTTCAAAGCAGTACCACCAGACTTAAGATATTTTGAGGATTTTAGCAACATTTTTTGATCGATCTAGCTGAAACTTGACATTTAAGGTTCCCACTGGCCAAGAAATTGTTCCACTAAAATTCTCAAGATATAACGCTTCTCCCCGATTATGGGTATTTTGAGTTTTTAGCTAAAATTTTTAACCGAACTAGCTGTAGTTTGACACTTGAGCTTTCCAGCGGTCACGAAACTTCTCCATTTAAAATTTGGTATATACCCATATAAAGGTATCGACAGATTGACCAAGTTTAAGCATTTGGGGTATCCGTGGTCGAACAAGTTTTGCACCTATCAGTAAACTAATTATTCCATTTTAGTTCAGAATGTGTTATGTGGAGGGTATAGGAACGTGTTTTCCAAGATGAACGCTATAAGATCAAAATTAAAAATTTTACCAATTCTCAGACGAAAATGTTGGTATATTTAACCTGGTAAATTCGTTGATTTTTATGATGTATTGTAGATTGTTTTGTTTCCCCATGCCTATTTTTGCATCATAAGATAATCGGTACTTCTGTTCAAGACATTTTGTATTAACAGGATAAAACAGTTCATACCATATACCCCACCCCCTCCAGAGGGGAAAGAAGGAATAACGCTACGCTCACGGTTTCGTATAACAATCTTAACAGCAGCACAATGCTGTATCCAGCGCAGGATATTTACACGGGAAATATTTTTGACCACTTTCTTCATACAAGGTTCAAATAGTGATTATATCGGTTCACTCCTTCAGGTCCCTCCCACACAAAATTTCAATTATCCGATTTGACCGAAACTTTGGACATCCTAAAATTACTTGTAGACGTACATATGGTGGTTAGGAAACTTCTTAGCCTATCAATGAAAGAGAATAGTTAGTTTTTCAAAAATATTTTTATTTTTCAATATAATCTCCTGAAACTTCAATACACTTAGTACAACGCTTTTCCAACAATTCTATGCCTTGATTAAAATAGTTTTCCTCAAGGTCTTCAAAATAGTGGTTTACAACTGTAATTGCATCTTCATTTGAGGTAAAACGCTTGCCAGCAAGGAATTTTTTTAGATTTGGGAACAAGTAAAAGTCACTTGGAGCTAAATCAGGAGAATAAGGTGAGTGGTCCAGCAACTCTTACTTTAATTCTTTGATTTTAGCCATTGTTAAAACACTCTTGTGCGCTGGTGCATTGTCTTGATCAAAAATAATGTTTTTGTGTTGTAAGCTAGGACGTTTTTCTTGAATTTGTACATTTAATTGATCCAAAAGGTTGCAATAGTACTCTGAATTTATTGCTTTACCCTTTTGCAGATAGTCAATCAAAAAAATACCTTTGAAGTCCCAAAAAACCGTCGCCATAACCTTACCAGCCGATTGAATAGTTTTTACCTTCTTTGGGGCACTTCCTCCAGCTTCAGTCCATTGTTTGGATTGTTCTTTTGTCTCTGGAGTATATTGGTGGATCCATGTCTCATCAACAGTTATGAAACGACGCTTAAAATCCACTTTATTTCGCTTAAAACGATCCAAACAAGCTTGAGAAATTTTCATTCTGTTAACAAATGCGGCACCCATCTTGCAGAAAGCTTTTTCATCTGTAGTTCTTCATGCAAAATTAAATAGACTCGATCATTTGAGATGCCCATGATATTAACAATTTCACGCACTTTTATTCGTCGATGATTTAATACCATATCATGCACTTTGGCTACAATTTCTGTTGTTGTTGCTGTTTTTGGACGTCCACAACGTGGTTCATCTTCAATGCTTGTACGACCACGTTTAAATTCAGCAACCCAATTTTTTACTGTTTCATATGAAGGAACACTTTCACCTGACACATTCACCATATCATTATGAATTTCTTATCCCGATAAACCTTAAAAATTGCGGATGCGTCTTTTTTGAACACCTGTTTCTATATGAAGGAGTTGTCAGATCGAAACAAAATTTAACATGTGTCCATAACAGAGATGGAAGTATCCAAAACACTTAACTTTTTTCTGTTTATACCGCGCTTTTTGTGCTAGGCTAAGAAGTTTCCGAACTGCCCTATGTATATCAAGTACCAAGAGGATCTATATGGGACAACATCTTCGGATGCATTCCTGGTACTTTTTGTGGTCTTGCTTTCCAAAATGGAGTATATAAGTGCAAAACTTTTGCGCTTTTTTCGAAATCAAATTTATAAGCACAACATACGCATTTATTCGCAATTCCTACAATCGTGATATTATATACATTAATGTTTCGATATTTTGTCGGAAAGTTTATACGTCCAAAAAAAACCGCGAAATTCTGAAAGTCCCTGACTACACAATTTTTAGGAAAAATATTTTGGTGTTGTAGCCCGTATTCTGCCTTCAGATAAAAGTCTCAACCCACATAGGCTGAGGGTATATATCTGTCGGCAAACTCGACTGATACTTTTTTAGTTGTTTTCCAGAAAACAAAAGTTATGCATTTTCATATGTTTACAATAGTAAAGTTTTGGTGTTTTTATGAAACAAAAGAATATTATTTTCTTACAATAATACAAAACTTTTTTAATTAAAGAAGAGAAGGCGTTATGTTCGAACCGAACTGTTTATATCATCCACCACATTAAAACACTCTATATCTCTATTCAACATATTCGCGAATGCAATTCCTGTATTCGAACGTGGATCTATTTTCACCACATTCTGCATGGAGGTTCTCCCAACAAAATATTTTTTTTTATTAGTCTGTGGATATTTTCCTTACAGACTATATAATTAAATATGTTGTAGTTAATTTTCTGAATTTAAATATATTACAATTTTACTTTTCAATTTGCAAAGTTTGAGCTAAATCGATTTCTCTCTTAAAGGGTTATTTACACATTAGCCTGTTTAGGTGGTGCCGGTAGGATTTTCTGGACCTTTTTGGGTCTTTAACTCAGGAAGTATGGACTTTCCCACGAAAAAAAATTACAACGTCGTAACAGGGGCCGCAAGTGCAACCTGCTGCGTCACAAATTAATAAGATCAGAGAGGAGTTGTTAAACTATACTTTTTCCAAATTTTGTGTGGGAGGTACTCAAATGAGTGGACCGATATAGTCCATATTAGAACTCGATCTATGCCTGAAAGTAATATTACTAATAGCAAAGTTTGGCTCAATTCGGTTATTCCCTCCTAGAGTTATCATGCCCACAATCTTGGCGAAAAATTTTGAACCTTTGTGGGGGAGGTACCGGAAGGAGTGGACCGATATGGTCTATCTTCGAATTTAAACTTAGTTTGGACAAAATATTGAAAGACCCAAAATTTTAACCAAATATGTTGATCCGTTCGAGAGTTATCGTGCACTCCAACTACGATACATGGTATTATATGGGTTGTTTGCAGTTTTCGTGCGGATTTCTGAGGATATATGGACTTGCTCCTGAAAAAATTATATCGTCGTAATGGGGGTAGTGAATACAAGTGGCTGCAACAAAAATCAAAGCGATTCGAGAGCAGGCCTTAAACTGCACTTAAGCTAAATTTTGTGTGGGAGGTACCCGAAAGAGTGAACCAATAGGGTCCATATTGGAACCTCATCTATGTCTGGTAGAAATGTCACGATGTGCAAAGTATGGACTAATTCGGTTACTCCCTTCAAGAGTTATCGTGCGGACAATTTTTCCGAACATTTTTGAACTTTTGTGGGGGAGGTACCTGAATGACCGATATGGCCCATCTTCGAACTTAAATCAAATCTGGACAAAATACTTCGATACCCAAAATTTGAACCGAATCGATTGATCCGTTCGAGAGTTGTCGTGCGCAGCCAGACAGACGGACAGACAGACAGACGGACGGACATTGCTAGATCGGCTCAAAATTGTCTGAAACGGATATCGTACAAACATACTTGGGGTCTAAAACCATTATTTCGATGAGGTACTTTCTTGACCGTATCAAAGTGTTAATACCCTCGTTAGCCTAAGGCTGAGGGTATAAAAACTACTATAACTACTTGGACAATATTTTGCAAACAGGTAGCCAGATGTCAGTGCTAAATTTCGGTGCAAGACCAAGCATGATTTGAAGTGTTTCAGTGCTTCATAGACTCCAAAAACGTTTGTGTTGAGTTATGCGAACCTCGTAGTAAATGACCTGTAACTCGTCGAGTTTTTGAGATATCAGCATGAAAATTTGACACAAGATAAAGTAGAAGTCGTAAAAAATATAGAAATCGCTGACTCAGAAAACGCGTTTTTTGAGTTATGCCACTCTTTAAGTAAATGAGCGATATTTCTGTCCCAGACTTGCCCAGATAAAAATGATCAGGATAGGTGGTTGGTTTACAATGAATGCTACTTATACACTTCCAAGGTGTGTCGTACATATTCCGCGATAAAGACGGGCTGAAATTTTTTATGTAGAGTATCAATCAGTCCCTGGGAAAATGTATATGATGAAAACTCCCACATGATGTAAACATGTTTCTTTTAATATTACAACACATGTTGTATTCGATCTGAAAAGAAAACTATAATGTAGCAAATTTGTACTACTCCTTTTATTCATCGCCATAAATCATACACAAATTTCGCCCGCAAAAAAGTTAGGTGATGCTCATGTTTCATTTTTTCGAGCATTTGTATAACATTAAACAAAAGACTCAAGACACAAACAGTGCGGCAAAAAGACTTGGCAACCTGTCTGATCAAATTACCATAATAATGGCACTGCTTTTGTGGCATAAATAACCACAAACAACACCCACAACATTTGTCTTTCGCATCAATTGAATGCAAGAGAAGGGAGGATAAGAAAATACATATATAGGCTACAACGAACGATTTGGGGCAATTTTTAACAAATGAAAAAACAAAGAAATTTGCAACATTAACCACATCTACAAGTTTTGTTTTTTTTTTTTTTTTTTTTGTAGACAATACTTTCAACTACATATACATATATAATTACAATTTAACGGGATAGTTTGTTACACTTTCAAATCGGTAATATACACAAACACACACATTGGTAACTATTTCAAAATTTTGTACAAAAGGCAAATGCAAATATAATGATAATAATAATAATGATTCGAAAATAGTCTAACAATTTTCCAAATGGATCGATTTTTGGTATGATTGATGCTGCAAAGACAGAATACCTTTAAATAATTTGAAAAAAAATTGAAAATCGTTGCATTTTATATCTTCAACAATAATTTACAAAAACTAAAAAATAAGAAAACATAAAATGTTTCAAGAATTATGTTTATGAATCCTACACAGCCAAAGTGGTAAAATTTTCCATTGGTCATTAAAAAAGACAAACCCACTTAAACTCAAATTTTCATCATACACCTAAGACACCCATCACCAGAGGGATTTGGATTAACAATAGTCCAAGAAAAACAAAATATAGTATTTGAAAATTTTAACTATTTTCCAAAGTAAAAATTAAGCAAACTATTTTTGTGTGGAAATCTATACAAGAAGAAATAAACGAAGGCACTCAAAATACAGCTAATGATGATGAAAAATAAACGTATTGAATTTGTAAAGTAATATTTTTGTTGTTGGCCACTTTACATTAAGGCCTAGTTGCACGCAAACATATTTTTGTATTTGTATGCAACACATTTTTCTTTTCAATATTTCACAAAACCCAAACAATCAAAAAATAATTTTCAATAGAAGACATAAAAACAAAAAATAAGAAAAGTAAGAAATATTAAAAGAAAATCTAACAAAAACCAACCCAACATAGAGTGGTATATAATGAACACAGATAAAATAGAAGAAACAGGTGAAATATTTGGAATATCTTCCGGGTGATTAAGGTGACTGATATTCATAAGGAATTCGTCTCACGCATACATACAGACACAGAAAACCTATCTGCGAACCACAGTGTAAAACAATACAGCATAAAACAACAAAGTAAAATTATAGAAAAACGGTCATTTGCATATAACATAAAAATTATTATAAAAAAATATGTATGTCTGTTGATCGATCACCTATCTGGATCAGCAAGCCAACGGTGTAAGACCACAATTGAATATTCATTATTTTTATGGGTTTTACATTCGCATTTGCACAATTTCAATGAAGAGTGTGTTAGAGCAGAAATTCATGTTTTAGTGTTTATCGTTTTGGTCGGTAAGGATAAAATTGTTGTTATTAACTTAAATAACAAATAAAAAAGTAAATAGATAATAATAAAGAATAAAGAATAAATAGATGTGGAAATATATGAATAATACAAAATTTGGTATTGAAAAAACGGTTGGAATTATGAAATTTGGTATTAGGGTAATTTTATTGGGTAAGGTTGAAATAAGAATGTGGGTTTGGAAATCGTAGAATCTAGACAAACCACCGAAAAGCTAGAATTCTGAAATTTGGAAGTAGCGGGCAATTTTGATAGTACGAGGGTTCTATAAAAGTCTTCGGCCTAATAATGAAAACGTGAATGTTTATCATCAAAGCATGATTTATAAACTTTTTCATGTGCTCAAACCAATTGTTGAATCACTTTTTCCACTTAGAATGAACACTTTAACAGAATCTTTTCACGAAGAAAATCATTGACCACCCCTTTTTTCATGATGTGAGGGAATACGAAGAAGTCATTGGGTGCCAAGTCAGAGTTGTACAGCGAAGTACCAATACCACGTTGTGTCCGGTAAAAAGGCGCTGGTTTGAATCGATGTGTGAGTACTCGCATTGTCATGGTGTACAATGACTTGTCTTCTCTTATTACCCTGTAGGAAATGTCACATATACTGACTTACTACTGACATTATAAGCACAACTACTGACACACTTAGGCAATTCATGTTATTTTCTTATAGACATGTATGAACGTGTCATTCGAAAGTCACTAGTGACATTGGAGCTAGTATATCAGTAGTTGCTGAGGGACCATGTGTTTACATTGGAGGTAGCGAATCAATAGAGATATTGGATGTAGTGAATCAATAGTTGAAGAAGGGCCATATGGGGACATTTTTACCTACCAGAGTTTCACTACTAGATTTTTTTGGTCTATTTGAAACTCGGTAAATTTAAAAGTTAGATCCATAATAGTACAATTAGAAATTCAGTGGATATCGTTAATTCAAACGTAGTATAATACATATAATGAACTTAGTTAAAAAACTACACTATTGTTTAAATAGTATATTTTATTAAAGAAAGTAAAAGTAAAGATTTTTGACAAAATGTTGACAAAGTCACCCTAGTAGTAGACAAAACGGTGGCATGTCGACATTTGACCCCAGACTTCCTACAGGGTGGTTTTTCGAATTTCTCCGAACTTCAGGCAAACAAATTGTGGTGCACCACTGAGAATTAACGGTACAGCGTTCTTCAAGCCTTATAATCATGTTCAGTTTAGCCGAAAAAACAGGCGACCCTTTGCTTCGAAGTGCTTCTTCCATGAACAACTTTCGTTGGATTTGGCTCGTCTTCAAAGACCCTCATGGTCGATTGCTGTTTTGTTTCAGGCTTATACGCTCCATTATTCGTCACCTGTGACGATATTATAAACGTGCTCTGAAGCACCGCGATCGTAGGTTTTTAAAATTTCTTTGCACCAATCGATAAGAGCCTTTTTTGAGCGATTGCCAAATTGTGCTGGATTCAAGGAGAACAAACATTTTTATGGACAAGTTTTCATGCAATATCGAATGTATGCTAGTGGAAGAAATGCCCAAGGATGCCATTATCTCCCGATATACTCGTATGACATGACGATCTGATAATGCAGTTCACGCACGGCATCAATGTTTTCTGGCACAACGACCGTTTTTGGACGAGCTCCATGTCCTTCGTTTTTGAGGGAGCGTCGGTAACGATTGAATTCATTAAAACAGCGATTTTTACAAGTTTGTTACGAATTATCGAGGATTACAAATTATCTGCGCACGAATTATCGCTGTATTTCCAGCATGAAATAACTATAAGGCAAATATTATATGACTTATATATGAAAATAGAAATACCCCTTTTCCCGGGAATTTCAAAAAATGTTCTCGGGAAATCCCGTCCAAAAAAAATCGGGAAATCCCAGGACAGGAATTCCTAACCCCAAACTCTATATCCAATATAGATACTCTTGGAAATTGTTATACGAATTTCTTAAACTTCTAAACATCGATTTTCATTATCTTCCTAGACCCTATTACAAATTTTCAGCCCAATATTTGTTAGCAATGGACACTCTCGGCCTTTATTTTGAATTATATATGTTTTTATATCCTCAGCATTTATGCTAACGAGGGTATATACACTTTCATACGGGCAAAATGTGCCTCATCGAAATAATGGTTTTAGACCCCAAGTATATTTGGACGAAAAGTGTTTCAGACAATTTGGAGTCATTGAGCAATGTCCGCCGTATGTCTGTCTGGCTGGCTGGAGCGCACGATAACTCTCGAACAGATCAACCGATTCGGTCCAAAATTTGGCTTTCGTAATATTTTGTCCAAACTTTGTTTTAGTTCGAAGATATATCGGCCCACTCCTTCCGGTACCTCCCCCACAAAAGTCCGAAAATGTTCGGAAAATTTGTACGTACGATAACTCTTGAAGGAAGTAACCGATTTGCTCCATACATTGCAAATCGTGAAATGTCTACCGGACTTAGATGAGGTTCCAATATGGACTCAATCGGTCCACTCCTTTGGTTACGTCCAACACAAAATTTCGGATAAGTTCAGTTTAGGACCTGCTCTAGAATCGCTTTGATTTTTGTTTTAGCAACTTGTATTCACTGCCCCCCATACGATGGTACAAGTTCATCAGGCGCAAGTCCATACTTCCTGAGAAAATAGCCTGAAAGTTGCACAAAACCCGTGTGAGGTGGTTGGAGCGCACGATAACTCTCGAATAGATCAACCGATTCGGTCCAAAATTTGGCTTTCGTAATATTTTGTCCAAACTTAGTTTAAGTTCGATGATGGGTTATATCGGCCCACTCCTTCAGGTACCTCCCCCACAAAAGTTCAAAAATGTTCGGAAAATTGTTCGTACGTTAACTCTTGAAGGGAGTAGCCGAATTGGTCCATACTTTACACATCCTAATATATCTACCAGATATAGATCAGGTTCAAATATGGACTATATTTGTCCACTCCATCCGGCACCTCCCACACAAAATTTTTTTCAGGGGCAAGTCCACACTTCATGGGCAAACAGCCCGAAGGGTGTAAAAACACCCTATGGCACCATATGTAGTTTCTGGAGATCCACTTCCATAATGGTCAATGTCGATCCATTCCATTAAGTATCTCCTCCGCAAAGCTTTAGCTCTTTAATCCTAATCTATATTTTTGTCTGTTTATACGCCGAAAATTTTTAAAACCCCCTATATAAATACGGTTTTTGGGAAAAAAATGTTTCAATATACATAGGCTGAGGGTATATCTCTGTCGGCCAAGCCTTTACTTTACTTGTACTTGTTTTATAAAACTTTTTTACTTGTTTTGCCGCAACCAACAATCGATTTACGTAAATGTTTAGCACGGTTCTATTCTGGTGAACCATGTAAAAATACTAAAATAGGCATATATTTTCATAAAGCGAGTTTTTCTCAGTTTACTTCTTGATATTAACGGAATTCTAATCAAACTTGACCACATGCGGATTAAGTTAATTGCTTACAAGGACGATGTTGTGATACATGAATCTGATTTTTTTCATTCGTGCTGAGTGACATAATGAACGGGGCCCTGAAATCACTAGGTACTTGGCCCACAAGTAATGTGCTAGAGGTAAGCCCTGGAAAAACTGTGATGACGGTATTTATTACGAAAGCCAAATATGCAGCATCTAGTCTACCACGATTACTAAGCCAAGAAATACACCTATCACCCAAACCCAGCGATTAGAACTTTAGTAAGCAATATCCCGTACAAACCAGATCTTCAATCTTCATGATTCTACCCATATGTCAAAGACATCCCAATAAGATAAGAAGTGTTCCAAGCCATTCATGAGTTTGACGTTCTTATAATTATGTTGAGCTGGATAAAGTTTACTGGTTATTAAAAAAGGAAAAAACTCTCAAAGTCATTTGTATTGAATGGATATCAGACAAAGTGGCAGTCTACCATGTAACCTATTTAACGTCACACTAATTATGTTGCCTGTCAGAACAAAACAAAAATGATAAAGATTTGATGAACTTATTCAAATATTCAATTAAATTTTATTGATTTTTTGCCGATGAACGAATTGTGTTTATCAAACAGTTCTCCAAACATTTTCAGTTTTTTGGCATGCCCGTAGTTATTTATTGAAAATATAATAACATTTATTTCATCGTCCTTCAAAAAGTTAGTTACATTTCAGGTAGTTATAAAATACATATTTTGATAAACGGAAAAGTTTTTTCTATGTAACTGACATGGACATAATTACCTCATATATTTCCCACAAGCATCCCCAGATGGATGTGGAAAACTTCTTACTTACTTACTTAGCTGGCCCATTACAGAACATTTGTTCTATAGGCCGAACTAAGAAGAGATCTCCATTCCTCTCTATTTGTTGCTTTGCACACTGGAATACCGCGCCTTGTCATCTCATCATCCACTTGTTTGCGCCATCTATTCCTTGGCCTGCCAATTCTGCGTGCACCGCCATGTGGCATGTATTCATACGCCTTTTTAGCGGGTTCATCATCGCTCATTCTTATGATATGGCCTAGCCAACGCAATCGCTGCATCTCGATACGTTTAACAATATTGATGTCGTTGTATAGCAGATACAACTCGTGGTTCATGCGACGTCGATATTCACCGTCAACGCAGATTGGTCCGTAGATCTTTCGAACAATTTTTCTCTCAAACACACCAAGCACTGCCATGTCTGCTTGCGCAAGTACCCAGGCTTCGGAGCCATACATCAGCACGGGTAGTATCAGTGTTTTGTAGAGCGTTATTTTTGTTTGACGAGATGTGGCTTTGTTTTTAAACTGCTTACTTAATCCAAAGTAGCATCTGTTGGCCAATACAATTCTTCTTTTTATTTCACAACTGATGTCGTTTGTTGTGTTGACGGAGGTGCCGAGGTAGACGAAGTCTTTTACTACCTCAATATTATAGGAACCAACTTCCACAGTCGGTCCGAGCTCAATGGACGCATTGCGCGTCGACACCATCAACTTGGTCTTCTCACCGTTTACCGCCAGACCCACTTTAGCAGATTCTCCTTCGACCTTTATAAAGGTATCAGTTACTTCTTTTACTGATCGACCCATGATGTCTATATCATCAGCATAAGCAAGTAACATGTGACTGTTGGTGTAGATTGTGCCACTTCTTTTGACGTTTGCCTCTCGTATAACCTTTTCTAGCAGGATGTTGAAGAGGTCACACGAAAGGCTGTCTCCTTGTCTGAAACCTCTTTTGGTACCAAACTCTTCGGAGAGGTTCTTTCCTATTTTAACTGAGGACCTCGTGTCAGTTAAAGTCATTTTACAAAGCCGGATGAGCTTTGCGGGAATACCAAATTCAGACATGGCTTGGAATGCCTTTGAGCGCAGCGGACTGTCGAAGGCTGCTTTATAATCGACAAAAAGGTGGTAGGTGTCGATCTGCATCTCTTGGGTCTTCTCCAGGATTTGCCGCAGGGTAAATATCTGGTCAATGGTGGACTTGCCAGGTCTAAAGCCGCATTGGTATGGTCCAATAATCTCGTTGACCATTGGCTTTAGTCGTTCGCACAATATCCCTGACACGGCAATAGGGAGTAGACTTATGCCCCTATAGTTAGAGCATACAGTCTTATCTCCCTTCTTGTGGACGGGGCACAGGATACTCAGGTTCCAATCGTCGGGTACTCGTTCTTCCTGCCAGATGGTGCTAACTAGCTGATGAATACACCTTATCAGCGTGTCGCCTCCGGTTTTGAACAGCTCGGCTGGTAAGCCATCGGCCCCTGCTGCCTTATTATTCTTCAGCCGATTTATTGCTGTCTTTACCTCATCTTGGCTGGGCGGTATACATTCAATACCATCTTCTGGGATTGGGACTGTGGTATCTTCGTCGTCTTCGCTGCTATTGGATACCAACAGATTTGAAAAATGTTCTTTCCATATCCTGAGTACACTATCTGTATCAGTTACCAAATTACCTTGCTGGTCTCTACAGGAGGATGTGCCTGTACCAAAGCCATCAGTTTGATGCTTGACTCTTTGGTAGAATTTTCGGACTTCATTCTGGCTCCTGTACATCTCGATTTTTTCACACTCCCGCTTTTCCATCTCTCTCTTTTTCCTGCGGAAAAGACGTTTCTCCTCTCTCCTTTTCTCCCTGTATCTCTCTCGTGCGCTACGCGTTGCTACGGATTGTAAAGTAGCCTTATATGCCGCATTTTTCTCTTCGGTGGCAGCACGACACTCCTCATCATACCATGGATTCCTTGGTAACGGTCTCTGGTATCCAAGTATGGATTTTGCGGCTGTTTGCATGGAGTGGGCAATGCTTTGCCATTGCGCTGATATGTTATCGGGATGAGGAGGGCTTTGATTAAGCAATTGGGCTAGTTGAGTGGAATATGCTGTGGCTATCTGTTGTGATTGCAGCTTACCGATGTCTAACTTTCGTGTTGTGTCTGTTCGTACTTTGTTTGCTACGTTTAAGCGGGTGCGTACCTTTGCTGCAACAAGGTAGTGGTCCGAATCAATGTTTGCGCCTCGGAACGATCGTACATCCAACACGCTCGATGAATGTCTTCCATCTATCACAACATGATCAATTTGGTTTCTTGTTTTCTGATCTGGAGACAGCCAGGTGCCCTTATGAATATCGAGATGATTAAATCTGGTACTGCTAACTACCATGTTTTTTGCAGCTGCAAAGTCTATCAGTCTCATACCATTGTCAGATGTTTCACTGTGGAGACTGAATTTCCCGACTGTTGGGCCAAAGATTTTCTCCTTTCCAATTTTGGCATTAAAATCGCCTAGAATGATTTTAATGTCATGGGCAGGGCAACGGTCATATGTTTCTTCTAAGCGCTCGTAAAATATATCTTTGGTCTGTTCATCCTTTTCTTCAGTGGGAGCATGAGCGCAGATAAAGCTGATGTTGAAGAATTTAGCTTTTATTCGAATTACAGCAAGTCTTTCATTCACTGGAGTGAAGCTGGATACAAGATGTTTTAGTCTCCGACTAACTACGAATCCACAGCCAAACTCATGCTTTACGTCATGGCAGCTATAATACAGTGCGTCACCTTTAGGTGTTGTTGTGACGCCTTTCCCAATCCATCGTATTTCCTGTATGGCAGTAATATCGGTCTTGTACTTTTCAAGTACGTCTGCCAATGCGAAGACTGCACCTTCTCTATAAAGAGTGCGAACATTCCAGGTGCAGATTCGCAGATCATGGTCCTTAAAACGTTTGCGGGGTTCGTCGACTTTAGAGGGGTTTGTTTTTCTTTTCTTTCGTTTTTTCATAGTAGGCTGTTTTTTCTAGGGGAGGGTTACTAACCCGACGCCCAAACCCAAGTTTTTAACGTTCTTATGGGTACATGTTAGCTCACTACCTTTAACGGGTGTTAAAGGCAGTTCCCCAGGTGACACCACGGGGAGGTCAGTGTCCACTTGGGATGAAAGAGGGACCAAGATAAATCCTTTGCCATGTTAAAACCGGTCAGGACCGTTCCTTGGTATCTTCCATCCCCTACGTCACCCTGTGGAAAACTTCAATAATATCAAATAGTGCATCCCGATTAATATGGGCTGATATTTAACGCCGAGACTAATGACGTGTCTTAAGAAATATCGCATACATAATATATCGCATACATAATGAATTGTTTGTGCCGCACAGTAGTTCAGAATTGCTTTTTCCTGTAGTGGAATTCTGCAACTCATTTTTCGAGTTACCGACAAAAATCGGTAAAATTAAAATGTTCATACTTTCGGTAATTAACGAAAATTTTCGGTTCAGTTAACAACCATAAAAAAGTTGTCGCTATGTCCTACCGATATTTATAGTGTTGTCAACTGTTATTGACACTTTTCATTCATAATTTTGCGTTTTAATTTTAACGATTATTGTGCGTAACTCAAAAACTTTGTTACAGAATTCCACTACTGGTCAAAACTCTGTAACTTGTTTAAATGATCCAATATTTTAAAAAAGATCAAACCCCAATGAATAAACTATAAAAATACGTAATATTTCAATGTAAAATTTGTTTAAAATTTAAAAAAAAAACAGCTCCTCAGGTTTTCATAACACTCCTTTAACTCCTATAAAAACTCATTTATTTCAGAGTGAAACATCGCAAAAAATCAATTTTCGAAAAAAGCGCGTTTTAAGTTGGCCACTGAAATTTGACTTCCAAACATCACAAGATTATTACACAAAATATAAGTACTTGGACCATATTTTGCAAACAGCTAGCCAGATGTCAGTGCTAAATTTCTGTGCAAGATCAAGCATGACTTTAAGTGTTCTTGTTCTTCATAAACTCAAAAAAAATTGTTGAAATATTGTTCGGTGTTGTTCCCTAAAAGTTCTAGTCCACTAAATTTTAAATTTCACTAAAATTTAGTACCTGTGGAAAAATAAAATACCTCACTACATGTAAACGCTGCGGTATTTTTTTAAAGTTTCTTAAAGACAACAATCCTAACTACCCACTGTGGTTCTGCACGTGGACAAAAATCGAAAAATTTATGTCGACAAATTTGATTGCGATTGAAATAAATATTCTCTAAACACATTATTTTTTATTATCCAAGTTAAGTCGAAGAAGTTGAGATTTGTATGTGGTACCTTAAAAACGAAAGAAAAAGATCCGCAAAACACTCGTAGCTTATGAGTGAAATTATAAAAAATTAAGAGGTAAATGTACAATTTCCAAAATGAAATTTATAGTTGATGGCATTGACAATATTCTTACGAAAAAAGAAAATCATAATTCGTTTTCTAAGTTCCTTAAAAATAAATTCTTTGTAAATGTCTTTTTGTGCTATTTTTAATATCATTGCTAAAAATTTATGTTGTGTTTTACTAATGTTAGCCCCGTAAGGGCAAGTCCATATTTTTTTTTAAATACAGGGGAAGTCTCTAGTTTACGATAAAAAGAAATCCAGCTGCCACCATTTGTCGCCCTGTAAGTTATTCCCCTTATATCACGCCTGTAAAATCGCCAAAATTCCGAAAATCGGGAGGTACGTTTATATGGGAGCTATACCGAAACGTGGACTTATATTGAACATTTTTTGCAAGGAGATATGCTGTTCCCTCAGAATTAAAAATGCAAAATTACAGCCAAATAGGTTGGAAAATTTAGCTAAAATCGTTAAAATACCGAATATCGGGATGTACGTTTATATGGGAGCTATACATAAACTTGGACCTATATTGAACATTTTTTGCACGGATGATCTTCCCTCCGAAGTCAAAATACAAAATAACAGCCAACTCGGTTAGGAAATCTGGCTAAAATCGTCAAAATACCGAATATAGGGAGGTACGTTTATATGGGAGCTATATCTAAACGTGGTCCTATATTAAACATTTCGTGCAAGGTGGTATGTTGTTCCCTCAGAACACAGAATGCAAAATTACAGCCAAATCGACTGGAAAATTTGGCTAAAATCGTCAAAATCAGGGTTTAAAAGCCAGCATCGAAAAACATTAGCATTAGCTGTACACTTCGACTGCTACACAATATTCACACACACGGCTAAATAAGCAACCGAACGCATATTTATTTTTGTACATTGTTGCTTATTTCGCTTTTTACGCCTAATCTTTTTTTCGTTAGGCATAATCGACAACCACGCTACATATTTAAGAGTCGGCTGACCATTCGTCATTATAGGTAGATCTTAGCCAGGAAAAAAATCTCCTCCAATGAGAAAACTTTAAACAGAGTCGGTCATATTTATTGTAGTACTTTCGGACATAACAAATAAAATTAAAAGACTATTTTAGAACCATTTCAAAATAAAATTGACACCAATAGAACAGATTAAATTTCAATATATCGCATTATGCAATTATTTTCTAAACTATTTATTATTCACAATATAAATAAATTACATTAAATATCTAATAGACCAGCTAATTTCGAAGTTCAATCATTTTAAAGAACTTCATTCTTTTTGTGGATATACATACATTAATTAAACTTATTATTACAAATACTCATTACTCCACATCTTGCAAATATTCCCTACGAGTTTGACTAATAATTCGATCATACCAATCGGCACTGTTTTCAAATTTTAATGATCGTCCCTTTGCTTCCTTTGCTGCACCATAAACATCTTCATCTATCTCAACATTGTCAACTTTTGCTAATTTTTTTGGGTCTGCTGCACCATAAAAGGCATCGTCTGGCTCAACATCATTAACTTTTCGTAAAGTTTCTGGAGGCAAAGATTTTTCGGCATTATTTTCTTTGGACTTGACATATTTATCGATAGGTGAAGGTCCCAAATCGGGAGCATTTAAAACTTTCTCAGAGTTGTTGATTTTTCTTTCATCATATTTATTGTGGGATTTGCTGTCACTTTTTTCATTGGAATCTTCGATTTTCTTAGGAGTTACCTCATTTGCTGGGGATGCAGGCAATTCAAATGGTGCTATGGGAAATTCGGGTGGTATAAATTCATTAAATGTTGCAAAACCTATACCCGTTGATTTTTGCTTATCATTGACCAAGAGAGGAGTTTCACCATTAATAACTTCCAATACCGCCGGATTGACTATTGCCTTTTCCAATTTTGAGGGATTCAAGTCAATGCCATGTTCAGCTTTTAGGGGTTCCACTGGCAATAGTACTGAAGTTAAATTTAATTTTTCATTTTCATCATATTTTACTTCAGGCTGAACAGATTCTGGTGGCTTTTCCGTAAGAATGTCTGGTTTTTTGGTGGGCCAATTATCTGCCCATTTATCGCTTTCTCCTGGTTGGAAATTTTCCGTCTGACTTGAGTATCCTTGATCTTTGTCAGCCCTAAAATGTGTTACGGTAACACTGCCATCCGGCTTAACATAACCATAGGAGCCTTTAATGCTGCCATTGCCAAAACGTTTCTCATCTCTGAATTGTATATTACCAGTGGCTTTGTCATGCACTTCGAAGCCAAAAGCATATGTATTGGGACCTGTGTGGATGATAAGTTTGGTTTGAACATTTACTCTTTTGTTACTGTGAAAGCTATACACAAAGCTTTGTTTTGTGCTTACTTACCATAAATATTGTGGCGGTAGTATGATGTTACCGGACGTTTACGTTCGCTGCCGTTATGCTCTGTCTCTTGATGTTCTTCATGTTTTACCGGCACATTTTGAGCCGCGGCATAGCATATTATCAGGCTTAGGAGAAGAAACTAAAACGAAAAATTAAATTATAAAAGAGTTTGTTAAAGTAGAACAACCAGTCCGTAATTGTTGGTTTAGTGGTTTTCCTATACAATTTCACGACCGCTTTTTTAAATTTTGGAGTTGTTAACAATATCCTACAATACTATTCCCAATAATCTGGAGATATTTGTAATTTTCTTTTATTATAGATAAAAAAGCGCAATTTTTAAAAACCATGCTAACGTATACCATTAAGAAAGAAGAATTTTTCCTTAAAATGTCTTTTAAAATTTTTTGGTTGATACCAATACGTGTAGCCTTCATATGCTGTCAAAACCTATTTTTAAATCAAAAATAAATAACAAATATTTCTATCAAGAATATATGTGTACAACATCTTTATTTAAGCTTCGCGAAGAATATTTTATAGTTTCCTTCTTTCGTTGGACTAAGGCCTGAATTCGCCTACTGGTTAATCCTTTGCAGAAACATTTAAAGCTATGCGTTACAACGGCTTGGCCTGTCACAACATATCGGCATTAGGTACACTCAGTTATTTAGAAGATTTAAGACACGAATTCAAAAAGAAATAACTATAATTTTTGAAAATCCAGTCAATTTCGACATTTTGGAATTTCGCCGATTATTTTTGGATAGAGCGCAAGAAGAAAATCGCATCAGTCAGGCTTTCACGTTACTAACAGCACACCTCAATCTGATCCGTTACAATTTTTTGTGATATCCCACAAAGATCTCTTTTATAAACATTTTATTTTAACACAAACACAACACAAATTTTGTAAATAAATGTTATTATTTTACATCTTTGTGTTTATTTCAGCTTTAGTCCATATTTTGTTGTAATTCAATTGTTTGAATAACAACAAAATATTTTAAAGTGGATATGAAATTGATTAGTTGCGGGCGAAGGGTAGGGAATACTATAGTTTCAGTTGTCACCAAACAACTTCATCAGTTCCCTTTTTTCGCCGACTCTGTATAGATAAACAGGTCAATAAAGCCATCTAGCAAATTAAATAAAATGAGAAATTTGCTGTATGGCCCTAAAGCTGTTTACCCTACAATTTGAGTCGAACTAAAGAATTTCATATCCACCACTCTTTTTATGTCGTCTTTGCTTCGCAAAGAATACGAACATAGGAGTGTTGCTTCAATAAGCGGGGGTAAAAACAACAAGAAAGTTGTTTTTGCATTACGCATTGGTCAACAAGGCCGTGCTGATGCCTATTATTGTTGTTGGCGTTTTTTTATTGTTGGACTGCAGAATTTTACATCTATGTGTTTATTTCAGCTTTAGTCCATATTTTGTTGTAGTTATTATACCCTATACCACAATGTGGAAAAGGGTATTATAAGTTTGTTTTGGTAAAAATTCATGTAACACCGCGAAATATTCGTCGGAGACCCCCAATGTGGTATACCAATCTTCATATCTCGACGAGATAAAGCGATTTTGAGATGTGTGTCTGTCCGTCCGTCCGTCCGTCTGTCCATTATAAATTGTAAACACGCTCCAGGCCGCAATTATGGACCAATCGTCACGAAATTTTGTATGGAGGTCGGGTTCAGATCAGAGTAGATCCCTATTCTTATTGGTGATGATCGAGAAATATTAAGCGGGTGAAATGGACCAAAAACAAAATTTTTATCCGATTTTGTAGCGGCTCTGTATGTCGCAACTATAGTCCGATCGCCTCGAAATTTGAAATAATGTAAGATTATATGACAAAGAGGAAGCTTGCAATTTGAGATGGTGATCGGATGATGTTTAGAGGGTTAAATGGACCACAACTTTTGTGTGAAAATTTTGAAAATTTTTAATATACCGGAAATATCTTTATTCCTGGACCACACCTTCCGCCCACATAAATAATATTTGGAAGGACAACTCTTGCCCTTTCAATTAATGCCAATTATGTTGATTTATGTGGTCAGATAACAGAGTTACAGCATAATATATCGAGTGTTTTGCTTGTAATATAATCAAAAGCATACTAGAGTTCGCAATTATATATAAATAGTCACGAAATTTTGCACGAGGTAGGGGTTTAGGTCGAAGAAGATGCCTACAATTTTTGATGATGATCTGATATTATTTAGTGGGTGCAATGGACCATTACTTTTGTATGCTAAATAAAAACATTTTATTTTTGGTCCATATTTGAATCCCTGGAGGCCATATACCGGCAAAGTCGCCTATATGTGAAAAATTAACTACCGATCTTTCCTCTGATGAAAATTGCAATAATATGTGTGCTTGATAACGGACCTACTACCTACGATATAATGAGTTTTGTGAAGAGAACCACATCTTCCTCCCATGCTACAAATTTTCTCTATCATGACAGATAAATTCCCAGTTCTTACAAATTGCGTGGAACCCTATCATATTACCTGTCCAATTGTTCAAAATTTAAAGATGTAGCAGAAATTGCTAAACAACGCCAATTTTCAAATTTAAGAATATTTCTTAAAATGTACTGTATATAATTGTTCCACACACATCCCAGTAGGGACAAGGGAGCCTTCTCTCATATCAATGAGAGCACTCGGATTAATATCAGCTCAATGATATGTAGACAGTGGAATTTTATGCAACACCTATTTTTGTAAAATTTGCATATTTTTGGCTTCTAATTAAATTCCAATCGAAATATATCACATATGCAAAAATATGCGAAATGTATAAATTATGCATATGAAAATATTATTTTTGCATATGGAAAATTTCTGTATTTCACATATTTTCTTATGCTACATATATTTCAATAATATCTTCCAAAATGTTTATATGTACATTATTCTGTTTGAAATTCACTTCAGACAAGTCAATAAAATAGAGAGATCTGTAACCAGAGCCACAATCTTCAAAATGGCGAAAATGGGGAGCTTTCGTTGTATGGGAGCTATATGAACGCCTAGACCCATACCGACAAATTTCAGATGGAAAGTTTAATACCCCCAATGAAATCTTAATACCAAATTTTAGCCAATTCGGAGGGATATTGAGACCATAACCTTCAAAGTACAGAAAATTGGTAGGTTCTGGTTATGGGAGCTATATGAAGACGTGGACATATAACGACAATTTTCAGATGGAAAGTTTTTTTTTACCTCCAACGAAGACTGAATACAAAATGTCAGCCACTTCAGTTTGATATTGAGACCACAACCTTCAAAATAACGGGTATCGGGAGGTACGGTTCTATGGGAGCTATATGAAGACCTGGACCTATACCGATAAATTTCAGGTCGAAAATTGTGATGAACGAATACTTAATACAAACTTTCAGCCAATTCGATGGGATATTTAGGGCACAAAGTCTTGCATATGGTTTAGCAAATATGTCAAAATATGCAAAAAATTAGGTCCAGACTAAATGTCCGTTCTAAAATTACTTATTGGTGCCACCATAGTACAATTGTTTGCACACCCGCCTTGCACGCTGAAGGTCGGTCGTTCGATTCCCGGCCACCAAACATCAAATTTCCAACGATGGCAAAATACCCCTCAGTAAAGTTGTCGACATTTTCTGAGTATTTCAACCATGTACAACTTCTCTACAGGTGGTGTTTTAAGACATGCCTTTCGCACTCGGCGATAAATAGTAGGCCCCATACTATTGTTGTAATATGAATCGTGGTGCACGCCCTGTCCCTTCTGTGATGTTTGTGGAACTATTATTATATTGTTATTTAAACTTAATGTGATATGGTTGCAGACTCCAAAAATTTATTTCTTACAATGAGCTTATTTGTCCAAAAGAAACTTTGATTTGTTGAAAGCTAACTCGCAGGGTAGTGGTGTAGGGTATCGTATGGTCGGCCCTGTCCGACTATAGCCTTTGCTTACTTGTTTTATAATAATTTAATAATTTAATTAATTAATTAATTAATTTTTTTATAATAAATATTATTTTTTGCCGATATAACATAGCACATTATCCAGAATATTTTTTGTACTAATTAAACATTCTATTTCCACAATCAATTCCATCTATTACACAATTTTTGCTCTCCCTTTATAACCATGTAATTTTTTTAAAGAATATCCAAAAAGGAATTTACTTCAATTACATTCCACACAATCTTGTAAACACAGCAAAGACACCACATTTTTACGTCAAAACAATATTTTGATCAATTTCACTTTCATTGTCAAGCAAATTTTTTAATTGCCATTTAATGACATCACATCGACTTCTAGTTCAACAAACTTACTCGAACACAAAATGATAAACGCTCATGCCGATTCATTATTTGAATATCAATGTTGCTTTTAACAATTGTCCGCTTAAAATTTCCCTACAATTTCTATTAACTTATTGACTCGATAGCGTTTGAAATTAAACTGAATACTCGCAGGGCTAACCAATAGAACTCTACCCACTCAGTTACGCTGTCAAGAAAGTTTTCTAAAAACAAATAAACAAACCAACAAACACACGCAAATACTCAATTATTGTGGTTAGTTGTAAATTGAATGGTTATAGCTTGAGGTGGCGTAATAGCTGCCATAATTTTTCGCACATTCTATGACTGAAAGCAACAAAAAAGAAGAAGACAATGGAAAAACGTACGAAAGATGGTCAGTATAGAAATAAAAAAATAATTATGAATTCTATACGAATTATTGAGCAATGGTAATTAGAATTAAATGCAAATTAATCAGGGGAAGACCATAAGAATGTAAAGTTGTTAGATTGAGGAAGAGGAATATCATAGATGGTATATCGATTGCGTGTTTGTTGCCTAAGTCTTTCGTTTTAAAATGTATTTGACTCTTTGCACAAAATTTATTGTGAAGAATATCACAAAACATTTTGATTTTAATTTCTTACTAAAACGGTATCAATAGTTATAAAAATGCTACACAATTTGACTGAATATTAATTTATTTTTCACAGACACTAAGAACAACTATTCAAAATGTTCTTGTTTTAATTTATCTTTCGATTTCTTTGTAGTATTTCATTGAACTTAATAAAAATATATTAATGCCCGTTATTAAATGTCACCTCTTTTACTGTTCGAGCCAGATTTCTAGTTCTCGGTCTATATTAAAGTTAAAAGAGATAAATTAATTAAATAATCTAATATTATAAAAGAGTTCAGTAATGATTACTGTCTGACTGACTGACTGACTGATAACACTGCTCAACAAAATTGAAGAAGTTGAATGTTTCAACCGAAGTTGTTGTTGTTTCTAAATGAAATCATGACGATTTTTAGGTTATTGGCGAATCGTGGGCGCTATGAATTTTATATTATATATTTGAATACAGGACTATATAGTAGACACCCTGAGCATATCCGGAATGCCATATGAAGCTCCTATGACTTCCCCCGATGACGTAATTACAGCTTAAAGTATTCAAAATATGCAATTTTTACAAGATGCATCGTATGTTTTGTATATTTTTTGATATATATTCGCCACAATTATTTCAAAAAACGTTTTGTATCGAGCGTTTAACATCTTCTTAATATATTAGTGACGAAAAACCCGCAAAAAAATATTTGTTTGTATACGAAAATAACGAAATTCTGGGTAAAACTCGTAAAAATCGAAATATCTCATGAATAAGAGAAAAACCGTGACCAGATTTGAAAATAGCTCGCCGATTTCATTTAAAAACAACAACAACTTCGGTTGAAACAAAAGTCGTAATCAACGCCAAGGATAAACGGGTAAAGCTAGAATCTTCATATTTTGGGTGAGGGTCACTCTTGGTCCGAAGGTGTCAGATAAGGCTGGGTTTTTGGAAATTCGAACTAGAATGGTTCGAAAAGTCCTAAAAGGTACTAAATATTGTACCATTTACCGAAAAGTACTGAATGGTACTAAATTTGGTACAATTTGGATTTGAGCTAACGGATAAAGTTGGAATCCTGAAATTTGGAATTAGGATCACTGTATGAACGTAGGATTGAAATACGGAGGTAGTTTAGGAAATTCGTACTTATGTATACGAAAAGTACCAAATGGTACTAAATTTGGTACAATTGGGATTTGGGTGAACGGATCGAGCTGGAAACCTGAAATTTGGAATTGAGATTACAGTTGGAGTGTAGGATTGGGGAAGTTTCGGAAATTCGTACTTATGTGTATGAAAAGTACTAAATGGTACTAAAATTGGTACAATTTGGATTGGAGTGAACGAATAGATCTGGAATCCTCAAATTTGGAATTGAGAGTATTGTTGGAGTGTAGGTTTAAGGTGGTAGGTAAGGGTACAAAATGGTACTGAATTTGGTACAATTTGGATTTAGGTGAACGGATAGCGCTTGAGTCCTGAAATTTGAAGTTAGGATTACTGTTGTAGGACTGAGGTAGTCTTGAAAATTCCTTGTTATGGGTACGAAAAGTACTAAGTGGTACTACATTTGGTACAATTTGGATTTGGAGGAACGGATAGAGCTGGAATCCTGGAATTTGGTAAGACTACTGTTGGAGTGTAGGATTGAGACATGGAGGTAGTTTTTGAAATTCGTACTTATGGGCACGAAATGTACCAAATGGCGCAATTTGGATTTGGAGGAACGGATAGAGCTGGAATCCAGAATTTTTGAATTAAGATTACTGTTGTACTGTAGAATTAAGGTAGTTTTGGAAATTCGTATGTATGTATGTATTTTTTGGATCAAGCGATTCGCTATACAAATGTGTTTACCTTAAAGGCGGGATGGTGTCTTTAGTTGGCAGCCCCAACACCATCATAGGATACAGAGGGCCGATCACCCACTTATCTGAAACTCAACGATTAACGAAACAACTACAAGAGAAAATCATAATCCCAACTTGATGACGAATATTGGAATACGAACACGGCTACGAATAGGACAATGGAACGTCAAGACGCTACGAGAAACGTCAAGGCTCGCTCAGCTAGAGGGCCAAAGCAGTGATGCCAGATTTGCCGATTTATCGGTTTTTTGGCGATTTTTTGTCCAAAAAAAACAGACATTACCATTTGAAGATCATTTTTCACAACTTTCGACGTGGATAATCACGGCAAGAGTGCATCGATGAAATAAAATCTTTGTATGTCGATAAAGGACCATCCTATAGCACTATGAAAAACTGGTTTAATGAATTCAATCGTGACCGACACTAGCCAAAAAACGAAGGACGTGAGAATCATTAATATATTAAACTATTACGTTATTATAGTACGTTTATGTATAACCGGACTTAATAAAGGCACTGGGTTTTAAATGTCAATTCCATTGTGAATACGTCAAATAAATCCTCATCCTCTATTATCCTTCACTCCCTGTGGAGTATAGGGCCTGAAAGTTTACCGCAGGGACATTCCTTTAAAAGGGATGGCGAGCTTAACGACCCCGCGGACCCCATGTGAATTCCGTGAGCGACTGTCTCGGAGCGAGCGGTTAATAGGTCAGTGTCTGTTTTCCCATTACATTATTACATCTTATTTATAAAAACTATTTAACTTTCGAAAAAATAATAATTTTAAAAATATTTGAATTCTTCCAGTAAATAGCTAACGGTGTCCAGCAAAGTTTTTAATGTCATGGAGTCGAAAAATTTTTACTCGTTCAATTACGAAAGATACGCATCTTACGTAACAAAAGTAGAAAATACAGCAGGAACAAAAATTTTTACAGACCAAATCGAATTTTTTTCCGGACTTAGCTAACATTCTGCCGAGTTCACAAATATTAAATTTGAGATATTTGTTCAACTAAGTTTTGGGAAAGCCCATCAATACTGCTAATAGGATTCGGAGTGTTCGAGACGCAGTCTGTATCGCCCTACTCCTGACAAAAACTTTATTCTTAATGTAAATTTCTTAACTTTTAAGTAGTTTTTGAACAACTTTCTACATGGAGATTCTCTAATCAAAAGGAATCCCAAAATCGACATTATAGCCTATATTCTTAAAAACTAGACTAAGATCTTCGAAATAGTGAAAATCTTGCAATAGCGGAAACGTGAATAAACATGGAAATATGGGGCAATTAGAACACAACATATTAAATAACAAGTTAAAAGTATCAGTCAGCCTCGGACCTAAAGAAAAGAAGTACCACACAATACTTCTTACGTTTATAAAACACGATGTACAATGTTTTTACCAGACCGGTTTTCTCCGTTCGAGGGTTATATTACGTATTACCCAGTTTCGTTGGTGCCGGCAATTTTTTTAGAGCTATTGGGCCATTATCTGAAGAAATAAGGACTTGTATTCGCTTGTAATGGGGAAAGCGAATACAAGTTGTTACAACAAAAACCAAAGGGATTCCAAGTCCAAATTTTGATCTATTCGAGACTTATCGTGCGCTCCAGCCATTACAGATGGTGCCATAGGGGTATTTTAAACTTTCGGACTATTTCCTTAAGAAGTATTGACTTTTCCCTGAAAAAGCGTGTACAGTCGTAATGGAGGCGGCGAAAACAAGTTGTTACAAAAAGAAGCAAAACGGGCTTAAACTGCACTCTTTACAACTTTTGGGTGGGAAGTACTCGAAGAAGAGGACCTATATAGTATACACTCCACGTCAGTAGAATAGAACACCTACATTTTTGTTAATGTTAGCTTATTTATCCCAAAACGAATGAATCTGCGTTTTCAATCTTGTGGGGATGTAAAGTCGATAATGTTCCATATCAAAAACAGAAAAAATTATGTTTCTAGTTCTTCGCGAAATGATTTTCTGATCATTTTTCCGATAGTACTATGAAAAATAGGCATTTATTTTTGGTCATCAGGATAGAACAGTCACTTTATTTTCGCGAATTTTTGAGATATTAAAGCCAAATTTTCTTTCAGTCGATAAAGCAAGGCTTTCTAATAATTTTTCACCAAAGAAAACCTATAAATTATTCCGCGGACACCGAAATACCAGCGTTAAAGGGTTTAAATTGACAGATATTGGAAACATATCGGAATATCAATAGGAGTCGCGCAATTATGTCATATTTCTTCACAATAAGATAGAATATGACACAGACAACCTCGACGGATACAATCGAGTGCTTCGGATGCTGATAAAATGGAATATTTTCAAAATATTTATGAAAAAGGTCAAAATTTTTTAAAAAACCATGATGATTTGTTCAATAAAATGGTTTTTCCGCGAACATGTCTGCCATTTAATGGTTTGGAAATATGCCCCAGATTTAGAGGAAAATAATCTGATATGAAAATAACCGCTATTTAATACACTGAGGGAAATTTTAGTACCTTATAAAACAACATACGACAACATATGAGTGCACCCCGATTCATATTAGCTCAATGATATGGGACCTACAGCTTATCGCCGAGTCCGAACGGCGTGTCTTAAGACACCACTTGTAGAGAAGTTTTAAATGGCAGAAACACTCAGGAAATGTCGCCAACATTACTGAGGGGTATTTTGCCACCGTTGAAAATTTTTGATGTTGCTTGGTCGGGAAATCGAACCCACGACCTTCAGCGTGCAAGGCGGGTTTGCATATCATTGCACCACAGTGGCACCCATGGTTATGTGGTATGCTGCGAAAATTTCATAAGCACAGCATGCATCATGTGCTATGTTGTTTCAATGTTTACAGCACTGCACATCAATATAGCACTGCCTATAATATGGGAGGATGAACTTGGGTAAATGTGGCAAAATTTTCTGAACGATGGCAAATTTCTCGACAACAACCGATTAAATTTTATATAGAGAATTCCGTTATATTGATTTATAGCAGACTTGGGATGTATATGTGCCGAAAAGCAGAAGAAATCATTAATTCGGCTATAGCCAGAATGGTGGACACTTTCGCGTTGCTAAAAAATTAAAATTAATTAATTAAAACAATATGTATTTAATTTTTAATTTTTTATTTTCTTTTTTATTTATTCTTGCATGTATGGTATACCTTAAAAACTAAAAAATGCTTGTTTATATACAATGAGAAAATGTTACATAATGTGTATAAATGATAGATTTCAAAAGCTTCAATATTATGTACAATGGACTGCATATGAAAGGATGTTTAGATGAAGATTAAAAATAGAATAACAAAGTTAGCATATGTATGAGTAAGATATGAGAAATTAGAAGTTAAATATAGACAAGTAAAGAAAAAGTCAATTTATCAGAAATATCACAATTTTTAAAACAAAATTCATAACAACTTTGAAATGGCACATCAAAATGAAGGATTAGTTTTAATCCTGTCAGTCAATACAATTGCAGAAATAACAAAAGACAAGAGAATCAAAAATATTTACACAAAAAGGAAGATAAAATTTAATGAAAAATAAAAAGAAATAAAGAGAATGAAAAAAGAGAAAAATCTTAAGCGCATAATAAAAATAATGCAATTTAAACATTTTCCACATGGAACTTATTTTGTATAAAAAACTTCCATAATTGTTATCAAGTGACTTTTTAAATTGCATTACCTTTTACAGTAAACTTATACAAATGAAAAAAAAAAACTAAAACAAAAATAATTTGTGTCTTGTGTCAACCTAACAACTCATTTAGGGGTTTTGTAATATATTGTTTTCTGTTCTGCCAGCCAGAATCCACTTCTTTTCTTAAATCCCTGACTATAACTCGTTTCTAGATCAATTCTGTTTGTTTCGTTCTTTCTTCTTTTAATAATGATGAGCAGCATGTATGGCATGAATGGCATGAACTGGAGCAGCATGTACAGCAGGGGCAGTCTTGTGAACAACGGCATTAAAGCCGTTATGCTTATCGGATGTATAGTGCACGGTACGTACTGAACCATCAGGTTCCACCAAAGAGTATTCACCCTTTACCACATCACCATCACGTTCTTCAGCTTGTGATTTGATATCACCAGTGTGGGTATCTTTAACACCATAGTGGAAGGAGTATTTTGGATAGGCCTATGTAGGTTAGAAGTGGGGAGAAAGGAAAATATGTGAAGTCATATGTATTGTGTTATTGTTTTTTTATATTACCACTGGTTCAGGTTCATGAGCATGCACAGCATGCGCAATAATCGGGGCAGCATGAATCAAATGTCCATGTTGGTAATGACCCAACTCAATAGGAATGGCATTTGCAGCAGCAATAAGGAAAGCAATGGCAATGATGAACTGAAAGTGAATGTTGTATTAGAAATTTTATTAAAATTAGATACTGGGATTTCAATACAGAAATTTATTTTAGACGTTGTCATCATTAGAGGGCTATTTAGTTAGTAGTTCCATGTATTTTAGAGATCAACATAGCTATTTATACACTCCACCATAGTATGGAGGGTAAATTAAGTTTTTTTTTTTTTTTGATTTGTAACGCATTTTGGTTTCATTACTTACTCCCATTCGTATAGATTGATAATATCCCGAATATTCGCCCTCATAAGATTAATATTCCATAAAACAGTTTCTCATTTGATAAAATTTTTTTGCTTCTCCTGTAAAGTTATTATTTTGTTAGTTACAACTTTGGGCATTTATGATGACGATATAATCTCGATCAGGATAAAATTCTGAGTCGATATAGCCATGTCAGTCTGTTGTAACCACAATAATTGAGCTAGAACGCTATATTTTGGCACCAGAGAGCGTTTTTGCCATAGAAAGGTCAAGTTCGAAGATGGGCTGCATCGATCAACGGTTTGGTATAGCCCCCATATAACAGTACCTCCCGATTTTCGGTATTTTGAGGATTTTATTACAATGTTTAACCAAACTAGCTGTAATTTAACATTTGATGTTCTTGCTGGTTCTGGGTGACGTAGGGGATGAGACATACCAAGGAACGGTCCTGACCGGTTTTAACACGGCAAAGTCCAGGATTAAAGGTAGTGAGCTAACATGTGCCGCGCGTTCACCCATAAGAACGTTAAAAACTTGGGTTTGGGCGCTATGAAAAAACAAAAGAAAAGAAAAACAAATCCCTTCAAAGTTGATGACCCCCGCAAACGTTTTAACGACCATGATCTGCGAATCTGCACCTGGAATTTTCGCACTCTTTATAGAAAAGGTGCAGTTTACGCATTGGCAGATGTACTTGAAAAGTACAAGCCCGACATGACTGCCATACAGGAAATGCGATGGAATGAGAAAGGCGTCACAACCACACCTAAATGTAAGCTGCAATCACAAGAGACAGCCACAGCGTATTCCACTCAACTAGCCCAATTGCTTAATCAAACCACTCCTCATCCCGATAACATATCAGCGCAATGGCAAAGCATTGCCCACTCCATGCAAACAGCCGCAAAATCCATACTTGGATACCAAAGACCTCAACCAAGGAATCCATGGTATGATCAGGAGTGTGAAGAGAAAATGCGGCATATAGGGCTACTTTTCAATCCATAGCAACGCGTAGCGCACGAGAAAGGTATTGGGAGAAAAGGAGAGAGGAGAAACGTCATTTCCGCAGGAAAAAGAGAGAGGTGGGAAAGCGGGAGTGTGAAAAAAATCGAAATGTACAGGAGCCAGAATGAAGTCCGAAAATTCTACCAAAGAGTGACGCATCAAACTGATGGTTTTGGAACAGGCACCTCCTCATGTAGAGAACATCAAGGTAATTTGGCAACTGATAAAGATAGTGTGCTCAGGATATGAAAAGAGCATTTTTCAAACCTGTTGGTATCCAGTGAAGACGATGAAGATACCACAGATTCAACCATTCAATTCAGAAGATGGTATTGAATGTATACCGCCCAGCAAAGTTGAGGTAAAGACAGCAATAAACCGACTGAAGAATAATAAGGCAGCAGGAGCCGATGGCTTACCAGCCGAGCTGTTCAAAACCGGAAGCGACACGCTGATAAGGTGTATTCATCAGCTAGTTAGCACCATATGGCAGGAAGAACGAGTACCTGGCGATTGGAACCTGAGTATCCTGTGCCCCGTCCATAAGAAAGAAGATAAGACTGTATGCTCTAACTATAGGGGCATAAGTCTACTCCCGATTGCCTACAAGATCGTATCAGGGATATTGTGCGAACGACTAGACAATTGGGCCATACCAATGCGGCTTTAGACCTGGCAAGTTCACCATTGACCAGATATTTACCATGCGGCAAATCCTGGAGAAGACCCAAGAGATGCAGATCGACACCTACCACCTCTTTGTCGATTATAAAGCAGCCTTTGACAGCCCACTATGTTCAAAGGTATTCCAGGCCATGTCTGAATTTGGTATCCCCGCAAAGCTCATTCGGCTTTTTAAAATGACTTTAACTGACACGAGGTCCTCAGTTGTAATAGAAAGAACCTCTCAGAAGAATTTTGTACCAAAAGAGGTTTCAGGGAAGGAGACAACCTCTCGTGTAATCTCTTCAACATCCTGCTGGAAAAGGTTATTCGAGAGGCAAACATCAAAAGAAGTGGCACAATCTACACCAATAGCCACATGTTACTTGCTTATTCTGATGATATAGACATCATGGGACGATCAGTAAAAGAAGTAACCGATAGCTTTATGAAGGTCGAAGGAGAATCTGCTAATGTGGGTCTGGAGGTAAACGGCGAGAAGACCAAGCTGATGGTGTCGACGCGCAATGCGTCCGTTGAGATCGGGCCAACTGTTGACGTTGGTTCCTATAATTTTGAGGTTGTAAAAGACTTCGTCTACCCACGCACTGCCGTAAACACAACAAACGACATCAGTTGTGAAATAAAAAGAAGAATTTTATTGGCTAACAGATTCTACTTTGGCTTAAGTAAACAGTTTTAAAACAAAGCCACATCTCGTCAAACAAAAATAACGCTTTACAAAACACTGATACTACCCCTGCTGATGTATGGTTCCGAAGCCAGGGTACTTGCGCAAGCAGACATGGCAATGCTTGGTGTGTTTGAGAGAAAAGTTCTTCGAAAGATCTACGGACCAATCTGCGTTGGCGGTGAATATCGACGTCGCATGAACCACGAGCTGTATCTGCTATACAACAACATCAATATAGTTAAACGTATTGAGATGCAACGATTGCGATGGCTAGGCCATATCACAAGAATAAACGATGATGAACCCGCTAAAAAGGCGTATAAATATGAGCCGCTTGGCGGAGCACGCAGAATTGGCAGGCCAAAGAATAGATGGCGCAAACAAGTGGATGAAGATATGACAAGGCGCGATATTCCAGAAAGAGAAGTAATAGACAGAGAGAAATGGAGATCTTTTCTTAGTTCGGCCTATAGAACAAATGTTCTGTAATGGGCCAGCTAAGTAAGTAAGTGGTTCTACCACTTCTCAACCAAAAAGTGTCAACATAGGTTCAGGTTTTGAGGGTATTAGCTATAATTTTTAACCGAACTAGCTGTAATGTGAGATTTGAGTTTCTTTTTGCCCACGAAACTTCCCCACGAAAAATAGTTAATATAGTTCCATGTTTCGATATAACTCCCATATAACGGTACCTCCCGATTTTTGGTTTTTTGACGATTTTAGCTAAAATTTTTAACAGAACTAGCTGTATGTAAATTGACATTTGAGGTTTTCAGTGGTCACGAAACTTCTTCACTTAAAATCGTCCACATAGGTTCATGTTTTGCTATAGCCCCCATATAACAGTACCTCCCGATTTCCGGTATTTTTAAGTGTTTTAGCTAAAATTTGTAACCGAGCTAGCTGTAATGTGACATTTGTGTTTCTTTGTGGCCACGAAACTTCTCTTCGAAAAATCGTCAAAATAGGCCCATGTTTTGATATAGCCCCCATATCCCGTTTTTCGGTATTTTTAGGATTTTACCTAAAAATTTTAACAGAACTAGCTGTATGTATTTGACACTTGAGCTTATCAGTGGTCACTAAACTTCTTCAATAAAAATCAATAAACGATATCTCCCGAATTTCGGTATTTTTAGGGTTTCAGCTACAAATTTTAACTGAACTAGCTGTAATCTGCCATCTGAGGTTCTCAGACGTACCTCCCGATTTTCGGTAGTTACAAAAATTGTCAAGATAAGTTCACACGTTGGTATAGACCCGATATAAAAGTACGCACTGATTGATTACATTTTTAGATTAGGTAATTTATGCATTTGGAGTATCCGTGGTCGAAAAAGTTTTGCACCTTAAATTGTGAACAGGAAAGGAAACTAATTATTCCATTTTTGTTAAGAATATTATATGGATATAAAAAGTTCGGCCCGGCCCAACCTAACAACTTTGTTCTTGTTTCAATTAAGTTCGACGTTGCCTCAATATAAGTCTTGTAGATTTATGCATATATGGTGCTAAAAAGCTGCCATCTCCGGATCTCAAAGTTTGCTGTTATTCATAAACTTTGTACGCAATAGGTATCCACGTATAAAAATATGGTATTCCAATGATACACGTGTTCGTTGAACATTAATATCATTTGAAGAATATAGCTTTAATCCTACTTTTTTAGGCGTTCATCCACCGATGTGAATCTGAAGACAAAGTGTTCAAAATTTTTGGGCTTTAATCCAGTTTAAAACCATTTATTCTGTCGTGTTAATTTTTTGTACAGCTGATAGTTCTTGTGATCCCATATTCAATACTATATTTTGTTGTAGGGTGTATGGTTTCCTACCACCCATGACAGAGACCACGAAATTTTCTAAAAACCCTAAAGCCATCAATCAAAATGGCGTTCAAAAGGGAATTTGGATTTAGACGCAGTTGTATTTTTCGGCCACCACTTCTGACACCTGCCGGAAAACAAATATCAAATTATATGTGCTGTTTAAGGCCATGTCCGGTATAGTTTTGAAATTATTACCGCAGGTAATCCTTTTTATCCCTATTACATGTAGGCATTTACACAGAAGGTGACCAAGGGTGCCCTAAAAGGCTAAATTTCATATATTTCACAATATGTATTCCACTTTATTTATCCTTTCGTGTAATTATTTAATTTAACTCATTTTTAGGTGTTATTTACGATTTCGATAGTCATTATCCTTTACGAATACCGGTTTAATTTTGTCTAATTTTAAACACTATTTTAAAACGCTTGTTGTGTTTATACCTTCATTTTATGGCAAGTATTATTTATTTTTTCACTCGTTACGACAAGGATTTAAAACTGAAATTTTAATAAAAATAAACACAAAATTAATTTCCAAGAATATTTTTATATTTCGAACAATTTTCGTAATACTTTTTTTCGTGGTGCTATTAACCGACTGGTGGCGAATGTTTAACTGTTATAATTTTCAAATATGCAAAACACTTTATATACAAAATTCCTTCCATGGCCGTAGACACTGTGGGCAAATGCCACCCAAGGATGTTGTTGTTGTTGCTGCCGCTTAAGCTACCGTAACTTTAATTTGCAGCAGCTAGTGCAGCATCTAAATCAAACTCTGCTGTTGCTAAATTAGAAACCAAACAAACAACAAGAAACCTTCGAAGTAAATCAAACTTTTGATATGACAAACAGTGGTTAACTTTAGATTTTATGAAAGTTTGACGTTGACAACTCACTGGTCATTTCATAATAAATATCCATTATGTCATTAACATCAACGGCACAAGCCCACTGTTAATTGGAGCATACGTATGCACAGACGCAGCAGCAACACAGACGACAACCCACTAATTCGCCAATGTATAGAAATCTTTCATGTGAAAACTACGCCTCGCCTCACCTTCTTGTTAAGTGCAACTGAAGTTTTGAATACTGCAACAGATATTCTGTTGCAACATAATCTAGACATGTTTTAACATGAAATCATATCACACGCGCTGGAAAGGTTTGCAAAGAAATGTTTTCCATATAACGGAGAGGAATAGCGGAGGAATTTAAGAGAGGAAAGATAAAAGTGCACTCATGTGTAATAATAACATCCGGAAGGTGACATAGATATGCAATTAAATGAAGGTAAAATGAAATACTGTCTTAAGATATAGAATTTCAAAACAGTCGCATTGATTAGTTGGCTAGAAAATTCAACACATAAATATGTTGATATTTTTGTGACCAAGTTAAAAAGCGTTGAGAATTTGAAATACAAAATTACAACTGATTGCCATTCAGTTCCCTAAATTATATGGGCCTATAACATATACTCGACCAAGTATGAAAAATTCAATGCTATTCTGCCTTTCTTAGGACTTTCCATCAAAAAATACCGATGTACACCCATGACTAAATAAGTACTTATTTACTTAGGTGATCCTCTACGGACTAACTAAAAATAGATATCCACTCATTTTTTCCTGCGGAAAACACCTTTCTCTCCTTTTCTCCAGAGAACTCTCTCCTGTGCTACGAATTGTTGATTGCAGAGTAGCCCCATGTACATGCCTCATTCTTCGCTTCGGTAGCAGCACGACAGTCGTGGTCATACCATCGGTTCCTTGGTAACCAAATATGGATTTTGCTACTGGTTGCATAGAGGCTATACTTTGGCACTTTACCAATATATTATCGAAAGGAGGGGGAGTTTTATTATGGAGACTGAATTTCCCGACTGATGGGGACTCTTAGGATATATCTTATAATGACAGAAATCTGTGGGCAATATTTTTGAAAATTTAACATAGCTGAAGCCAAGGTTTGCCCTCTTATAGCTCGCGAATTGTGGTTTTATACTACACAAATTAAGTGCTTTTGGATAAAAGAAGTAAAAAAGTATCAGTCGGCTTTGCCGACAGAAGTATACCCTCAGCCTGTGTATATTGAAACAATTTTTTCCTAAAATACGTATATATTTAGGGTGGTTTAAAATGTTGGGCGTTTGAACCGACAAAAATATTGATTGGGATTAAATATCAAAAGTTTTGCGGAGGAGATACTGAAAGAAATGGATCGACATTGACCGTTATGTAAGTGGATCTCCAGCCACAACATATGGTGCCATAGGGGGTTTTTACACTCTTCGGGCTGTATGGAAGTATGGACTTGCCCCTAAAAAACTTTTACCATCGTAATTGAGGCAGCAAATGCAAATTGCTTCAACAAAAATCAAAGTGATCCGATATCAGGTCTTAAAGTGAACTTATCCGAAATTTTGTGTGGGAGGTACCGGATGGAGTGGACAAATATAGTCCATATTTGAACCTGATCTATATCTGGTAGATATATTAGGATGTGTAATAGGCCGGGGCGATTTGAAAACCTTAATGGGCTCTTCGCGTTTCTGATTCCTGGGGTTGAACTGAGCAAAAAAGTCTACTGGACCATATATCTACCGTGAAAATCGAGCCTCCCGATTTTGAGTTTAAGTTTTTTATTGACGTTTTTTGGATATTTTGGCATATAACAGCCAAACCATTGAGATTTTCGATCCAACACAAAGACAAACATTGTAGCCAAGACAGTAATTGAAAACTCTCTAATACATCGCAAAAGCATTGGAACGCTCCTTCAGACAGTTTTGGCCTTAAGAATGTGCAAACTTTTCGGAATATGTCGATAAATGACATTGTGCTACAAAATTTGACCCGAAAAATATTCAAGTGTTCTGATGCAAAATTATATCGTGTTGGGATCCATGGACAACGACAATGCCTTTATTTCGTTTGGGTCACTTCGTTTTATTTTTTTATAACGGTAAAAGTAGTGAAAATCTGGGTTTCTTACATTTTCAAATTTAAACGGGCATATCTTATTTTTTCCACAACGGATTTCTTTGAATCCTTCTTCCTTTTAAAGGGGTGAATAATGTCTTTTTAATAAGCTATTATTGTTTTAAATCGGTTAACAAATGGCTAAGTTATAGTGGTTTATGTCTGAAAAACCACACAAAAAACCTATAAAGGAATTTCTCATAATTTTCAAAATAAATATTGAACAAAACAAAAAAAAACATTATATTTTTGAAAATTATGAGAAATTCCTTTATAGGTTTTTTTGTGGGGGTTTTCAGACATAAACCACTATAACTTAGCCATTTGTTACCCGATTTAAAACAATAATAGCTTATTAAAAAGACATTATTCACCTCTTTAAAAGGAAGAAGGATCAAAAGAAATCCGTTGTGGAAAAAATAAGATATGCCCGTTTAAATTTGAAAATGTAAGAAACCCAGATTTTCACTACTTTTACCGTTATAAAAAAATAAAACGAAGTGACCCAAACGAAATAAAGGCATTGTCGTTGTCCATGGATCCCAACACGATATAATTTTGCATCAGAACACTTGAATATTTTTCGGGTCAAATTTTGTAGCACAATGTCATTTATCGACATATTCCGAAAAGTTTGAACTTTCTCAAGACCAAAACTGCCTGAAGGAGCGTTCCACTGCTTTCACGATGTATTAGAGAGTTCCTAATTACTGTCTTGGCTACAATTTTTATCTTTGTGTTGAATCGAAAATCTCAATGATTTGGCTGATATATGCCAAAATATCCAAAAAACGTCAATAAAAAACTTAAAGTCAAAATCGGGAGGCTCGATTTTCACGGTAGATATATGGTCCAGTGGACTTTTTTGCTCAGTTCAATCCCAGGAATCAGAAACGCGAAGGGCTCATTAAGGTTTTTTTCCTTCCACACAAATCGCCCCACCCTAATGTGTAAAGTATAGACCAATGCGGCCACTCCCTTCAAGAGTTACCGTACGAAAAAAATTTCCGGACATTTTTGAACTTTTGTGGGGGAGGTACCTGAAGAAGTGGACCGATATGGTTTATCTTCAAACTTAAACCATGTTTGGACAAAATATTACTAAGGCCAAATTTTGGACCGACTCAGCAGATCCGTTCGAGAGTTATCTTGCGCTCCAACCACCTCACACGGTGTCATAGGGGTTTTTTGCAACTTTCAGGCTATTTTCTCAGGAAGTATGGACTTGCCCCTGATAAAACTTGTAGCGTCGTATGAAGGGCAGTGAATACAAATTGCTACAACAAAAATCAAAGCGATTCGAGAGATGACCCTAAACTGAACTTTTTCGAAATTTTGTGTGGGAGGTACCCAGTGGAAACGACCGATTGAGTCCATATTGAAACCTTATCTAAGCCTGGTACATATTTCACGATGGGCAAAGTATGGACTAATTTGGTTACTCCCTTCAAGAGTTATCGTGCGCACAAATTTTCCGAACATTTTCGAACTTTTGTGGGGGAGGTACCGGAAGGAGTGGACCGATATAGCCCATATTCGAACTTAAACTTAGTTTGGGTAAAATATTACGAAAGCCAAAATTTGAACCGAATCGGTTTATCCGTTCGAGAGTTATCGTGCGCTCCAGCCAGCCAGACAGACAGACAGACAGACGGACAGACAGACGGACGGACATTGCTCAATCGACTCCAAATTGTCTGAAACACATTTCGTCCAAACATACTTGGGGTCTAAACCCATTATTTCGATGAGGCACATTTTGCCCGTATGAAAGTGTATATACCCTCGTTAGCATAAATGCTGAGGGTATAATTATTGCAAATATTACAATATTTAATTAATTTTCTCGTTTAGAGTTAAGCTTAATGATCTGAAATTATTTGCAAGTGAAAAAGGAAAGCCATGGACTCGAACCCACATAGTCACCAAATTACGTTACCTGGTTTCATTGGTGGTAAAGCAAATCTTCGGACGTATCGACTATGTAATGGCTTCTCTGTCCTAGAACTTATCGTTTTTCAAATGCAAATGTGTTTTTATACATTAACGAATATTTGGCCGTTGAAATGTATTTTCTTCACAACAACCGCTTTTTGCGATGCCTTTGAAGTTATGAGTTTTTGGCTTTGAACGCTAACACGCCGTGACAACATTTTTTTGATATGTTTTCAAGGACGTGGGTTCAAATCCCAGCCGGGCTCAGCCTATTTTTTATTTTTTGAAATTTTGCCTGTTAGGGCGAAGATCATTTTTTTAATGATTTTATTAATTTTCTCGTTTAGAGTTAAGCTTAATGATCTGAAATTATTTGCAAGTGAAAAAGGAAAGCCATGGACTCGAACCCACATAGTCACCAAATTACGTTACCTGGTTTCATTGGTGGTAAAGCAAATCTTCGGACGTATCGACTATGTAATGGCTTCTCTGTCCTAGAACTTATCGTTTTTCAAATGCAAATGTGTTTTTATACATTAACGAATATTTGGCCGTTGAAATGTATTTTCTTCACAACAACCGCTTTTTGCGATGCCTTTGAAGTTATGAGTTTTTGGCTTTGAACGCTAACACGCCGTGACAACATTTTTTTGATATGTTTTCAAGGACGTGGGTTCAAATCCCAGCCGGGCTCAGCCTATTTTTTATTTTTTGAAATTTTGCCTGTTAGGGCGAAGATCATTTTTTAATGATTTTATTAATTTTCTCGTTTAGAGTTAAGCTTAATGATCTGAAATTATTTGCAAGTGAAAAAGGAAAGCCATGGACTCGAACCCACATAGTCACCAAATTACGTTACCTGGTTTCATTGGTGGTAAAGCAAATCTTCGGACGTATCGACTATGTAATGGTAATGGCTAATGATCTTCGCCCTAACAGGCAAAATTTCAAAAAATAAAAAATAGGCTGAGCCCGGCTGGGATTTGAACCCACGTCCTTGAAAACATATCAAAAAAATGTTGTCACGGCGTGTTAGCGTTCAAAGCCAAAAACTCATAACTTCAAAGGCATCGCAAAAAGCGGTTGTTGTGAAGAAAATACATTTCAACGGCCAAATATTCGTTAATGTATAAAAACACATTTGCATTTGAAAAACGATAAGTTCTAGGACAGAGAAGCCATTACATAGTCGATACGTCCGAAGATTTGCTTTACCACCAATGAAACCAGGTAACGTAATTTGGTGACTATGTGGGTTCGAGTCCATGGCTTTCCTTTTTCACTTGCAAATAATTTCAGATCATTAAGCTTAACTCTAAACGAGAAAATTAATAAAATCATTAAAAAAATGATCTTCGCCCTAACAGGCAAAATTTCAAAAAATAAAATTACAATATTTATGTTAAAAATGGGTGAAAATGGCTTGAAGCCAACGTGTTTGTTTTGGTTATCCCTCGATTTGTGACTAAACCACACTTTTTACGATTTTCCGGTCAAGGTAAAAGTAGAAGCCAACTCAAAAAGGGTAACATCACCAATTGGGAAGCTACATTCATTTTATCCCAAAAAAGTAAAATAGTAACAGTCGGCTTGGCCGACAGAGATATACCCTCAGCCTCAGACCTAAATAAAAGAAGTAACTCACAATACTTCTACCGTCTATATAATACGATATACAACGTTTGGATAAAATCGGTTTCTCCCTTCGAGGGTTATCTTACCTACTACCCAGTTTAGTTGGTTCCGCCAGGCTTCTTGGAGCTTTTGGAATATTATCTCAAGAAGTAAGCACTTGTTCCCGAAAAACATGTACAGTCATAATTTGGAAAGCGAATACAATTTGTTACAACAAAAATCAAAGGGATTCGTTTGGACCGATTCGGCTGAACCCTTCGAAAACTATCGTGCGCTCCAGCCGCTACACTTGGTGCCATAGGGGTTTTTTACAGCTTTCGAATAAGTATGGACTTGCCCTGAAAAAAAGTGTACTGTCGTATGGGGGCAGCGAATACAAGTTGCTAACACAAAAATTAAAGCGATTCGAGAGCAGGTCCGAATCTGAACTTTCCCAAATTTTGTGTGGGAGGTACTCGAAGGAGTGAACATAGGTTCATATACTCCATATTCGAACCTGATCTATGTCCCGTAGATATATTACGATATGAATAGTAAGGACCAAATCGGTTACTGTCTTTAAGAGTTGTCGTGCGCACCATTTAAGTGAACATTTTTGAACTTTTATAGAGGAGGTACCTAAAAGAGTGGACGGATATGGCTTATCTTCGAACATAAACTATGTTTGGAAAGAACATTATGAATGCCAAACTTTGGACCGAATCGGAAGATCCGTTCGAGAGTTGTCTTGCGCTCCAACCGCTACACACGGTGTCAAAGAGGTTTTTGCAACTTTCAGGCTATTTTCTCAGGAAGTATGGACTTGCCCTGAAAAAAAGTGTACTGTCGTGTGGGGGCATCGAAAACAAGTTGCTACAACAAAAATCAAAGTGATTCGAGAGCAGGACCTAAATTTAACTTTTCCGAAAGTGGACCTATTAAGTCCATACTGAAAAGTTATCGTGAGCCTCAGCCAGACAAGGCTTAATCAACTCCAAATTGTCGGAAAATGATTTCGTCCAAACATACTTGGGGTCTAAAACCGTTATTTCGTTGAGGCACATTTTGCCCGTATGAAAATGTATATGGGAATTTCTGAGTGAAATCGGACACATTTTCAAGATGAGGTTTTTGATTTCCTTTATTTTTTTGCTGTGGCGATGCTGCTCATCAGCAAAACATATTAGTATAGTTTCAAATTTTTTTGACTAAAGGTTCCAAAGATATCGGCCTTGAAATAGTCGAATTCTGTTAAAACTATATGTAAAGAAATACTCATAACATCTTTAATATTCGTCCAAAGAGAAAAAATATTTGTTTGTATTTTTTGTTGTTTTTTCAGCAATATAATAAAAAATATAAAAAAATTGTTGTACAGTGGTCTTGGATGCAAATTTCGCTATTTAAAATCAATTTTTAACAATGATTGTACTCTTCAATTTTCTTGATTTTTTTTTTTTTTTGTATTAAACTATACTGTGTGTAATTTTTTGTGTCATGGAAAATTAACCATATTCTGACACCGCAGCGTAATGGAAGACGAAAAATAAGAAGACACGTGTCTCGGCGTTTTTCCCTGTTACTTCGAATTTCGCGGTTATGGGCCCCCAAAAACCTGAGGCCTTGATGTCAAAAAGGACCATTTTGTCAGGCTCATATCTTCTAAACCGCTAAGAATTTTGGTTTACTCGTGGAGGCAAAGTTGTAGCTCTCATCTTGAAGAATGATAATTGTGAAGACATAAAATCCATTCAACCTTATCTTCAAGGTCAAAATCGTTAAGGTCAAGTTTCCGTTATATTTTTTTCTCAGATTTTGGCCTACAGATATCAAACCGATCAAAATTGAATCAAACAACCAACTACAAAAATGTACCTTAGATCTCAGTAAACAACTTTCTAGAACATACGAACCCTGTAGAAATGGTTCTTAAAGGTCAAAATAGCAAAACAAATGCAATTTTTATTTTCTTTTTTCGGTTTCTGCTCCATGGAAATAAAACCATTAAAAATTCAAGAAAACATTCAACCACAATAATGTAGCGAATATATCAGTATACAACTTTGTGAAACATCAGAGCCCACTACGAACTGTTTTTAAAGGTCAAAATAGCATAAAACTTCAGAAAATATTCGATTTTTATACTTTTTTCTCCGATTCTGGTCCATAGATACCGAACCGTTCAAAATTCAAGAATACAAGCAACTACAAAAATGTACCTAAGATCTCAGTTAACAGCTTTCTAGAACATATGAACATTCTAGGAACGGTCCTTCATGTTCAAAATTCACTAACAATTATATTATGGTTAATGCTCAGGTCTGGAAATAACAAACTGTTCAACACTCTAGAAAATTTGAAAGGTTTGTTATTTACGGACCTGACCAGGAAAGAATGAGTAAAACTAATGGTTTTGAGCTTAAAGGGCCGCTCCTAGAATGTTTATATGTTCTACAAAGTTGTTAACTGAGATCTTAGGTAAATTTTTGTTGTTGCTTGTATTCTTGAAATTTGAACGGTTCGGTATCTATGGACCAGAATCGGAGAAAAAATTATAAAGATCGAATATTTTCTGAAGTTTTTTGATATTTTGACCTTTAAAAACCATTCGTAGTGGGCTCTGATGTTCCACAAAGTTGTATACTGATATATTCGCTACATTATTGTGGTTGAATGTTTTCTTGAATTTTGAATGGTTTAATTTCTACGGAGCAGAAACCGAAAAAAGAAAATAAAAATTGCATTTGTTTTGCTATTTTGACCTTTAAGAACCATTTGTACAGGGTTCGTATGTTCTAGAAAGTTGTTTATTGAGATCTAAGGTACATTTTTGTAGTTGGTAGTTTGATTCAATTTTGATCGGTTTAATATCTGTAGGCCAAAATCTGAGAAAAAATTATAACGGAAACTTGACCATAACGATTTTGACCTTGAAGATAAGGTTGAATGGATTTTACGTCTTCACAATTATTATTCTTTAAGATGAGAGCTACAACTTTGCCTCCACGAGTAAACCAAAATTCTTAGCGGTTTAGAAGATATGAGCCTGACAAAATGGTCCTTTTTGACATCAAAGCCTCAGGTCTTTGGGGGCCCATAACCGCGAAATTCGAAGTAAAAGGGAAAAACGCCGAGACATGTGTCTTCTTATTTTTCGTCTTCTATCACGCTGCGGTGTCAGAATATGGTTAATTTTTTTCGTGTCACACAGTGCTACGATTCATTTCAAACATTTTAGGTCCTATATAGTAGTGGGATTCGAATTACAACTTTTTTTCTTAAATTTTAAAAATTTGTCAATACAAATTTTCCTTTCTACCAGTGTGAAACATTTGTTATTTTACCAAAAAACAAGTAAGAACAGACTATAGTCGGACGGGGCCGACCATGTGATACCCTATACCACTAAACGCGTCTTCTTGGGATAAAGTTATAAGATGTGCATTAGAAATTTTACCAATTTTCACACAAAAGTTTTGATCAATTTAACCCGCTAAATATTATCCGATCATACCGTTGACTTGCACGCTACTTCTTCATCTCAAACCAAAACTACGTTTAAAATTTCGCGCCGATCGGACTATTATTGCGACCTACAAAGCGGCTACAAAATCGAGCAAAAATTTTGTTTTTGGTCCATTTCATCCCTTTAACATTTCACGATCATCGCCAAAAACTAATCAGTTCTATTCTGGTCCAAACCCGACCTCCATACTAAATTTCGTGACAATCGGTCCATAATTGCGGCCTCTAGCTTGATTACAATTTTTAATGGACGGACAGACGGACGGACGGACGGACGGACGGACACACATCGCTAAATCGCTTTATCTCGTCGAGATATGAAGTTTGGTATACCACATGAGGGGTCTACGACGAATATTTCGCGGCGTTACATGAATTTTTGGGAAAACAAACTTATTATACCCTTTTCCACATTGTGGTATAGGGTATAAAAAAAATAAAAAAATTAATTTTTCAACATTTGTACTTTTATTTGGGAATTTATCTTAAACATCGTCAAACATCGTCTATGGTACTAGCCGGACAATAAACTAACTAAATTGATGCTCAAAAAACTACAGCTTGGGAATTATATGAACAGGCATCCGAGACGAATAATCGACCAAGAGGATTTGAATTTGAAATACTAAATGGCTAAAACTGCCGCGGACACAAAAAAACGCGAATGCAAAAAAAAAATTAAAGAAAATCGAAGAGTACAATTATTGTTAAAAATTGATTTTAAATATAAAGTCGCGAAAATTCCTTCCAATTCCACTTTTCATTTTTTTTTATATTTTTATTAGATAGCTGATAAAACAACAAAAAATACAAAAGATACGATTTTTTTCATTTGGACCAATGTTAAAGAAGTTATGATTATTTCTTTTCAAATAGTTTTTACAGAATTTAACAATTTAAAGGCGCGTTAGTCAAAAAAATCTGAAAATATACTAAAATGTTTTACGGATAAGCAGCATCACCACAGCAAAAAATAAAGGAAATCAAAAACCTCACTTTGAAAAAGTGTCCGATTTCACTCAGAAATCCCCGTAAATACCCTCGTTAGCTTAAATGCTGAGGGTATAAAAAATAGTGTATGATGCTATATCCACGATTCTTGATTGATCGCCTTGAAATTTGTAGATATATATGGATGTAGATTTTCATGGTGACACCGAAACCGTATGCGAACAGAAATTGTATGCACTTTGAAGTTAGCGAAGTTATATGGGGTTTTTAATACTAAGATGCAGCCGATGCTACATCTTAGCGTCCAAATTTTATTTCGAATGGTATGGCTTTGCTCTAAATGAAAATCACATGCAGGCAAAACGATTTTGATAATTACGCGATTTACACATATTTTATCCCAATTATAGTGTGTGATGCTACATCAAATGTTCTTTATTAACCGCCTTGAAATATATAGTAGACTTACATGGTGTACACTGAAATCCGATGCGGACTGATCAACCGATTTGGGCCTAAATTTATCCTTGGTCATATTTTGTCATAGTTGCAGTTCCAAGTCCACAACTGCCGGTACTTCCCCCGAATATTAAAAAATGTCAATTAAATGGAATGCACGATATCTCTTCAACAAATTTGATCCAAACTTTGGATCTCCTAATATTTTGTCCAAATGTAGTTTAACTTCCAAAATGGAGGTACCATAGGTTACATCCCCCACAAAAGTTCAACATTTGTATCTAAGTGCAGTTTTTGCCGTAGATGAAATTTTGAATTTATCTCTGTCAGCAAAGCCGACTGATAACACTATGCAACACTGAAAATGCAAACAACTTCTAGTATGCATTTTTTGAAAGTACATATTTAGACTATAAAAACTCTAGTAGGGTTTTGTCCTGTCAGATCCAGTTCGAATTTTATGGCCCCATCTAAACCGGGCCAAATCGACACTTTTTTGCATTTATCAGGCCTTTATCTCAGAAACGAATAGGAATTTGGCCTTGCTGTCTTAAGCAATATTGTAGCCCTAAACTGGTAGATCTTATCTTTTGAAAAGACCACATAAGAAAAACTCCATCTAGGGCATCAAAATCTATAAAATATAGAAAATTTTACATAATTGCTGAAATTCTGGTCCGTATCCGCTAAACTATTGGGAGTTTAACCAAGTAACCTTCTGCAAAAATCTTCCAAATAAAGTTCTCATTAATTCTTTAGAACATTCTGAAACTCTAAAATGGTTACTTCATGTTGTTTCAGCGGTATTTTGCAGCATATCTTTTACAACACGTATTTCAATCACAGCTTTGTAAGTTCATTCTTTCTCCAAATATTTTATTCCTATCCTAACCTACAAATTTGCTTCAGAGGTCAGAAGAAGATTCGCATTGGTCTCAGAGATATAGCCCCGAATTTCTTTAAAAACTCAATATTTAACCATATTTAGATGGGGGCCATAAAATCCGAGCTGGATCTGACACAACAAAACCCAACTAGGGTTTCTTGTCGTTTGGGTATGTACTTTCAAAAAATCCTCAGTTCGAATTGTTTGCACAAGATCACCTTAAAAATGTTGCACAGTGTAATTATACCCTCAGCCTTTAGGCTAGAAGGGTATATACACTTTGATACCAAAAATGTCTGTCTGTCTGGATTGTGCGCACGATAACTCCCGAACAGTTCAACCGATTTGAACCAAATTTTGGGTATCGTAATATTTTGTCCAAACTTAGTTTAAGAAGATGGGCCATATCGGTCCACTCCTTCTGGTACCTCCCCCACAAAAGTTCAACATTTTTCTGTAAAATGGTCTGAACGATAACTCTCGAAGGGAGCAATCGATTTGGTCAAAACTTTGCACATCGTATTATTCCTTCCAGATATAGATCTGGTTCGAATAAGAACAATATTTGTCCACTCCTTCGGGTACATCCCACACAAAATTCGGATGAAGTGAAGTTTAAGGGATCGGATGGGTTTGCAATTTCTTTCAGTAAGTTTTCCTTTCGGCTCCCTTTATGACAGTACAATTTTTTTCTTGCGGAAGTCCATACTTCCTGAGATATTGGCCTTAAAACTCCAAGAAACCCTGAAGGCACCAACCAAAATGACAAATCCGCAAGATAATCCTCACAGGGGATTTCTGATTGGTGGAGGCTTTGCACATCGTATTATTTCATCCAGTCCAGTATTCGGAAACCTCCCACACAAAATTCGGATAAAGTGAAGTTTAGGAGCTTTGTAACGTGGTTTTCTCGTTGGCTGGGGTAGGGCCAGTCGCGTCCAGGGTCTCCATAAGGACCCACTAAACCTTGTGAAATTATAAGACTTGTATTCTCCCTTTCCTGGGGATTTAATTCAGAGTTTATTGATCAAAGCACTAATTTACAATTACTCGGGAATAAATACGATAAGAATATGTTGAATGGTAATGAAACAATCGTTGGCGTGAAGGTGACCAGGAGGGCTGGGATTCGAGAGCTGGGCTTCGTGATGAGTGGACGTATCAATACAGTGGCTATCCTTACTCTGGCGACTCGTAGGAATCGGCTGTTGTTGATTTGCTTGTAGGCTGCCGAAGTCTGCAGTTCGTAGATAGTCGGGAACCTGGTGTGACGGTAATCAGGATAACGGTTCGTGGATAATCGGGACGGGTTCTGTATATAATCAGGAGGGCGGTCAATGGACGTTTATGGGATCAACGTTCGATGCAATCGGTGTACTCGGTGATAGGTTATGTGTGATCGGGTATGAGATGCGTGCGGCAGCCGATTGTTGAGTTCGGCAGGAGACTGCTGTTGTTCAACGGGTTCGGTGTTCGGTTGGTGTTGTTCGGCAACACGATGGGCTCGGCAGTCGGCTGTTGATGCTCGGGAGTACGATGAATGTCGGCTTCGGCGCTTGGATGTTGATGCTCGGGAGTACGATGAATGTCGGCTTCGGCGCTCGGATGTTGATGTTCGGGAGAACGATGAACGTCGGCTTCGGCTGTTGATGCTCGGGAGTACGATGAATATCGGCTTCGGCTGTTGATGCTCGGGAGTACGATGAATGTCGGCTTCGGCTGTTGATGCTCGGGAGTACGATGAATGTTGGCTTCGGGGTTCGGCTATTGATGCTCGGGAGTACGATGAATGTTGGCTTCGGCGTTCGGCTGTTGATGTTCGGGAGTTAGTCTAGGCTACGATCTAGTATCTACCATGCGCTACTGAGTACGGAACAGCTAACACGAAGGCCCTGTGGAACTGCTGGCCCGAAGGCCCAGTGGAACAGCTGACCCGAAGGTCCTGTGGAACTGCTGACCCGAAGGCTCAGTGGAACAGCTGACCCGAAGGCCCTGTGGAACTGCTGACCAGAAGGCCCAGTGGAACACCTGACCCGAAGGCCCTGTGTATGTATCAGCCACCACAACTTAATGGTAGCTCTCAAAAAGTATTCCCAACACTAGGCACCTAGGCGTAAGTTGGGGGACTTAGAGCAACCTTTTGTTCCAGCCCGTGTAGCAAACTCCCTGCAGTAGTAAACTCGCCATTCTCAAGTAAACCTGAAATACTTTAGTGGCCTGGAGTACAGAGTAAATGAGAATTATTCACAGTGTGCGTTAAAATTGTAACTGCGAAACTACACTGGAATTGAATTCTCCTTTGGGTTACATCTTAAAACACAACATGTAAACGGATGAAATGTGATGACTGCTGCCTATTGAATGGCTGTTCAGTATGTCTGCAGCGTACTGGCTGGTGGCTGGTATCGTGTTGTTGTGCAGAGAATTTAGTGGTAGCCAGTATTGTGTTATTGTGTTATATATGTACGTGATAACGTCACGTTACAGCTTCTCTCGCATCGTTTTGACTCATTTTCAGTAGATTGTTAGAGCGGCCTCATTTACAATGGCACATTTTGTTCCGGAGTAAGTCAATACTTCCTAAGATAATGGCCCAAACGTTTCAAAACCCTGTCGGATATTGTGCAAGATAAATCTAAAACTTTTTCAAAAATTTCTTACAAACTAAGTTTAATGTTATTTAATACTTTGAGTCCTTTATGAGGAAGTTTGGTTGCCAAAATTTTTGGTATATGTCAATGATTTGGTATAAGCCCACGTGACGGTACCTACAGATTTTAAAACAAACTCGTGATATAAAATCAATATATTTTATATAGGGCATAATTATTGTGTTTGGTTTGGTTTTGTTGTTTTTTCTTGGTCAGTGGTATTTCTCCGTCAGCACAGCTGACTGATACGTCCTTACTTGTTTTTTACTTGTTTCTTTATAAAACTTCCATAGTAGTGCAATCGTTCGCAAAATTTGACGCTTTTACCAGATTTTCTTATTAATGTTTACCACTGAATGTTCCTACATCAAAGTTGTTATCCTGCGGATGTTTTGTGACTTTGTATCACTAACTTGACGTTTTCACCGTTTACCGCCAGACCCACACTAGCATATTATCTGTAAAAGCTACTGCCACCATCGCGAAGTCCGACGTAATAATGCGCGTATTTTATAACAAAAGTCTATTTTTGTCCCACATTTGTCATTCGTTAATACAAAAGTAAATCAAATTTCTTGAAGACCGTAGTCATGGCATAACAATTTATTCTTTATTCCTATACCAAAGAGAGAGAGAGACAAATAGGTTTCAGTATGTGTATAGAACGTATAGGATACAGAACATAATATTTATATAAACTTTGGAAAATACATACATATATTTGACTATTACAATTACACATATTTAAAAATATATATTACGAAATATTATCATTGGTTTACTACATACCCACATCTTATTTACAATAAGTTCGTATATTAAAGTTAAAACTATATATTAATAATATTAATATCACTTAAAATACTTTGAATAACAAATACATTTGTGTTTGAAACTAGAAATACAAAAACAAAACATCTACGATTTTACAATTGAATTTTAGTAATGATGATCATAAACTGGTGCGGGATGAGCAGAAGCGCCAGTCTTATGGACAACAGCATTGAAACCATTGTGGTCATCGGCATTATAGTTCACAGTACGCACTGAACCATCTGGTTCCACCAATGAATATTGTCCCTTAACAACATCCCCATCACGTTCTTCAACTTGGGATTTTATATCGCCTGTATGGGGATCCTTGACACCGTAACTGAAGGAATATTTTGGATAGGCCTGAAAAAGTAACAATTTATTTATTGTAGCCATTGATGATATTACTAACATTGTTGTGCATGATGTAACTTACTGCTGGTTCTTCATGACCATGATATGCAACTGGAGCTTCTGCCAAAATAGCTTCATGTTCATAATGCTCGATAGGAATAGCATGAACAGCAGCAAAGCACAAGACTAGAACAATGAAGTACTGCAAAGAAAGAAAACAATTGTAGTTGTTTTTTTCATGTAGGTAAAATTATGGATTTATATCGTCTAGCCAACTTGAAGCCAAGATAACTAAGACAGAGTTGACGAAATCGGCCATCCTGTCAGTACAGCGTAAAGCTTGACTATTGAGGCAATGAAAGCGTATATTTGCGAAGGCATTACGAAAGAGTCGTTTACTAGCCGTTTTGGACATTGAATTGTTCGTTTGTACAAAAATATTTCGCAACAACCAAGCACAGACATGGGTATATCACAGCCGAATCTGCGAAGCATGAAACTATTATAATACAATATTAAAATGCCTCCAACATTATGTTAATTCATGGTGTGAAGTTTTGCATCAGCCTTTTTACCATAATTAATTTGTAAGTCAAGTCACAGGAACATTCCTTTAAACAAGTAAGAACGTATCGGTCAGCTGTGCTGACGGAGATACACCCTCAGCCACTGACCAAAAAAAAAACAACAAAACCCAGAGGAGCTCTTAAACTTCACTTTTTCCGAATTTTGTGTGGGAGGTACCAAAAGAAGTGGACCGACATTGCCCATATTCTAACCTGGTACATGACTGGTTAAAATAATAAGATGTTCAAAGTCTGTACTAATCAAAAACTTCCTGCGAGAATTATCTTGCGGATTTGCCATTTTTATAAGTGCCGTCAGGGTTCATGGAACTTTTAAGCTAATATCTCAAGATGTATGGGTTGCGCAATTGTACCGTCATAAAGGTAGCCGCAAGGACAACCTACTGAAAAAAATTTCAACGCGTTCCGAGAGGTGCTCTTTATATGGAGTGGAAGGAATAATACGATGTGCAAAGTTTGGACCAATTCAATTGCTTCCTTCAAGAGTTATCCTTCACACCATTTTACAGAAAAATGTTGAACTTTTGTGGGGGAGGTACCCAAAGGAGTGGACCGATTTGGCCCATCTTCGGACTTAAACTAAGTTTTGTAAAATATTACAATGCCGATACCGATTTGGTTCGAATCGGTTGATCCGTTCGAGATTTATCGGCGCCCCAGCCATCTAGCCAGACGGACGGAGATGGCTAAATCGACTCCAAATTGTCTGGAGTCGGTACATTTGTGGTCGTATCAAAGTGTATACACCCTTCCTAGCCTAAAAGCTGAGGGTATAACAAGAGGTGACGTGCTTAAAGACCGCGCTAGGTTAACGACTCCCAAGAGCGTCTGTTACGGAAAAAGCTGCTCACAGTTCAGTGTCTGCTTTGTCATGTTAGGAAAGAAAAAATAAAGAAAACAATAACGAACTCCATTAATGTTGACGGACCCGCAGACCTTTTAAGGGCCATGACCTGCGAACCTACGTATGCATTGAAAAGTATTACATTGATATTATCGCGTTGCTGTAATTACGATGGAAGAACTCATAAAAAAATCAGACAGAGAGAAACAAATTTTCACTGCATTATAGCAGCCATGAAACGAGTCATGAGTTAGGTGTTGGATCCATGGTAAATCGAAAAATGAAATTTATTGTCTCCACAAATAATCCAGTCTATGTAAGAATCGCAATAATCCACATTGAAGCAAAGTTTCTACACGAGTCTGCACCCATGTCCGACCGAAGATAAAGAAATTACAGACATATTCTATTCTACGATTGACCTAGGAGATTTTTATGTAAAAATTAGAGGGTAAAATCGGAACATCGATTGGAAGAAGCTGCAAACACAACGAAACTTCTATAAGAATAATGTGGAAGTGTAATGGGAAATAATAGGCTCCTTCCTTTAAACCGATACAATAACTACGCTGGGGTACCAACGACGACCCCCCAAAACTGCTTGTGGTACGATCAAGAATGTCGAAAAGCTTTTGAAAAAAGAACGCCGCAATCTTGCAGCCAGTATCAACACGAAATGTCAGGGAAAAATATCGGGAAAAAAGAGAAAAGAAAGAATAAGAAAAGAAATGTGAGAATGAAAAAAATTGAGTTGTACATGAACCAGATGAAGCCACACAATTTTACCAAAGAGTAAAACACTTTACTGATGGTCATGGTCCAGGCACTTTCCCCTGCAAATATGATAAGGGGAATATGACAACTGATTCAGAATCACCTATTGAAGATGAAGTCAGAACAGCGTTTAATCAACTAATGATGGGCTGCTGCTATAGACATACGTCCGTGTGTTTTGTTGTTTACAGCCACTTTGCAAACAAATGGAATTTGTTTGACGAATTTCAACTTAAAGAATCATTCCTAGAATGTTCATATGTTCTAGAAAGTTGTTTATTGAAATCTTAGGTAGATTTTAGTAGTTGGATGTATACGTAATTTGTGAGCGGTTCGATATCTGTTGACCAAAGTCGGAGAAAAAAGTATAAAAATGTAATATTTTTAAAAGTTTTTTTGCTATTTTCACCTTTAAGGACCGTTCATAGACAGTTCGTATGTTCCAGAAAGTTGTTTACTGATATCTTTGTTACATTATTGTAGCGGATTGTGTTCTTGAATTTTGAGCGGTTTGGTAGCTATGAACCGAAATCGGAGAAAAGAGGATAAAAATAACACTTGTTTTCCTATTTTGGACATTAAGAACCGTTTCTACAAAGTTCCCGTATTCTAGAAAGTTGTTTATTGATATATAAGGTACGGTGGGTAAATACCCATTTGTGGGTATTTACTATATTAAATCGCCAATACAACATCTTACACCCTATTTCTGGGTTTAGGATGTGAAATCGTTTCAAAATGGATAGTTTAACAATACTTTAAACAATTGGGTAAATACTTGGGTAAATACCCGAGTATTTACCCAAATATAGGGTAAAAACTCTTTATCTGCCGAATCACTTGACGTAGGCTGACGAAATTTGGCTCAAAACTTTCTTATATCAATAGTATTAAAGGTATTGAAAATGGAGTCCCTGGGTCCATGTTTTGGTATAGCCCCCATATAGCCGTACCTCCCGATTTAAGGTATTTTTCACCTATTAGCCACATTATACAACCAAATTGGCTGTTATTTGGCACAATGCGTCCTCAATGAGTATAAAATATCCTTGCAAACATTTGTCAACGTAGGTCCGCGATTTCTTATAGCCCCCATATAAGGGTCCCCCAATTTCGAGTATTTACCCAAATATGGGGTAAAAACTCTTTATCTGCCGAACCACTTGACGTAGTCTGACGAAATTTGGCTCAAAACTTTCTCATATCAATAGTATTATAGGTATTGTAAATTGAGTCCCTGGGTCCATGTTTTGATATAGCCCCCATAAAGCCGTACGTCCCGATTTAAGGTATTTTTCAACTACTAGCCACATTTTACAATCATATTGGGTGAAATTTGGCAATGTGAGTCCTCAAGGAGTATAATATATCCTTGCACAAATTTGTCAACGTAGGTCCACGTTTTCTTGTAGCCCCCATATAAAGGTACCCCGATTTCGAGTATTTACCCAAAAGTGGGTAAAAACTCTTTAACTGCCGAACCACTTAACGTAAGTGTCAGCCTTCGTCAAGTGGTTCGGCAGATAAAGAGTTTTTACCCTATATTTGGATAAATACTCGAAATCGGGGTACCCTTATATGGGGGCTATAAAAATCGTGGACCTATGTCGACAAATGTTTTCAGGGATATTTTATACTCATTGAGGACTCGCTGTGCCAAATTACGTCCAATTTGTTTGTAAAATGTGGCCAATTGGTGAAAAATACCTTAAATCGGGAGGTACGGTTATATGGGGGCAATATCAAAACATGGACCCAGAGACTCAATTTTCAATATCAGATGTTCTCTTGATATAAGTAAGATTTGAGCAAGATTTCGTCAGTCTACGTCAAGTGGTTCGGCAGTTAAAGAGTTTTTACCCACTTTTGGGTAAATACTCGAAATCGGGTTACCCTTATATGGGGGCTACAGGAAAACGTGAACCTACGCTGACAAATTTCAAGGACATATTATACTCATTGAGGACTCACTGCGCCAAATTACAGCCAATTTGGTTATAAAATGTGGCTAATAGATAAAAAAATACCTTAAATCGGGAGGTACGGTTATATAGGGGCTATATCAAAACATGGACCCAGAGAACCCATTTTCAATACCAGATGTTCTCTTGATATAAATAAGATTTGAGCCAAATTTCGTCAGCCTACGTCAAGTGGTTCGGCAGATAAAGAGTTTTTACCCTATATTTGGGTAAATACTCGAAATCGAGGTATCCTTATATGGGGGCTATAAGAAATCGCGGACCTACGTTGACAAATGTTTGCAAGGATATTTTATACTCATTGAGGACTCACTGTGCCAAATTACAGCCAATTTGGTTGTATAATGTGGCTAATAGGTGAAAAATACCTTAAATCGGGAGGTACGGCTATAAGGGGGCTATACCAAAACATGGACCCAGGGACTCCATTTTCAATACCTTTAATACTATTGATATGAGAAAGTTGTGACCCAAATTTTGTCAGCCTACGACAAGTGGTTCGGCAGTTAAAGAGTTTTTACCCATCATTTGGGTAAATACTGGGGTATTTACCCAAGTATTTACCCGCTTGTTTATAGTACTATAAAACTATCCATTTCGATTTCACATCCTAAACCCAGAAATAGGGTGTAAGATGTTGTATTGGCGATTCAATATAGTAAATACCCACAAATGGGTATTTACCCGGTATTTATCCAATTTACCGGATATTTACCCATTGGGTATTTACCCACTGTACATCTCTACCCATAACCGCGAAACTCGAAGTGATAGGGAAAAACGCCGGGACACGTGTCTTCTTATTTTTGGTCCTCTATCATGCTGAGGTGTCAGAATATGGTTAATTTACCATGACTCAAAAAATTACACACAGTGTTATACACTACACCACATTGTGGTAAGAGGTATTTTGACTTTGTGCATTTGCATGTAACATACAAAAGGAAACGAGATAGGCCCATAGTTCCTTCTAGGCATATACATCGAATTACTTGGATAAAGCTTCGATATACGTCCGATTTTGATAAAATTTGGAATGTGTAACTGAATTCTGTCTACACCATTTTCACATGTAATTCGAAAAATTTCAGTTTTAATTCGAAATATTTCACTTGTAATTTGAGAATTCCAATTGAATTTCGAATTATTTCATTTGTAATTTGAGAATTTCAATTAGAATTCGAATAATTTCATTTGTTATTTGAGAATTCCATTTGATATTCGAATTATTTCACTTGCAAATTAAATTTTTCATTTGTAATTCGAATTACTTCATATGAAACTCGAAGTTTTCCATTTGTAATTTAAACTTTTTCAATTCCAAATGAAAAACTTCGATTTACAAATGGAAAAATCCAAATTACAAATGGAAGAATTCGAATTACTTTGGGCGTAGGTCTATAAAATGTAAGGTTAAGCCAGAAATCGGAAAGAAACTTGTTGGCTTCAACCCATTTTTCAACATTGATGCCAACACAGCTTCCACGTAAATTAATTTTAATGGTCGACATTATGGGATCTCTCCTAAAACACTTCATTTTAAAGAATTTCAGTCATACTATATAGAACTAGCATGTGCCCGCTAGAGAATTTTTGATTGGAAATATTCGATCCAATTCTAATCTGCCCTCGGATTTATTTATTTCAATTAATTAATTAATGGTAACAATAAAATGTTTTTGAGATAGATCTTTTTATCAGAATCAGTCCTCGTCGTCAAAAATGTGTTCAATTGAAAACTTAATAAGGCAAAAGTAATACAAAGCATTCTTAATGGGAAAGAAGTTAGAGTGTGATATCTGGATACGTACTTTTAAGAAGATGAAAAGGCGTCATGTTCTGGCCGAACTGTTTATATCATCCACCATATTAAACCATATTCGCGAATGCAATCCCTGTATTCAAACGTGGATCTTTTTTATTAACTTTCTGCATGGAGGTTCTCCCACCAAAAGGATTTCCAAACTTCATATTACAGGCGGATACTTACTTACTTACTTACTTACTTAGCTGGCCCATTACAGAACATTTGTTCTATAGGCCGAACTAAGAAGAGATCTCCATTCCTCTCTATGTGTTGCTTTGCACACTGGAATACCGCGCCTTGTCATCTCATCATCCACTTGTTTGCGCCATCTATTCCTTGGCCTGCCAATTCTGCGTGCACCGCCATGTGGCATGTATTCATACGCCTTTTTAGCGGGTTCATCATCGCTCATTCTTATGATATGGCCTAGCCAACGCAATCGCTGCATCTCGATACGTTTAACAATATTGATGTCGTTGTATAGCAGATACAGCTCGTGGTTCATGCGACGTCGATATTCACCGTCAACGCAGATTGGTCCGTAGATCTTTCGAAGAATTTTTCTCTCAAACACACCAAGCACTGCCATGTCTGCTTGCGCAAGTACCCAGGCTTCGGAGCCATACATCAGCACGGGTAGTATCAGTGTTTTGTAGAGCGTTATTTTTGTTTGACGAGATGTGGCTTTGTTTTTAAACTGCTTACTTAATCCAAAGTAGCATCTGTTGGCCAATACAATTCTTCTTTTTATTTCACAACTGATGTCGTTTGTTGTGTTGACGGAGGTGCCGAGGTAGACGAAGTCTTTTACTACCTCAATATTATAGGAACCAACATCCACAGTCGGTCCGAGCTCAATGGACGCATTGCGCGTCGACACCATCAACTTGGTCTTCTCACCGTTTACCGCCAGACCCACTTTAGCAGATTCTCCTTCGACCTTTATAAAGGTATCAGTTACTTCTTTTACTGATCGACCCATGATGTCTATATCATCAGCATAAGCAAGTAACATGTGACTGTTGGTGTAGATTGTGCCACTTCTTTTGACGTTTGCCTCTCGTATAACCTTTTCTAGCAGGATGTTGAAGAGGTCACACGAAAGGCTGTCTCCTTGTCTGAAACCTCTTTTGGTACCAAACTCTTCGGAGAGGTTCTTTCCTATTTTAACTGAGGACCTCGTGTCAGTTAAAGTCATTTTACAAAGCCGGATGAGCTTTGCGGGAATACCAAATTCAGACATGGCTTGGAATACCTTTGAGCGCAGCGGACTGTCGAAGGCTGCTTTATAATCGACAAAAAGGTGGTAGGTGTCGATCTGCATCTCTTGGGTCTTCTCCAGGATTTGCCGCAGGGTAAATATCTGGTCAATGGTGGACTTGCCAGGTCTAAAGCCGCATTGGTATGGTCCAATAATCTCGTTGACCATTGGCTTTAGTCATTCGCACAATATCCCTGACACGATCTTGTAGGCAATAGGGAGTAGACTTATGCCCCTATAGTTAGAGCATACAGTCTTATCTCCCTTCTTGTGGACGGGGCACAGGATACTCAGGTTCCAATCGTCGGGTACTCGTTCTTCCTGCCAGATGGTGCTAACTAGCTGATGAATACACCTTATCAGCGTGTCGCCTCCGGTTTTGAACAGCTCGGCTGGTAAGCCATCGGCCCCTGCTGCCTTATTATTCTTCAGCCGATTTATTGCTGTCTTTACCTCATCTTGGCTGGGCGGTATACATTCAATACCATCTTCTGGGATTGGGACTGTGGTATCTTCGTCGTCTTCGCTGCTATTGGATACCAACAGATTTGAAAAATGTTCTTTCCATATCCTGAGTACACTATCTGTATCAGTTACCAAATTACCTTGCTGGTCTCTACAGGAGGATGTGCCTGTACCAAAGCCATCAGTTTGATGCTTGACTCTTTGGTAGAATTTTCGGACTTCATTCTGGCTCCTGTACATCTCGATTTTTTCACACTCCCGCTTTTCCATCTCTCTCTTTTTCCTGCGGAAAAGACGTTTCTCCTCTCTCCTTTTCTCCCTGTATCTCTCTCGTGCGCTACGCGTTGCTACGGATTGTAAAGTAGCCTTATATGCCGCATTTTTCTCTTCAGTGGCAGCACGACACTCCTCATCATACCATGGATTCCTTGGTGGAGGTCTCTGGTATCCAAGTATGGATTTTGCGGCTGTTTGCATGGAGTGGGCAATGCTTTGCCATTGCGCTGATATGTTATCGGGATGAGGAGGGCTTTGATTAAGCAATTGGGCTAGTTGAGTGGAATATGCTGTGGCTATCTGTTGTGATTGCAGCTTACCGATGTCTAACTTTCGTGTTGTATCTGTTCGTACTTTGTTTGCTACGTTTAAGCGGGTGCGTACCTTTGCTGCAACAAGGTAGTGGTCCGAATCAATGTTTGCGCCTCGGAACGATCGTACATCCAACACGCTCGATGAATGTCTTCCATCTATCACAACATGATCAATTTGGTTTCTTGTTTTCTGATCTGGAGACAGCCAGGTGCCCTTATGAATATCGAGATGATTAAATCTGGTACTGCTAACTACCATGTTTTTTGCAGCTGCAAAGTCTATCAGTCTCATACCATTGTCAGATGTTTCACTGTGGAGACTGAATTTCCCGACTGTTGGGCCAAAGATATTCTCCTTTCCAATTTTGGCATTAAAATCGCCTAGAATGATTTTAATGTCATGGGCAGGGCAGCGGTCATATGTTTCTTCTAAGCGCTCGTAAAATATATCTTTGGTCTGTTCATCCTTTTCTTCAGTGGGAGCATGAGCGCAGATAAAGCTGATGTTGAAGAATTTAGCTTTTATTCGAATTGCAGCAAGTCTTTCATTCACTGGAGTGAAGCTGGATACAAGATGTTTTAGTCTCCGACTAACTACGAATCCACAACCAAACTCATGCTTTACGTCATGGCAGCTATAATACAGTGCGTCACCTTTAGGTGTTGTTGTGACGCCTTTCCCAATCCATCGTATTTCCTGTATGGCAGTAATATCGGTCTTGTACTTTTCAAGTACGTCTGCCAATGCGAAGACTGCACCTTCTCTATAAAGAGTGCGAACATTCCAGGTGCAGATTCGCATATCATGGTCCTTAAAACGTTTGCGGGGTTCGTCAACTTTAGAGGGGTTTGTTTTTCTTTTCTTTCGTTTTTTCATAGTAGGCTGTTTTTTCTAGGGGAGGGTTACTAACCCGACGCCCAAACCCAAGTTTTTAACGTTCTTATGGGTGAACGCGCGGCACATGTTAGCTCACTACCTTTAACGGGTGTTAAAGGCAGTTCCCCAGGTGACACCACGGGGAGGTCAGTGTCCACTTGGGATGAAAGAGGGACCAAGATAAATCCTGGGCTTTGCCATGTTAAAACCGGTCAGGACCGTTCCTTGGTATCTTCCATCCCCTACGTCACCCTTACAGGCGGATATATACGCAATAACTAAAACATCGTTCAAATGAATATTACCCTTACAGTTTGGTATATCTCAGAGTTTTCAACCATATTACCTATAATTCCCCAGAGAATTGCTAAAATAGGTCCACGTTTTCGATATTTCGGAGCTATTTCCTAACTTTTAAATGTATATATTACAGGCGGATATATACATTTAAAAGTTAGGAAATAGCTCCGAAATATCGAAAACGTGGACCTATTTTAGCAATTCTCTGGGGAATTATAGGTAATATGGTTGAAAACTCTGAGATATACCAAACTGTAAGGGTAATATTCATTTGAACGATGTTTTAGTTATTGCGTCAATGCTGTTGGAGAATTTGGTTTAAATCTTGAAAGTACTGGACGGAACCTTTGTATGGGGACTATACAGAACGTTGTTTGATATGGCTCTTTTTCAATTCTAAACATCCAAGGACTAATATAGTATACTCTGTTCCAAATTTCAAACTTGTATCTAAAATATTGTGCATTCTCTCTATCGAATTTATATAATTTGTGTCAATATTTACCTAAAACCCCTTTTTAAATAGTTCAACGTAACGCTACATAAAAAACAAGTAAGAGAGGGCTATAGTCGGATGGGGCCGACCATGTGATACCCTACACCACTAACCCTGGGTATTAGTTTTCCACGGAATTTATTTTATATGACTTTTTTATCGTACCAGTCCGGCCATTCATACATAAGATTACATACATACATGATAAAAAGGCTGGTTTTAACTCAAAGGGAAACCAGTAAGGAAAGGATCAAAGTTCTCGGGGCCGAATATATGATACCCTACACCACTGTGAATAGATATAAGAGCTAAATCCAAATGTGAACAGATTACGATATAATTGCCACATATATTTCTAGACCAAACACCGTCACACATTCCAAATTTCATCAACATTAGACATACAAAGCGTCTTTGCTGCATCTCAAAATCGCTTTATCTTGTCGAGATATGAATTTTGGTATGCCACATGTGGGGTATACGACGAATATTTCGCGGTGTTACATGCAATTTCGGAAAACAAACTTATAGTACCCTTTCCACATACTGTGTAGGGTATAACAATAAAATTATATAAAAAAAAAAAATAGCACTCGCATCTAAGGCTATCGGCTAATCGAAGTGTTTAAAATGGAACATTATCGTGTTGAAATTTTCTCTCCGGTCTTCCGGAAATACTTCTTACTATGGGAAAAACCTTTTTTAACTACTTTGTAATTTGCCGTACTCATTTGCATATTTTTTGCATGATTTTGATATGCGAGTAGATACAAAATTTGAGTCTAATCGGTTAAGAAATAAAAAACATGCAAAAATCCGATGTCTATTGATGTTCATCCCCGTACAGCCATGACTTTGGAACCCAATTACTTCATTTGATTCCCTCACAAAAATGTGTGGTCAACGATTTTCGTCGCCAAAAGATGTTGTTGAAGTGTTAAAAAATCACGGAGTCTACCGTGATCAAAAGAAAGATCAAAAGTAAAATTTTGATTTTATTTACATCGGCAACGTCATAATTAAAAACAAGTGAGCCAAGGCTATATATTCGGGTCGGGGCCGACTATGTGATACCCTACACCACTACCCCTGTTCATAAGCTTTTAACTGAAAAATTTCGTAGTGTGATTGCACAAAAAACTGAAAAAGGGATGCATTACCGACTATTGCGATACCTCTGTTGTTTGACCACCTATGATATTTGCTATTGCCCTTACCTTGCCTTAAGAGATATTAGCTTTGAAATAAAACGTTGGCCTTTTCTCCAAATAAGTTTTTTCACATTCCGACCCCTGAATAATATTCGACCATTATCAAAAATCAATTTTTTTCCTCTGTAGGACCCCCATTAACCCCCAAAATTTCGTGACGATCCGATCAAAATTAATGAAAAAAAGGATGTATTGCCGACTATTGCGATATCTCCGTTATGTGGCCACCTACGCCAACCTACTTTGCATCACTGTAAAGATGGGATTTTCTACTTTCATAGTCGGACTTTGTTTTTGGAAGATCCCCAACCAAAGCTGTGATATTCGTCATTATTATTAAAATCGCAAGAATTCAAAGTTGAATTCTATTAGCGGCTATTGTGATATCTTCGTTGTGTGATCACCTACGAGAACCTACTTTACATCATTAGAAACGTGATATTTTCTACTTTCATGGTCAGGTTTTGCTTTTGGTATATCCCATATAGAAGCTGAGATATTCGCTTTGGAAAAAACGTTGTCTTTTTATCCAAATAAGTTTTTTGCCCATTACGACCCCTAAATATTATCCGACCATCACCAAAATCAATAGGCTTCTTTCTCTGTGAGACCCCCATTAACCCTCAAAATTTCGTGACGATCTGATCAAAATTGCGACCTGTAGCGTGATTTCCAAAAAAATGGAAAAATGGGATGTATTACCGACTATTGCGATATCTCCGTTATTTGGTCACCTACGCCGACCTAGTTTGCATCGTTGTAAAGATGGAATCTTCTTCTTTCATAGTCAGGCATTGCTTTTGGAAAGTCTTCAGCCAAAGCTGTGATATTCGTCATTATTATTAAAATCGCAAAAATGAAAATTTGGGTTTTATTTGCGACTATTGTGATATCTTCGTTGCTTGATCACCTACGAGAACCTACTTTACATCGTCAGAAAGGTGATATTTTCTGCTTTCATTGTCAGGTTTTGTTTTTGGCATACCCCATATAGAAGCTGAAATATTCGCTTGGAAAAAAAACGTTGTCTTTTTATCCACATACGTTTTTTGCCCATTCCGACCCCTAAATATTTTCCGACCATCACCAAAATCAATAGGCTTCTTCCCCTCCGGGACCCCCATCAACATCCATAATTTCGTGACGATCCGATCAAAATTGCGACCTGTAGCGTGATTACAAGGTTTAGATGTCTACGACCATTATTTCGATGCGTTACAAACTTTTTTACCAAAACCAACTTATAATACCCTCCCCACATAGTGGTGTAGGGTATAAAAATATTACACAAGTTTTGAAATAAATTTTAGATTCACTTTGGCAGTTTTGTTGAAATGTTTGTTTACTTATATCACTGTGCAACAAAATGGAGGTGAAAGTCTGGGGCACGGAAAATTCCTCTTTGGGAAGAAAGGCCTTGGTGAGTATATTAAGAACACCGAAGGACAGATCCGCCGTGAGTCGAACTTCCACGTTATGGCGTGATAAAGTTGTTGCTTGAGACCCTGTTAGCCATCGGGAATTAGCGTTATATCTTTGTTCACTGTTGTTTTAGCTTATTTTTGAGATGACATGTCTGCAGTCAAATCGAATGAGGATTATTTTCATAGAGCACTTCGACCTTCTAACTCGCTTCCTTCAATGCACTTTTCGTGCTTTATTTTAAGAGCCGCTATAAAAGTACGACAAGATGAAGATTTTCAGCTTCGAAATGTTCAAAAATGTCGCTCAAAAAATTTTAGGTACGTCTCTCATTGACAACTAATCGATTTTGCCGCGAAGCATCTGAAGCATGAGGAGCTGTACACTTCCATAGCCAAAGTTAAACGATTGCGTTGGCTAGGTCATGTCATGAGAATGAATTGAAAATACCGCCACCAGAAAGCCACATATATACGCACAATTCGATCATATACGCGGTAACAAATTAATAGAAAAATGTACCAAATTGCGAGAAAACACTCGTTCGGAAATATATTCTTAGTTCGGTTTGGGAACAAACGATCTGCCGATGTCTCGAGGTTAATTTATTGATATTTTAGAAAATCAGGTTTGCTTTGTGTAAAAATATTTATTTAAGTTTTAACATATTTCTTAAACACTTTGTAAGTATTTATAAGGACGAATTTATTTAATGCAACTTATGTTAGGATAAGCTGTCTTGCAGTGCTGCTCCCTGTTTCTTATTTTTTCAACAATACAATGTTTTTCATCTACTTAAAATAGTTTCTTTAGTGTTACAAACATTGTGGATGGAAAATATTTTATCTTTCGTTAGGCACGGTATTTCAAACAATATTTTTTCATATTACACACATTCATTCGTAGGCACATATAGATAATTTGTCAATAATTCAACATTTTTGATATAATAGCTTCATTCGTTTTTATTTTATTTCATCTTGCCATCTATATAACACAAAATATACCTTCATTTTTCACTTTTTTGTGATGGAGAGTTTATTTCCGATTTTATTATTGATACACTAAAACGTTGTTCACGATTTCTGCAACACTTTCGCTACGGTTCCAATCTCTTTGGCAGATTACGTTTGACTGTTGAATGCTTCAGATGACCAAAACTCTTTATATGCTGGTCGTCAATTGTGTTTGGTATGCCATCATGCCAAATATGCAGAAAAATGAAGGCACTGCTTCATCTATCGACTGGTCGTCGTCGTATAATTTGTAATGAGATAGACTTTTTGGTCATGATACAGTGGGCCTATGGATGACAACAATGGGATTCATCGCATGGTAAAGTTGAAACATTAACTTTCTTTGGGAAATTTCTACTGTGCTCTGCTCCGAAACACGATAATTAATAAATCTGGCGACTGGATACTCTCACTTGCGACAGACGGACGAACGACGCCTGCATTCAAACAGTCAACTCCCAAACATTTTATTGCAAATGTAATATCCAAATGTGTAGTCGGCAAATTAACAATATTTTGCGATTTACGATGTGTGTGCCATCGATGCTATCCAACTTTAAATCGGTTACAAAAAATAACAACAACAACAAATCAGAAAGTGGTTTGTTACAAAATTTATGTTTTGATTACACGAGAAATTAAATAACATTTTTGCAGCAGCATGTTTGTACATACATACATATATATGTATGTGGCGTAATAGTTTCCAAAGAAAGCCGGAAAACAAGAATGTAGAATTTACATGCACAAGCAAATGAGATGTGAAAATCAATTTGAATATGTCCTGTATGGTTAAAAAGAATTTATTTTGCGACCTTTCTCTGTGCTTACTTCCATCAGTTTTATGACTAAAGATATGATCAAAAAGGTACTATATCGACATAATGGCCTAAGATCCAGTATATGGTAAAAACCAAAAATGTTTTACAATCGATGAATCCGAGTTTCACCCATTCAGAATTCGCGAACTGTTAACATATTCTATAAAGTATGACTGAAGTTCTTTAAAATTAAGTGTTTTAGGAGGGATCCCATATTGTCGTTTAATGTATATCTCATGAGTGTGCTCCTCACATCACTCTAGTAATTGCAGTCTAAAGGCCAAATTTTGATGCGTGAATTACCCTAAAAAAAACTATTTTTTGCGTTTAAAATCTACAAGTGTCATTCAATTTCCTTTGAACCCGCGTCCTGACTGTACAGCCAAATACTTGTTTCAAACTAAGTTTATGTATTGACCATATCGGTACATTAGGGTGGCCCAAAAAAACGATACAGTTTTTTAATTAACTCTTTTTCGAGTTGAGTCGTTATGACCTATGAGGTACATTGAAATATTAGAAATCCACCGAAGTCCCACACATTCAACCATTATGCTACGTTTCACTGGTAGTTAAGTCCGATCATCAGGCATATTAGAATGTTATTTTAGTGCTTATTTTTATTTATTTTTATTATTTTTGTGTAAAATTTTATCAAAATGTCTAATTTTGTGTTTGGTGCATCAAATACATGAAATCGGCTGAACATATCTATATATGGAAGCTATCTAAACCGATTTCAATATAATTTGCAAACTTATCTCTAGTCCGGATTCGGTGGCATTTTCCAACTTTCATCTAAATTGAACAGAATTTACGACAGCATTTCAATATGGGCTATACCACACAATTTCTGGTTAACAGCATATCTCGAAAAGTTGTGAAATTTTTTGAAAGAAAAGAAATACTACAACAACTAAATTTTTGGAAACAACTAAACTACAACAACTAAACTGTATCATGAGTACGATTGCGTTCGAATTGAGTGTCCGATTCAGCCGAAAGTTTCATACATCAAGTTCGAAGAAAGTCCATATCGAAAAGCAACTCCGTCACAAAAGCTCAAGTGAAGTTTAAGGGCTGGTCGAAGATTGTTTTGACATTTTTACCGAAGCTACTCCTTTAGATCCTGTTTCCAGCGACGTAATGAGTTTCGTGAGCAAGTCCATGTTTCCACAAATAATGGTCGAAAGGCTCTAAAATATCATGCGTTAACCAACAGGGAGACACCGTGGTGCAGTGCACCCGGAAAGTCTGCGTTTCAATCCTTGATCAGAACATCAACATTTTCGGCGTTGGCAAATCCCCTCAGTGTAGTGCAGGCTTACATTTCTCACTAATGCTGGTACAATAATTTCTGAATCAGTTTCAAAATCCATAAATTAAGTATGTTATGATGTTTAAGCTACATAAATTCCTAAAAAACAATAAAACATATATAAGTTTAAAAAAAACAAATGTTTCACACTGGTATAAAGGAAAATTTGTATTGAAAAATTAAAAAAAAAAGAAAAAATTGTAATTATTCGAATCCCACTACCAAATAGGACTTAAAATTTTTGCAATTAGTCGTAGTTAAGTACCAACAAATTTCAAGAAAATTGAAATTCATTCACTGATAAAAAAGGTTTTCAATATTAAATCGGAAAATTGTACCAAAACCCGTCGTGCAATTTGGACCAATATTAAAGTTATAGGTATTTCGTTGCATATAGTGTTTACAGAATTTCACTTATTCAAGACGCGATATCTTTGTCAAAAAATTTGAAATATACTGAAATGTTTTGCTGAGGAGCAAAGGCTATAGTCCGATCGGGGTCGACTATATGATACCCTACACCACTACCCCATGCATAAGTTTTTCACTGGTAAACATTTATTTTTGGGAGATAAAATTTATCCACCCTCCCTTTTTTCCAAATAACTAGGGCTAATTGAACCAAAATAATTTATTAATTATTTTTATATTTGACTACTGTCGACATACACCAAGTAGAAACAGAGGTATTTGTCATTAAAATAAAAACTTCAAAATTGCAAAAGGCGCTATAACGCTAATATTTCACCATCAATGCCACCTTAAGTATTGATTTAAAACTCAGATGTTCTGGTTTCATTATCAACCTCTCCCTCTGAAATATGTCCAACAGAAAAACCCGCCATGAAGATAAAATTCCACAAATTGGAAATTGGGATATCTACGGATTTTTTCTGCGTCACTAGAATTTGACCAATTTTGCTCAGAATGTATTCATTGATATAGGTTACTTTTGTTGAAACGCAACCAAACAAAGATGGGGTATTCGTCAGTACAATTCAAATAAATAAATGTAAAAGTGGCATGTACTTACTTACTTACTTAGCTGGCCCATTACAGAACATTTGTTCTATAGGCCGAACTAAGAAAAGATCTCCAATTCCCTCAATTTGTTGCTTCGCTTTCTGGAATACCGCGCCTTTTCATCTCATCATCAACTTGTTTGCGCCATCTATTCCTTGGCCTGCCAATTCTCCGTGCACCGCCAAGCGGTCCGTGTTTATACACCTTTTTAGCGGGGTCATCATCGCTCATTCTTATGATATGGCCTAGCCAACGCAATCGCTGCATCTCGATACGTTTAACAATATTGATGTCGTTGTACAGCAGATACAGCTCGTGGTTCATGCGACGTCGATATTCACCGTCAACGCAGATTGGCCCGTAGATCTTTCGAAGAATTTTTCTCTCAAACACACCAAGCACTGCCATGTCTGCTTGCGCAAGTACCCAGTCTTCGGAGCCATACATCAGCACGGGTAGTATCAGTGTTTTGTAGAGCGTTATTTTTGTTTGACGAGATGTGGCTTTGTTTTTAAACTGCTTACTTAAACCAAAGTAGCATCTGTTGGCCAATACAATTCTTCTTTTTATTTCACAACTGATGTCGTTTGTTGTGTTTACGGAGGTGCCGAGGTAGACGAAGTCTTTTACTACCTCAATATTATAGGAACCAACTTCCACAGTCGGTCCGAGCTCAATGGACGCATTGCGCGTCGACACCATCAACTTGGTCTTCTCACCGTCTACCGCCAGACCCACTTTAGCAGATTCTCCTTCGACCTTCATAAAGGCATCAGTTACTTCTTTTACTGATCGGTCTATGATGTCTATATCATCAGCATAAGCAAGTAACATGTGACTATTGGTGTAGATTGTGCCACTTCTTTTGACGTTTGCCTCTCGTATAACCTTTTCCAGCAGGATGTTAAAGAGATCACACGAAAGGCTGTCTCCTTGTCTGAAACCTCTTTTGGTACCAAACTCTTCGGAGAGGTTCTTTCCTATTTTAACTGAGGACCTCGTGTCAGTTAAAGTCATTTTGCAAAGCCGGATGAGCTTTGCGGGGATACCAAATTCAGACATGGCTTGGAATACCTTTGAACGCAGCGGGCTGTCGAAGGCTGCTTTATAATCGACAAAAAGGTGGTAGGTGTCGATCTGCATCTCTTGGGTCTTCTCCAGGATTTGCCGCAGGGTAAATATCTGGTCAATGGTGGACTTGACAGGTCTAAAGCCGCATTGGTATGGCCCAATTATCTCGTTGACCATAGGCTTTAGTCGTTCGCACAATATCCCTGACACGATCTTGTAGGCAATAGGGAGTAGGCTTATGTAGTTAGAGCATACAGTCTTATCTCCCTTCTTGTGGACGGGGCACAGGATACTCAGGTTCCAATCGTCGGTTACTCGTTCTTCCTGCCAGATGGTGCTAACTAGCTGATGAATACACCTTATCAGCGTGTCGCCTCCAGTTTTGAACAGCTCGGCTGGTAAGCCATCGGCTCCTGCTGCCTTATTATTCTTCAGCCGATTTATTGCTGTCTTTACCTCATCTTGGCTGGGCGGTATACATTCAATACCATCTTCTGGGATTGGGACTGTGGTATCTTCGTCGTCTTCGCTGCTATTGGATATCAACAGTTTTGAAAAATGTTCTTTCCATATCCTGAGTACACTATCTGTATCAGTTACCAAATTACCTTGCTGGTCTCTACAGGAGGATGCGCCTGTACCAAAGCCATCTGTTTGATGCTTGACTCTTTGGTAGAATTTTCGGACTTCATTCTGGCTCCTGTACATCTCGATTTTTTCACACTCCCGCTTTTCCATCTCTCTCTTTTTCCTGCGGAAAAGACGTTTCTCCTCTCTCCTTTTCCCCCTGTATCTCTCTCGTGCGATACGCGTTGCTACGGATTGCAAGTAGCCCTATATGCCGCATTTTTCTCTTCGGTGGCAGCACGACACTCCTGATCATACCATGGATTCCTTGGTGGAGGTCTCTGGTATCCAAGTATGGATTTTGCGGCTGTTTGCATGGAGTGGGCAATGCTTTGCCATTGCGCTGATATGTTATCGGCATGTACGCCAACATATTTTTGCGTCATTATAACTCTATTTTTTGCCTTTTGGAATACCCCTACTATAAGCGCAGATATTCACATAAGAATAAAACCTTGAATTTTTCTCCATATAAGACTTTTGGCCATTCCGACCACTGAATATTATCTGGCCATTGCCAAAATCAATAGGCTTCTTCCTCTCTGGGACCCCATGAATCTCCAAATTTTCGTAATTATCCGATCAAAATTGTGACCTGTAGGGCTATTACAAAAAAAATAAAAATCAGATGCATTATCGACTTTTGCGATATCTCCATTGTTGACCACCTACGCAAACATACTTTGCATCAATGTAGAGAATATCTTATCCTATATTATCGATTACAAAAAAAATAAATATGGGATGCCTTACCGACTATTGTGATATTTCCGTTGTTTGACCACCTACGCCAACCTACTTTGCATCATTGTAAAGGTGGGATTTTACTATTTTCATCTACTACTTTACTTTACTTTCTACTTTCATAAAAAGTTAGGTTTGATTAGTGGCTATCGCAATATCTCCGTTGTTTCACCATTTCATCGTTGTAAAGGTGATTTTTTGGGCAATTGTTATACCCCTTCGCATTCTAATAAGATATTGACTTTTTCTCCAAATAAGTTTTTTGCCAATTCCGATCCTTGAATATTATGCGACCATCACCATCACCAAAATCAACATCAAATCAAAATCGATGCGTTAAAAACTTTTGTGCCAAAACCAACTTTTAGTACCCAACCCACATAGGGGTGTAGGGTATAATAAAGGAGATCAAAAACCACTTTTTGCAAAAGTGTCCGATTTCAATTAGAATTCCCTACATATTTTGGGGGTAAGTCCATGCTTCTTGAAATAATGACCAAAGAGCTCTAAAAACCAAACGGTATTTTAAATTTATTAATACTAACAAGTGAGAAAAGGCTATAGTCGGTACGGGGCCGACTATGCGATACCCTACACCACTACCTCTGTGAATAATCTTTTCACTCGAAAACATTTCTTTTATGGAGATACGAACGTTTTCACCTATCTGGCTTTTATACCAAATGACTTAAGGCGAACTGAGCCAAAATAATTAATATTTAATTTTATATTTGACTACTGTCGACATCACCAACATCAATAGGCTTGTATCTCTGTGAGAAAATTTCGTGATGATCCGATCAAAATTCCGACCTGTAGTGTGATGGCACAAAAAGTGGAAAAAAAGGATGCATTAACGACTATTGCGATATCTCTATTATTTGACTACCTACGCCAACCTACTTTGCATAATTTCAAAGATGGGATTTTCTACTTTCTTAGTCTGGCTTTGCTTTTGGAAGGTCCCCAACCGAAGGTGTGATATCCGTAAAAATTAGAAGTAGGGTTTTATTAGCGACTATTGCGATATCTTCGTTGTTAGACCACCTACGACAACCTACGTTACATTTAGAGTTGGGCAATCTCGTTCCTTTTGCGGTTCGATCTTTTCCGTTCCGTTCCGCAAAAGGAACTAGGTCGTTCAGTTAGCTCCATAGTTCCTTTTAGTACCAACCTTTATATGTATACCCACACTCATACTCGTTCATGGTAGATAACAAATATTTAAAACAAATTTACAGTCGTTTTGCTAATTAAAAATACTTCAATTGTTTTTTTTTTTAATTCGGCAATGATCAGTTTAGTAAGAAATGAAAAACGAAATGACACTATGAGATTTCTTATTCACTAATAAAAGACAGGGAGAGAGAGACAACTGATGTTAAATGAACTGATGGAACTAACTGAAAGAGAAGAGCAAAAAGAATGGGAGAAAAATAACGAGGAAGCAAAAGGAACTAGCTGAACCGCATAGTCGGACCTAGTACCGGTCGTTCTTTTTGTGGAGTAGTTCCTTTGAACTAGTTCGTTCCGGAACGACACAACCCTAGTTACATTGTTGTAAAGGTGATATTTTATATATATTGACTTTTTGTTTGTTTTGTTTTTTTTGTTGAAGTTCAATCTCATTCTCGATTGTTTGAGTGGAGTATTCCCCCATTGGCTCAACTTCATTTATTACCCTCTATTACAGAGAGTAATGTTTTTCAAAACGAACTGACAGTGTTGCAAAATTTTACTGATCGCTACCAATATCATGATTTCATCCCGGCGAAGGGAATTATCAATTGGCTTCTCAGTTTTTGAAATGATGCCTTTTTTAGCGAAAAACCGAACTCTTTAAGTGTCTAGTATTCCCATATGAATGAGAATCACACTCACTTTTCGGCTTTTCCAAAGAAACACCAAAATCAAAATATTTTGCAACATGTCAGCACGTCACTTTTTCTCCAAATAAAGGCTTCTTCCTCTGTGAGACCCTCATTTACCCTCGAAATTTCGTGACGATCCGATCAAAATTGCGCCCAGTAGCGTGATTTCCAAAAAAATGGAAAAATGGGATGAATTACCGACTATTGTGATATCTCCGCTATTTGGTCACCTACGCTAACCTAGTTTGCATCATTGTAAGGATGGGATCTTCTACTTTCATAGTAAACCTTTGCTTTTGGAAAGTATCCAACCAAAGCTGTGATATTCGTCGTTATAACTAAAATCGCAAAAATGAAAATTTGGGTTTAATTTGCGACTATTGTGATACCTTCGTTGTTTGATAATCCACGAGAACTTACTTTACATCGTTAGAAAGGTGATATTTTCTACTTTCATTGTCAGGTTTTGCTTTTGGTATACCCCTTATAGAAGCTGAGATATTAGCTTTGGAAAAAAACGTTGTCTCTTTATCCAAATAAGTTTTTTGCCCATTCCGACCCCTAAATATTGTTCGACCCTCACCAAAATCAATAGGCTTCTTCCTCTTTGAGATCCCCATTAACTCTCAAAATTTCGTGACGATCCGATCAAAATTGCGGCCTGTAGCGTGATTTCCAAAAAAATGGAAAAATGGGATGAAATAGAGACTATTGTGATATCTCCGCTATTTGGTCACCTACGCCGACCTAGTTTGCATCATTGTAAAGGTGGAATCTTCTACTTTCATAGTCAGGCTTTGCTTTTGGAAAGTCCCCAGCCAAATCTGTGATATTCGTCATTATAACTAAAATCGCAAACATGAAAATTTGGGGTTTATTTGCGACTATTGTGATATCTTCGTTGATTGATCAACTACAAGAACCTACTTTACATCATTAGAAAGGTGATAGTTCCTACTTTCATTGTCAGGTTTTGCTTTTGGTATACCCCATACAGAAGCTGAGATATTCGCTTTGGAAAAAAACGTTGTCTTTTTATCCACATAAGTTTTTTGCCCATTCCGACCCCTAAATATCCGACCATCACCAAAATCAATAGGCTTCTTCCCCTCCCCCCCCCCCCCCCCATCACCCCATCAACACCCAAAATTGCGTGACGATCCGATCAAAATTGCGACCTGTAGCGTGATTACAAGGTTTAGATGGACAGACGGACAGACGGACGGACGGACTGACGGACGGACACACATAGCCAGATCGACTCAGCTCGTCGAGACATTCATTTTGATATATATAAGTATGAGTCTACGACCATTATTTCGATGCGTTACAAACTTTTTGGCCAAAACCAACTTATAATACCCTCCCCACATAGTGTAGGGTATAAAAACTCCTTAGGGGTCATGTTAACTCGATTAATTCAATTAACGACAAGGATTTTGGTTGTGTAGCCGGTGTTTGATTTGTCCACGAAAGAAAATCTAATTTCAGACTGGCTGAGGGTATATTTTTGTCGGCAAACCCGATTGATAATTTTTTACTTGTTTTCCATATAATTTAAACCAAAACATGCCCCCAGTAGTAGTGGTGTAGGATATCTCATATTTGGCTCCATCAGACTGTATGACTTTCTTGAAGAGAAAAAAATATGGTTGATCAAACTATATTCGAAGAGCAAAATATGTATTGTAAAGATATTGTTAGATTCCGCATGTTATATTGTGAGTCCAACAATCGTTTTTGTTAATTACAATAATTGTTTTGTCATATCCAACAATAGTTTTTGACTACTGAACAATATTATTCTCTTTTCTTCGACAGTTTTATTCTGTTCTCTAGGTGTTCGATGGCGCGGTGAAAAATATATAATTTTGGTGAGTTTTGTTTGTATGAGTTCCCCTTATCTTTGTTTTTTATTTTATCTTTGTTCTTTACTGTGTGTGTACACCATGAAATTTTAGTTTTTATTTGTTTCTTCTTTGTATTTTGGTAGTTGAGTTACACCACAATCTGAAAAGTGTTTTTGGTCGTAATTAGTGTTTTCTTTTCGTAATTGTTGTGCGTGTGTGGTATTCCTTATGTTGGGGTAGGTGCTTGGAGGATGAGCACAATGGAGTAGTTATGTTTCTTCATCCAATTTGTTGTCTTTTTAGCTAGACCTGGCAAAACCTGGCTATGTGTAGTGTTTGTCAAGTGTATACGATCAAATAAAAAATTTCAGTAACAGGTTTTCTGGGCTGACAATAGTTTTTGAAAAATTCTAGATTATGATAGTTCCTACCATAGGTATTGTCAATCATTTTTACAATATTGAGAAATTTTGCAAGTTGTTTTTGTTTTTAGGAGCAAACTTTGGTATTTTTGGATTTGCAATTGCAATGCTTAAACAAAACAAATTAATTGTTGGAACAAAAATAGATATTATTGTTCCAACAAAAGCGAAAAATATTTTTTCTCTGCGTGTAGGCTGAGGGTATATTTATTTTGGGAAACACCATTGATATCTTCTTTCTTATTTTCCAAACGGTTTATATCATAGTAAAACACAAAGATTTTAATATATTAACTTTTTTTATTTGCTTTTTCATATTTTGTTTAAACAAAAACAGTTTATTTCTTGTAAATGCATGGAGGATGTAAATCCTTTAATATATACACGTATTATATACAACATAATGAGAGAGTGATAATGTTAAATATAAGAAACAGAGAGAGACGCCAGAAAAAGTAAAAATTGAATATACACAGGTGTATATATATTCCATGAAAATTATGATAACAAAGATGCTTAAAATAGAGTAAGGAATATTTTTATTATTTACAACTAATAAAACTGATAAGGATTGGAATATTTTGCAGCTTAAACTAACGCGTAAGTGAAACAAGAGATAAATTTCGCAATTAGTTGTAATAATGCACAGTAACCGGCACGAGTTTTTGATCCTAAGATAGAAATTTACAGATGAAAAAAAGAAATGCAACTCAGCTAGAGAAACTTTGTTGGCTTCTGCCTCAATGGCACCATGAGATTACAAACCCAGGCATAAATATTATGCAAATTCCATAACCTTTGTTTTTGACTTTCTAGAGGCAATAAGCCAAACATTTGTCCGGTATTAGAATCCAATTGCCACAAATTCCTATCACAAAGTTAACTAGACAGTTAAAGAAAATAAATAAATTATTTACAAAAGTGAAAATAAATTAAAGTTATGACAGACTAGGAGTATTGAGCGTAATAAAATGTAGACGGTGGTTTGGCTTTGCTAATGGACATTGTGGCAAATTGAAATGTTCTAATAAAACGTGTGATTTCTCCACAAACTGAGTTACGTATAGAAAAAGTTGTAGCGAGTGAAATATTGAAATAAATACATATAAGAGGTTCGGAGAAAAGGAAACAGAATGTTTGTTTCAATCTTGTACTAACAGACAAATAAATTCATATCTTAAATCTAAATAATAAACAAAATATTGTAAGTGATCCTAAATATGACAGCTGATTTGTAGTTACAAAAACAAAAAAAAAAAAACTTATATACATATCTTTAGTTTAAGAAAAAACTTTAAGAAAAAAATCCTATGTCAAACATTATTCCAGTTCATGTATTCAATCCAATGTCCTTTTTAATTTCTCTTCCAACACCCATAATTTACAAATTATCATCCTACTTTCACACAATGTTCAGCTATTCGTTGATTCCTTTTAATAATGATGTAACAAGGGGGCATGGCCATAACCATGAGCGGGAGCATGTACAACTGGTGCTGCATGTACTGCCGGTGCAGATTTATGAACAACTGCATTGAACCCGTTATGATCGTCGGCACTGTAGTTAACGGTACGCACTGAACCATCTGGTTCAACCAACGAATAGTGACCCTTGACCACATCACCATCACGTTCTTCAGCCTGAGATTTTATGTCACCTGTATGGGGATCTTTGATGCCGTAATTGAAGGAGTATTTGGGATAAGCCTAAAATGAAATTGTTATGGAATATATGAAAAGATGCAATTAACAAAAAACAATTAAATTAAAACATACCACCGGCTCCGCATGGACTGCATGAACAGCATGCACTGGAGCATGTGCTAAAATTGCTCCATGGCCATAGTGTCCGTATTCAACGGGACTGGCTTGTGTTGCAGCAATAAATAATGCTATGGCAATAAAGAACTGAAAGAAAAAACGGATGTTTAAAACAAAAAACAGGAAATCGAAAATGAGAAACAGTTATTACTCCAGTATGTTGCCTTTATATAACCATAACCTCATTACCCCCAAAGCTTCAGTAACTTATTGCAACCGCATAAACTAATGCCTATTTTACACCATCAATTATAAAATGAACAGTTCCTTAATGTTGTCATTCCGTTTGCAAGACCTTGAAAAATTCGTATGAGACTTCACAGATGTTCATCGTAAGCTTACACAAGATACAGTCTCATCCGATACCCATATCTTGGAAACATACAATGGCATGGATTGTACCACGCCTTCTAGAGTGTAGTATTTGTTTGGGCAAAAAAATATTTTTTAATTCTAAAAATAACAAAGTTGTGTTTTAGCAGCCACCGTGGTGTTAAGTGGTAAGCTCGTCCGCATTGCACTCAGAAAGTCTGCGGTTAAATTTACGACCAGAACGTCAAAATTTTCGGCGGTGGAAAATCGCTTCAGTGTAATATTGGCTTACATTTCCCATGTGAAAAAAGTAGGTCCCATATCATTGAATCATTAGGAATCGGCGTGCACTCATTAATATGAGAGAAGTTTCCCTTGTCTCTTCGCGGATGTTTTGGGAGCACTGACTAACACAAAATTCTTGTTTTAAACTCCAAGTAGATGTGTTTTGTTTTGATATCATATTACCTTTTACTGATATACACGTTATAGAAGACTCTAAATTTTGGTAAAAGCGACGAAATACGCGAATTCGAGAGAATTTCACTCTCTACTCGAATTCGAGAGGGAGTACTCCTGCGAGTGGATAAATAAATCGAACTTATTCTATTTCTGCATACCACTCCCGAGTGGTAGTATTTGAAGAGTACGAGTTTTACAAGGAAATAAGAGTGGGAGTCAACATGTTAGAAATAGAGTAAGAGTTTACTCTAAGAGCGAAAGCGAGTCAAACGATAAATGTTGTTTTTATTATTGTCTTTTTAGGACGAAGGCCAATTATTTATGAAAGTTTATTAATTATGGATTAATCGAGCTAACATGGCCTAAGGAGTTTTTGTATTGAAAAATGAATTCTAGCGTTATACCACAACACACATTCAACCAATTACCCTACGGACCGTTTCGCTTGGTGGTTGCCAAAGCTCGTCAGGGGTATTTTGAATGTTAATTGATGGCTAGAAGACAAAGGCTGATTTTGATACCTTCTATTTATACAAACATTTTTACAAATGTGTAGATATGAAGTATTTTTCTTTATCAAGTCACCCTAGTGTCTTGTCTAGAAATCAATTTCTCAATACATACACACGTACAATCAAAGGGGGTTTTCCTTTATGAATTGCAATGCCTACTTTTTCAGTAGTTATGATGATAGATTGGCTGTGGCCTAGAGCGCTAGGACCTCGACAACATTGTCTATTTGTTGGAGAGGACCCAGGTTCAAACCTCAGCCGGGGCAGCCGGGCTCTGCTGTGAATTTTTATTTTTATTATTGTCTTTTTAGGACGAAGGCCAATTATTTATGAAAGTTTATTAATTATGGATTAATCGAGCTAACATGGCCTAAGGAGTTTTTGTATTGAAAAATGAATTCTAGCGTTATACCACAACACACATTCAACCAATTACCCTACGGACCGTTTCGCTTGGTGGTTGCCAAAGCTCGTCAGGGGTATTTTGAATGTTAATTGATGGCTAGAAGACAAAGGCTGATTTTGATACCTTCTATTTATACAAACATTTTTACAAATGTGTAGATATGAAGTATTTTTCTTTATCAAGTCACCCTAGTGTCTTGTCTAGAAATCAATTTGTTGTTGTTTTCTTTTAGCAGCATGAAACCTACGTAGAAGCATAGGTTTGATGCTGGGTTGGCAGCCGGCGGCCGAAACACTATGTTTTCGGGTCAATCCGGTACGAAAGAACCCGCTGCCGTGGGATTGAATGATAAATGTATTTTCCACCGTTTGTATGGTCGTGTGTATCCACCACGTACGTGTACAAAAGCCAAAAAGAGAACAAAAGAATGTATTGTAAGGGACGTGTGAGTAATCTTCTTGTATTACTCTTACTCTTCGAGTACTTCCACGCGAATATTTTCACTCGTGAGTAAAATCCAACAAATCGATGCTTTGCAAGTAACATGCGTGGTTTTCCTAGCCTCTATTACTATCATCCTTAGTCTGATACTGAGAAGGCCCGACCATATTCAACAATTCGAGATGGACCCATTACCGAGAGAAGTATGGAAAAAAATTATAGCGTTTTAACAAATACCACAACACCTACAAGCAACTTAAGGGCCGAGCGGTGTGCCCCTAGCAAAAAAATTAAAATGCTGTATTCATAACACTACTATTGAAATTTAACACTATCCGAGAGATGCCCTTAAACTGGTATAAAGCTTACAAGTAAAAAACTTTTGCGGGTGAAACCCCTGAAGGAATACACCTAAATAGTCCATCTTGGAACTGTACCTAATTTTGGGGCTAATTTTTTTGATATTTCTGGTTGTCACAATACCAGCATTTTTAGTTGGCAACCGTAGTACAGTGGGAAAAAATGCAGATCTAGCGTGCAGACAATAAAAATCGATGTTTTATTCTATGTTTATCCATAATTATGATAAGAATAGCTTTAGATTGACAATTTTACTTCATTTATTGATATATTTGGTCGATTTGTATTTTTATATATTTTTTGGTATAACTCTCATAGGGCGATACCTCTCAATTTTGATGATTTTAGCCGCATTATCCAACTGAAATGGCTGTAATTTGGCATTTGGTCCTCATTGGTGGTATAAAATATTCCGAGAGATAGTTGTCGGTACAGGTCCACTTTTTGATATAGCTCCCATAGGAAGGTGCCGCCCAATTTTGGTAATTTTGAAGATTTTAGCCGCATTATCTAACTTAAATGGCTGAAATTTGCCATTTAGTCTTCGTTGGGGGTAAAAAATATTCTGACAGAGAATTATCGGTACAGATCCACTTTTTGATATAGCCCCAACATCACCAACATCATCTGACCGAAATAGCTGAAATCTGATTTGAATGTACATATGTAGTTTATGGTGGAAATAAAAGTGAACCCCTTCTGCAATTTTTAGTAATAAAAACTTGTATTTAATTTTTGGAGACACATCATTGCATTAACTTTCCTACTTCGACCCATATCGTGGGAACCGTAGGACGGACTTTTTCATTTTGTAATTTCTTATTTGCTATGCCTTGATCAATTTCAAGTGAAATCTGATTCTATTTATCAAAATGTTTCCCATAATCGTAGTTTTATTTGAACCAAACTTAAAAAAAAAAACTTCCTTCCCTAATTGGCATATTTTCTAAAAATTGCTATAAAACTAAAAGTCGCAGGAATTCGCAGGTAAAAATTTAAGACATTATTCTAGACAAGATACATGAAAAACTGAAAAAAGAATCAGAGCTAAACTCGACTAATTTCCATACTAAACCTCTATTTTAATTGAAGAATTTATTATACCCTAGACAGGCGGCAGAGTTAATTTGCATTAAAAATTCCTTAATTTGAATTAACTTTTTACCCTGACAGACGATAGTTTCTGCATTTATGAAACAGCTGTTTGTGTTTTTTTTTGTACCCAGCAGACTATTTCATAAAGTTTTACAAAAGTTCGCCAAAATATGCGAAACAAATATACTTTCTACCATTGCATTTTTCACCACGATAATGCAAAAATAAATTTAATTTATTCGCGATATTTTTGAGACTTTTTAATATTATAAAAATATTGCAAAATTTTAAAAAACATTTGTAGAAGATATAATTTTCGATAGAATTGGTATGTTGGGTAATGCAAATTGTTGTGAAAATAAAAATTTTAAAAAGAGATTTGTTAGAAGGCTTGAAAAACGATTAGCTGCTATTCTATTCGAAAAAGACCACTACTTATTTGAAAGAAACTCGAAAATTTCTGATTTGTTTTCCTTTTTTATTTTCTTAAACATGGAAATTTGATTTTCAATGCAAATTGTGTCTCAGAGCATTAATATGCTCTCTCTCTCTCCTACATGAATATGGGCTCTCTTTTACAGCATTGCCATATTGAAATACCTAAATTCAGTTTAAATTTCCTTTGATTTTGTGCATTAAGAATGTGGATAATGCACGAATTAATTTGAATTAAGGCAGTTAATGCAAATTAACGCTGCCGTCTGTCTAGGGTATTACGGTATGTCAAAAATACAAAAGATTCCGCAATAATATGTTCACAGAATTTACACGTCTATCGCAATTTTACAGCCAAAAAAAGGTCATCGTTAACATTGTTAAAAATATCAATTTTAAATGTACCGTTATTCCGCGAAAAAGTTGAACTATTATGAGGCAAGTACCCGAAGGTGTTGTCCAATATAGGGCACAATTAAACATGATGTAGTTTGAAAAAAATTTAAGTTTTCGAGTGAATTCTCTTCAAGCTTTTGTGTCATAATCTCAGGATTTACCGTCGTAATAGGGGATGAGAGGGCAATCTGCTGCAAAAACAATCAAAACTATCGCACTTTTGCGAACAATTTTGATATTTTGTGTGTGAGATACTAAAAGGAGTGGACCGACATAGTCCATATTTGAACCTGAAAAGTTTGGACTAAATCGATTACTCCCTTCTAGAGTAATAATTGTTCCACAAACATCCCATACGGGACAAGGGAGAGTTCTCTGATATCAATGTGTGCACCCCGATTAATATTAGCTCAATGATATGGGACCTACCTACGACCTTCAGCGTGCAAGGCGGGTGTGCATACCATTGCACCACGGTGGCACCCTTCTAGAGTTATCATGCGTAATATTTAGCGGGAAATGTTTAACTTTTCTGATGAGGTCCAGAAGTATATGACCCATCTTTGAGCTTAAGCTTAGTTTAGATAAACTATTACTAGATTCAAAGTTTGGACCACATCGGTTGATCCGTTCGAGATTTGTCGTGCGCACCAGCCACTCAGACTTACTAGCCCTATCCGGCCTGGACTTTCTTATAGCTGGTTTATACCTATGCTCCGAAATCCACTGGATTTCACGAAATCCTGAAATACACCCCGTTGTTTACACTAATTTTTTGTTGATTTCAAACATATCACAATAATCAAGGTAGATGCATATGTGCATCTGATCGAACATGAATTTTCAAAACAAATTTTTGCAATTTTAATTTGTTGTTAAAAATATACGACAATATAGAAATTTACTGCTTTATTTCGCGTAGTACTGCAAGAATCTACAAAATGTTTCTATTTTTTCGATAACATAATGAAAAATTGATATTGTAGTAAAAATGTTAGATTCTTGTAGGTGCTGGAACAGGCATCATGAATTCCTGTGTATAACATGGTAGAACAAGAAAAGGTAGCAGCAATACCCAGCTGACTGAACTGGGTTGTAGTGTTAGTGTCAAATTCCATACGACATTTTATGTATTTATTTCTATGTTCGATGTATATTAGGGATATATATTTTTGAAGAACAAATTTATTCATAAGAAAAAAACTATTTCCCATAAAGACGGCTTTATATCATTGACATGTAACCTCCTCCAGGTCCGAACGACATGCCGCACACTAAAACACCGCTTATAGAGGCAGTACAATATTTGTTAATAAGTGTGGTATTTTGTTAAACTTGAAAAGAATAAAGCCCTAATAAACATGTCCTTTTTTGTTTTCAAAAGCAAACGATTCATAATTTTTGTATGCGAAATCATGATAAATTTTACTTGATTCCGCGCGAAATCACGAAACGCCTTCGAAATCACGAAACGACGCCGAATGTAAACCAAGCATTATTGTCTGCACGGCTTTCGTCCAAACTTGGGGTTCAAAACAAAGTATATGTAACCACATAAAGCTAAAGGCTGCAGGTATTAAACAATTATGTTAAAGCTTCAGACTTCTGCCTTTGAAAATATTTTATTAATGAAAAATAAAGAATGAGACCTTATCCATGTAGGCGGTTAAAAAAACACGATGTACTTCTCTGAAATCATCACTGATTTTGTAATACTTAAGATTATCCTATATAGTCCTATAAATTTTACAGGGATGCCATGCTAAAACATGGTTTATCTAGTCCAATATTCATAAAGATTTACATATCATCATGTCCTCCACCTTTCACTACCGTACTAATTTTCTTTTCTCAATCGATTAATTGTTGTTCTGACTCATTTCAAGTTGTAAAAAATGCTTCTGATGAAATCATTTTAAAAAGTGTATCTCCCCGTTTTGGTGTATCCCACAGGTATCTGGACATAACTCCAAAAGTGATTTTGCGACTTATGTCCGCTAACCATCTCTGGGCATAATTCCCAAAAATATATTATTATTTTTTAGGAAATTTGCACTCGTTCACGTTTTTATGCGTTATTTGTAGACTATGTTTACATTTCCAATCAATTTTGAATTACAGATTCCCACAGCGTAAATACAGTTTTGGCTTAAATACCATAAAATTTACGACTAATTCGTAATGTTTGAATTTGTAGGCATATTTCCAGTATATTTCATCTGAAACAAGTTGCAACATGCATTTCCTTTAGCCATCTGAATTGGTTGCAAAATTGAATTTTGAGTTCTCAGCTGACCTAAAAGTCCACATTATGATATTGTCCCCATACAGCAGCACAGTTTTTTAGCTACATTTTATGCAAAATTGACCTGAGTTTAGTTAAAAGTAAAAAATATGCCTCATACTGGAAGGAGTTGAATGTTCTACCCATTCGAACTTCAACATTTATTTTGTATACCAATTTTAATCAGTGATGCCATTTAAAAATTTTAACTGATTTTTCTTGACGAACACGATTTTTTGGAATATCCTTTCAACTCCTAAGGTATCTTCAGCGTGAATTCAGTAAATTTTCATATCAATCACTTGAAGTTTTCCTCTTTAGTTTGGAATACTCGTGGAAATATATTTTTAGTACTTTTGGAAGAGTAGGGGTTTAGTGCTGCCCGCTTCCACACTATTTTGTTTGTATCTTTTTATACCCTCAGCCTTTAGGCTAAGGAGGGTATATACACTTTGATACGATGAAAATGTGCCTCATCGAAATAATGGTTTTAGACCCCAAGTATATTTGGACGCATGTCCGTCCGTCTGTCTGTCTGTCCTGCTGGCTGGAGCGCACGATAACTCTCGAACGGATGAACCGATTCGGTTCAAATTTTGGCTTTTGTAATATTTTGCCCAAACTTAGTTTAAGTTCGAAGATGAGCTACATCGGTCCACTCCTTCCGATACCTCCACAAAAGTTCGAAAATGTTCGGAAAGTTTGTGCGCACGATAACTCTTGAAGGGAGCGACCGATTTGGTCCATACTTTGTATAGCGTAAACTTTCTACCAGAGTAATATGAGGTAACAATATGGTCTCAATAGGTCCACTCCTTCGGGTACCTCCCACACAAAATTTCGGAAAAGTTCAGTTTAGGTCCATCTCTCGAATCGCTTTGATTTTTGTTTTAGCAACTTGTATTCACTGCCCTACATACGACGGTACAAGTTTCATCAGGGGCAAGTCCATACTTCCTGAGAAAATAGCATGAAAGTTGCAGAAAAACCCCTATGACACCGGAGCGCAAGATTACTCTCGAACGGATCTGCCGATTCGGTCCAAAATATGGCCTTAGTAATATTTTGTCCAAACATAGTTTAAGTTTGAAGATAAGCCATATCGGTCCACTCCTTCGGGTACCTTCCCCACAAAAGTTCAAAAATGTTCGAAAAATTGTTCGTACGGTAACTCTTGAAGGGAGTGGCCGAATTGGTCTATACTTTACACATCCTTATATATCTACCAGATATAGATCAGGTTCAAATATGGACTATATTTGTCCACTCCATCCGGTACCTCCCACACAAAATTTTCGGATAAGTTCACTTTAAGACCTGATATTGAATCACTTTGATTTTTGTTGAAGCAACTTGCATTCGCTGCCTCAATTACGATATTAAATAGCAAGTCCATACTTCTTGAGCAAACAGCCCGAAGAGTGTAAAAACCCCTTATGACACCATATGTTGTGGCTGGAAATCCACTTCCATAACGGTCAATGTCGATCCATTCCTTTTAGTATCTCCTCCGCAAAACTTTTGATCTTTAATCCTAATCAACATTTTTGTCGGCCAAATTTTTTAAAACCCCCTAAATACATACGTATTTTGGGAAAAAATTGTTTCAATATGCACATGCTGAGGGTATACCTCTGTCGGCAAAGCCGACTGGTACTTTTTTACTTGTTTTAACACAATTAGATATTGGTTGTATATTAAAAATGTTCCATTAGTTTCTCAACTCCCACAATTATTGCCATCGTATACTCGCAATTATTATTATTATTTTTTAAAATTGTCATAAAATCACTTGTCCTTTACATTTTCAATAACAATAAGGATTTGCTTTTTTCAGTTCATTTGCTTTATTGAAAATCATTTTTATTTTTTACTATTTTGTAATACCTTCATATTGCAATTATTCCGTTAAAAATGTTGCAGACAAAAAATAAAAAGGACTCGCATTCACGTTAACACTCCCGCAAACTTCCAACGAACGACCTACAAACAGAACAGCACAACCTTTGAACACTTGAATCAAAGCAAAATATTTCTGGTACTAACACCAACCGTTTGCAAGAAAAATTTTAAACTGATGCCTACAACAAATGACCAAAAGTATTTATATACGTTTCGCGTTTCCATTGTTTGGTTAGAAATAATACAGCTGGCTCTGCTTACGGCGCGTATTGAATACTACAGCATCCATCTGATGCTGTTACAAAAACCTTAATGCTGGCTTTTGTTGTACAGACTGACGACTGCAGTTTTTGGCAGACAAAAAACTTTAAAGATGCAAAAAAACACACACACACACACACCAATTGTGCTAGCCAGCCAGCAAGGCAACCTGGCTTATAGCAGCTAGCTATTCAGCCCAAGAAAATTTACGCTCCCAGTTATATGTAAGTACGTACACGTAGTACATTGCTTCTTACCGCCACCATTCATGACACATAGTCTAGTCGTTTAGTTGTCAGCTAAGTAAAATACTGCACCAGCTCATGTTGGAGCATTTGAATCTCACGCCACAGTTCACAAATGTTTTTCTAATGGCAACACATTTGCACAAATTCTGTTCAATAGCAAGGCGGCGTTATTTTTTCTCAAACACAAAAAAGCCATGCTATTTATTTTCTTTTTTAATGTCTGCAGCTGCACTTTGCTCTGGCTTGCAGAATGGTATTGTTATGTTGCCAAAAATTAATACTTTAAGAGAAGTTCTGTAAAACAAACAAACAGACATCAAGATACAAGTGGAGTTATTTTACATCACTTGTCACCTTAGCATTTCAAAACAAAGGAAAACTCAGGTGCCGATGTACATCAGTGGCACACTAGGAATTGAGTTATAAGGACGAATTGTTCTCAAACATATGACACAATTGTTGTAAAAAAGATTTAAAATTTTAAAAGGTCCTAAACGTCATAATACAAGGTATTCACTCTTGGTGAGTCTGCCAATCTTGGCTTTTGATAGACTTCGTAGGGACTTTAATGTTAAAAAGGTATTTTCTAATCCGCAATATTTTAGATCCGCCGCGGTGCAATGGTAAGCATGCCCGCCATCCCCTTGGCACGACTTTGGTTAAATTCTATTTTCCTGGCCAAAACCACTGTTTTTGATTTTTAATCTATTGATACAGCTAAATTTTGTAGTACTCGTATAGAAGGAAAATGTGTTTTTTATACACAAACCGGAAAATGTGTTTTTTTATACACAAACCGTATAAAGTGAAAGAACACACTTATATATTAGACAGAAGTGCCGTTATCTAACCGCTTCCTTGTTGTATTATGCTGCAAGGGAAAGATCAACAGTTATATTCTATATGTAAGCTACTTGACCGAAATGTGTCCAGCACAAATTACAATACGTACCAAAAATTCTCAGACAAAATACGCCAAATACTAGCCGATGATTATCTTCATTTGTTTTGGCATCTTCCTTGACATAAAATCCGTGTTTCCGGAGATGATACCCTAACCCTAGAGTAACCTAGTAAACTAACTGTGGGTGATCGTGGTAAGCACGATGATCTCGACTGTATTACGAAGTTTCGTCCAAAGAACACCGTAATTATACCCTACACAACTATGTGGAAAGCATATTATAAATTCGTTTTTGGCAGAAATTCATGTAACACCGCGAAATATTCGTCGGAGACCCCCAATTTGGTATACCGGTCTTCATATCTCGTCTAGATAAAGCGATTTTGAGATGTGTGTCCGCCTGTCCATTATAAATTGTAATTAAACTCTAGGCCGCAATTATGGACCAATCGCCACGATATTTGGTATGGAGGTCCGGTTCAGACCAGAATAGATATTTAAAATATTTATTTTTATTTATTTATATATTTTATTTAAATATTTAGCGGGTGAAATGGACCAAAAACGTAAAATCAAGTTTTGTAGCGGCTCTGTAGATTGCAATAATATCCCGATCAACGCGAAATTTTAAACAAGGTAAGAGTATATGACAAAGAAGAAGCTTGTAATTTGAGATGGTGATCAGGTAATATTTAGGAGGTTAAATGGACCAACATTTTGAAAATTGTGAAAAAATATAATATACAGCTTATATATTTATTCCTGGAAGATATATTCCGGTCAAGTAAGCTATACTTTGAAGAGGAACGCTTGACCTTTCTATTGATGTAAATTGTGTTGGTGTACATGATAATATAACAGAGTTACAGTCTAATGTACCTAGTTCTTTGTTTGTAGTGTAATCATAAACACGCTAATTGTCGTAATTATAGCTCAATAATCACGAAATTTTGCACGGGATAAGAGATTAGGTAGAAGAAGGTGCCTAAAATTTTGGATGATGATTTGATATTTTGGCGGGTGCAATGTAACGTTACTTTTGTATGAAAAAAACAAGTAAGCAAATGCTATAGTCGGACAGGGCCGACCATACGATACCCTACACCACTACCCGGCCAGTTAGCTTTCAGCAAATCAAAGTTTCTTTTGGACAAATAAGCTCATTGTAAGAAATAAATTTTGGAGTCTGCAACCTTATCACATTAAGCTTAAATAACAATATAATAATTGTTCTATAAACATCGCAGAAGGACAGGGCGTGTACCACGATTCATATTACAGCAATAGTATGGGGCCTACTGTTTATCGCCGAGTCCGAAAGGCATGTCTTAAAACACCACCTGTAGAGAAGTACATGGTTGAAATACTCAGAAAATGTCGCCAACTTTACTGAGGGGTATTTTGCCATCATTGGAAATTTGATGTTTGCGGGCCGGGAATCGAACGCCCGACCTTCAGCGTGCAAGGCGGGTGTGCAAACAATTGTACCATGGTGGCACCAATAAGCAATTTTAGAACGGACATTTAGTCTGGACATAATTTTCTGCATATTTTGACATATTTGCTAAACCATATGCAAGACTTTGTGTCCTAAATATCCCATCGAATTGGCTGAAAGTTTGTATTAAGTATTCGTTCATCACAATTTTCGACCTGAAATTTATCGGTATAGGTCAAGGTCTTCATATAGCTCCCATAAAACCGTACCTCCCGATATCCGGTATTTTGAAGGTTGTGGTCTCAATATCAAACTGAAATGGCTGACATTTTGTATTCAAACTTCGTTGGAGGTAAAAAAAAACGTTCCACCTGAAATTTGTCGTTATACATATGTCCACGTCTTCATATAGCTCCCATAACCAGAACCTACCGATTTTCTGTACTTTGAAGGTTATGGTCTCAATATCCCTCCGAATTGGCTAAAATTTGGTATTAAGTCTTCATTGGCGGTATTAAACTTTCCATCTGAAATTTGTCGTTATAGGTCTAGGCGTTCATATAGCTCCCATACAACGAAAGCTCCCCGTTTTCGAAATTTTGAAGATTGTGGCTCTGGTTTCAGATTTCTCTATTTTATTGACTTGTCTGAAGTGAATTTCAAACAGAAAAATGTACACATAAACATTTTAGAAGATATTATTGTAATACATGTAGCATACGAAAATATGTGAAATACAGAAATTTTCCATATGCAAAAATTATATTTGCATATGCATAATTTATACATTTCGCATATTTTTGCATATGTGATATATTTCGACTGGAATTTAATTAGAAGCCAAAAATATGAGAGAAGGCTCCCTTGTCCCTACTGTGATGTTTGTGGAACAATTATATACAGTACATTTTAAGAAATATTCTTAAATTTGAAAATTGGCGTTGTTAGCAATTTGTGCTACATCTTTAAATTTTGGACAGGTAATATGATAGGGTTCCACGCAATTTGTAAAAACTGGGAATTTGTCTGTCATGATAGAGACAGTTTGTAACATTATGGTTTTCTTCACAGAACTCATTATATCGTAGGTAGTAGGTCCGTTGGGTGACGTAGGGGATGGAAGATACCAAGCAACGGTCCTGACCGGTTTTAACATGGCAAAGCCCAGGATTTATCTTGGTCCCTCTTTCATCTCAAGTGGACACTGACCTACCCGTGGTGACACCTGGGGAACTGCCTTTAACACCCGTTAAAGGTAGTGAGCTAACATGTGCCGCGCGTTTTCCCATAAGAACGTTAAAAACTTGGGTTTGGGCGTCGGGTTAGTAACCCTCCCCTAGAAAAAACAGCATACTATGAAAAAACGAAAGAAGAGAAAAACAACCCCCTCTAAAGTTGACGAACCCCGCAAACGTTTTAAGGACCATGATCTGCGAATCTGCACCTGGAATGTTCGCACTCTTTATAGAGAAGGTGCAGTCTTCACATTGGCAGACGTACTTGAAAAGTACAAGGCCGATATTACTGCCATACAGGAAATACGATGGATTGGGAATGGCGTCACAACAACACCTAAAGGTGACGCACTGTATTATAGCTGCCATGACGTAAAGCATGAGTTTGGTTGCGGATTTGTAGTTAGTCGGAGACTAAAACATCTGGTATCCAGCTTCACTCCAGTGAATGACAGACTTGCTGCAATTCGAATAAAAGCTAAATTCTTCAACATCAGCTTTATTTGCGCTCATGCTCCCACTGAAGAAAAGGACGAAGAGACCAAAGATATATTTTACGAGCGCTTAGAAGAAACATACGACCGTTGCCCTGCCCATGACATTAAAATCATTCTAGGCGATTTTAATGCCAAAATTGGAAAGGAGAATATCTTTGGCCCAACAGTCGGGAAATTCAGCCTCCACAGTGAAACATCTGACAATGGTATGAGGCTGATAGACTTTGCAGCTGCAAAAAACATGGTAGTTAGCAGTACCAGATTTAATCATCTCGATATTCATAAGGGCACCTTGCTGTCTCCAGATCAGGAAACAAGAAATCAAATTGATCATGTTGTGATAGATGGAAGACATTCATCGAGCGTGTTGGATGTACGATCGTTCCGAGGCGCAAACATTGATTCGGACCACTACCTTGTTGCAGCAAAGGTACGCACCCGATTAAACGTAGCAAACAAAGTACGAACAGACACAACACGAAAGTTAGACATCGGTAAGCTGCAATCACAACAGATAGCCACGGCATATTCCACTCAACTAGCCCAATTGCTTAATCAAAGCACTCCTCATCCCGATAACATATCAGCGCAATGGCAAAGCATTGCCCACTCCATGCTAACAGCCGCAAAATCCATACATGGATACCAGAGGCCTCCACCAAGGAATCCATGGTATGATCAGGAGTGTCGTGCTGCCACCGAAGAGAAAAATGCGCCATAAAGGGCTACTTTACAATCCGTAGCAACGCGTAGCGCACGAGAGAGATACAGGGAGAAAAGGAGAGAGGAGAAACGTCTTTTCCGCAGGAAAAAGAGAGAGATGGAAAAGCGGGAGGCTGAAAAAGTCGAGATGTACAGGAGCCAGAATGAAGTCTGAAAATTCTACCAAAGAGTCAAGCATCAAACTGATGGCTTTGGTACAGGCACATCCTCCTGTAGAGACCAGCAAGGTAATTTGGTAACTGATACAGATAGTGTACTCAGGATATGGAAAGAACATTTTTCAAAACTGTTGGTATCCAATAGCAGCGAAGACGACGAAGATACCACAGTCCCAATCCCAGAAGATGGTATTGAATGTATACCGCCCAGCCAAGATGAGGTAAAGACAGCAATAAATCGGCTGAAGAATAATAAGGCAGCAGGAGCCGATGGCTTACCAGCCGAGATGTTCAAAACCGGAGGCGACACGCTGATAAGGTGTTTTCATCAGCTAGTTAGAACCATCTGGCAGGAAGAACGAGTACCCGACGATTGGAACCTGAGTATCCTGTGCCCCGTCCACAAGAAGGGAGATAAGGCTGTATGATCTAACTATAGGGGCATAAGTCTACTCCCTATTGCCTACAAGATCGTGTCAGGGATATTGTGCGAACGACTAAAGCCTATGGTCAACGAGATAATTGGACCATACCAATGCGGCTTTAGACCTGGCAAGTCCACCATTGACCAGATATTTACCCTGGGGCAAATCCTGGAGAAGACCCAAGAGATGCAGATCGACACCTACCACCTTTTTGTCGATTATAAAGCAGCCTTCGACAGCCCGCTGCGTTCAAAGGTATTCCAAGCCATGTCTGAATTTGGTATCCCCGCAAAGCTCATCCGTCTTTGCAAAATGACTTTAACTGACACGAGGTCCTCAGTTAAAATAGGAAAGAACCTCTCGGAAGAGTTTGGTACCAAAAGAGGTTTCAGACAAGGAGACATCCTTTCGTGTGATCTCTTTAACATCCTGCTGGAAAAGGTTATACGAGAGGCAAACGTCAAAAGAAGTGGCACAATCTACACCAATAGCCACATGTTACTTGCTTATGCTGATGACATAGACATCATGGGACGATCAGTAAAGGAAGTAACTGATACCTTTATGAAGGTCGAAGGAGAATCTGCTAAAGTGGGTCTGGCGGTAAACGGTGATGGTGTCGACGCGCAATGCGTCCATTGAGCTCGGACCGACTGTGGAAGTTGGTTCCTATAATATTGAGGTAGTAAAAGACTTAGTAAAAGACTTAAAAGCGTTATTTTTGTTTGACGAGATGTGGCTTTGTTTTTAAACTGCTTACTGAAACCAAAGTAGCATCTGTTGGCCAATACAATTCTTCTTTTTATTTCACAACGAACGACATCAATTGTGAAATAAAAAGAAGAATTGTATTGGCCAACAGATGCTACTTTGGTTTCAGTAAGCAGTTTAAAAACAAAGCCACATCTCGTCAAACAAAAACAACGCTCTACAAAACACTGATACTACCCGTGCTGATGTATGGCTGCGAAGCCTGGGTACTTGCGCAAGCAGACATGGCAGTGCTTGGTGTGTTTGAGAGAAAAAATTTTTCGAAAGATCTACGGACCAATCTGCGTTGACGGTGAATATCGACGTCGCATGAACCACGAGCTTTATCTGCTATACAACCACAACAATAATGTTAAACGTATCGAGATGCAGCGATTGCGTTGGCTAGGCCATATCATAAGAATGAGCGATGATGAACCCGCTAAAAAGGCGTATAAACACGGACCGCTTGGCGGTGCACGCAGGCCAAGGAATAGATGGCGCAAACAAGTGGATGATGAGATGAAAAGGCGCGGTATTCCAGAAAGCGAAGCAACAAATAGGGAGAATTGGAGATCTTTTCTTAGTTCGGCCTATAGAACAAATGTTCTGTAATGGGCCAGCTAAGTAAGTAAGTAGGTCCGTTACCAAGCACGCATTATAATGCAATTTTCATCAGAGGAAAGATCGGTAGTTAATTTTTCATACGTAGGCGACTTTGCCGGTATGTGGCCTCCAGGGTTTCAAATATGGACCAAAAATAAAATGTTTTTATTTAGCATACAAAAGTAATGGTCCATTGCACCCTCTATATAATATCAGATCATCATCAAAAATTGTAGGCATCTTCTTCGACCTAAACCCCTACCTAGTGCAAAATTTCGTGACTATTGATAATTGCGACCTCTAGTATGCTTTTGATTACATTTCAAGCAAAACACTGGATATATTATCTGACCACATAAATCAACATAATTGGCATTAATTGAAAGGGCAAGAGTTGTCCTTCCAAATATTATTTATGTGGGCGGAATGTGTGGTCCAGGAATAAAGATATTTCCGGTATATTAAAAATTTTCACAATTTTCACACAAAAGTTGTGGTCCATTTAACCCTCTAAACATCATCCGATCACCATCTCAAATTGCAAGCTTCCTCTTTGTCATATAATCTTACATTATTTAAAATTTCGACGCGATCGGCCTATAATTGCGACATACAGAGCCGCTACAAAATCGGATAAAAATTTTGTTTTTGGTCCATTTCACCCGCTAAATATTTCTCGATCATCACCAATAAGAATAGGGATCTATTCTGGCCTGAACCCGACCTCCATACAAAATTTCGTGACGATCGGTCCATAATTGCGGTCTGGAGCGTGTTTACAATTTATAATGGACAGACGGACGGACGGACACACATCTCAAAATCGCTTTATCTCGTCGAGATATGAAGATTGGTATACCACATTGGGGGTCTCCGACGAATATTTCGCGGTGTTACATGAATTTTTACCAAAACAAACTTATAATACCCTTTCCACATTGTGGTGTAGGGTATAAAAAAATAAAAAAGTAATATTTTTGGTCTATATTTTATTTCCTGGATAGCATATACCGCCAAAGTAGCCTACATATGGAAAAAGAATTACTAACCTTTCCCCCTGATGCCAATCTGCTAGGTAACGAGCCTGCTGTCTAATATATAATGGGTTTTGTGTAGATAACCACATATTACTATCATTCTACAAATTGTCTCTATCATGTAAATTACGTCGAGTCCCATTGGATTTTCTATAAATTTTTTTAAGAAAATTTAAATATTTATCAGCAGTGGCTAAACTAGTCAATTTTGTGCCATAAACATCCTAGTAGGGACAAGAGAGGCTTCTGTCATATCAATGAGTGCACTCCGATGTATGGGACTTACTGATTATCACCGAGTCCGAACGGCGTGTCCTAAGACACCACCTTTAGAAAAGTATTACATGGCTGAAATACTCAGGAAACGTCACCAACATTACTGGCGGTATTTCGCCACCGTTGAAAATTTGAAGTGGCCTGACCTGGATTTTCTAAAATTAAATTTTCAACGGTGGCAAAATACCCACAGTAATGTTGGCGACATTTAACGAGTATATTAGTTATGTAAAACTTCTTTACAGATGGTGTCTTAGGGCACACCGTTCGGACTCGGACTCGCACTCCCTATCCCTTCTGGGATGTTTGTGGAACAATTATATTATTATTTAAGCTTGATGTGATAAGGTGGCAGAATCCACAAAGTTATTTCTTACAATAAGTTTATTTGTTCCAAAAAGAAATTTTGATTTGATACCCTACACCACCAGGGGTAGTGGCGTAGGGTATCACATGGTCGGCCCCGTCCCACTATAGCCTTAGCTTACTTGTTTTTATTAAATTATTAAAAACTTACTTAGATAATTACACTGTGCCACACTGGAAATGCAAACAACTCCTAGTGGGCATTTTCTGAAATTACATATTGAGAACCTGAGTTGGGTTTTGTATTGTTGAATCGGGTTTGAATTTTATGGCCTCATCTCAATCCGGCTAAACCGACCCTTTTTCTACTGATCACTCCTTTATCCCAGAAACTAAAATGAATTTTGCTTTGCAGTCTTCAACAATATTGTAGCCCTAATGTAGTAGAACCTTTATGTCAAACAGACGAACTAGGAAGAACTGCATTTGGCACATCAAAATCGATAAATATACAAAAGTTTACGTAATTTCTGGAATTCTGATCAGTAGCAGCTGAACAGTTGCTAGTTGAACCTAGTAAATTTTCGTAAAATTTTCCAAATAATGTCTCCAACAATTCTTTAGAAAATTCTGAAACTCTAAAATGCTTATTTTACATTGTTTAATCGGTATTTCATATCATACCTTCTACAAAACATATTTCAAACAATGTTCACACAAGCAATTTATTATCATATTTAGAATCTGAATACATTGATGATATGTTTATCAAATGCTGGAAACAACGCGTCAGAGGAATTTTACAACAATGAAATGTTTTGAAGAGTTGTATATTACATTTCCGCGAATATTAAGAACATCAAGCAAATTTTACTGTTTTGAAGATAATAATAATAATAATTGTTTCACAAACATCCCAGATGGGACAAGGGAGACTTCTCTCATATCATGAGGGTACACCGATTAAAATTAGCTCAATGATATGGGACCTTTATTTGGAAGACTTTTGCAAAAGGTAACTTGGTTCAACTCCCAATAATTTAGCTGATACTGACAGAATTTCAGCAATTATGTAAAATTTTCTATATGTTATCGACTTTGATGACTTACATGGATAAGTTCTATTAGTTAAGGGCTACAATATTGTCAAAGACAGCAAGGTCAAACTTCTAATCTTTTTTGAAATAAAGGCCAGATAAATGCAAAAAAACTGTAGTTTTAGCCCGTTTTAGATGAGACCATAAAATCCGAACTGGATCTGACAGGACAAAACCCTACTAGGATTTTTGTAGTCTCAATATGTAATTTCAAAAAATGCATACTAGAAGTTGTTTGCATTTTCAGTGTTGCATAGTATACTACAATGTTCATAGATGAGAAAAATCCAAAAACAAAAAAATTGCTGGAGGGCTTTTTAAATAAATCGCGGTCAAAGTTCACATTTTTAGGGTTTTCACAATTTTGCTTTGAAATCGCAAGTCCTATCGAAATGGGGTTAGAGAAAATGTTGTAGCTGTGAAATTGATTGGCCTTTATGACATTTTTGTTGGTTTTACCATTTTTAAGATGTAAAAGTTCAAATGTATCGCCACCTTATAAGGCAATGTCATGTACAGTGCACCTTAACTAACTTTAAATGAAAGCCGCTTACACCTGGGAAGTTTTTGCGGATTCTCTAACAGCAATGCTCATAGATGAGAAAGATCTAGAAACAAGAATAAATCGCGGTCAAAGTTCAAATTTATTTTAGGTTTATTGCGATTTTGCTTTAAAAACCGCGAGTCCTATCGACATGGGGCTAAAAAAATGTTGTAGATTTGAAAATTCTCTAGAGGATTGACCTCTATGATTTGTTCCTAGGTTTTCATCATTTTTGAGGTCACTGCTACAACATTTTCTCTAATCCCATTTTGATAGGACTAGCGGTTTCCAAGCAAAATCGTGAAAATCTAAAAAAAAAACTAAAAATGTGAACTTTGACTGCGATTTATTTAAAATCCGTCCGACGATTTTTTACAGTGTTTTATTTAACTTGCTTTGGGGTCCGTTTTGTTCAAATCTATTAACTCATTTTTAACATAATTGCAGTTGAGCAATCGAACTGAAACGTTGCACACTTTTCAGATTTGGATGACAATACATGAATATGAAACCAAAACCAATATGGTTCCATTTTTTCCCATAGCCCCCATATAACAGTACCACGCTTTTTAGTTAAAATCTATTAACTCACTCTTAACACAGTTGCAGTTGGCCAATCGAACTGAAACTTTGCACACTTTCCACATTTGGATGACAATACATGAATATGAAACCAAAACCAATATAGGTCTATTTTTACAGTGTTTTATTTAACTCGCTTTGGTGTCCGTTTCGTTCAAATCTAGTAACTGATTTTCTACACAGTTGCAGTTGAAATAAAGTTAATAGTGCTGCAACTTTTAACGTTATTCATTCATGTTGTCCTGATTATAACCTTATAAGCAATTTTGTGGAAAGAAAGGAATTACTAATATTTCATTATTAACCAACCACTTACCGATCTTTCTATTTAATGGCTAATTATAATCAAAAGAGTTAAAACACAAATATGATCTTAACCCTAAACCAATATCTGGGCAGAGTATTATAAATTGGTATTGACTCAGTAGTTTGTAACACATCGACACATGCATATTACTTGCTTATTTACTTACTTACATAGTTGGTATACAGAACAGTTGTCCAGTAGGCAATTTTCCTTGCGGCAATTATCAGTTTGTTGGTGAGAGAGGGTGTTGAGAGGCAAAAGGTTACCATATGCCTCACCTCTCTCCATCAAACTGTCAATTGCCGCAAGTAAAATTGCCTAATATAAAAATGGACTAAGAAAATATTTCCATTCCTCTCTGTTTGTTCTTTTCTCCATCGAAACCTTGGCCTTCCAGTTCTGTGTGTACCGCCATGCAATGAATGGCCTATCCAATGCAATCGATACTATTATCGATACGCTTAACTGCAACTATTTCGTTGTATAGCCGATACTGCTCGTGAGATATACGGCGTTGATGGCCCGTATATCTTTCGAAGAATTTTTCTATCAAACACATCAAGAACTGAATTATCTTCTTGCGCAAGTACCCAGGCTTTGGAACCGTAGACAAAGTTTTTAACTACCTCAAAATTATAGGAACCAACTTCCACAGCGCGTCAATACCATTAACTTGGCATTGTAGTCATTCATTGCCAGACCCATTTTAGCAGATTCTCTTTCGACTTTTTTAATAGTATAAGTTATTTTTTTAATAAGCGACCCACGATGTCGGCATAAGCAAGTAACACGTGGCTATTGGTGTATATTGTGCAATTTATTTAGCGTTTGGATGTCGTATGACCTTTTCCAGCAGATCGTTGAATAGGCTCCTTGTCTGAAACCGTTTTTGGTACTAAACTGTTTGAAAAGGTTCTTTCCTATTTTAACTGAGGACCGGGTATCAGTTAATATCCGTATGAGCATTGCAGGGATAAGAAATTCAGACATTGGAAATGTGAACGTAGGTCTGCTTTATAATCGACATCACTTGGGTCTATTTCAGGATTTGCCGAATTTGTCTAAAGCCGCATTAGTCTGGCCCAATTATTTCGCTGATCATAGTGGTACACACAATATCCCTGACACTGTCTTATAAGTACATAATAGGGAGCAGACTAAGCACACAGTCTTATCTCCTTTCTTGTCGGGTACGCGTCCAAAGAGTGCTTTCATTAAGAAATTGGGCACTAGAATGGCATATGCAATGGCTATCTGTTGTGATTGCAATTTACTGATGTCCAACTTCTGTGTTGTTTTATACCCTTCACCACTATGCACTATAGGTAATTTGCCCTGTTTTTGAGACAAAAATTAATAACAGCGGAATTAAAGGATTTTTTAACTTTTTAAATTGGTTATGTGTAAAAGTGAGATAAAACAAAGATTTTTACAGATAAATTCGGATATAACGAACAACGGTTATAAGCAACTACGTATATAACGAACAAAGCTATTTCTTCCAATGCCATTTTTATTAGTTTTCTTATACACAACAAACTGTTAAAAACGATCACGGTAGTAAGTAACAAAAATTTTGTACCCGCGAGTAGATTTTTAAACGAATTGATACTACAGTTTTGTATATTTTTTGAATATACGCTAATAAAGAAGAGTTTAGTACTCCCTTAAACCGTATCAATGATTAATATGTAATAGAGACATAAAATAAAGCTTACTACTGCCGCACCGTTTATAGAAAACCACGGATATACCGAACAATTTGTCGCCATTACTTATTTTACTTGCAATGAAATTGTAAACAACAATATTTTTTACATTTATTGTTTATTTTCTCAAACTAAACTTCCACAATTTTAGGACTTTTTACTGGGAAGTAACCTAATAAAATCTCATAAATATCAAAAAACGGGCAAAATCGGGGTTTGAAACCTAGTAATACCAATGCAGAAGACTTTCTGTAATGTGTTCTAGGTGGCAAAATCACGGCCAAACACGGCCAATTTAGTATAAGTCTATATGAAGTGAGTTTAAGAAAAATAAAATATTTATTTCTGACTTTTTGCGTTTTTTGGTCGCTACCCAAAATGTTTAAGCTATATTATATATTAAACTAGCAAAATGCCCGCTACTTCGTATGCGGAAAGGAATAAACAATATTTCATATGGAAATGGTGAGGTATGAAAATTTTGTTGTTAATTGATACTTGATTTCATTTAAGTACTATTCGTACCCCTTTAGTCTGAATTTCCAAAAAAAAGGTATACCTCACCACAAAACATCAACAGCTGTCAATTCATTTAAGGTATTTCAATTAAGGGATAAAAACCTTCTTGTAAAAAAATGATCACATATCTCTAATTTAATTACTTAATTTCAGTAAGTTACTTCGCGTTCACATAAAACCAATGGTACAATATATAAAACAACTTTTCAAATCCTGGACCTCATCTAAAATTTAACAGTTTTTGCACTCCTTGTTCACCTAATGCCTATGGCATTACATGTAGAAACATGTCATACGTTTTAAGTTCGAATTTTCATAACGATTTTAATGAAATCCCAAATCTCAAAGCACTGGATTTAGCCGTTCACTCAATATTAATACTAAAAATTTTAGTAATATTTAGTACTTCTAGTACACTTAATTTTTATTACCCTTTGGAACTTTTAGTACACTAATATTATAATTCCAAATTACATAATTTCAGTTTTATTCTCACACGCAATACCAAAATGGTATCAACGCTATGTACCAACCGGGATTCTCATTTCCAGCTCTATATGTTTCCCCAGATACAATTTTCATATACATACGTACGAATTTCCAAAATCTCCTCCTAAGATTTCAAAATTCTATCTCATCCTCATTACACAATAACAAACTATACCAAATTCTGTACCATTCAGTAATTTCCTTAAGTCCAAATTTCAGGATTCCAGCTCTTTCTCACAAATCCAAACTGTACCAAATTTGGTACCATTTAGTACTCATAAGTACGAATTTACAAAACCTCCTCCTTATCTCCACTCTATACACCAACTGCTATCCCAAAGTTCCAGCTCAACTCTTTTAGTACTTACAGTATTTCCAAAACCTCAACCATACACCTCTACCTTCTCGATATTAAAACCCCACATACGAAAAGGGACTCTAAAACCAAATTTTAAAATTCCAGCGCTATCCGTATACCAAATACCACATACATGGTACATACATATTTCCCAAACCACCTCCATATACCAACGCTACACTCCAGCTCTATCCGTACATCCAATAACAAATTGACTACGATTTAGTACTCTTCGTATACTTATGGAACTTATTTCCACAACCACATCCCTACGCACCAACAGCGACTTTAACACCAAATTTTCGAATCCCAATTCTATTCCTTAACACACCAACACTAATACTAAAATTCAAAATTCCAGTTCCTTAGTTTAGCAAATACCAAACGGTTCCAAATTTAGTTCCACTTATAAATTTTCATACACATAAGTACGAATTTCCGAGTCTACCTCCATATATTAATCCCACACTTAATTCCAAATTTCAGGATTCCAGCTCTATGCGATCGCACACATCCAAAATGTACCAAATTTAGTAAACATAAGTACGAATTTCCAAAACCTCCTCCATATCTCTATCCTACACCGCAAAAGTAATCTTAATTCCAAATTTCGGGATCCGAGCTCTATTCTTTCATCCAAATTGAAATTGTACCCCCATTTACTACCAATTATTACTTTTCGAACACAAAAGATAAGTTTCCAAAACTACATCCATATCTCTATCCTACACTTCAAGTGTAATTTTAGGTCTTAATTTCATGATTCCAGCGCTATTCGTTCACCCAACTCCAAAATGTACCAAATTTAGTACCATGTACCATCTAGTTCAGAAAGGTACGATTCCAAATATTTTTTTATATTTCAATCCTTCTCTCCAACAGTAATCTTAATTCCAAATTTTAGAACTCCAACTCTGTTCGTTCACCCAAATCCAAATTGTACCACATTTAGTCCCATTTCGTAGCTTTAATACACATATGTACGATTTTCCTAAACCTCATTCTTATACTCCAACAGTAATCATTGTTCCAAATTTCAGGTTTCCTGTTCTATCAGTTCTCACAAATCCAAATTGTATCAAATTTAGTACCATTTAGTACTTTTCGTACAAATAAGTAGGAATTGACTAAACTACCTCAATCCTATACTGCAACAGAAATCTTAATTCCAAATTTTATCATTGTATACTATCTCTGTAACCAAATCCAAATTGTACCAAATTTAGTACTTTCCGTTCCCATAAGTATGAATTTCCAAAACTAACTCAATCCTACACTCCATCAGTAACCTTAATTCGAAATTTCAGGTTTCCATGTCTATCTAAATCCAAATTGTACCAAATTTGGTACCATTTAGTACTTTTCGTACACATAAGTATGAATTTCCAAAACTACACTCCATAAGTAATTTAATTCCAAATTTCTGGATTCGAGCTCTATCCGTTCACCCAAATATAAATTGTACCAAATTTAGTACATTTAGTACTTTCCGTTCCCATAAGTATGAATTTCCAAAACTACCTCAATCCTATACTCCATCAGTAACCTTAATTCGAAATTTCAGGATTCCAACTCTATCCGTTCAACTAAATTTAAATTGTACCAAATTTAGTACCATTTAGTACTTTCCGTACCTAACTCAATCCTACACTCCAAAAGTAACTAAATTCCAAATTTCAGGATTCCAGCTCTATCCGTTCACCCAAATCCAATTTGTACCAAATTTAGTACTGTTTACTACTTTTCGTACCCATAAGTAAGAATTTCCAAAACTACCTCAATCCTTCACTCCATCAGTAATCTTAATTCCAAATTTCAGTATTACATCTCTATCCGTCCACCTAAATTTAAATTGTACCAAATTTAGTACCATTTAGTACTTTCCGCACCCATAAGTACGAATTACCAAGACTAAGTCAATCCTACAGTCCAACAGTAATCTTAATTCCAAATTTCAGGATCCCAGCTCTATTCATTCCCCCAAATTCCTCAATTCTACACTCCAACAGTAACCTTAATTTGAAATTTCAGGATCCCAACTCCATCCGTTCACCCATATATAAATTGTACCAAATTTAGTACATATAGTACTTTCCGTACCCATAAATATGAATTTCCAAAACTACCTCAATCCTACACTCCAACAGTAACCTTAATTTGAAATTTCAGGATTCCACCTCTATCCGTTCACCCAAATCTAATTTGTACCAAATTTAGTACGGTTTACTACTTTTCGTACCCATAAGTAAACATTTTCAAAATCTTAATTCCAAATTTCGGGTTTCCATGTCTATCTAAATTCACTCTATCAGTAATCTTAATTCCAAATTTCAGGATTCCACGTTTATCTAAATCCAAATTGTACCAAATTTGGTACCATTTAGTACTTTTCGTACACATAAGTATGAATTTCCAAAAGTACACCCATATCTCAATCGTACGCTTCAACGGTAATCTAAATTCCAAATTTCAGGTTTTCAGCTCTATCCGTTCACCCAAATCCAAATTGTACCAAATTTGGTACCATTTAGTACTTTTCGTACACACAAGTATGAATTTCCAAAAGTACACCCATATCTCAATCGTACGCTTCAACGGTAATCTAAATTCCAAATTTCAGGTTTTCAGCTCTATCCGTTCACCCAAATCCAAATTGTACCAAATTTAGTACCATTTAGTACTACTCGTTCACATAAGTACGAACTTCAAAAATAATTTCCATATATCAACACCACTTCCTAACCTTGATTTCCTTACCAAATATGAACATTGTAGCTATATCTGCTCAAAATATACAATTGGTACCAAATTTAGTAACTTTTCGTACACTTATAAGTCGAATTTCCAAAAACCCTTTGGTACATCTTTCTAAATCTCCATCAGTTACCCTCATTCCAAATTTCAGAATTCTAGCTCTTCCCGTTTGCATAATACAAAGGGTACCATATTTAGTACCTTTTAGTACTTTTCGTACCCTTCTAGGTCGAATTTCCAAAAACCCAGCCTTATCTCACCCCTACACACCGACAGCAACCCACAGTCAAAATTTCAGCTTTCTAGCTTCAGCGGTTTCGTCTGGGCGATGATATGTCAGTCACTCAGTAACTCAGTCACTCACTAAGCTCTTTTATATATATAGATAAATTCCTCTCGCAATTGTCAATCTATTCCATATTACACATATTTATATTTGGTTTATATTTCCGCGGTTTTAAATACATTGAAATATACCTTACAATATATATTTTTTTAGTTCTTCATCGAAATTCTCACTTTGACTGCAATTTAAACCGCGATAATGACTCTATTTTGAAAAATATCATTCATATTAATAAATTTTGACATGTTCTTCTTTCAATGCCAACTAAAAAATTATTATTATTAAAAGTTGCAAAATCGACTTTTTGCCTCAAAAACTGGGCAAATTACCTATAGTGCTATGTGGGGAGAATATTATAAGTTGGTTTTGGCTTAAACGTTTGTAACACATTAAAATAATGGTCGTAGACCTATACTTACATATACATATATACCAAAATTCATGTCTCGACGAACTGAATCTATATGGCTATATTAGTCCGCCCGTCCGTCTGTCCATCTAAACCCTGTAATCAAGCTACAGGTCGCAATTTTGATCAGATCGTCACGAAATTTTGTGGGTTGATGGGGGTCCCGGAAGGGGAGAAGCCTATTGATGATGATTTTGGTGATGGTCGGATAATATTCAGGGGCCGGAGTGGGCAAAAAACGAATATCTCCCCTTCTGTACGGTGTATAGCAAAAGAGAAAGCAATGGATGTAGAAAACATCAGCTTTACAATGATGTAAAGAAGGTTGGCGTAGGTGGTCAAACAACGAAGATGCTGCAATAATCGCTAATCCAACCCAATTTTTAATTTTTGAAATTTTAATTATAATGACAAATGTTACAACAAACCCTGACAATGAGAGTATAAAATATCACCTTTACAACGATGGGTAGGTGGGTGTATAAAACTTTCCACCTGAAATTTGTTGGCATAGGTCCACGCCTTCACGGTATTTTGAAGGTTGTGGCCACAATAATCCAACGAAATTGCTGAAATTTGGTACATAGTCTTGGTTGGGGGTATAGAACTGTCCCCTAGAAATTTGCCGGTATAGGTCCACGCCTTCCAATAGCCCCCATAGAACGGTACCTCCCGATTTTCGGTATTTTAAAGGTTGTGGCCACAATAATCCGCCAAAATGGCTGAAATTTAGTACTTAGTTTTCGTTGGGGGTATAGAACTTTCCCCCAGAAATTTGCCGGTTAAGGTCCACGCCTTCATATAGCCCCCATAGAACGGTACCCCCCGATTTTCGGTATTTTAAAGGTTGTGGCCACAATAATCCGCCAAAATGGCTGAAATTTGGTCCTTAGACTTCATTGGTGGTATAAAACTTTCCTCCAGGATTTTGTCGGTATAGGTCCACTCCTTCATAGAACGGTACCTCCCGATTTTCGGTATTTTAAAGTTTGTGTCCACAATAATCCACCGAAATGGCTGAAATTTGGTACATAGTCTTCGTTGGGGGTATAAAACTTTCCCCCCAGAGCGGTACCTCCCGAATGTGGTTATTGTGAAATTTAGCCACATTTTTTACGGAAATTGCTAAAATATTGTCTTCTTCATACACGAAGGGAAATTGTTCCATTTTACAATACAAATCGTGGTGGAGGGTATAACAAGTTCGGCCCGGCCGAACTTAACGCCGCTCTTACTTGTTTCATTTAATGACGAATTACAATCAAAAGACTTAAGAAACAAACATGATTTTTTTCCAATTAGAGATTTAAACAAATTATAAAATACATAACCGTTGTTACTGAATAAAAACACATTAAATTATTTTTTCATTTTATTTTTATTTTAATATTTTTTCTTTTTTTTTTTTTAATATTTACATTAACATTTTGTTTTGTTGCAAACGATTTGTGAAATTTAATTATAAAATATACACATAAGAATATTACAAAAAATAGATGAGTGGTTGAGTGAGGGAAAGAGCGAGTAATGAATTCATAGAGAAGAAACATGGGAGTAACATAGAAATCTCTATGAAAATGGAAAACAAAAGTATGGGATTTAGAAATAAACAGAGTAGAAGAGAGGGAGTGAATATACGACTGAGTTCTTCTTTATGAAATAAAAGTTAAGATTATTATGAGATTTGAGAATTTCTAGACGTTATATAATAAATGCACATGAAACACAGTTCAAAAGATACATACAAATGGTGTAAAAGAAATACAAAAGAACGGATGTTTGTATTGGAAGATTTACAATTAATGCACTTGCGATTCTTGTGTTTATTGTTTAAATGGCACTTCGAGATTCAAATCAAGCCCGCATAAATATTATGCAAAACCTAAAAAAGCGATTCAAAATCGTTTTCGTTTCCCGAAACAATAAGCACATTGCCAATTTTTGGCAAATAAAATCCTGCAGAACTTTCATTGTTCACCCAAGCAACAAAGCTCACTAGACAGTTTGAGATAATAAATAAATTATTTACAAAAGTGAAATATAATTAAAGTTAAGATAGACTATGAGTATTGAGAACAATAAAAATAAAGACGGTGGTTTTCTTTGTTACCAGGCTTTCCAATAAAATGCCTACACGATTTTATGGATATTGGCCATGTGTGCAAAACGTTTCTTTGTAAATCTCCCAATTGTTTCCTTGCTCTTATGGACCATTTGTGTTTGAGATGGAAAATAAATATGACAAATTATGCAAAAGTAAAATAATTAAATTACTGGAAATACCTTTCGTTATAAGAAAATGTATATTATGTTTGTTTCATTCTCGTTCCGTTTATAATTAATACAATGATACTTCTCTCGCCTTGATGTTCGCGGTCATTTAAAAACAACTTCGTAAATGTCTAAAACTTAAATACGTATTTTGTTGTGTATGAAAAAAATCATTATTAAAAAATAAAATTTTTATAAATTCTAGGCCATACCGTAATCCAGCTCATGATCAATTTCTTTGCCCACTGACCCCCACTAAAAACACAATCTACAATGACTCCAACAAAGAGTCATCACAATAAAATCCTTCATCCCTGACAGCATAGTTCATCATTTCTTCCTTTCACTTAATTCGTTTTTTGTCTTCTAGTAATGGTGAAGCAATGGTGCAGGACCATGAGCATATACGGGAGCAGCATGAATAGCATGGACTGGAGCAGCAATAACCTTGGGTGCGGTCTTGTGGACAACAGCATTGAAGCCATTGTGATCATCAGCGGTGTAGTCGACGGTACGTACTGAACCATCAGGTTCAACCAATGAATATTGACCCTTTACAGCGTCACCATCACGTTCTTCGGTTTGTGATTTAATATCACCTGTATGGGGATCTTTGATGCCATAATTGAATGAATATTTGGGATAAGCCTGTCAATAAAAAAAGATTGTGGGCAATAATGTGTATTATTAGAATGCTTGGTGCAATTTGTTACATACCACTGGTTCGGGAGCATGTACTGCAATGGGTGCATGAGCATAAACAGGAGCAGCATGTAGCAGTGGTCCATGACCATAATGACCCAATTCAATTGGAATGGCTTGAGCGACAGCGACCAGTAAGGCAATTGCAATGAAGAACTTTTTAAAATAAATAATAAATAACAACAAAACATTATTAAATTATTATTAAAAGAGTTTTTTAGTTTCTAAATTTAAATTTTTAATTTAAATAAAATTTAAAGTTTAGTACTTTAGGTTTAGGTTTAGTACTGCAAAATTTTAATGTTTTAGGCTCCTACAAGAACTGAAAAAAATAAAGCCGAAAGTCTTTATAATTCTGTTCATTAATAGTTTTTTATAGTAGGGACCTGTGCTAATTTACTCAAAGAGTGTCATAAATAACTCAACACATGCATTTTTCGAGTTAACAAGTTGTGTTATTCTGCAAAATCGATATTTTTGAGTTGTGACACACTTTGTGTAAATAAGTTACTTTTATCTCCGGCTAGAATGTCATACGCCTTAATTCCTCAAAATATGTCACTACAGGATGTAGCTGTTATATCTAAACTACATTCATAAAAAGAGTTATTGGGCATAAATAGGTTTGTATCCAGTGATTTCAAACGGAATAATTAGCTTAATATTTTCATCCCTAGTCAATGTATAATAAATATCTTAAAATATCTTGACGAGAAGCTGCTAACGTCTGACATAAATTAAATAAAAAGACATAGGAAAAACAACCCAAACGAGACTATTTTCAAAATAAATTTCCCATGAACAGCCCTGAAGTCACAACGTCAATGAGTGCTGCCCGATTCTATTTTGCGATATGGGAATCCTTTTCATCGACTAGTCCAAACAGCATGTCTAAAGACTCCACATAATAAATGTAAATCAGCATTACACTGAAGGTTTTTTTGTCACCGGAGAGAATTTGTGATGTTGTCTAGCCCGATCGGAGACAACTTTTTTGCCACCGCAGACAATTTGTGATATTGTCTAGCCTGATTGAAATAATAGTTTTAGACCCCAAACTTTACATAGTACAAGGTATATGAAACAAGGTAACCGCATCAGTCCATATGATGATAAACAGAAAACAAAAAATATTTGATTTTTTCTATGATTTATATTATTTTTTTCTTTCTTTCTTTTTCGCCATTTTAGTTGGTAACAGTAGGATCTTTTTAGGTCTTCAAGGGGTTATGGCCACTTACAAATTTTGATGGTTTTACGGCAAAAAAACTATCAATTTGTATACGCTCCACCATAGGATGGGGGAATATTAAGTTTGTCATTCCGTTTGTAACTACTCGAAATAATCATTGTAGACCCCACAAACTATATATATTCTTGATCAGCGTGCAATTCGTCCGATAGCGTCCGAACGGATTGAAGTAGGTGGATGAAATATTGATAAAATCTATTATATGTACGTAGGACTTTTGGTTTTGAAAGGGGGCTATGTAGGTCCACGTATAGCCCCCGTACAAAATAACGCGTGACGCGTCGTCGTTTTAAGGAATTTTTAAGATATTTGTCCCATTTTACCACCGAATTGGTTGTAATTTGGTATTTTGTGTCTCCAGAGGCCAAAAACATTTCTACCAAAGTTTTTTTATATAGCTCCACGTTTTGGTATAGCCCCCATATAACGCCCCATATAAAGTACGCGTCACTTTAACATATTTTGAATGTATTAGTCCCATTTGACCATAGAATCGGTTGTAACTTTGTATTTTGTGTTTCCAGAGGCTAAGAAACATTTCTACCACAAAATGTTTATATAGGTCCACTTTTTGATATAGCCCCCCGATTTTCGGTATTTTGACATTTTCATTATAACACCGAAATGGATGAAATTTGGCATTTAGTATTCGTTGGGGGTATAAAACTTTCCCCCAGAAATTTGTAGGTATAGATCCACGCCATCATATATCCCCCATAGAACGGTACCTTCCGATTTTCGGTATATTGAAGGTTGTGCCCACATTAATCCACCGAAATGGCTGAAATTGGTGGTGGAGGGTATGAAAAGTTCGACCTGACCGAACTTAACGCTTTTCTTACTTGTTTTAGTTAAAATCGGAATTTCGACTTCCAGTTCACAATTTTTTAAAAAGTGAGGTTTTTGAATTGCGTTTTGCTTAAGTACAAGATTATTAGGTTCTTAATGATCCCACAAAAGCATATGGTGATCGGTTCATTCGTTTTCTACCTAGAGTGGGCACCGCAAACTGCTTTAGTAAAAAACAGTGTTTCGTAGGCGGCCATTTGTCAGAACACTGTGCAATATTTTTCACAAAAACAAAAATCGAAAGTAGCTCAAGGTGTGACCTATTAGGTGAAGACAAAATCTTCAGAAAAAAATTGGTAGATTTCTTGTAAAAAATTAATGAAAAATGTTATTTTTCGTGCTCAATAAGGCCGAAGGATGGACTTGTCCACGAAAAAAAGTATGTCGCTGTAATCAGAATCAGAAGGACTAATTTCCATTAAAATTTCAAAGGAAACCTCAAACAGCCCTTAAACTGCATTTAAGCGAACATTTTGAACTTTTGTGACGGAGGTAGACGAAGGGGTTACCTGTTATACACATTCTGGGAACTTGATGTACGTTTGCAAGAAATTTTTTCGGCCAAATCGGCAAGGTTTTTGGGCCTTGAATCACCGTGAGGACAACAACGATTCGAGAATTGTTCTTAAACTGCACTTTTCCAAAAAAATTAAAATGTTGTGGGTCCACTGTAGTGAACCGATATAGTCCATATTCGAAACTGATCTATATCTGGAAGAAATATTACGAGAACCTAATTTGGGAGCAAATCGGTTGATCGATCCGAAGTATCGTGGGCATTATTTCAGTGAAAAATTGTTGAACTTCTGTGGGGGAGCTGATGGAAAGAGTGGGTGTTTACGACAACTATCGAGGAGATTGTCTGATTTGGTTCAAATTTAGACAGCGTAATACAAAGATAGACTATATCAGTCCTAAAAAAGCTCCAACATGTTCGCTGGTTTAAGGTTTCTTTGCGGATAATTTCGAAATTTGCATCGCAGGAAGTTTTTTTAGTTCTGCAGCGACGTGAGTTTTTTCGTTTCTATACAAAAGCTTCTATGACAAACGTTTTATTAGCACGGCCTTCAGACAATTTGGAGTAGATAGAGCAATGGCCGTCCGTCCACCTGTCCGGCTGGTGCGCACGATAACTCTCGAATCAACCATCCATAATTTGGGATTCGTAATATTTTATCCAAACTTTGTTTAAGTTCTAAGATGGGCCATATCGGTCCGCTCTTTCTAGTATCTGATATCTGGCAAGTCCATACTTCCTGTGATAATAGCCTAAAAGCTCCAAGAACCCTTGACAGCACCAACTAAAATGGCAAATCCGCAAGATATCTCCCGCAGGAAGTTTCTGATTAGTCCAAACTTTGCACATGGTATTATTTCATCTAGCCATGTATCAGGTTGGAATATGGACAATATTGGTGCCGTCCTTCAGATACCTACCATACAAAATTTGGATCATTTTGAAATTTTTTTCTAAAAATTTCTTCTTGTGGGCCCTGTTGCGATGGCGTGATTTTTTCGGGGGCAAGTCCATGGTTATGGCCCACAATCTCCAAAAAAAAGTGTACCGCTACCAACTAAGCTGGGCAGTGCTTAAGATAACCCTCGAAGGCAGTAACCGATTTGGTGCAAACGTTGTAAATACAGCCTCGAATTATGTCCGAATATTGGCTACATCGGGCCACTCTTTCGGGTACCTCGCACACAAAGTTTAGAAAGAGTACAGCCTAGGACACGTCTGGGATTGTTTTTAATTTTTTGCAACATAATTAAGGCGTTACATTTTTTCCTTTCAAATCCATACTTCCTGAGAAATTGGCCCAAAAAACTCAAAAAAAACTCTATATACGTTAGAAGTACAAGTATGGAGGGTATAATAATTTTGTCATTTCGTTTATAACACTTCGAAATATTCGTCGGATACTCTATAAAGTGAATATATTATTGATCAGCATGAAATTCTAAGTCGATATGACCTGTCCGTCCATCCGTCTGTTAGAGCTTTACAATTTGGTACCGATGTTGGTATTGAGAATGGACTAGGGGGATATATGTATATCCCCCATAGAACGATACCTCCCGATTTTTAGTATTTTAAAGGTTTTAGCGAAATGGCTGACATTTGGTATTTATTCTTCTTTGAAAAACTTTCGCCCAGAAATTTGTTAATATAGGTCCACGTTTTTAGGACGAATTTTATATATGTTACTCGAAAACCCTCAAATTATGTCGATTGGGTCCCCCGATCATAATACATAAACATAATATATTCGATAATTATGGTATTGAACAAATTATCGAATCTACGATTGCATTGACTTAACCAATCTCAAGTTTAAGATAAAAGTTGGTCTTTCTCAATCAAGGTACACTCCGAAGTTATTCAGTTCATTATCACTGTGATACATTAAAACTATTGTCATCATCATCATTGTTCATTAAAGTCTATCTTATTCATTATTCACTTTATTCCACATTCAGCTATTTACAGTTTTTTATTGTTATTCGTTATTCATGCGTTATTTTAATTCATTTAAATTCTTTGTAATATTTATATACCTTCATCTTAGTATGTTTTTTTAATCCAAGTTAGTTATCACAAATGAAGAACAAAAGGACACGCACTCACGCAATACAACAACTACGACCAAGCAATAATAACTAGAATTAAATCGGTGATCTATAACAAACAACAACAGAATTTTATTAAAGAAAAGCAAAGTATTTTTCAAATTATTTTTCAATTTTAATGTAAATTCTTCCTTTAGAACAAAATCGAAAATAGTTTGGTAAAGATACCAACCGTTTGCAAGAAAACGCTGAACTGATGACTTTACCAAATGACCAAAACGCTTTATATACACGTTACAATTGTTAATTTCTTATAGCTTAGCAGCCTAACTCCCAACAGCCAGCAATTTACAGAGAACACGCTGCAATTGTTAACAATAACGGCGAACACAGCATCCAATATTGTTGTTGCTGGTGTTGCTTTTTAGAAACCTTTGAATTGAATCTCTAATCAAGCTTTAACTTTATTTTTTGAACAAACACAATGTTTGCTGCCCATGCTCGGGCAACCAAACATCGACTACCACAGCAACAGCAACAACAACAACATTTCCGAAACCATGAACCCACCACCTAAGCACATTGCTCTCTTGCCAACAATGTTCGTAGATTGTATATTAGCTGTTGGACTTGTTGACTGTTTGGTGTTGCAGACTAAAGAGTCTGGGCCCAGACAAGAGCAAAAGAACTCAATTCTATTAGCAGTGTCTCCGAACAACAAATAAAGTTATACTCCTAGTTAAATGATCGAACTGATCGAACAACCAACAAAAACTGCAATGACACATATGTGTGTTTGTTTGTATGTACGCACTACGTTGTAGTGTTACAAAACCATTAAAAAATAGACAACAGAACAATCCAACCACGCATGCGTAACTGCGGCAACACCATAAATTCACACACAATGATTGTTGGTTTCGATTCATAAATTTAATATGAAATTTTACGTTGTCATAGAATAATATTTAAGGACTATCCCAATATCTGCAAATACCCATTACAATCATGAAAAAAGATCATGCGGTAAATTCACAATCTCACGTATGTTAAAACCTTATCCGTTACAGCAGATGGGGAATAAATTTGGCCATGTCTGTCCGCCTGAATGGTATCCAAGATAACTGTCGATTGAAAGAGCCGAGTTAGAGTAAATTTTTCACCTAGTAATATTTCTTCCAACCCGGCTTCATCACAAAACTAAAAAAAAAAGAATAGAAAATGTTACCATGGTCCTGATCACAATAAAGACAAATTTTCTGGAGAAAGTCCAAACATCCTGAGATCTAATTGTAATTGTAATCTAAATCGAAAAATACCATCTTTTGTTCCAAACATAGAAAACAAAAACAACTTTAGAATTTCCGCAATATTGTAAAAATCGTTAACAATACCGATTGTAGGAACTATCATAATCTAATTTTGTTTACAAAAAGTATTGTCAACCCAGAAAACCAGCCCAGAAATTTTTGATTTGAGTGTGTATACTTCTCATATACACTTTTCGCATAACTTGGTTATAAATGTCGCGTATAATATAGCAATCATTGATGAACACAATACGTGTTTTGCTGCATTGGCTGACAACAAAGACAAACAAAAAGCCACAAGCACCCACCACAACATAAGGAATAATTAAACACACAAACTCCGGTATAACACCAAACCTCAAAGCACAATGAAGATAGAAGAATGAAACAAAACAGAAACAAATAAAAACAAGAGTCTCCTTGTTGGTATACATACACACAAAAACAAAAATAAAGGCAATCATGTCATACAAACAAAACTCACCATAATTGTTTTTTCAACACGGCATCGAATAGCGAGAGAAGAGAAAAAATTGTCGAAGAAAAGAGAGAACTATTGTCCAGTTGACAAAAACAATTTTTGGATTTAACAAAACCCAATTGTTGGAATCACAATACTACATTTGGAATTTAACAATATCTTTACAATACATATTTTGCTCTTCGAATATTGTTGGATCAATCATATTTTTTTCTCTGCGTGTGGTTGCCACCGTTGACCTATACGGGCTCATCCGCCTTGTCCGTCATAATAACGCAGTTATCTGTAGACCTTATTCCCCAAATATTTCGAGTTGGCTATTACAGATATTTTGGTAGTGCTGCAGGTATTTCTTCCATGCAGCGAGTTAGGGTAATACCGCCCATGATCGGTCACCAGAGCCTCGTTTGCGCGAACAGAGGTCACCAAGTCACAAGTAGACAGATGGGTTGACGTTTGAAGATAATTAGCTATGTGAACAATATATTATTAGTATTTTCATCATACTCCCGATTGTCGGATTTCATTAACTACATATAGATTTTAGTCAATTCATTCAATATGCTTGACATATCCGATTTTATATCCGATGGGTACGACGCTTATGCATTTGAAGTTTAAACACACTGCCTTATCACATATTTTGAACGGGACTAGCAGATTTTGTGATTATCCTGATACATCAGCCCCTTCTGTTTATTATTCTTAAGTCGAAAAATTAATTCCCTGTCCTCTCTTTGGCTAGGTTCTGGCGTCTTTACCATTTGATACAAATAGCTAGCTACAGGGGTTCTTTCAGATATTAAGTGTCTGTTTGAGTTAACAGATTCTCTTCGTCATATTTGTGGGATTTTTGGTAACCAAATATAGATTAATGGCTGTTTTAAGGAAATTGACTATTTTTTGCCATTGCTTTATTGGAACAAGGAGTGTTGTATTTTTGCAAACGTTTATGTTTGCAGCTTCCGATTTGGGTATCTTGGCTGCTATAAGGAAAGGACAATTTCTTTCCGATATTCACGGCTCATTGCAAAGGAAAATTCAAAAGTTAACAAGCGATCAATTTCCTTTGATGGGAATAACCAGCAAATATGAATTGAAACAAGTAAGAAAGTACCGGTCAGCTGCGTCGACAGAGATATACCCCCAGCCTCGAACTATGTTGCGAAAATTTAAGAAAATGTAATTTACAATCTCAGACGAGTCCTTAGCTGCACTCTTTCTTGTATGGGAGGTACCCGAAACAGTGGTCCCATATTCAGACATAATTCGAGGCTGTAAGGAATAAAACGATATACAACGTTTGGACCAGATCGGCTTCTCCCTTCGAGGTTTATCTTACGTGCTACCCAGTGTAGTTGGCGCCGGTAGGCTTTTTTGGAGCCTTTGGGCCATTACCTCAGGAAGTATGGACTTGCCTCTGAAAAAATGAGCCGTCGTAAAAGGGCCCGCAAGAAAAAATTTAAAAACGATCCGAGATGAGCTGTTAAATTGTACTTTTCCCAAATTTTGTGAGGGAAGTACCCGAAGGACGGGACCAATATTGTCCATATTCCAACCTAATACATCACTAGAAGTAATAATACGATGTGCAAAGTTTGGATCAATCAGAAACTCCCTGCGAGAATTATCTTGCGGATTTGCCGTTTTAGTTGATTCTGTCAAAGGTTTTTTTTTTTGAGCTTTTAGGCTATTATCTCCGGAAGTATGGATTTGCCCCGAAAAAAAATTGTACCATCGTAAAGGGGGCCTCAAGGACAATATGATGAAAAAATGCGAGAAGGTCAGAGAGGAGACTTAAAGTTCACTTTTCCCAATTTTATATTGGAGATACCCGAAGGATTGGACCGATATAGTCCATATTCAAACCCGATCTATGCCTGAAAGTAATATTACTTACTTAGCTGGCCCATTACAGAACATTTGTTCAATAGACCGAACTAAGAAAAGATCTCAAATTCTCACTGTTTTTAGCTTCGCTTTCTGGAATACCGCGCCTTTTCATTTCTTCATCCACTTGTGTGCTCCATCGAAGCTTAGGCCTGCCGATTCTGCATGCACCGCCATGTGGCATGTATTCATACGCCTTTTTAGCGGGTTCATCATCGCTCCTTCTTATGATATGGCCTAGCCAACGCAATCGTTGCATTTCGATACGTTTAACTATATTCATGTCTTTGTATAGCTGATATAGCTCGTGGTTCATACGACGTCGATATTCACCGTCAACGCAAATCGGCCCGTAGATCTTTCGAAGTATTTTCCTCTCAAACACCCCAAGCACTGCCTTATCTGCTTGCGCAAGTACCCATGCTTCGGAGCCATACATTAGCACGGATAGTATCAGTGTTTTGTAAAGCGTTATTTTTGTTTGACGATATGTGGTTTTGTTTTTAAATTGCTTACTTAAACCATAGTAGCATATGTTGGCCAATACAATTCTTCTTCTTATTTCACAACTGATGTTGTTTGTTGTGTGTATGGCAGTGCCGAGGTAGACGAAGTCTTTTACTACCTCAAAATTTTGCGCGTCGGCACCATCAATTTGGTCTTTTCGCAGTTTACCGCCAGACCCACTTTCGCAGATTCTGCTTCGACCTTCCTAAAGGTATCAGTTACTTCCTTTACTGATCTCCCATGATGTCTATGTCATCAGCATAAGCAAGTAACATGTGGCTATTGGTGTAAATTGTGCCATTTCTTCTGACATTTGCATCTCGTATTACCTTTTCCAGCAAAATGCTGAAAGTAATATTACCATATGCAAAGTTATGACCAATTCGGTTACTCGCTTCGAGAGTTATCGTGCGCACAGTTTTAGCGAATGTTTTGAAAAACCAAACGAAAGATTTTGTAGCGATGTACCGGAAGGAGTGGACCATATCGGTCCGTCTTGGAACTTAAACTAATCTTGGACAAAATATTAGGGATGCTAAATTTTGGATCCGATCGGTTGCTTCGTTCGAGAGCTATCATGCGCACCAGCCAGTCAGACAGACGGACGAACTGACATTGCTCAATCGGTTCCAAGTTGTCTAAAAGAGATGTCATTCAAACATATTTGGGGTCTAAACCCAATATTTCGATGAGGCACATTTTTAATCGTATCCTCTTTGGCCTAAAGTCTGAAGGTATAAATATTGAATATCTCATCCACAATAGTCCTTATTGCCAAATTGTGTGTGTGCTTTGTAAATTTTCTTTAATCTTCAAAATGTCTTAAGGTGTGCCTTTCTTGAATTGCATTTGGGTGTTTCGTTTGTTCGTTTTGTTTTTTTTTATTGTTTCTTTTATTACTTCACTGTTACGTTTGAAGGTGGAGGTAAATTCAAAATCATTAGATCTGCCTGTTTTAGCCTAAGCCGTATTGGCGCTCTGGCAATGTGTATTTGAATGTGCATTTCCATTTGTTTGCTGAGCCTAAAAACAAACAAGCAGAGCCAACAAAAAAATTAGGTTACCCAGGCCTAAAGGTGGAGCTTTCGGTGTATTTGCATTGGGATATCGGCATAGCAATCTATTAAACCGTAACATTATGTGATACCCGTGAATGTAATGCAAAGTTTGTTTGTTTGTTTGGCGACAACCACAGCAGCCGAACCACCACCATTAGAAGTAGCAACGTCAGTCTGCACCACAGAACATTGCGTTCGTTCATTGACTTTCGTTTTCATTTGTTTTTTTTTTCTGTTGGCCCCAACCACAGCAATTGGAAACGATACCTCGGGAATGGAGTACATAGTTGGGTGCCCCGAATTGTGGTTGTTGTTTTGTTATGTTATGGTTTTTGTTGTATTTATTTTTAGTTTGTCATCGGTGTTGTTGTGTGCCGTAGTTTATATTTTGATCGGTTTGAAATGATTTTTTTTGCCAGACTTTTGGTCATTTTGACACTTGGCATGTATTATAAATTAGACTAAAGTGAATGTAAATGATATGATAAATATCTGTCTCTCCATATGTATGTCTGTCTGTCCGTCCGTTGATTGTTTGTCTCCATTTTATCTAAATATCTTTGAACGTGTGTGTGAATTGGGTTTTTCTTTTGAGTTGAGGTTAAAAGGTTATTTAATTAAAGCCACAAAAAGAATTGCTCCATGACCGACTTCCTTCGATTTGAGTTGTGTAATTGAAATAAAATGTACACATATTTATAAAATGCCAGTTATATGACGAATCAGTGTGCAAAGGGGTGGATTGTACTCGTATGCCATGTGCTAAGAGTTCATTTTACAATTTATTAAAAAATAAAATCAATGACGATGGTAAATAGGCCAAAATGTGGCGTAACTTCTCATCCTACATAATTGTACTCAGATATTTAACGAATATATGTATCATAAACATCCAGCTTTTTTTATTCCACTGACAGTCCATTATTGTGACCAGAAAGTAAAAAACCACTTTTGTGCGACAGGTATATTAAGAGACCTTTATATCGGGATATTTCAGGGGCCATATATAGGGGAGTATCACCTTCACTAGAAAAAATTAAAATGAAACACAACACAATACAGCCGCTTAAAGTCTTAAACTGGATTTAAATCCAAAGGTGTTCAACCAAGGAGATGCCTGAAGTAAAAGACCCACTTGTTCCATCTTGGAACGGGTTCCAATTCTTAGAGTCATGCCTTTCGATATCGTAGAATTTTTCTGGCAGAAAGCATGGACTTGAAAACGAATAAAATTTATTGTTGTAATCAGAATCACAAGGATTACATTCGATGAATATGTTCAAACAAAAGAAACATCCCTTAAACTGAACTACACGAAAAATATTTTATCGCTGTATACAGGACCACAAGGAGTACGTGCGGTGAAAATTTCAAAACAATCCTCCAATAGCTCTTAAACTTCACTTAAGCGAAATTTTTTAACTTTTGGGTGGAAGGTAGTGGTAGGAGTTATCCGATATAGTCCATGTTCAAATTTGATTAAGTTTGAGAGAAATATTAAAATGCGCAAAAGTTGGGCTTATTTCAGTCACACCTTTTGATAGTTATTGTGCTCATTAATAATTTTACTTAGTGCCGACAGGATTAATAAGAGTTTTAGGACAACTAGGTCTGGGAGCATGGACATTCCCACGAAAAACACTATATCATTGTAAACAGGACTGCAAAAAATACCTTCCGTAAAATTTACAAATCGACCCTTTAACTACATTTAAGCGAAAATTTCAAACGTTTGTGACTGAGGTATAGACATTCTTGGAACTTGATGTAATTGTGGAAGAAATTTTACCAGATGTAAAGTTTCAACCAAATCCCATATTGGATTCGTAGTTTATATCACAATGTTGTTATGGATGTACTTACTCACTTTTTACAGAACATTTGTTCCATAAGCCGAACTAAGAAAATATCTCAATTTCTCTATGCTGTATTTTCCCAATGTCTTATTTCATTTGTCCCGTATTTATATGCCTTTTTAACGGGTCCATCATCACTCATTCTTATCACATGGCCCAGCCAATGCAATCGTTGTATCTCGATACGTTTATCTATGCTGAAGTCGTTGTATAGTTGATACAGCTCGTTGTTCATACGACGTAGATGTTTCGAAGAATTTTTCTCTCGAACACACCAAGCACTGCAAAATTATTTATTTACTTTTTTTGGAAGAGATTTGGCTTTGCTTTTAAACCGCTTACTTAAGCCAATGTAGCATCTGTTGGCCAATACAATTCTTCTTCGTATTTCACTACTGAAATTATTTGTTGTGTTTATGGCGGTGGCAATGTAGACGAAGTCTATAACTACCTCAAAATTATAGAAACGAACTTCCGCAGTTGGTCCGAGTTCTTGGAATTGCGCGTCGACACCCTCAACTTGGTCTTGTCTGAAACCTCTGTTGGTACTAAACTCTTCCGATAGCTTCTTTCCTATTTTGATTGAGGATTCAGTATCAGTTAAAGTCATCTTACAAAGCCGAATGAGCTTTGCGGGGATACCAAATTCAGACATGTATTGGAATACCTTTAAGCGTAGGGACTGTCGAAGGCTGCTTTATAACCTACAAAAAGATGGGTTGGGTCTTCTCCAAGTTTTGCCGCAGGTTAAATATATGGTCAATGGAGGGGCTTGCCAGATCTAAAGCAGCATTGGTATGGTCCACTTATTTCGTTCGTCATAGGCTCTTGTCGATCGCACAATATCCTTGACACTATCTTATAAGCTATAGGGAGCAGACTTATGCCCCTATAATTAGAGCATACAGTCTAATCTCGTTTCTTGTGGAAGGGACACAGGATGATCAGGTTCCAAAAACCTGCTACGCGTTCTTCCTGGCAGATGGTGCTAACTAGCTGATTCATACACCTTATCAGCGTGTTGCCTCCTGTTTTCTGCTGATAGACCATCGGCCCCTGCTGCCTTATTATTCTTCAGTCGGTTTATTGCTGTCTTTTCCACATCTTGGCTGGGCGGTATACGTTCCATGCCATCTTCTGGGATTGGATTTGTGTTATATTCGCCGTCTTTGCTGCTATCGGATACCAACAGTTTGGAAAATGCTCTTTCCATATCCCGAGAACCCTATATGTATCAGCTGGCAAATTACCTAGTTGGTCCCTACAGGAGGATGTGCCTGTACCAAAGCCATCAGTTTGATGTTTTGATGTAGAATTTTCCGACTACATTCTGACTCCTGTACATTTCGATTTATTCACACTCCCGATTTTCAATTTCTTTATTTTTCCTGCGGAAAAGACGTTTTTCCTCTGTCTTTTTCTCCCGATACCTCTCTCTTGCGCTACTCGTTGCTACTGATTGTAAAGTAGCCATTTGTATCGTATATTTCTCTTCGGTAGCAGCACGACACTCCTGGTCATATCATGGGTTTCTTGGTGGAGGTCTCTGGTCCAAGTATGGATTTTGCGACTGTTGCATGGACACAATTTTGACATTGTGCTAATATGTTATCGGGAAGAGGAGTGCTTTCATTAGGCAATTGGACTAGTTGAGTGGAATATGCTTTAGCTATATGTTGTGTTTGCAGCTTACCGATGTCAAACTTCCGTGTTATATCTGTTCCTGCTTTATTTGCAAAGTTCAGACGTTACCTTGCTGCCACAAGGTAGTGGTCCGAGTCTATATTTGCTCCTTGAAACGATCGTACATCCAATACACTGGATGAATGACTTCCATTCATCACAACGTAATCAATTTGATTTATTGTTCTTTGATCTAGAGACAGTCAGGGCGTTTTTTGCCCTTATGAATATCGAGATGCATAAATCTGGTGCTGCTAACTACCATGTTTTTTAACGCTGTAAAGTCCAAATTTGGCATTCGCCTTTCCAATTTTGGCATTTTCATAGTAGGATGCCCGACGACCAAACCCAAGTTTCCGTCGTTCTTATGGGTAAACGCGAGGCACATGTTAGCTCACTACCTTTAACGGGTGTTAAAGGCAGCTCCCCAGGTTGAGAGAGGTCAGGAAGTTTAATCCACTACGTTATGGATGTACATCAGTATATTTACACCAAGTCTCACATATCGAGCAATATTATGGTGGCCAATAGTGGGCACCGGCCGGGCCGAACTTGTTATACCCTCCACCACAAGGTGTATTGAAGTAAAATGGAATAATTAGTTTCCTTTCGTGCATGAAGAAGACTTAATACTAAATTTCAGCAATTTCGGTAAAACAATGTGAGGCACCGTTCTATGGGGGCTATTTCAAAGCGTCGATCTATACCGACAAATTTCTGACGGAAAGTTTTTAGACTCAAAGAAGACTAAATACCAAATTTCCTATATTTCGGTAAGAGAATGAAAGCTAAAACTTAAAAATACCGAAAATCAAGAAATACGCTTATATGGGGATATAGGAAGACGTGGACCTATACTGATAATACTCTTCTGGAATATTTTATAACTCTTGGAAGACTAAATAACGAATTTCAGCCATTTCGGTGGGATATTAATGTCACAATCTTCAGTATTACGAAAATCGGGGGTACCGTTCTAAGGGGCTATATCGAAACGTGGACCTATACCGACGAATTTTAGTCGGAAATGGGGCAATATGAAAGCGTGGACCTGTACAGACAAATTACTGGCGAACAGTTTTATATCACATTGAAGACTAAATACCAAATTTCAGCCATTTTGGTGGAATATTGAAGCCACAACCTTCAAAATACGGAAAATCGGGAGATGTAGACCTATACCGACCCTTTTTAAGGGGAAGCTTAAGTACCCCCAACGAAGTCTAAATACCAAATTTCAGCCATTTCGGTGGAATATTAAGGACACAACGTTCAAAATACCGAAAATCGGGAGGTACCGTTCTATGGAGGCTATATGAAGGCATGGACCGATACCGACAAAGTTCTGGGGGAAAGTTTTATACCACCAACGTAGCCAAAGTACCAAATTTCAGCCATTTCGGTGTGATATGAAGCTAAAACCTTCAAAATACCGAAATCGGGAGGTACCCGATATCCCATTTTCAATACCAACCATCCTGCAAGTAATAAAAACGTCTGTACAAAATATTGACTCTCTATCTTTAAAATTGTGAGCTGTATCTTGATTTCAACAGACAGACAGACGGACGGAAGGACGAACAGACGGACATGATCAAATCGACATAGAATTTTATGCTGTTCAATAATACTTTATAGGGTCTCCGACAAATATTTCGATGTGTTACAAACGGAATGACAAATTTAATTATACCCTCCATATGGTGGAGGATATAAAAAACGAATTGACAAGGTAATTCGGAATTGTCCATCTGAAGCCAAAAACATAATGATGCATATTATGCATAGGAATTTTTGGCGACAGTAGAGATGGACAGTGGGTAAATACCCAATGGGTAAATACCCGGTAAATTGGGTAAATTGGGTAAATACCCATTTGTGGGTATTTATTTGGGTATTTACCATATTGAATCGCTAATACAACATCTTAGACCCTATTTCTGGGTTTAGGCTATGAAATCGATTCAAAATGGATAGTTTTACAACAGGGACGTAGCCAGGATTTCATTTCGGGGGGGGCCCACCTGACCAAAATTTTGAAAGTTCATGTTAGCGAAAATGTCTTATTTAGCAAAGATGTAAACCTTATTTTAGACTTATTCTACTGATGAAATAATTTTCAATGCTATTTTTTAGTTCATATGGCGCAAGACTTCTTGGCCAATTTTATCTTTTTTTTGAACTTTTTTGACAATAACAATGAATACATTAATAATGCCATATATCAGTGATGGCCACCAACAACAACTTCCCTATGCCCGCGAGCATACAACACACACGTACACTGTAAACACATTCGTTCGGTTAACACATTGTTTACGTTTCCACTCACACTAGCGCAAGCTAAAATCTGCAAATGTGTGATTTTGGCCATCACTGCCATATATAATTAATATAATTCACATCTACAGTGAATGTTATGAAATTCAGTGATATCACTTCGGTAAGACCAAAAAAAGCGAATACAATGGAAAACCTTAGAAATATCATAACATTTAGTTTTCAAATATCTCAACATTATAATTTTCAGAAATATGCAAAAATCCGATGTCTACATATCGCAAAGAAATTTCTGAAGGCCGAGAACTAATGCTGAGCAATAGTTAGTCTATCCATCAAGGAATTCTAGCACCTAATCGCGGTTATGTAAATGACAAATTCTGTCGCCAAATCGTGCATCTGTCAAAAGACTAATTTTGGCGTCTAATCGTCGGACTTCACTTATAGAAATTCTGGATCTTCTCATAAATTTATCAGGAACAAGGGAACATATGGAATACAGTCTTAACTTCGTTTGAAATGAAATTATGTCGTCCACTCCAAGGTCTATACATCTATACATTCTTTTAGCAAAAATCCATAAACACAATTTTTCCCAATCTACATTTTTTATACTCTCAGCCTTTAGCCAAAATGTGCCTCATCGAAATAATGGCTTTAGGGCCAAAGTGTGTTTGGAAGAAATCTGTTTCAGAAAACTTGGAGTCGACTTAGCTATGGCCGTTCGTCTGCGTAGCCGCCTGGGGGCACGATAATTCTCAAACAGATCAACCGATTCGGTCCAAAATTTGGCCTTCGTGATATTTTGATCTATCTGCTCTTTCGGCAAACTTCCGCAGAGTATTTCAAAAATTTTCAGCGAAGTGCAGTTTAAGACCTCTCTGGATAAGCTGTGTAAGCTTAAGACCTCAATGGTCATGACTTCACTTCCTTTATGCTAATAATTAGTTATAAGTAAAAATATGAAATAAATAAATTAATAAATAAAAAACTCTCTGTAAACGCTCTGCTTTTTTGCAACAAGTGTTCTCGGGGCTCCTATTACTACCGTACAAGTTTTTCAGAGGCAAGTCTATACTTCCAGAGCAAATGGCCCGAAAGCTGTAAAGAACTCCTAAAGCAATCATGTGTAGTGACTAGTGCGCACGGTCTACTTCTTCAGGTATTTTCCCCCAAATTTCAAGAATTTTAGCTAAAGTGGTATGCGCGAGTTTTCTTGAAAGGAGCAACAGATTTGGTTCAAACTTTGGATTTATAAATATATTTTTCCCAAACTTAGTTTTTGTTCGAAAATGGGCCGTACTGGGGTACCTCTCTCACAAACCTTCAAAATAGTCGTTTAAATGCAGTTTAAGGTCTATTTGAGGATCATTAGAAAATTTTACTGAAGGTATTCCTTGTGTTTAGAGCGGTATTATGTTTTTCGTGGGCAAGTCCATATTTCCTAACATAAGGGTCAAAAGATGAAAATTATACTGTGGCGAACTGAAATGACTGGTGGGCGCAATATCTTTTAAAATGAATGACTCCCAAAATAAGATCTACTCCCAAAATGAACTATGTCGGTCCAGTTCATTTCTCCATACCTCCTCCGCATATTTTGTTTGCAAGTTCATACGTCCAAAATGGCTACAAATTTCTGAAAATCTCCTAATACATAGTTTTTTGATTTAAGTATTTTGGCTGTGTAGATGCTATTCGATCTTTCTATAGATGAAAGTTTCAATTCACACAGGCTCATGGTATATTCCTGTCCGCAAAGTTGAAGGTACTACCCAAAATACAATTGCTGTGGGTTTATATGACGTTTTCTTCTGGTTTTATTCAAAGAGTAATCGACAGAAAAATCATTGAAGATGAAATTCATTGTAATTTTGAAATATTGGAAATAATATGTAATAAATCATCAATATATATAAAGTAGAAAAATGTTTGTACGTTTGTTTTTTGAAATTTTGCCTGTAAGGGCGAATATCATTTTTAATGATTTTTATTAATTTTCTCGTTTAGAGTTAAGCTTGATGATCGGAAATTATTTGCTAGTGAAAAAGGAAAGCCAAGGACTCGAACCCACATAGTCACCAAATTACGTTACCTGGTTTCATTGGTGGTAAAGCAAATCTTCGGACGTATCGACTATGTAATGGCTTCTCTGTCCTAGAACTTATCGTTTTTCAAATGCAAATGTGTTTTTGCAAATGTACGTTTTTTTGTTTGTTTGAAGTTTATGGACTCAAAAACCGCTGAACTGATTTTCCTGAAATTTTCAGAGTATATCACTACATGGTCTGAAAGTAACATAGGCTATAAAATTGTCTGAAATTCCGCGTTGATCCGGAAAAATAGCATCAGAATCGGAGGTACCTCCAAAAATTTAGATTTTTTATGCAAATATCTATAGAATGGTAACAGATAATGTCTCCAAATTTTGGATCTGTGCAGGAATTTGGTCTAGAAATCAATTTGCCAAATTATATTGAAATCGGTTCAGATTTGGATATAGCGCCCATATATATTTTCGTTCGATTTCATGTATTTGATGCACCAAACACGCTTTATATACCCGATTTTAATGAAAGTTGGAATGAGTGACGAAAATTGGCCTACAAATAAATTTGTCAAAATATATTTTACCTTATTCGGGGTAGCGAAGCGCACCGGGTTCAGCTAGTAAAATATAAACATTGGCCTCAAGCTCAATAATTTTGATTTTGTTAACATTCCAAAGGTCGAACAAAACAAAATTCGACAGAAAAATCTTTTTGTCCAATAGACATTTACGACACTGCGGTGGAACAGAAATTATATCATAAAAAATGGTTGATATAGTTTTTCTATTGCAAATTTCAAACATAATAAAGAATTTGTAATTGTTATGAATTTCAAAATAGTTCATTATAAAAACGTGTTAGAGAAAATATACAAACACTGTTGAATTACTCTTATAAAAAATGTCAAAAACAAAATATTGCAAAAATGTTTTTTGTCGATGTTGTTTATAAGCCAAAGTTTTGGACGAAATATGTTACAAACGTTCAATAAATACAAATATACGTTTTGTTCTGAACTCAGTAACACTTACAGTCAGCCTAAAATTCCGATTAAACGCTTAAACACACCTTAAAACTTAACAAGAACTATGCATAAAATTGATCAAAAAGCCTCACTTGTTCATTATTTTTATATTTTCAAATATGTTGGATAATATGTATACCAATGTAGTTAAATATTTATGTGTAATACTTTCAACTACTTTACATATTTCTTGAACAATTTAAAACAGTTTAAAATTTTACTAAAAAATTTAAAAATGTGTAACATACGCTAATATCCTATGGGAACCCAAACATTTCGGGGGGGGCCCGGGCCCCCCGGGCCCCCCCCCTGGCTACGTCGGTGTTTTACAATACTTTAAACAAGTGGGTAAATACTTGGGTAAATACTCGGGTATTGGGTAAAAACTCATTAACTGCCGAACCACTTGACGTAGGCTGACAAAATTTGGCTCAAATCTTACTTATGTCAAGAGAATATCTAGCATTGAAAATGGGGTCTCTGGGTCCATGTTTTGATATAGCCCCCATATAACCGTACCTCCCGATTTAAGGTATTTTTTGTCTATTTGCCTCATTGTACAATCATAGTGGCTGAAAATTGGCACAATAAGTTCTCAATATGAAGAAAATATCCTTGCAAAAATTTGTCAACATAGGTCCACGTTTTCTAATAGCCCCCATATAAGGGTACCCCGATTTCGAGTATTTACCCAAATGTTGGGTAAAAACTCTTTAACTGCCGAACCACTTGACGTAGGCTGACAAAACTTGGCATAAATCTTACGTATGTCAAAAGAATTTTTGGTACTGAACATGGGGTCTCTGGGTCCATGTTTTGATATAGCCCCCATATATCCGTACCTCCCGATTTAAGGTATTTTTTACCTATTAGCCTCATTGTACAATCATATTGGCTGAAATTTGGCATAGTGAGTTCTCAATATGTAGAAAATACCCTTGCAAAAACTTGTCAACATAGGTCCACGTTTTCTAATAGCCCCCATATAAGGGTACCCCGATTTCGAGTATTTACCCAAATTTTGGGTAAAAACTCTTTAACTGCCGAACTACTTGACGTAGGCTGACAAAACTTGGCATAAATCTTTCCTTTGTCAAAAGAACTTCTGGTACTGAACATGGGGTCTCTGGGTCCATATTTTGATATAGCCCCCATATAGCCGTACCTCCCGATTTAAGGTATTTTTCACCTATTAGCCACATTTTACAACCAATTTGGCTATAATTTGGCGCAGTGAGTCCTCAATGAGTATAAAATATCCTTGCAAACATTTGTCAACGTAGGTCCACGCTTTCTTATAGCCCCCATATATGGCTACCCCGATTTCGAGTATTTACCCAAATATTGGGTAAAAACTCCTTATCTGCCGAACCACTTGACGCTGGCTGACAAAATTTGGCTAAAAACTTTCTTATACCAATAGTATTAAACGTATTGAAAATGGAGTCCCTTGGTCCATGTTTTGGTATAACCCCCATATAGCCGTACCTCCCGATTTAAGGTATTTTTCATATATTAGCCAAATTTTACAACCAACTTGGCTGTAATTTGGCACAGTGAGTCCTCAAGGAGTATAATATATCCTTGCACATATTTGTCAACGTAGGTCCACGCTTTGGAGTCCTTGGGTCCACTTTTTGATATAGCCTCCCGATTTCAGAAACCCATATTGGGGCTACAAGAAAACGTGGACCTATGTACGTCGACAATTTTTTGCAAGGATATTTTATACATATTCGGAACTCACTGTATCAAATTACAGTCAGTATGATTGTAAAATGTGGCTAATAGTTAAAAATACCTTAAATCGGGAGGTACGGATATATGGGGGCTATATCAAAGCATGGACCCAGAGACCCCATGTTCAGTACCAGAAGTTCTTTTGACATAAGAAAGATTAATGCCAAGTTTTGTCAGCCTACGTCAAGTGGTTCGGCAGTTAAAGAGGTTTTACCCAAAATTTGGTAAATACTCGAAATCGGGGTACGCTTATATAGGGGCTATTAGAAAACGTGGACCTATGTTGACAAGTTTTGCAAGGGTATTTTCTACATGTTGAGAACTCACTATGCCGAATTTCAGCCAATATGATTGTACAATGAGGCTAATAGGTAAAAAATACCTTAAATCGGGAGGTACGGATATATGGGGGCTATATCAAAGCATGGACCCAGAGACCCCATGTTCAGTACCAGAAGTTCTTTTGACATAAGAAAGATTTATGCCAAGTTTTGTCAGCCTACGTCAAGTGGTTCGGCAGTTAAAGAGTTTTTACCCAAAATTTGGGTAAATACTCGAAATCGGGGTACGCTTATATGCGGGCTATTAGAAAACGTGGACCTATAATGACAAGTTTTGCAAGTGTATTTTCTACATATTGAGAACTCACTATGCCAAATTTCAGCCAATATGATTGTACAATGAGGCTAATAGGTAAAAAATACCTTAAATCGGGAGGTACGGATATATGGGGGCTATATTAAAACATGGACCCAGAGACCCCATGTTCAGTACCAGAAATTCTTCTGACATAAGAAAGATTTATGCCAAGTTTTATCAGCCTACGTCAAGTGGTTCGGCAGTTAAAGAGTTTTTACCCAAAATTTGGGTAAATACTCGAAATCGGGGTACCCTTATATGTGGGCTATTAGAAAACGTGGACCTATATTGACAAATTTTTGCAAGGATATTTTCTAATCCTTGAGGACTCACTGTGCCAAATTACAGCCAATATGGATGTAAAATGTGGCTAATAGATGAAAAATACCTTAAATCGGGAGGTACGGCTATATGGGGGCTATATCAAAACATGGACCCAGATACCCCATGTTCAGTACCAGAAGTTCTGTTGACATAAGAAAGATGTAAGCCACATTTTGTCAGCCTACGTCAAGTGGTTCGGTAGTTAATGAGTTTTTACCCAACACTTGGGTAAATACTCGGGTATTTACCCAAGTATTTACCCACTAGTTTAAAGTATTGTAAAACTATCCATTTTGAAACGAATTTACAACCTAAACCGAGGAATAGGGTGTAAAATGTTGTATTTGCCATTCAATATAGTAAATACCCAAATAAATACCCACAAATGGGTATTTACCCGGTATTTACCCACCGTGTGGGTAGGCGACAGCGTAGCAACGCTCTTTGCACTAAAATCAAACACTGTCACATCAAAGTTTTTGTTTAATGTAAAGAAGAACTTGCTACGTTAGGCGTCTGGCCACAGTATTTCTTACTTGGATCCCATGTCTTTGGTAACACAAAAGCAAAAGAACTTACCACAGCAGGCTCCGCCTTCTTTTAATGTCAAAAGTTTTTGCAGCGAGGTATGAACAAAAAAAAGATAAAACTATGAATCAGCTGGGCTTACATGGTAATATGAATAATTGTTTGGCACAGTACCTTATGAAGTATGGACTTGCACGCGAAAAACTGGTACCGTTATAATAGGGCTATTGAAAAATTCGATCTAAGTCTGGACAAAATACTACGAGGAACATATTGTGGATCACAGCGGTTGATAGTTTCAAAAGTTATCGTGATCTCCAGGCAGAAAGTCAGACCGACGGAGTGACCGACGGAGTGACTCCAAGTTTCCTGAAAAGGACTGTACATTTACAGTAGATGTCTAGCGTAGCATGCAGCATGTAACGAACTCCCAAAGACGTGAATCGCAACACCCTGCACAAATACATCGAAGATTGAAAGGTCTAGACAACTGGGTTGAGATAACTAGGTCTGGAAGACCTTCTGAGGTTTCTCAATTCATCAGGCTGGATATAATTGCCAACATATTATAATGGAATAGCAAACACTACTGATTCCCATTAGAATATTGATGTATGTAATTTAATTTTCCTTGGGCTAAACCATACAAACACGTGTAATAGCTTCTCCACAAAAAACTGCCTATACATACATATATGTATATGGACATACATATATTGTACCTATATAAAAAGTATTTGAAAAACTTCATTTCTTTATTACAATCAGAATTACATATTGCTATTAAATAATGTTTTTCTTTTCGAAACTCAATAGGTGAAACAATATGCATTTCAGACTGTGATTACATCTGCATAAAAATCACATTTGGATTTATTTGATTAGAGATCACAGCAGTTGCCGCCACAAAATTTGATTCTCATGCGGTATCCACCTTCTTTTGTTTTTGTAGCTTTCTGTCTGTGACTCAGACACAGAGCGCAATTTTCTTTAGTAAATTTTTCTCGTTGATGCCTAGCTAAAACGTTTCATGTTTCTGCATCTATGTAGGCATGAATGTTCATACGCAAATATCTGTAATCTAAACTATGGCGTTAAAATATCAATTTCAATTATTTCTTGTTATTGTTGCTGTGCCGTTATTATTTTTTTTTTTCTTTTTTGTATTTTCGGTCTTACGAAATATGTTTAATAGAAAAACAAACACTTTAAGAAACCGTCTAGTCTGCACAAGAAAAAAAGTTATAGATTTGTGGTATGGAAAGAGCATTTGCGGAGCATAGTTTGTCGTGTATAGCCAGCCAGAAGATATACTCGGTGCTATTTTGTCATATCAAATGGCGTTAGAAATGCATATTCGCCACATACGGTATGATGTGACGACTGTGGCGTTGTGACGTGTTTCTCTGTTTTGGTCTTTAGTTTGGTCTTTGCCTCGTTACATATTTTCAGATTTTTTTGTTTCTGTTTGTTTTACAGTTACAGTTTATGTTGCATGCCGCATATCAACAACAAATGATGAAATATGTTGCATGCTAAATTAACATTTTGTAGAGTAAATTTTAGATGTGATTTAGTATAAAATTGGCGAAACATACCGCGCGATCTTTTTTAATTGAGTTCATGTGAATAAATAATGGGAATTTTTTTTAGAAGAACATAAATCAAAAGATATGGTCATAGGTTGAATATTGAAATTTATGTCACTTAGGTATCTGTGTGACATATTTATATATTGGGCTAAAGGATGTGAGTGGTAGAGTCTAAAATCAAAATAATAAATTCTATGAGTGTGTTGCATTTTTGGACAGGAATTATCAATATTTTTTAGACCAAAGGTGAGATACATAAGTTAAGGTAAGTTCACATAGGCAAATATTTGCTCCAGCGCTTACTGAGAGCAAGTGAGCATAAATGTCAATAAATTACACAGTATAACATAATTGAACTTTTTTTAAATTACAAGAAACCCCGCACAGATTATGAAAGTGGACCGAAAAAAAAGAAGACACGTGTATCGGCTTTTTGAAAGTTTACGTCGGGACATCAGATTCCTTGGGATCCTTGTATTTTAGGTATAAAGCGTCTTTGACAATATTACTGACAACAATGCGGGGTATCTTTTATTAACCCTCATGCGAGTCACTAAAAGGGTCTTTTTGGTCCCTTTTTTGAAAAACGTTTAAAAACTCCTTTAAAATGTGATCGTATCAGATCAAAATATTCCACAAAATTATTTGCCATAAAATTTTACTATAGGTCCCCGAATACACCAAAACTCTAAATCGTACTTAAACGCCAGAAATCTGCCAAAAGTAAAATCACGTTTTAGGGTTAATGTTGCACTTTATCTGAGTTTATTAAGTATTGTCCCACAAAAAAGATGATACAATATATTTAGTTCATAATTGCAAAATAATAATTTTGGAACAATCGAAAACAATAATCTTTCCTCAAAAGCTAATTACCTAATTAATAAATGAACTTTAACCTACCAGATTATCACCGTAGATATTTATCAATTTTCTAATATCATGAATTAATACATTTTGGAATGTCAATCGATAGACCAGTGACATTAATTCAAGTCATTGTGTATTGCCTGTATCAAATAACATAAAAGTAACAATTCATTAAGAAGAAATATTTTTATCAACATCATAAATATTTGACACAATTTTAACAATCGCACTTAAACCTTCAGCCATTTTCTTCCGTTAGGAGTACAATTTCAAAACATAAACTTTTGATCAACAATTAAAAATGTATCCACTTAGCTATGGCTAACTTGATAATTATGGTTTAATTTAATGACCAATAGTGGTAAATGATTGAACGAACATTAACGTACCACCACCACTTCAATCCGCTCAGTCTTCGACAAAAGAGTCAAATAAGTCATAAGTCCAACAATAAAAATCAATTCAATGAATTGTGTGGAATAAATTTTTATTGTTATTAGTCAATGCAGAATCTCACAAAAACAGAAGACAATTATGTGGCGGTATATGTAAGCTATGATTAAGTCACTTTATTAAATCATTAAGTCACTCTTACCTACTAAGATGAGATAAATTTGAAAAGAGCAACCAACGCAATATTATTGTCTGATAGTTTTAATTCAACTCCAAAGTTATGATTTTTATAATTTTTACTTATGGACTTAGTCATTTTCTTCCCAACGATGTCAATGGAAATCCGTGGATATAACACAAAGCATATTTGCTTTTGTATTTTTTTGAATTTATGCGTCTCTGTGTCAATAAGGTTTAGTACCGCAGTTGGTTGCTACATGAGCTTTTAGATTTTCATTATTTGGAATTCTTTTGATTTGTATTTTTTCTAATTTTGTGTATTCTCATTTATGTAGCGATGTTGTAGTTAGTATGTCTGTCTGCCTCTTTATGCGGCATATTGAACCTTGCAACATTTGTTCAAACTCATTGACAATGCGATGATTTATGCACCTGGTGCCTCTGGTTGTGGTATTGCTAACGAACCGACCAAATCAAACATTTGCACGTGGGCCCTGGACAACAACAACCCCATTAAAGGAATACTCACAGACAACATAAAAATATTGCATTGGACTAATCTAGGCCAGAAGCCCGGAAATACAATAAAAAGAATAATAAATATATATTTCATATCAGTGGTTGTGATTTAAAACTAATGCCTAAGTAAATCCATTATAGGTGTTGATTCCATATTCAGAAATGTTTCCCAAGTGCAGAAACTGAATATTGGATTGCAATTATATTGTCTGTGTAATTCAAGTAAAACATTATGTAACATTGTGAATGTTAACTACTATGGAATTTTTTGGTCGACTTTATTTCCAATATAGTGCGACATCACTAATACGGAAGTTGTCGCAGCCCAAATGCTGAGTAGATTTGCCATTACCCAAAAATGTACTGTTGTGGTTGAGAGCTGGGCTTGGTTCTCATTGCAACACGGTGGAATACATAGGATAAAGCAGGATATATCTTGGTTTCACATTCATCTCAAATGGGCACTTACTTCAACGTGGTATCACCTAGTTTTTTTTTTCTTGTGTCTTAAGACACCAATTTGTAGAGAAGTTTTACATAGCTGAAATACTCAGGAAATGTCGCCAACATTACTGAGGGGTATTTTGCCATCGCTGAAAAATGTTTGATGTTGCCTGGCCGGGGAATCGAACCCACGACCTTCAGCATGCAAGGTGGCGTGCATACCATTGCACCACAGTGGCGCCCGTGTCACCAATGTTAAAACGTAAAATAAAGAAGACAATCAAAAAGTGAACTGGAAGGAAAACGCGACGCAACAGCAATAACTATAATTAATGCAAAGTACCCCGGTATTGTACAAGCTCTACAGAAAACATGGACGAGTAGAACAAATATGCATATATTTAGCGAGAGCATTACCACTAATCCCCGGATAAAGCACCTATAATCCATAGAGTTGAATATGTACCACTAATCACCCGTAAGGCAATTGATCTCGAATTAATGTTAATGGAATCGGAATAAAGATCAGTTATCACGGATAATATGTCCTGAATCACGTATTCTACTCCTACTTCTACATGGACAGATTAGCTTCGACCAGCTTAACCTAATTCGAAAGCTCTCCGCGAGTTATTTCCCAACTCATATATTTTCATATCTGGTATATCCATCCATCTTGGTCATTGAAGCCACATTAAAGGTCATGATCTTGACTTAAAGGTAATAGACCACAGATTAATGGTCGTAGAAACTGGATTAAAGGTCAATAATACTGTCATAAAGGTCATCAAATATAACGAAAGATCATAGACTCCAGATTAAATGTCTTTGACTCCGGACTTAACATCACAAGATTCGCATTAAATATAGAAAATCCCATTAATTAAATGTCTTTAACGCCGAATTAAAGTTCATTGAGATTGTATTAATGGTATTGACGTTGCATAAAAGCTCAAGGGCTAAAGTGTCATTGACGTCGTCTTAAAGGTCATTGACACTGGAGTATAGAACATTGACACCGGACTTAAGATAAGCTCAAAATGAAATGTCACTGACACAGGAGTATAAAGCATTGACACCCGATTTAGGTCCTTGTCCCTGAATTAAATGTCATTGACTCTGGATTAAAGTTCATTGACTCCGGATAAAGGTCACTGACTCCGGTCTTAAAATCATACACACATTAAAAATCATTAACCCTGGGTCAAAGGTTATTTACACCCGAATTAGGTCCTTGTTTCTGAAATAAAAATCATTGACCCTGGGTCAAAGGTCATTGACACCCGATTTAGGTCCTTAATTCTGAATTAAAGATAATTGACCCTGGATTAAAGTTAATTGACTCCGGATAAAAGGTCATTGATTCCGGAGATAACATCATAAGCATCGCATTAAATATCGAAAATCCCATGAATTAAAGGTCTTTAACACCGGATTAAAGATCATTGGGACCGGATTAAAGGTATTGACGATGCATAAAAGGTTATTAACCCCGAATTAAAGGTTGCAGCCTCCGGATTAAGTAGGAGTATAGGACATTGACACTCGACTTAATATAAGCACTCCATTATATGTCATTGACAGAGGAGCATAGGCCATTGACACCCGATTTAGATCCTTTTACCTGAATTAAAAAATCATTGATCTCGCTCTAAACGTTGTCTTAAAGGACATTGACATAGGAGTATAGGTCATTGACACCCAATTTAGATCTTATCCCGAATTAAAGATCATTGACTCTGACTTAAAGTTCATTAGGCCTGAATCAAAAGACGTTGATGCCGAATGAAGTTCATTAATCGGAGCAACGATCGTAGACTTCTGATCACAGTCTATTTATCCCGCCTTGGTGTATTTTAAAGAAAAAATCTTCCCATACATGTATGGCCAATATACGCAGACAGAGAGGTAAGGTGTAGTGGGAGTTCCTATAGTTGACCATCTAAAGTATTCCTCATTTTATCTGTAAATAACGCCACAAAAACTGCTGTGTTTAACGCATGAAAAGCATATTTATATGACGTAAGAGTTAGTCATGTTAGCTGTTACTCCGGAGTGAGGTTTTATCACTGCACTTACGATTGAATCGATCTCCGTGATTACTCCCAATCTGAATAACTCTTGCGTGTTATTTTTGTAAGCCGGGAAAGGAGTACACACCATTCCAATATTAATAATAATGCTTAACCCTGTACCACTGTCCCTGAGTGTTGGTCTTATCATATTTCTTTAAGGGGTTGTGCATGCCAAAAAAATCATTTTTCATGAATTTTTTCAAAGAAACTACCAATATTTTTAGGCAAATATTTTGTGTACATGAAAGAGCACGTCTTGAACTACTTCTGGAATTTTTGTTGTTGAAACACATTGCTTAGTCTTGTGGTAAATGGCTACCTGCGAAACCCTTTTTCATAAAAGCGCTTTTCGGTGCCAAACGATAGCTCGAAAACGGATGGACCTATCTTGATATATTTTTGTGGGCGTTTTAAGAACCTTATAATCTTGTCTTTAAGCGAAACAGAATTTTAAAAATCGATTTAAAAAATTGTGAGCTGTCAAATTCGAAATTTTGATTTTAACGAAAAAAAAATCGGACTAAAAATTAAAAAAAAATCTGTCTCGCTTAAAGACAAGCTTTTATGTATTTAATAAGCTCACCAAACCATACGAAGATCAGCCAATTCATCTGCGAGCTATCGTTGGCACCGACTTCAAAAATGCCATTTCGAGAAACAATCGTTTAAACTTTGTTCCCTTCCAATGCTCATATCTCAGGCAATTTTGCCCCGATCGAGTTTTTGCGGCATACTATAAACTACCTGTACTTCAAAATAAGCTAATAATATTTTTTCGATTTTTTTAAAGTGACAAGTAGAGGTAACCCCTTAAGAAATGGAGTAACAATTTGGAACACCTACCGATTATACTGAATATATATTTCTTCCATTGCTACTTTCGAACAACTTTGGAGAATTAAACGAACTATTCAGAACCTAATCTTGACATCAAATAGTTTACTTACAACTTAAATATTTAATGTTTTCCTTGACCCCTAACTCCATGTTTGTGGCTTAAGTCTTTTGTTTAAAAAAACTATTCCTTCTTTTAGTTAATCATCACAACATGCCGCATTAATAAAGACTTTAATTAATACCAACATTAAAGACACCTTCACATTCTGCATGGCCAGCATGCAAAGACCACCAAATAATTGAAAACACAACAACAACGAAATGCAACAAATCGACATCATAGCCATTTGTAACCCAAATAAATAACAATATGTACGTGAAAGAAAAAAATCCCCTTGAACAACAGCAACAACCATGACAACTAAACATAATTTTCCAATCATTTTCTGTTACAAAAACAACAGCATCAACAATAATAACACCAGCTATGCCCATTAACCAATAAGGGGTAACAACAACAAACAATTGCATAATGGATAATTCATGGAAGAGAGGGAAGAAGACAACAATAAAGAGAAACGTTGTATATGCTGTGTTTGGAGCTGTGCTGGTTTGTGTCCCTTTTTGTGGTCTCCCTGCAATGCAGAATATGGAAAACGACCCATGGTGCTCCATGAAAACATGAGTCCGAAGTAGAAAAACCAAGACAGCCTCTCAGCCAGGTCATTTAGTAAAAAGGAGTTAAATGACACATTGTCGACATAAAGTAGAGCCAAAACTTAAATCTGAACAGAATTGTACATTTGTTTAAGAATTGAAACAAAAAAATAAATCCGTGATTCGTGTTAACTTTGTTTGCATAGATGTTTTTTTTTCAGAATTTGCCGCCTTTGTTCTGTTCCTTGTCTTTTTTTTTTTGGGGTGACAAAATTCACGATTTTTTTACATTAACCCTCATTCTGTGGTAATGGATAAAAAGCGTTTAATTCTGATACAAATATACATAGAAAGGCGTCAAGCTTACCCAATATTAATTTTTTTGGATTTTATTGCTGTTGGGACTTGATATACACTATAGTCTCTGTAATCCGGACACTAGAATTTTTTACACTGTAGCCTCTGTAATCCGGTCACCACTTATTTTTGTTATCTCGATAATCCGGACATCAATTTTTTTCTATTGTGAGCATTAGATTCTTATTTATTTAAGTAATGTTTTCGATCTTAGCAATAACAATTGGAATATAAATAAGAAAAATTACGTTTTTCAAAGTTTTCGGTCCAAATCTCAACTTTTTAGCTAGCCACTGTTGACTCATTTACACAGTCAATACAGAATTAAAAATCTGAATATGTCGACTGATTTGTCTACCGTTCAACCATTGATGCTTTAAGCAACAGTATTTAAAAACTAGTGTCGGGTAGCTTAGTTCCTTGAAAAATTAATGTTGAGTGTTCTTTTCCTCTCGTAGGGGATGGAATATACCAAGGAACGGTCCTGACCGGCTTTAACATGGCAAAGCCCAGGATTTATCTTGGATTTATCGTGGTGTCACCTGAGGAGCTGCATTTAACACCCGTTAAAGGTAGTGAGCTAACATGTGCCGCGCGTTCACACATAAGAACGTTAAAAACTTGGGTTTTGGCGTTTGGTTAGTAACTCTCCCCTAGAAAAAACAGCCTACTATGAAAAAACGAAAGAAAAGAAAAACAAACCCTTCTAAATTTGACGAATCCCGCAAACGTTTACAAGGCCGACATTACTGCCGTACAGGAAATACGATGGAATGGGAAAGGCGTCACAACAACACTTAAAGGTGACGCATTGTAATATAGCAACGCGTAGCGCACGTGAGAGATATTGGGAGAAAAGGAGGGAGGAGAAACGTCTTTTCCGCAGGAAAAGGAGAGAAATGGAAAGACGGGAGTGTGAAAAAACCGTGATATACAGGAACCAGAATGAAGTCCGAAAGTTATACCAAAGAGTAAGATATCAAACTGATGGCTTTGGTACAGGCACATCCTCCTGTAGAGACCAGCAAGATTATTTGGTAACTGATACAGATAGTGTGCTCAGGATATGGAAAGAGCATTTCTCCAAACTGTTGGTATCCAATAGCAGCGAAGACGACGAAGATACCACAGATCCAATCCCAGAAGATGGTATTGAATGTATACCGCCCAGCCAAGATGAGGTAAAGACAGCAATAAGTCGGCCTAAGAATAATAAGGCAGCAGAAGCCGATGGCTTACCAGCCGAGCTGTTCAAAACCGGAGGCGACACGCTGATAAGGTCTATTCATCAGTTAGTTAGTACCATCTGACAGGAAAAACGAGTACCCAACGATTTGAACCTGAGCATCCTGTATGTATGCTCTAACTATAGGGGAATAAGTCTTGTCCCTATCGCCTACAAGATAGTGTCAGGGATAATGCGCGAACGACTAAAGCCTATGGTCAATAAAATAATTGGGCCATACCAACGCGGCTTTAGACCTGGCAAATCCACCATTGACCAAATATTTACCCTGCGGCAAATCTTGGAGAAAACCCAAGAGATGCAGATTGACACTTACCACCTTTTTGTTGATTACAAAGCAGCCTTCGACAGCCCGCTGCGTTCAAAGGTATTCCAAGCCATGCCTGAATTTGGTATCATCACAAAGCTCATCCGGCTTTGTAGAATGACATTAACTGATGCTCGATCGTCAGTTAAAATAGGAAAGAACCTCTCCGAAGAGATTGGTACCAAAAGAGGTTTCAGACAAGGCCTCTCGTGTGATCTTTTCAACATTGTGCTGGAAAAGGTTATACGAGATGCGAAGGTGAAAAGAAGTGGCACAATATATACAAACAGCCATATGTTACTTGCTTATGCCGATGACATTGACATCATAGGTCGATCGGTAAAGGAAATAACTGATACCTTCGAAAAAGTCGAAAGGGAATAGTAGTGTGTGTTAATAGTGTTGTCGCGCAATGCGTCCATAGAGATCGGGCCAACTGTTGACATTGGTTCCTATAATTTTGAGGTAGTAAAGGACATTGTCTACCTCGGTACCGCCGTAAACACAACCAACAACATCAGTTGTGAAATACGAAGAAGAAAATTGTTGGCTAACAGATGCTACTTCGGGCGGAGTAAGCAGTTTAGGAATAAAGCCACATCTCGTCAAACAAAAACAAAGCTTAACAAAACTCTGATACTATCCATGCTGATGTATGGTTTAGAAGCCTGGGTACTTGCGCATGCAGACAAAGCAGTGCTTGGTGTGTTTGAGAGAAAAATTCTTCGAAAGATCTATGGACCAATCTGCGTTGACGGTGAATATTGACGTCGTATGAATTACGAGCTGTATCTGCTAACAACGACATCAGTATGGATAAACGTATCGAGATGGAACGATTGCGTTGGCTAGGCCATATCATGTTTTCCAAGATACTTTACCTAGATATTTTTAAAAATTTAAAGCTTTAGGATTAATATCTCAGTTTATTGGGATTTAAGGCTAAACGTGGAAACGTGTAGAGACCACGAATAGAATTTCAATAAATTATTAAAAAAGTCGAATTCTTTGAAACTGAAGTAAATGTGGTAGCCAGCAAAGCGACTCCCAGTGTTAAAATGGTCGCACTTACAAAATTATATGTTTTTGCTACTACGCTGTAATTCGGACACCGAAACATGTGGTGTCCGGATTATTGAAATTATACTGTACTTAACCGTTTACTTGCGTTTTACAACTCCACTTCGTCTTAAGTAAAACTTTTCAAATTTATTTATAAAATCGGGACGGCGCGTACGCCATTCCCGGCTAACAAAAATTACACGCACGAGTTATTCACATTAGGAATAATCGCGAAGGTCAACTCAATCGAAAGTGCAATGATCAAGTCTCACTCCGGGGGAACCGCCTTCATGATCACGGTAACCCCTACGCCAGGTAAGTATGCTTTTGCCAGTTCGAGGTAAACATCTTTAGTAAATGATATCACAAAGTAAATGAGAATTATATTTAATTTAGATACAATATCAAAAGTAATGGTAACACTAAACCAATGAAGTGCAGTGAGGATTTTGTTTGTAATATATATTGCACCCCAGTTTGGCTTGATGGGTTGCTACATTTTCCACAGTTTTTATTTGTGTTTGGTGTGTAGTTATGCCAGCAATCACACGTATACAATTTCCCGTAAAGAAAATTGGTTTTTGGGAAGGGTGTAGAAGAAAGAGGTACTCCATACTCTTTCCTCTCCGCTCTCTCGCATAAACTCATTTTCTTCACGACAATCTTTTTCGTTGACTATGATGCTTGTGAAAATAAATTAATTTCCACATGGTGATTATTGCGTTTAGTATTTGTTAGTGTGCGCACACTCAAAACTGAGACAAAGAGTTGGCAGTGTTCTACTAAACTACCCTAAAATTTAAAGTTCTATGTACTCTGCCTACCTGACTTAGATCAACACATACCCCCTTTTATTTCTATTGCTGGTAAAATTCTTAACGCCAGCAACGTTTCTCCATTGCAATTTTAGTTTCAATGACAAGTAAAATGTTATCAGTTATCCTCATTCACCATAATTCTCATTTCGTCTATAAACTCTGTCACATAAGATGTTCAATATGAGCTGCTAAAAGCATACTTACCTGGCATAGGGGTTACCGTGATCATGAAGGCGGTTCCCCCAGAGTGAGACTTTGTCATTGCACTTTCGATGGAGTTGACCTCTGCGATTATTCCTAATGTGAATAACTCGTGCGTGTAATTTTTGTTAGCCGGGAATGGCGTACGCGCCGTCCCGATTTATTTTGATACATTTGATGTTGATAATATTTTGTATACCTCTAAGGTATTCTACCTCTACAGTGTTTTTCTGTGCCTTGTCCCTCAAATCTGCACTTTTCCACCAAAAATCCCCAGAAATAAAAGTTTATTGCCAAATTCTATTTGGTGCAAGTATACTGAAATATAGTAAAATACTTAATTATTATACCCTACATCACCTCCTAGGACCTACTTTTTATCTCCTTTGCCGAAATACGTGTCAATGACACCACATGTACAGAAGATTTACATGACTGAAATACCTACTCAGGAAATGTCGCCAACATTACGCTGAAGGATATTTTTCTTAGCGTTGAACATTTGATGTTGCCTGGCCTTTGAATCGATACTGGGCATGCAGTGTGCAAGGTGGTACGTACCATTGAATCACAGTGGCACCATTGTAATATGTTATATAGTAGAATGTTAGAAATAACACACAACATACTTTCACCTTATCTGAAACATCGTTTGGAATTTCAACGTTTGCTAGTGATTTTGTATCAGTTAATGTTTTCCTACTTACACCAAAACCAACATTTTGCAGGAATGGCAAACCCCGACATGGCTGGAAACAGGCTTTAATTTTATTGAAGGCTGTCCTTTAGTCGACGAATAGGTGGAATTCTTCGATCTGTTTTTGATGGGCCTTCTGTAGGTTTTTGTGCAATGCGAAGATGTAGTCTATGGTGAATTTGTCAGATCACAGGTTTTAGCCGCTCCCACAATTTGACAACACTTTATATGTGACTGCCTCTTTAGATTGCACATACGATCTTTTCTAATTTCGTAAGCACGGAACATAGCAAACTGAGCTCCCAATCATTGGGTATGGGTTACTCCAGCCACTTTTCGCTAATGCATATACCTTATCGGTATCTCCAAACTGCTCTTGAGCATTTTGACTGGCAGCCCATTAAATTCGAACGGATCTGCCGATTTGGTCCAAAATTTGGCCTTCGTAATATTTTGTCCAAACATAATTTAAGTTGGAAGATAAGCCATATCGATCCACTTCTTCAGGTACCTCCCCCACAAAAGTTCCAAAATGTTCGGAAAAATTCTGCGAACGATAACTCCTGACTCCTGACCGATTTGATCCATACTTTACACATCCTAATAAATCTGTCAGATATAGATCAGGTTCGAATATGAACTACATTTGTCCACTCTTTCGCGTACCTCCCACCCAAATTTTCGAATAAGTTCACTTTAATATCATTTCTCGAATCACTTTGATTTTTGTTGAAGCAACTTGCATTCGATTCCTTCATTACGGCGGTAAACATTTTTTCAGGGGCAAGTCTATAGTTCTTGCGAAAACAGCCCGAATGGTGTAAAAAACCCCCTATGACAGCATGTGTAGTGGCTGGAGAGCACCACAACTCTCGAACGGATAAGCCGATTCGGTCCAAAATTTGGAAAATGCCACTTAAATGGTATGCACGATATCCCTTGAGCGGGGAAACTATTTTGGTCCAAACTTTGGATCTCTTAATATTTTGTCCAAATTTAGTTTAACTTCTAAAATGGTCCACATCGGTTCCCTCCTTAGGATACCTCCCCCACAAAAGTTCAAAATTCGTGTCTAAGTTCAGTTTAGGTTCTATTCGAAGATCCTTTGGTAATGTATACCGAAGGTATTCCTTGCGGTCCTGTTTACAGCGATATTATGTTTTCCGTGGACAAGTCCATGCTTCCTGAAAAACTGGTCCAAAAGTTATACGATGGCCCACTGAAATGACTAGTGGGCGCGATATCTATCGAAAAGATATGACTCCCAAAATAAGACCCCATTCAAGTACCTCCTCCGCAACACTCGGCAAGTTCGCATGTCCAAAGAGGGTCACAAAGTTCTGAAAATATTCTAAATACATTCGATCTGTCCGTAGATGAAAGTTTCAATTCACATAGGCTGAGGGATATCTCTGTCGGCAAAGCCGACTGACACTTTTTTACATGTTAAACAAATTTTGAATTTTTTTGAAAAAAATTGTATTTCAATGATTTGTTTATTGACTTTTAACCTTTTTTAACCCAATCCCTGTGAAGATTTTAGAAAAAAAAAATTTTTTTTAGGGCATGAAGTGGAACTCGAATTACCGAAATAAGAACGAATCGACCGCGATATTCCTTTATAGTTCGAAAAATACTAATATTAAAATAAATATGTTCAGCTTGTGGCTTTGTTATTCTATAAAGTAAACGACTACAAGCTCTACAAGTGATACCATATGGTATCACCGCAGGTTAATGGTTTGGAACACACGAAAAACTCAAAAACACTCATATTTTGATGCAAAATATGAAAAAACTTCAATCTCTACCCGTTCAAAAGTTACAGAATTTTGACCAAGAAAAAACGATTCTGAACCACTATGGGGCGGTGTAATTTCTCTTTCTTTTTCAAAGTAAGATTTATTTCGAGAGTTGGGCAATAGGATAGTGTCCACAGATGAAATCCGAACCAAAATAAATCCTGCACATAGAATTTACCCTATATGGTATTTGCTTTAATATATTTGATTAGAATATATTGGCCCACGTGTTAGAATAACGCCCGATTCGATGTATTTTATAGATTTAAAGTTTTTCTCGTTACAGATTATATACATAAATTTGGGCATTTTTTATAATTTTTTTAATTACAATATTTTTTTAATTTCACGTATTTTATTCGACATTTATAAACCTAAAAAAAAAATAGTGGTTCAAACTCCAAAAATCTGGGGCGTGTATGTTATAATTGAGCTATTGCAACAAATGTCATAATTTAATTGCCTCGCCTACTAAAATGTAATGCAATAAAAAAAGAATAAAAAACTCAATTAAAACCCGCATTGAATTGTTATTGAATATTGCCATGGAATTTTACGAAAAAATCCAAAGATACCAGAAAGCGACTTACGCATAGCCAGTTTTATGCTACAACTTTTAAAAGTAAATTCCAAATTAAAACTGTAATTATTTTCTTGGTAAATGCTTGGACTACCGAGTAACAAAAAGTGTAACAAAACTATGTTTTGTTAATAATAAAAGAAAAAAAAAACAAAAGTTGGTCTTAATACGCAGAGATTATAATCAAAAGACTTAAGACACAAACGTCGCTTGTTTCTTCAAAGCAACGCAATTCTAATTTGAATGTTGCGATATTTTTTGTTGTTAGCCGTTTCTTTTTCATATCACATCAAAAAGACTTTACTCAATTGATGGCGATTAGTTGCTACATATAAACCCACTTAAATTCTAAAGTTGTTTGCTTTTATAACCTGAAACAAGAGCAAAGCTCAAAAGTGTATCGATTTGCCCCTTGGATTCTTTTGTTTTTTTGTTTTCTTCAGTTTGGACAAAACAAATCAAAATTCAAGTGGCGAATATCCGTTTCACTTGTCCATCGAATTGTCACAACAATCACGTTCTATCATGCATCATGCTGTGATCGTAGTTCATAGAGAACCAAATGTCAATCACGAAAATTTACGCACATTTTACAGCAAAACAAACAGATATGGGTCATTCCCTATATGTACAAACAAGATTTTATGTCGGTGTTATTCTCATTCTAAGATCTTAAGACACTGCCCTTTTATTTTTCGCCAGGCAGCATGTTTTTTGTAACGGAAAATGCTTATTAGTGTCAATTCTGTGAATTCAAAGACCCCTTACATATGTATGTCAATTTTTTCACATATCTCAATGTCAACATGGAATGGAATTAACCATAGCCACACAAATCTTAAGTGGAACAGTTCTCTAGACCCACAAGAAACGAAATGAAAAGTTAGATTTATTATTGACTTCCACAAACAAAAGCGATTCTAAAGATAAGATTTGTTTCACAGTTATCCGCAGTGCAGATACAAACGTACAAACATAACGGTGAAACAAACATTGGTTTGTTTTTCTCTGTCATTCGTTGCATTCAAATCTTGAGAAATGGAACTCAAAACTTTAATTAAACTATAAAAGAAATTAAAAGTCATAAATTTTGTTAGAACAAAATAATGCAAAAAAGGTACACATACGCCAACTAGATTGAAAATAAATGATTTTCCAATTAAGAGGAATATCGAAAAAAAATGTCGAATATGATTTATGTTCTATGACAACAAACCAGCCTAGTAGAATTTTTATATGAAAATATTAAGTATTTATACACATAAAATAATGTCTATATGGAAGTTTGATTAATGAAAGTCCATGGTGCAATAAATAAGGTGTCACAGCAAGACCAGCTAATGTTTTGTCTTGCTGTCAAAAGTTATGGAATTCAAATTAAGAATGCCATCGCCTTTTTAGGAATGTCCCTGTGGTAATGTTTTTGAGAATATCAAATTGTTTGCATATTTTGCAACTATACCTTAAGATTTAATTGGGTGTTAAACATGTACAAAAGTATCAGTCGGCTTTGCCGACAGAGATATACCCTCAGCCTATTTGAATTGAAACTTTCGTCTACGGTCAGATCGAATGTATTTAGGGCCTTTTCAATATATTGTGGCCTTTTGGGACATTTCAACTTGCCGACGAAACTTTGGATTAGGATTAAAGTTCAAAAGTGTTGCAGAGGAGGTACTTAAAGAAATACACCGACATAGTCCATTATGGAAGTGGATCTTATTTTGGGAGTCATATCTTTTCCATAGATATCGCGCCCACTAGTCATTTCAGTGGGACATCGTATAACTTTTGGACCAGTATGGCAGTAAGCATGGACTTGTCCACGGAAAACATAATATCGCTGTAAACAGGACTACAATGAATGTTTCCAAAGGATCTTCAAACAGACCTTAAACTGCACTTAGACACAAATGTTGAACTTTTGTGGGGGAGCACCGATATGGGCCATTTAAGAAGCTAAACTGAATTTGGACAAAATATTAGAAGAATCCAAAGTTTGGACCAAATTTGTTCAAGAGATATCGTGTATACCATTTAAGTGAAATTTTTTAAATATTCGCGGCAAGTACCGGAAGTTGTGGACCGGTATTGCCTTCAAACTGTAACTATGACAAAATATGACGAAAGCCAAATTTTGGACCAAATCGGTTTGTTCGAGAGTTATCGTGCTCTCCAGCCACTACATATTGTACCATAGCGGTTTTTTACACCTTTCGGGCTGAATTTGCCCCTGAAAAAACTTTTACGGTCGTAATTAAGGCAGCGAATGCAAGTTGCATCAACAATGTGCTTCGAGAGCAGGTCTCAAAGTGAACTTATCCGAAATTTTGTAGATATATTAGGATGTGTAAAGTATGGACCAAATCGGTCAGTCCATTCAAGAGTTATCGTGAGAACAATTTTTAACTTTTGAGGGAGAGGTACCTAAAGACGTGGACTTATATGGCTTATCATCGAACTTAAGATATATATTTAGACACAATATTACGAAAGTATGGAAAGTATGGACTTGCCCCTGATGAAACTTGTACCATCGTATGGGGGGCAGTGAATACAAGTTGTCACAATACAAATCAAAGCGATCCGAGAGCAGGTCCTAAACTGAACTTTTTCGAAATTTTGTGTGGGAGGTACCCGAAAGAGTGGACTGATAGAATCTATTTTGGAACCTCATCTAGTCTGGCAGAAATTTCACGATGTACAAACTATGGACCAAATCTGTTATCGTGCGCACTATTTTTCCGAACATTTTCGAACTTTTGTGGGGGAGGTACCGGAAGGAGTGGACAAATATAACCCATCTTCGAACCTAAAAATAAGCTTGGACAGAATATAACGAAAGCCAAATTTTGGACCAAATCGCTTCATATGTTCGAGAGTTGTCGTGCGCTCCAGCCAGACAGACAGACGAACGGACATGGCTAAATCGACTCCAAATTGTCTGAAACGGATTTGGTCCAAACATACTTGGGGTCTAAAACCATTGTTTTGAGGCACATTTAAAGTGTATATACCCTCGTTAGGGTATAAAAACTACGGCCCTTATTGGCAATTTTCAAAATTTATTTACTCTCAATTGATATAGATTTTTCTTTTATGAGCTTAAGCCATTCATTTCGCTTTGAAATATGACTATGATGCAACCAAACTACGCACCGTCACATTTGTGCAATAAACAAATGCACGAGGTGGCATTGCCCAGTCAGTAACCAGTATTCTATAAATTGTATATTTGTTGCCAACTAGCCAACCAACTAATCCTTAATATGACATGCCGCATAACTAGATTAGTTCGATTGAGGCATACAGCTGCTGCTAACGCACGCTTTAATGCGTTCATTCAGGCTTATATTTCACTCAGCGTGTGAATGAAAGTAAGGCGGTAAATCAAACATTTACAACTGTAATTTTGCAATCTTAAACTACAGCAAATTGTTTTGGGATTCCAATGGAACTGGACAATAATTATTGTAATTTGTGGATTTTTGTTGTGCCGTTGCAATTAAAAACAATTTCAAACTGTATTTGTATAATAAAGTAATTTAAGGCTTCTCATTATAATGTGGACAGTTTCGAATTTATTATTCCAGAGATGATTTTAAGGTATTAGTAGGAAATATATTCAAAAAGCCTAATTAAATTATAAATTAAAAAAAGTAAGGATTAAACCCATAACATACATTGCCTATTTTTCTAACTTAAAACACAAATTTTTAAGACATCATGCTCATGCCACCACACAACATGTTTGCCGTTGACAGCTTATGTAATCAAGAAACATTTTGAAAAGTAGGACATTTACTCCTAAATTTATTCCAAGACAAAGATTACAACAAGAGACAGGTATGAGTGCGAGCATTTTGTTTGTTTGCTTGTTGCGGCTATTATTCGTTATTGGTGGTATATTTTAAAGCTCACAAATATGACAACAAAAATGGATCGCACCGAGACAACAACGGCGGTCGGCTAAGACGACAACAACAAGTGTTGACGTTACAACAATACATTGAGGTGCTGATAAATTTTCTAGCAATGAATGCACAATGAAATGAGAAGAAACAATTTATAATTGTTGTTTAAGTAGCCCCTCTTTCAGACGCAACGATTTTAATGTATATTTCTATAATGTTGAATGCTGTTTTAATTCATTTTTTGATCATGTTTACATTAATTTATTGATATGGTTTATACATGATTCTAGCAAATTTAATTTAAGTAAATACTAATGTAATCTGGAGGTCGCTACCACTTTCCTTTGAAGCCCTTAATAATAAGAAGATTATTTATATGTATGTAGGTATATAAAAAAGTATAATGTACATCCATTATATAGGTAGCAATATGTAGAATAGGGTTATAATTTTTTTTAAATTTTTTGCAAATATCAAAAATACCACCACATAGCTATGTAGAGCATGGAAAAATATTAGGAAACTCTTTATCACTTTTCCCCTACCGTTAAAAAAGTTTCTGCGCCGATTGCATACAAGTTTTCCATTGCAATTGTCTCCTTAGGTTTGGAATCATTGTGACAAATCGTTATTAAATAAGCTATTTCTTATTGAAATTGAATAACTCAAAAAAAGTCATATGTATGCATAAAAATGTTTGTCAAACAAGTAAAAAAGTATCAGTCGGCTTTGCCGACAGAGATATACCCTCAGCCTGTGTATATTGAAACAATTTTTTTTCCCCAAAACGCATGTATTTAGGGAGTTTTAAGAATTTTGGGCGTTTGAACTGACAAAAATGTTGATTAGGATTTAATATCAAAAGTTTTGCGGAGGAGATACTAAAAAGAATGGATCTCCAGCCACTATATATGGTACCATAGGGGTTTTTTAGAACTTCAGGGATGTTTGCTCAAGAAGTATGAACTTGCCCTGAAACAACTTTTACCATCGCAATTGAGACAGCGAATGCAAGTTGCTTCAACAAAAATCAAAGTGATTCGAAAGCAGGTCTTAAAGTGAACATGTATCCGAAATTTTGAGTGGGAGGTACCGGATGGAGTGGACAAATATAGTCCATATTTGAACCTGATCTATATCTGGTAGATATATTAGGATGTGTAAAGTATGGACCAATTCGGCCACTCTCTTCAAGAGTTATCGTACGCACAATTTTTCCGAACATTTTTGAACTTTTGTGGGGGAGGTACCTGAAGGAATGGACCGATATGGTTTATCTTCGAACTTAAACTATGTTTGGACAAAATATTACTAAGGCCAAACTTTGGACCGAATCGGCAGACCTGTTCGAGAGTTATTTTGCCCTCCAACCTCCTCACACGGTGTCATAGGGGTTTTTTGCAACTTTCAGGCTATTTTCTCAGGAAGTATGGACTTGCCCCTGATGAAACTTATACCGTCGTATGGAGGGCAGTGAATACAAGTTGCTAAAGCAAAAATCAAAGCTATTCGAGAGATGTTCCTAAACTGAACTTTTCCAAAATTTTGTGTGGGAGGTACCCGACGGAGTGGACCGATTGAGTCCATATTAAAACCTGATCTTAGTCTGGTACACGCTCCACAATGGGCAAAGTATGGACCACATCGGTTACACCCTTCAAGAGTTATCGTGCGTACAAATTTTCCGAACATTTTCGAACTTTTGTGGGGGAGGTACCGGAAGGAGTGAACCGATATAGCTCACCTTCGAACTTAAACTAAGTTTGGACAAAATATTACGAAAGCCAAAATTTGAACCGAATCGGTTCATCCCTTCGAGAGTTATCGTGCGCTCCAGCCAGCCAGACAGACAGACGGACGGACATTGCTCAATCGACTCCAAATTGTCTGAAACACATTTCGTCCAAACATACTTGGTTAGACCCCAACCATTATTTCGATGAGGCACATTTTGCCCGTATGAAAGTGTATATACCCTTCATAGCCTAAAGGCTGAGGGTATAAAAATTAAAATTAAAGTCAAAACTTTTACATAGAGACAACCAGTAAGGAAAAAATCACACATCTATTTCTAGGCCGAATTCAGTCACTTATTCCAATTTTCATCGAAATCGGAAATATATAGCGTGTTTGATGCAGCAAATACGTGAAATCGGACAAAAATATATATGGGAGCTATATCTAAATCTGAACCTATTTCGATCACATTTGACACACCTACTTCTAGGCTAATTTCAGTCACCATTTCCAATGTTCATCGAAATCGGATGTATATAGCGTGTTTGGTGCAGCAAATACGTGAAATCGGCCGAAAATATATATAGGGGCTATATCCAAATTTGAACAGATTTCCACCAAAAGCAATAGCGTTCGGACGGACGGACTTTGCGAACGGACGGACGGACATAAATCGACTCAGAAAGTGATTCTATATATATCCCTAGAAGGAACTATGGGTCTATCTCTTTTCCTTATGCATGTTACCTCTATGTGGGAGGGTTTGCAACACTTCGAAATAATGGTTGTATACCTATACTTATATATATCAGCGACGAGCTGAGTCGATCTGGTAGTATGTGTCCGTCCGTGCGTCCGTCTGTCCATCTAATCCAATTTTGATCGGATCGTCACCAAATATTGGGAGTTGATGGGGACCTCGGAGGATAATATTCAGATGTCGGAATGGGCAAAAGACTTATTTGGAGAAAAGGTCAACGTTTTATTCCTAAGCGAATATCACCAATTCTATAAGGGGTACACCAAAAGCAAAACATGATGAAAGAAAAGACGATGTAACGCAGGTTGGCGTAGTTGGTCAAACAGCGGAGATATCGCATTATTCGTTAATCCAACCAAATGTTTCATTTTAGGGATTTTAACTGTAATGACGAATATCACTGCTTTGGTTAGGAACCCCTCAAAAAGAAAAGCCTGACAATGAAAGTAGAAAATTCCATCTTTACAGTGATGCAAAGTATGTTGGCGTAAGTGGTCAAACAGCGGAGATATTGCTATTGTCGGTAATACATCCCACTTTCCATTTTTTATTCGAATTGTAATGCCGCATATCCCAACTTTGCACCAACGCACGATGGGGCCGATGATATGTTTTTGAGGCAAAAAATCACAGGGGCAAGCTAGACCTTCAAAATTTCGTGCAGATGTTTATAATCGGCCTAGAAGCTAATCTGCCAAATTTGGTTGAAATCGGTTCATATATAGATATAGCTCTCATATATATGTTCGCCCGATTTCGAGTAATTGATGGACCAAACACGAAAATTCTGTCCAATTATGATGATATTTGGAATATGTGGCGGAATTCGGACTGGAAATAAGTTTGCCATGTTATTTTGAAGTCGATTCAGATTTGGATATAGCTCCCTTATATATTTTCGCCCGATTTGAGGTATTTCGTGCAACAAACACGCAAATTCTGTCCAATTTCGAAAAAATTTGAAACGTGTGACAGGATTTGGTCTAGAAATATGTTTGCTAAATTATATTGAAATCGGTTCAGATTTGGATATAGCTCCCATATATATTTTCATCCGATTTTAGGTATTTGGTGCAACAAACACGCAAATTCTGTCCAATTTCGATGAAATTTAAAATGTGTGACGGAATTACGTCTAGAAAAAAAAGTACGCCGAATTATATCGATATCGGTTCAGATTTGGATATAGCTCCCATATATATTTTCACCCGATTTTAGGTGTTTCGTGCAGCAATCACGCTATATATGTCCAATTGTGATGAAATTTAAAGTGTGTGACGGAATTTGGTCTAGAAAACATTATATGATGTCTAATATTGAAATCGGTTCAGATTTGGATATACCGATCATAAATTTTCTCTGTCGAAGTTAATTGTTTTCTCAATTTAGTTGGTTGATACCGATCTTCCTTGAGAACATAGTTTAAATATTTTTCTTTTGACAAATTGGCCGAAACAGAGGCGGCATGAATCAAGGGTTTGGTATTGTTGCCGTGTTCATAGCAGACTTCCGAAGCAGTTTTCTTCCTTCACTATAATCCACATTAGGGCGCCCTCTCTTCTTTTTATCATTACCTTGTTCTAGCGTAAATACTGTGTCGCTAGCTAACCATAAGCTTTCAAATTGTAATACACGACTTTTTGACCTCCAATTATTTTATCCATTTTTGGTTAAGGCGTGCACAAATATTATAAATTTGCTTTATAACTTCCGTCATGAAGTTGTCTTTGACACCTCGATTAAATTTTGCAGAAATGCATTCTATAGAGTGTTTAGGTTTTCGCTGATTTTCCAATCGAAAATTAAAAATATCCAAATTTTTAAGTTTTACGAAATCTGGAAGTCGATAATTTTTTTATTCGCAAGTATACGCAAAAATTCTTTTCAAAATCTGTTAGCCGATATTGTCACCTTTCACCAGATACCTATTTTTACGAGAATGCACCCTGAAGCCGAAAGTTCTACTCCAAAGAACACATGGACGATACCACAGACTACATCAAAAACCATCACTTACTGACACAACAAATTATAGACCACATCTAATATTACATTTACACTTTTAATAATAATCTTAATTTACATACCATTACCCGTATTTTCCATTTTTAAAAAAATATATAATATCAACAGATCAGGTTTTGGCGCCAAAATACTTAAATTGGTTTAATTACGGCTGAATGTCAGAAATCAGGAATGTCAGGAATCATAATAATGACATCTTTGACAGCTTGGCATGTCGCCGTGGGTCGTTGCCAGATTGCAATTTTTTGGTTTTGGAGGTTTGAAAGTGTGAAGAATATAATACCGTTATTATGTGATTTCAATCGCTGACTTGAAAAAATGACTTTTTGCCTCAAAAACCTGCCATTGGCCCCATCGTGCAACGTAGCCAGGTGTCCGTTCTGGCTTTTATGGTTCAGTGTCGCCCTAAAAAATGTTTACCTGTAAAAAGCTTATGTACATAGTAGTGGTGTAAGGTACCAAATACGAGTAGTTCCGTCCCTACGAAGACTGAAATCACAGAATCATTACTAATGATAAGTTTGATAATTTTTATACCCTCAGCCTTTAGTCTACAGAGGGTATATGCAATTTGGTACGACAAAAATTGTGCCTCATCGAAATATGTTTGGATGAAATCCGTTTCAGACAATTTGGAGTTGATTTGGCCACGTCCGTCTGTCTGCCCGTCCATCTCGATAACTCTCGAAATATTGTCATAACTTTGGATATGGTAATATTACTTCCGCTTATAAATTAGGCTTGACTATGGAATAAATCGGTACACTCCTTCGCGTATCTCCCACACAAATTTTGAAAAAAGTACAGGTTAAGACCTCGTTTCGGATCGATTTGAATTTTTTGCAACAATTTCTTTTACGACGTCGCAATTTTTCGAGGGTAAGTCCATACTTCTCGAGATAATGATCCAAAAGCTCAAAAAAACCTGCCTGCGCCAATTAAACTGGGTAGGAGGTAAGATAACGCTCGAAGGGAGAAACCGATTAGGTCAAAACGAGTACAGACTCGGGTTATGTACGAATATTGATTACATCAGACCGCTCTCTGGAAATTTGGAAAGAATGTAGTTTAAGGACTCGTCTGGGATAGTTTTAAAATTTTTGGCAATTTGTTGGGTATGCGGCCGACCCCAGTTACGACGGTAAATTTTTTTTCGGGGGCAAGTCTATACTTCCTAAGAAATTTGCCCAAAAACTCAAAAAATCTTTATTAACGACAGAAGTATTGTGTTTAATTCTTTTCTTTAGGTCCAAGGCTGAGGGTCTGCATAGCTGACTGATACTTTCTTACTTGTTTGTTTAGAAAAATATATTTATCCTATTGGGCGATATAGGAGTAATAGATATTAAGCTAGGGACCTCATTGATTTTCACGCGGAAAAGTCCAATACTTATATCGATCATTTTTCAATATCTCTCACCTGTCAAATATCATTTTATGGTACCCTTTCAATTCAATACATATCTAATAACCCTGTAAATAAAAACATAGAATGAGACCTCAGGCCAAAAAACATTTTTCTTATTTCAAAAATGCTGCTATGAAAAAAAAATTTTTGAAGACCCCGATGACGTACTTTATTATAGCTTCGAATGCCTGAATCATGACCATGCTTTAACCGAAGGCAAGGATGTGAAGACCAAAAATATATTTTACGAATACCTAGAAAGGACGTTTTACTGATACCAATGAGCCATTTGGAAAAGAAAACTTCTTTGCTGCAACTGTCGGAAAATTGAGCCCCCACAATATAACATTCGGCAACGAAATGAGGCTGATAAACTCCGTGTAAGCAAAAAACGTGATATTGTGGAGAACAGGCTAAATGGCTTACAACACATCAATTCACAAGAAACCAAATCACCCTGCTGTTATAGATGGAAAGCAAACATTGACTGTGATTGATTCGAGGATCAAACATCGACTTCGATCATTACTACGTTGCTGCAGCAAAGGTTCACACCTAATTGAATGTAGGGAGGAAACATACAAACACAGCTGAAATCCGCAAAATACCAAATTGCTAAAGGAAAAAACTCCTCGTCCGGATAAGACACCAAAGCAATGATAAACTATCACCCAATCTATTCAATCTGCCACAATATTCATACTGAATTACCACAGACTTCCACCAAAGAACCCATATAATTATATTCATCACGTAATAGCAACATCTATTAAAACGTGTATCTATAACCACATTTCTTTAAGCTAAAACCTTCAAAATACCGAAAATCGGTATGTATAGTTCTATATCAAAACGTGGACCTATACTGACAATATTTCGCTACAAATCTGCAGGGAGCCCTTGTTCGCCTAATTCGGATTATAAAGAGATGATAGTTTTGTTTATAGTGTTTTTCTATTAATCCTCCGAAAAAGTATGTTCGGTCATTTTAAACCGTAAGGTGATATACAAAAATATTTTTTTTGTGCCCTACAAATCTTTACGGAGAATATGTTTGATCAGTGCGGATCGTAGCACTCTAGTCTCTTGGTAAAACAATTTCTCTGCAATTTCTGTCTGGAACTATGTTAGGATCGTATTGAGAAATCTCCAATGAGTACCCAGCAAAATTTGAAGGAAGGGGTTCCATGCGATGACGTGATTTCATGACATCTTTTGCATTGGTTCAAACGAAGTCTTGAAAGATCCGATCTTTTCATCAGCACTTGAACCCATGCGAAGGAAGTCATTAAGGATCCGATCTTTTCATCAGCATTTGAACCCATTCCATCGATCCAAGAGAGAAATAACATTAATTATTTACAATAGGCTTGATGTTGTCGGAGATTCGAAATCACAACAAACGTTGTTAAAACTCTCGTCGTAATGATAATGTCATTACAAAGGGTTGGTGAAAATAACATTCCGAAGCATTGGTGCAAATGACATGCCATAGCATTGGTGAAAATGACATGTCAAAGCATTGGTGTAAATGTCATGCTTTGGATCCAAAAATTAATAGCATCTTTTGGGGCCAACGCTCATATAAAATTCATCGATGAAGATGCTAAAAAGATGACATGCCAGATCACTAGCACCCATGATTGAATGGCATCTTTGGCATCGAACATTTTGCTGGGTAGAGATTGCCCATCATTTCATAACTTTTGGCTTTATCATATGTCTGCATACTCGTTACCTAAAAGCACGCAGCTCGCCCACACCCGGTTAAATCACCAACATATACATGTTATGCGAATGTGAAAAAATATAAACTCCAGATATCTACTATTAGTTCGACCTACAGACAAATGCTCTGTACCACATAGGTAAGCATCTCCAATTGAAATGTATCAATAAAATCGGGACGGCGCGTACGCCATTCCCGGCTAACAAAAATTACACGCACGAGTTATTCACATTAGGAATAATCGCGGAGGTCAACTCAATCGAAAGTGCAATGATCAAGTCTCACTCCGGGGGAACCGCCTTCATGATCACGGTAACCCCTACGCCAGGTAAGTATGCTTTTGCCAGTTAGAGGTAAACATCTTTAGTAACTGATATCACAGAGTAAATGAGAATTATACTTAAAGTGGTAGCAATGGTTAAACTGTCATCAACAATGGACTAAAGAAATGCAATAATGTTTTGGATGGAAAAAATATACTCCATACAATATACGTTTGGGGGTTGTTTATTTGTATAAATAAATTTTTTCTGTGCTGTTGTTGGTTTAAGTTGAAAAAATCCCTTTTCCAAATGCAGTGAGTAGCGTTCCGTCATTGTTTGTGTGCTCACTCAAAAATGAGACAAAAAGTGGTTCCACTAAACAACCCTCAAATTCAGGGATGCTCAAAATTCCCCTATTGTTAAATAACTGAAGACAAAAATATATAGAAACAAAATCCGTGTAGTTTTTTTTATACTTTTTCGTATAGCGCGAGCATCGATGTTCTAATTTTAAATTATAAATATGGTGTCTATCTGACCTAGGACACACTATTACACGCGAATACTATTTATACCCTATACCACAATGTGGAAAAGGGTATAATAAGTTTGTTTTCCCAAAAATTCATGTAACGCCGCGAAATATTCGTCGTAGACCCCTCATGTGGTATACCAAACTTCATATCTCGACGAGATAAAGCGATTTAGCTATGTGTGTCCGTCCGTCCGTCCGTCCGTCTGTCCGTCCATTAAAAATTGTAATCAAGCTACAGGCCGCAATTATGGACCGATTGTCACGAAATTTAGTATGAAGGTCGGGGTTGTACCAGAATAGAACTGATTAGTTTTTGGCGATGATCGTGAAATGTTAAAGGGATGAAATGGACCAAAAACAAAATTTTTGGTCGATTTTGTAGCCGCTCTGTAGGTCGCAATAATAGTTCGATCGGCGCGAAATTTTAAACAAAGGTTAAGTTTATGATGGAGAAGGCGTGTGCAAACCAACATGAATATCAGATAATATTTAGCGGGTTAAATGGACCAAAACTTTTGTGTGAAAATTGGTAAAATTTGTAATGTACAGGTTATATCTTTATCCATGGAGGAAAGATATTGCAAATCTATAGTGGTATAGGGTATCACATGGTCGGCCTGTCCGACTATAGCCTGCTCTTACTTGTTTTAATGTTGACATAGTTTTAAGGACATAAACGAGGTACGTTCAACGACAAGAAGAATATTAGCAATTATCTTTATTCCAAATAACTATAATAACGCCTTAAACCCCTGTTCCATAAGATTTTCAACATGATCAGATACTGGGCATAATTCATAACGGTGGTTAATGCATTTATGACTGAGTTGATCATCGAGTTTATTCTTTATGAAAATTACTCGTTCGTGTAATATTTTTGATTTAATGTCTTCTGTGCAATTTGTTCAAAAATCCCCATTGTGCACTATCCCGCTTTTTTATTCATACTCACAGTATAATACTGTGTGTGTGGGCAGTCGAAACATTTTGCAATATCCGAAGAAGTAGAAAACAATCTTTTAATATGGGTCAATAAATTAAAGACAAATATTACACTTCATGGCTGGCACACGTACCACAGTTGCTTCATATGTTCACTGACCATTGGAGAGATATGTTTTTGTTTGAAACCAACCACACGTTTGTCTTAAGCCTGCCAACAGTGTAGGCTGTCTGTAATAGATTACAATTACATCGGGAGTTATTATCCTACATGATAGAGACAATGTTTTCAATTTTCGGCGAAAGCACCCAGCTGATTTATTCGGACATTCGACAGACTCCCTTCACTTTCAGTTTGCCTTTGTGGGAGTTTTTGTAACAAAACAGTGTTGCCATTGATGAAGGCCAGATGTGAATTAGAATTGGTTGCTGGAAAATACTATTCATCGTACATTTTTATCTCTGGAATTTAAAGCAGGGTGGGGGTTTTGTTTATATGAAAACATACACTTCAGTAACTTCCAATATTTTATTTGTATTACCCTTTAACTAATTCATTTCCCCAAATATCCAAACGCTTACCAAGTCCATTCCTAAATTTAGTCGTCTGGAAATTTCGCTTTTATGTTTTTGTTGTGAAAATCTTTGTTACATTGTCACAAAGTATTGGCAATACCCTGCCTAACCTGGTCCATCGTTATTCCAAACGCCAACAATTGAACATTTCTCAGCTAATTTCATTTTTATTATTTGTTTAAATGGTTCAGACTCAACCAAATCAAGTTATGCGACTGACCCAAATACAACTACCACTCGCGCAGACTTTGAATGCCACAAAAGAGCCAAGGAGGCACATCGAAATACACTAACCATAACTAAACGACGTTGCAACGTCTTAGTCGGTCTGTTATAGTTTTCTATTTATTTGTTTGTTTATCTTCCCTCACTGGTTATATAATCCTTTCGCTACAATCGCCACAAACAAAAGTGTAAAATAGCTTTGGGTTATTTATCGTTCAAATCGAATGAGTAAAAGTGTTTTGTTTTCTTCGGCAACAGAGATCGGTCCCACTGGGAGAAACAAACCAAAGAGCATTGGTGAATTTTTGTCTGGGACATTCGATTTTCGTTCACCTGGTTTTGAAATGTGAACGACATTTGTTACATTTATTTGAATAAATGTGTCAATAGATAAGATATTTTCAAAATTCAGAAAAAAATGAGGACAGTGGGACAGCATGTTATATACATACATACATAATGTATGTCTGTATATAAGTATACATGGGAAACAAATGAAGTGATTACATAGCAAACCAAGCGTGCTGACATCGTAAAGAAATAGGAACAAAATTTCGGACTCTACATTCGATGTCGGATCCGAAATCGTAACGATATCTTAACGAAAGTTGAATGAAGTGGGTGACATAATTTCGGAACAAAATGTCAGAACGAAATCGGATAGATTTCAGTCAGAATTCGAAACGAAATCGGAAGAAAATCCTTGGGAAATTAGTAAGGTGAATTTTTTCTTCCGAATTTTCCTACAGATTTTTGAAAGATTTCGGAATAATATCGTATGAATATCGAAGGTAATTTATTTCTCTGACGCCTCTTTTTTATTAATTGATCTTTGTTATGTTTTATTGGAATATTGCAATTTCAAACGTTTCTCTAATGATTTGCACTGTTGTTATATTTTAGTTATAATAGAACAATGTAAACTTTGTATTCGGATATGTTGAGTCTATCAGCACTAGCCTGAATTATTATATGTTGAGTTTATATTTACAATATGTAAAAATTGTATATGCGAATTTTATAACCAACCATTTTGTTTTTCGACAACAAACTAAAATGAAACCACCTTTTGTATATATTTATCAGCAAGGATTTAAATACATACAAAAGGTGGGTGTTGTGCGAAGGGAAATTTATCCGAATTATTATCGAAATCGGAAGAAAAACACGAAGGAAAATTTATTTCCTTCATTCTCTCCGAAATCGGAACGAAATCTGAACAAAATCCCCTACGAAAAATCGTACAGAAATCGGAAAGAGATCTGAACGATTTTGCTTTCGAAATTGTTTAGATGTGTCGGACATCCGGCATTTGGTTTGCTGGGTAGTATTAGTATTAGTATTAGTATTAGTATTAGTATTAGTATTAGTATTAGTATTAGTATTAGTATTAGTATTAGTATTAGTATTAGTATTAGTATTAGTATTAGTATTAGTATTAGTATTAGTATTAGTATTAGTATTAGTATTAGTATTAGTATTAGTATTAGTATTAGTATTAGTATTAGTATTAGTATTAGTATTAGTATTAGTATTAGTATTAGTATTAGTATTAGTATTAGTATTAGTATTAGTATTAGTATTAGTATTAGTATTAGTATTAGTATTAGTATTAGTATTAGTATTAGTATTAGTATTAGTATTAGTATTAGTATTAGTATTAGTATTAGTATTAGTATTAGTATTAGTATTAGTATTAGTATTAGTATTAGTATTAGTATTAGTATTAGTATTAGTATTAGTATTAGTATTAGTATTAGTATTAGTATTAGTATTAGTATTAGTATTAGTATTAGTATTAGTATTAGTATTAGTATTAGTATTAGTATTAGTATTAGTATTAGTATTAGTATTAGTATTAGTATTAGTATTAGTATTAGTATTAGTATTAGTATTAGTATTAGTATTAGTATTAGTATTAGTATTAGTATTAGTATTAGTATTAGTATTAGTATTAGTATTAGTATTAGTATTAGTATTAGTATTAGTATTAGTATTAGTATTAGTATTAGTATTAGTATTAGTATTAGTATTAGTATTAGTATTAGTATTAGTATTAGTATTAGTATTAGTATTAGTATTAGTATTAGTATTAGTATTAGTATTAGTATTAGTATTAGTATTAGTATTAGTATTAGTATTAGTATTAGTATTAGTATTAGTATTAGTATTAGTATTAGTATTAGTATTAGTATTAGTATTAGTATTAGTATTAGTATTAGTATTAGTATTAGTATTAGTATTAGTATTAGTATTAGTATTAGTATTAGTATTAGTATTAGTATTAGTATTAGTATTAGTATTAGTATTAGTATTAGTATTAGTATTAGTATTAGTATTAGTATTAGTATTAGTATTAGTATTAGTATTAGTATTAGTATTAGTATTAGTATTAGTATTAGTATTAGTATTAGTATTAGTATTAGTATTAGTATTAGTATTAGTATTAGTATTAGTATTAGTATTAGTATTAGTATTAGTATTAGTATTAGTATTAGTATTAGTATTAGTATTAGTATTAGTATTAGTATTAGTATTAGTATTAGTATTAGTATTAGTATTAGTATTAGTATTAGTATTAGTATTAGTATTAGTATTAGTATTAGTATTAGTATTAGTATTAGTATTAGTATTAGTATTAGTATTAGTATTAGTATTAGTATTAGTATTAGTATTAGTATTAGTATTAGTATTAGTATTAGTATTAGTATTAGTATTAGTATTAGTATTAGTATTAGTATTAGTATTAGTATTAGTATTAGTATTAGTATTAGTATTAGTATTAGTATTAGTATTAGTATTAGTATTAGTATTAGTATTAGTATTAGTATTAGTATTAGTATTAGTATTAGTAGGAGGGCTGTACGATAACTATCTGGCCTAACAATGAAAATGCGAATATTTACCATCAACCACGATTTTTTGTTTTCTTAAGTAGTCTCCAGCATGATTTATACACTTTTTCGTGCGCTCAAACCTATTGGCGAAGCACTTTTCAACTCCGATTGAGACACCTTCTAAACATGGTTTTTGAACGCTTTTACAGCATCTTTAGGCAGCAAAAATCGTTGACCACGCCTTTTTGTCTTTATGTGCTGGAATCAAATGAAGCCATTGGATCCCCAGTCAGGGCTGTACTCAGATGACCCATCAATTCCAAGTTTTGTCCGATCAAACAGGCGCTGACTTGAATCGATGTGTGAGAGTCGACATTCTCATGATGCAGAATGATTTGTATTCTCTTGTTCGTTTGTCGAACTTCTCAGGAGACTTCAGGCAAACAAGTTATAGTGTACCACTCAAAATTAACCGTCCTATGTTTCTTACGTCGTATAGTCGTCAAACGGTCAGTTTTTCTGAAGAAACAGGCAACATTTTGCTTCGAAGTGCTCCTTACATGAACAACTTTCGCTTGATTTGGCTCGATTTCGAAGACGCAAACGGCCGATTCCTGCTTTGTTTAGGCTCCTAAGCATAGATCCTAGATTCGCCGTATGTGATGCTCAATTTCTTTGAACCAATCCATTTGTCCAAAATCCATTTGTGCGGTCAGGTATTTATGCAATATCAAATGTTAGTTTATGGAAAAAATGGCCAAGAATGCCTCTATCTCACGGTTTTTAACATTGCGATCTCGCATTATCCGTTCATGCACGGCATATTTTTTTAATGGCACAACGACCGATTTTGGGCGACCCTCACGATCTTCGTTCTTTGGCGAGTGCCGACCGCGGTTGAATTCACTAAACCAGTTTTTCATAGTCCTATAGGATGGTCCTTTATCGACATACCAAGATTTAATTTTTTCGATACACTCTTGCTGTGATTACCTACGTCAAAATTTGTAAAAAGTTCTTGAACGAAAATGTTCACATGTAAATTCCATTTTTTTGCAAAGTGATTTTTTCAGGTCGTAACATGGTCGTACGACAAACTGTCCTGAGTAAGTCTAGGCTAAAAACTGTCAAACTATCCAAAACTATTTTCAAATGCGCGGTGTTGCCTAGGCCAGGTAGTTTTTGTGGAACCCTCCTATTAGTATTAGTATTGTTATTTCGCAATTAATTTGATTGTTTGATTGAAACATATCATACCAAAGAGCCCTTCAACGAAGCCGTTAGAGACTACCAGCTGTTTGACCTTGACCAAAAAGGAACCTGGTTGTTTCTTGTCGCCGCGGCAGAATGACGAAAAATAGAATAACATTTGTCTGGACATGTTATAGATATGTTCTTGTTTACGAAAAACCAAATTTTGAGATACAAAAAATTCCCATAAACATCCCCCAACGATCAAGACAATACTTACTTCTCACTAAGTCCCAGTACACATTATAGTAGTTTCATGAAAGAAACGGATCTTTTGTTCCAAGATCGAGTTCCGTACTAGAGTAATTTTATGAAATTTTAGTTGTGGGGAACTCGATCTTGTGTGGACAGGGACTAATTAAAGAGTACAGCCCAATACTTCATCGACCCGTTAAACGGATGTTTGTTCGGTGCAATATACACAGCATCCATCAACCGTTCTATCTACTTTCAGCAATAATGCATTGGTAGCAAAATCTCTTGGCCTATACACTCCCAAATGAGATATATTTTCAAAGATTTTAATTTTTCATAACCTCCAAACATGAAGCCGTTTTTACTTAGTCGTTTTTAATCGCATTTGTAACATATTTGCCCAAATTGTTTATCAAAAAAGTACTTATCTTTAGTTTTTTTTCGCACGCTCGCCAGCAATGAAATGTGTTTACAAACTATAAAAAAATGCCATTTTGGAAGATTTTTCCCATGGCAAACGCCAAATATTGCTACTGTTGCATAACATTGGCCATAAATTTCTTAACCAAGTATTAACATTAACTCTTTTATTACGAGTGAATCACACTTTTGAATTACAAGATAACAAGGCAAAGCAAAAAATCGAAACCCATCCACCGCCCTCTCGAAACAAAATCCAAAAAATAGGAGGACAATAACGTTCAATAAAAACTCTTTACTTTACCTCCTCGGTCATATGTTACGACAAAGAAAAACGCCTAACTATACTATGGCCAATATGCCGCGACAACATTATACTCGCTGGAGTTACTCACCAAAAAAAAAAAACACCCGCCAAACTAAACTTCCATAGAAATTATAAGCATCTGACAGACATTACCAAGACCCTGCTAAAGGTTAAAGAGTCAAGTAACAGACAGCGAAAAAACCAACGAACCAACGCCACACAATTTCATGAATATTCAAACTCCAAAAGTAACCAGGTACCCACACAAAAAGATCGACAACAAGTCAGCAACAACCTGGCCAACAGCATCAACATGTCTATCGAAGAGCAATAGCTAGTTTGCACCAAGAACAGCAACATAGACATCATCGATCGACATCAGCCAGCCAGCCGGCAGCAGTAGCTTCATTGTCTGAAGTGTTCCTTTTATTCAAGTACACCATGCCACGCCATAATAGGTGCCCGTTTGGATTCATAGCTAAGTGTGGAGTACAATAAACCGGCAACCAACAACCAGTTATGAATTTGGAATCCCCACCATTTTAGAAATAGCCGAACACACTCAGTCAGTCAAGCTCATCCTGTGTGGGAATGTCAGACATAATTCGGCAGATGCGAAACGTGTGCATCGAAATAACATCATCACTGCACAGTGTAAGAAATACCTCAGAAGAAGCAATGTACCCAGCAAAAAAAAATCTCCCAAAATAATGGGTTTTATAGTACTTTTTGGTAGTCGTAACTACTTACTAAACCCCCTACTAACCCATTATTTTAACAAGGGTATGTGGTACTGAATAACTAGTTATTCTACGACCACTGGAATAACTGGTTATCCTTGGTCACCAAAAATATTTTTGGGTGTTTTCTAAACATTAGTTATAGCATAAAAAGTATTGTCCGGTATATTGTGTGAACGACTAAAGCCTATGGTTAATGAAATAATTGGGCCCAATCAGTGCGGCTTTAAATCTACCATTGACCACATATTTGCCTTGAAGCCAATTCTAGAAAAGATCAAAGAGATGCAGATGGACACTAAACATCTTTTGATCGATTGCAAAGCAGCCTTCGACAGCCTATACATTCAAAGATATTCCGAACCACCAACTAACTAAGCATATTTTACATACAATACAAATTTGCACTTCAACTATTGTTGGATCAATTACAACAAATAACCACAAATCTTATCAAAAACAACAAATCAAGGAGTTCGCATTATTTAAATTTTTGGGATCCGTTACAATTTTTCAATATGTAATATTTTGTGTCCAGTTGTTCTTTGTTATGTACAGAGAGCTTTCAACAAATTGTTTCTGCACTTTGTATTTGGATGGGATAACAACAACAATATTGACTGATTTTTGAGGATGGCCAGTGTAAAAAACAAAAGCAACAACGGAATATCATTAAAAATTTTAGTGTTATCGGTTTTAATTAGCTGCACTTTTGAATTACATTTGTTTGTTTATTTTTGCCTTTGTTATCCTTACAGGGTTGCCATCTCCTAGCACATTTCCCATGGTCTGCGGAAAATATCAAATATCAAATCAAAATATGTTTCCTTATATAAAAATCAATATAGTACATTATTCATTCAGAAAGTATCAACCGTTCTTGTTTTTGCCGTATAAAAAAATAAACAACCAAATATTGGTAAACACATTACATCCTGGTGTAAACCCCTTGAGGACTTAGGCACATTGTGGCTAAAAACGTTAGGGAAACTTTAAAATCATGCGAATAGGAACCACCAAGAATTAGTTGGAGCCCTTATTTCCGATATACACCCTAGATTAGTTTGCAGAAGAAGTTTTGATAACAATTTTAAATGTTATAGTTATACATCTGCCTTTTATGGTAACATGGGGCGGCTTCGCCACTGGGGCGCCTTCGCCAGCGTCGATTTTCTTGATAATTATAATTGCTACAGAAATGTCGTTAAAGGGAAAATTGTGAGTTTAACGAAGATCTTTCATCTCCCAAAAATTGGCATTTCTATCAAATATATGATTGCTGATGAACGCGGTTTCATGTTTTTGGGGTATTGCGAAATATATTCATGGTAGGTATATTTTGTGATATCTTCTATACCTTTTGTGATATCAAAATTATATTTTATACCGTTAATAGACAACTACTGAAGAATATAAATCCAAATAATTTGCATGATAAAAGTAATTATAAATGTCAATATATTCATATTATGAACTATGTAGGGGGTGGAGCGGCTACGCCATGATAGGGGTGTTGTGGGTTAATGGGAGAAATATGTCAGGTTTAACTTAAATTGTTTATGTTATTGATATACCACGCTATAATGCGAAGTTGAAATCAAATATTGTGCTAAACCTATCTAATTTGGCAAAAATTTCCTTTTTATGCCTAAACTCAAGGTACCTACTTCAATTAACGGCTAGAATATGTTTCTTTTTGTAAATTTTAGAATCATTTTTGATTATTAAATAGAAAACATGTTCCTTTTATGCATAATGTTGATATTTGGGGAAGAAGTATGGTAAATGCCAGTTTATAGTCCGTTGATATATGTCCTATGTCGATGGCGAAGCTACCCCATGGGTGGGGAGGCTTCGCCACTTTTTAGACATTTTGTAAATTCTCAAAAATAATATTTTAAAAACAAAAATATAATCAATTATATATCAAAACTTATAGTCAAAACATGCTAATATTCCTACCAAAAAAATAATATTTGGAAAAACTTTTATGATGTCGATATGAGAACATTATGAATAAAACGTGGCGAAGGCGCCCCATGTTACCATATACTAAATGACTTAAGGCGAACTGAACCAAAATAATTAATATTTAATTTTATATTTGACTACTGTCGACATCTACTTGGTACTGATTGAAAGCTTTGCTTGTATTCTTGATTAGCATTTTACATGTCTTTAATACACCAATTAGAAACAGAGGTATTTGTCATTAAAGTAAAAACTCCAAAATATTAAAATTGCTGTAGATTAGCGCCTTTTGCAATAACTCTGATATTTTACCATAACTGCCACGTTTTGTATTAGTTTAAAGCTTATATGGTTTTGTATCATTATCAAGCTCTCTCCTTGGAATATGTCCAACAGACGCAGAAATATCTGACATGGAAATATAATTCCATTAATTGAAAATTGGGATTTCCCAGCGTCTTTTTCAACATCACAAGCATTTCACCAATTTTGGTAACGCAATCGGGAACATTTTAAAGCCCAGAGTCTCTCTATTGTTAAAACGCATCCAACAAAGCAGAGATACTCGTCAATACAATTCAAATAAAAAAAGTGGGAAAGTGGGATGTGCCCCATCCTTTTTTGCATCATAATAAAGGTGATATTTTCCTCAACCATTGACTGGCTTTCCTTTTGGAATACGACTACTCGCATAGGATGTTTGGTATTGAAAATGGGTTATATCAGTGTACATATTAATTTTGATATAGACTCCATAGAACGGTACCTAACGATTTTCAATATCTTCAAGGTTTCATCCACATCACACCAGTTGAAATTTCGTATTTAGTCTTCGCTGGGGGTTAAAACCTTCATACAGAGAACTGTCAGTATAGATCCTCGATTTTATGTAGCCACCATGTAACCGTACAGTCTAATTGTTTGTATTTCGTGTGTTATTTGTCACATTTTCGGATCGAAATCTGGTTTCAAAAGTTTTATTCAGGAAATGTGTTGATAGGGACACCGAGGTGGATAAGCTTAGTACTTTCTTAAACTAATGGAAACTAATTATTCCAATTTGCTTCTATACAACTCGAGATGAGGGTACAAAAAGTTAATAAGTTTTCATTTTTACGAAAATGGAAATTAAACAGGAACAAACAATAAAATCGGTCAAAAAAGAGAGGAGCTATGCAATTGTTTATTGTTTTATCTTTTTTAACGTTCGAATACACTGTGCAACATTTTTAAGGTGATATTGTGCAAACAATTCGAACTGAGGATTTTTTGAAAGTACAGACCCAAACGACAAGAAACCCTAGTTCAGTTTTGTAGTGTCAGATCCAGCAGGGATTTTATGGCCCCATCTAAACATGGTTAAATATTGAGTTTTTAAAGAAATTCGGGGCTATATCTCTGAAACCAATGCGAATCTTCTTCTGACCTCTGAAGCCAATTTGTAGATAAGGACAAGAATAAAATATTTGGTGAAATAATGAACTCGAAAAACTACATTTATTGCCTCAAATTTCAAAATATATGCAAAAATTCCACAATTTTTATACACCGTTAATTTTTTCTGAATATTTTCTTTTGGAAAAATATTCCCTGGAATGTAATACATAACTCTTCGAAACATTTTATTGTTGTAAAATGCCTCTATGCCGTTGTTTTCAGTACATTTTTCAACGACGATTTAATAAAAATGTCAATAATGTAGTGAAATCCGAAATGCGAGAATAAACTGTTGGTGTGAACTGTGTTTGAAATACGTGTTGTAAAAGATATGATGAAAAATACCGTTGAAACAACATGAAGTAAGCAGTTTAGAGTTTCAGAATGTTCTAAAGAATTGTTGAGAACTTTATTTGGACGATTTTTGCAAAAGATTACTTGGTTCAACTCCCAATAGTTTAGCCGTTACTGACCAGAATTTCAGCAATTATGTAAAATTTTCTATATTTTATAGATTTTGATGCCCTAGATTGAGTTTTTCTTATGTGGTTTTTTTAAAAGATAAGTTCTTCTAGTTTAGATGAGGCTATAAAATCCGAAGTGGATCTGACAGGACAAAACCCTACTAGGGTTTTTGTATTCTAAATATGTACTTTCAAAAAATACTAGAAGTTGTTTGCATTTTCAATGTTGCATAGTGATATCAAGGCGTATAAATTACGTGCAGTAATATAATTTATACGCCTTGATCGTTCAAAGAGCACATTTTAATCTACTTTCTAAATTTTTCCGTCTACCAAACACTGTTTTTATTAACCCTCCCAGTCCATTTGTCGAATATATTTACAATGTTTTTACATGAACAGAAATTATTTTTGACACAGAAATGGTTAAAGCGTTTTGCTGTACCAACTCTTGCACGAAAACTAATACATTGCGATTTTTGTATGCTTATTTAGAGCATAACGATCTGGTCCTTCATCGTCCCCCCTTAAATAAAACACTGTAAAAATGTTTTTCCTTGAGCACTGAGCTGCTTAGAAAATACCAAACGATATAAGTTTTTAATTAAGTGAGCTTTCAAAAACGGAGAAAAGGCAAAAAAATAGATGACTTATGCCTGCTTTACCCGCCGTTTACACATGCAAGTGACAGTTCGAAAAATGCCAATACACTCACACACATTCACTGCCACACCAACTATCAAGCTCACTGCCGAGAAAATTATCTTACCAGTATTTAATGCAAGTGCTTTGAAAGTTTACACATGCAAGTGTCAGTTCGAAAAATATGAACTTTCGATCATAATATGTACACACAACGGTCTGCAAGTTACGTGCATGTGTAATCATCTGGATACACGTTAAGCGGCCCATACACTATCTAATTTGCTTCACAATATTTGTGGTTGTATGTGTACATTTTTAAAAATTTAAGAATAGTTTTGATTTTCAAAATGAAACCCAGTCAGTCCGATCAACAGGGTTTATTTTTTAAATTGTCAAAAAGGAAATGAAAAAATGTGTTTGTGAAGGAATAAAAAAATTTAAGTCATCCATTTTTTGAGCGAAAATTGAAGGTTTCGATTGAAGATGGATTGAATGCTTTGCTACACACTTATCAAAACAACACGCATAGGAGGGGTTCATCGTGGGCAAGCAAGATTGATAGTGTATAGGCCGCTTTAACAAATGCAAAATATTACAAGACAAGTAAAAAACGAGTTTTCATACTGTCCATCATCACAAGTAAATCGGTATACTTTTATTAAATGGGATAGATAGGGAAGAAATTCAATGTATAAAAAATCTATACTGGAACCGATGCACTGTGGTCGAACTTGTATGGGAAGAGCAGCCAAAAATACTTCTTGAGCAGATATCAATACGAAAACTTCAGTAAAGGCTAGTTTAGCAACACAAATAAAAAGAAGCAAAAACATTCAACATAGGTCCAAGGTTAGGTATAGCGTCCATAGAACGGTACCCCCTGATTTCAGGCACTTTGGGGGTCTTGACCACATTGTTCAATCAAATTGGCTAAAATTTGGCGGTATTCCATAGTGTTAGAAAACCTTCTTGAACAATTTTTCGCCCGATTTTCGGAATTTTTTTAAATCAAAATGACCGAAATGTCACTTAATCTTTCCTGGATTTAGGCTACCCCAAAAAATTGTCGATTAATGTAGGTCCACACTTCGATTTTGTCCCCATAAATAGGTACCACCCAATATTCGGTATTTTTAGGGTTCTAGCCGTAACAATAAATCAAAATGGCTGAATTTTTCAAATTTTACATTGAGGTATCATTCATATAACTGAACCGCGCAATGCCTCTTCTATATATCTAAAAAGCTGAAATGTATCACCTGCACATTTGAAAAAAATTACAAAAACACCCTGAAATGTACCATTAGTATTTTGGGAATCAGTTCCAAAGTTGCGGAAAGATGCAGCTGATAGTTTGAAAAATATAATCCTTAGACTACTACTGATCTTTAAAAACAAATTTCGTTGGGGGGAAAGAGGGGGAACATAATTAAAACTTTACATGAAATTTAATTATACTGAAGAAATGACATTACAAAAGTCCTTCAGTCAACACACGTATTCAATATGGAATCCCAAAAATTAACAAACACAAAACTGCATAAAAATTAAGTTAATACACTGTTTTTCAATATTCGAATTAAGTTTGGTCAATATAGAGTTCATTTAGTTTGATAATGATATTTTACTTTCACCTAACTTTTGCACTGAATTCACCACGAAATCCAACCTGTTAAATTTTCTCTTTTTTGGTGCCATTCTCAAAGAGTACAGTAAGAAGTAATCCATAACAAATTTATTTTAAAAAAATTTAACATGTTAGGAGTAGATATGAACACATTTGGTACCAAAAATTAGACTTTCATTTTTTTAATTTTGGCCAATGGCAGCGACCACTGTGCGATGTTAACGGCGAACTCACCGACGAAATCGCTACCTCAATGGACTTCAGGCAGAGCTGTGTATTATCGCCACTTTTATTCAATATTTATAATATATATAATTGTTCCACAAACATCCCATAAGGGACAAGGGGACTTCTCTCATATCAATGGGTGCACCCCGATTTATATTAGCTCAATGATATGGGACCTACATTTTATAGCCGAGTCCGAACGGCGTGTCTAAGACACCACTTTTGTAGAGAAGTTGTACATGGCTGAAATACTCAGGAAATGTCGCCAACATTACTGAGGGGTATTTTGCCACCGTTGAAAAGTTTTTGATGTTGCCTAGCCGGGGAATCGAACCTACGACCTTATGTGTGCAAGGCCGGTGTGCATACCATTGCACCACGGTGGCACCCGCCCAAAAAATATTCACGGAGGCCTTGCAAAATGAGAAAATGGAAATACGAACATTTGGTGTTCTTATAAATAACATACGATATGCAGACGACACGACAATTTAAGAAATCAGTTTAAATGGCCTGCAAAAAGCAATAGACAAACTTACAACCGTAAGCGAATTATATTAATTAACATCGCAATAACTAAATACATGATTATCAGTAGAAAGAACACAAATAATAACATATCGCTGACAATCCATAACACAAAAATTGAAAAAGTAACCTTCCTTCAAATATTTGGGGATATTGATAAATGACAAAAAATGACATAAATGACATATCACATGAAATTCGATGTCTAATAGAGATGGCCAGAGGAGCGTTTTATAAATACAATAAATTACTAACAAATCATAATATCGGGCTATACACAAAAATAAGATTTGTGAAATGTTACGTATGGTCTGTACCAGGGGTGCTCAGAATAGTTGGTGTATTAGTTGAGGTAAGACACTCTCCCTATTGCTTAGCAATGGCAAATGAGATATAAAGAGAGAATACGTGTGATTTGTTTTTACGCTACCGTGCGTAAGCGAGCATCAATGATCTGTACTACTATATCCAGCAGAGACATGGACAATTAAAGCCAAAGATGGAAATAAGCTAGAGGCATTTGAACTGTGGACCTATAGAAGAAACTTAAAAATACCCTGGAGCGATCGAGTAACACGGTGTGCCTTAACAAATTTAAATGGAAGGTGCTTACACCTCGGAAGTTTTTGCTGATTCTGAAACTACAATGCTCATAGATGAGAAATATCAAGAAACAAAAAAAAAATCGCCGGAAGGATTTTAAAATAAATCGCGATTTAAGTTAACATTTTTAGGGGTTCTTTAGGTTTTCATGATTTAGCTTGGAAACCGCGACTTCTATGTAAATGGGTCTAAAGAAAATGTTGTAGCAGAGAAAATTCTCCATAAGATTGGCCTTTATGATATTTTCGTAGGTTTTACCGTTTTTGAGATATAGAAGTTCAAATTGAGACAATGCACTGACTGTATCGCATCCTTATAAAACAATGTCATTACTGCAATTTCCCAAATTAAACTTATATATCTTGAAAATGGTACAACCTAGGAAAAAACAAATCATCCAATCTTGTAGAGAATTCTCACAGCTTCAACATTTTTTTAGTCCCATTTTGATTTGACTTGCCGTTTCCAAGCAAAATCTTGAAGACTTAAGATAAAAACCTAAAAATTTGAACTGAACCTCTATAGCTCAAAAATGGTAAAACCTACGAAAAAAACCTAAAGGTCAGTCTTGTAGAGAATTTTCACAGCTACAACATTTGCTTTAGACTCATTTTGATACGATTTGCGGCTTCCAAGAAAAATCGTGAAAACCTGAAAAAAACCCTAAAATTGTGAATTTTGATCGCGATTTATTTAAAAATCCCTCCGGCGATTTTTTCTGTTTTTTTTTATTTTTCTTATCTTTGAACATTGCTGTTTCAGAATCTGCAAAAACATCTCATGTGTAAGCGGTTTCCATTAAAAGTTTGTTAAGGGACACTGTGCATAATATTGTTTATAAGGGGACGATACAGTCAGTGCATTGTCCCAATTTGAACTTCCATATCTCAAAAACGGAGAATTTTCTCTGCTACAACATTTTCTTTAGACCCATTTACATAGAACTCGCGGTTTCCAAGCTAAATCATGAAAATCTAAAGAACCCCTAAAAATGTGAACTTAAATCGCGATTTATTTGAAAATCCCTCCGGCGATTTTTTTTGTTTCTTGATATTTCTCATCTATGAGCATTGTAGTTTCAGAATCAGCAAAAACTTCCGAGGTGTAAGCACCTTCCATTTAAATTTGTTAAGGCATACCGTGGTAACCAACAATGAAGTTTTACGAAGAATGAACGTGGATCGACAATTGATTAAAACGATAAAAAATAGGAAAATCTCATATTTCGGCCACATAATGAGAAATGATAAATACCAACTCATCCTAGCCGATAGCTTTAGTTGCTAGTGCTTTTTTAAATGTAATTTTATTGTAATTTGTAATTATAATAAATTTTTCAATAAATAAATAACCAACTCATCCAAACAATTCTCAAAGGGAAAATTGAAAGAAGACCCAGCAGAGAAAGAATTGAACTTTCCTGGCTAAAGAATATTCAATAATGGACTGGCTACGATTACCAAAGGAACTTGTTTAGGGCGGCCAAAAATAGAGAACTGCCGACAATATAAATAAAAAATATATATAAGAACATGTTTATATATGCTGAAATGTAATATAATTATTGTAAAACAGATCATTGGTGTTTTTTTTTATTGGGATAGCTGTTACAATTTTGATTTTTCAAAATAGTCTGACTTAATCCCATTGTTGTTGTTTTAATATTCAAAACAACTAATTTATTAGTGGAGAAGGTTTGGCATTGTTCGCCACTAATAAATTATTGTAAAACGATTTAGTGTATGATCGCTTATATCCGAACAACAGATGGGCAAATAAAGAAGAAAAACTTATATCGTTTTATATCTTCTAAGCTGCTTAGAGCCAAAGGAAAAACGCTTTTTAATGCGACTTTAACCACTAAACTTAGTTATTTGTTAACCGATTGGCTTTTTTAAAGGATAATACCTGACTCTTCCAATAAAAATATTATAAAGAAAGAAATTATGCCCTTTTGAAGTTGAAAATCTAAGAAACCCCGTTTTATTTTCTACATTTACCGCCACCCAAAGAAATCGAAGGTATTTTTGCCATCCATAGTCTCCACCAATATCGAATTTTACAATAATTGTTTGGTGCTAAAAGCAATGTAATTTATGTCTTATATACATATAAAAATACAAATTCCCATATTCTCGGGAACTTCAACAAATGTTGAGAATTGCCAGTGAATTTCTGACCCCAAACCATAGTCCTAACTCAAACCACTGAGACATTTTTCAATAAATACACATGTAACTCTCGAGAAAAATTTTTACAATTTCACAAATTCTTAAAATTATTTTTTTAAAGAAAATTGTAAAAAAAATCTTCTACTGTATCTGTGTTCATTAACAGAAAAACATTGGTCTCATAACATAGAAAAACCAGCTGCACTTAGAAATATTGACTGTTTGAATTTGTGTGTATGTGTGTGCGTTTTGCATATGCCTAACACAATAGTAATGGATGGTTTTGATCTTTGTGGCCTGTAACGTCATCATCATCATATTTTTCTTTTTTTTTTCTTACAGAGATAATATCTCGGCGAGCATTGTAAATTCATAACAATAACCGCACACAATAGCAACAACATGAAAACAATGTTTAACTGGTTGCCAAAAACTATTTTGCATATAATAAAATATTTGTTGGTGATGGCGTGCAATGTAACTAAACGCATTAAATAATTGTTTAATTTATTTGTTAAGATCTAAGATTTAAAACTTATTTTATTTCAAACAATGGATTAATTATTCTACCAACTAAGATGAGGGTGGACATTTTTGTAATGGAATTCTTCAATTTGATTCTGAGTGTGGAAGTGCGTTGCACTTTGTTAATGCCTATAATTTATTTTACCACTAATTTAACAGCAATGATCGATAGATTGCATTCTGATCAACGGCACTGCAACTCTGTGAGTCGTGGATAACCAATGTGGGTAGTTGCAAAAAATGCAAAAATGAACGAAAAGAAGGCATAGCCAACATCGATAAAAATGCCAATATCAAATGAGGTTAAACGCATTAAAGCAATGCCAATGTATTTTACAGATATTACAAACCACAAATCTTGTTCCAAACGGTGTGCAAATCGAACTGTAGATATGGGATTTATTCGATTCTAATAATCGTGTTTTTGACACCCAGACACACAAAGAATATAAATACTACTTCTTGCAGTGGTGTTGGGAAAATGTTTCTATCTTAATGCTAATCAATAACAGGAACTATGCTAAAACGATTATATGAACTTTTGCGGTTTTATGTTAATCAAATAAATTATGTGGTTATATAACTGCTTAATGGCATCACTTATAGCGTTCTGGATATACTTCTATTGAAAATAAGTTTTGAAAAACAATTAACGGGGGATATGATTTGCAGATATTCAAGACAGTGGTTTAAACAGCCATTAATAGAAGAAGGTCTTCCATCTTCTTCTATTAATGGCTGTCTTCAAATATACTTTTCTATGCAAAAGATTTTACATTCAGTTAAAGTGGATGTCGTCGTAGAGCAATGGTTAGCATGCCCGCCTTGAACACCTTTGTATTCTGAGGGCATACATTACATTTTTCAGCGGTTACAAATCTACTTGGGGATGTTTGTAGAAAATATGACCTGCCTAACTGTGGCAAATATCATTATAAATATTTGTATTTGTATGCCCCTTCTGTATGCCCCTTCATTTATCATAATTTTCCCCTTTGTACTTCACTGAGACAGTGAAGTGTCTCACCGCATTCAATGCTAAATTTGTTGCCAATCAAGTGCAACGGCTTTTTTTCTTGTCAATTATTATTGTTACCTATTTCTATGTTTCATGAATCCAAGGCACCAGAGAACAAATGACTATATTATGCCACAAAGAAACGATGACTTCCAAATCTATTTTCATTTTCCATTATTGTGGTTTCCGCAAACTCATAGTTGTAGCCGTGAAGTGAAATGCCAGGAAAATCTTATAAATAAATAAGAAGTGTCATAATTTACATTTAGTTTTATGACAGTCCATCATCAGCAACATCAACAACATAACGTAACGTTGTAACGCTTTCCATTCCGAGGAAACAGTTATAAAACAAATTTGTCAACTTGAATTTATTTCTTCCTCTATTTCGGGCGAGTGTTAAATAAACAAAAATTTGTATTTCGTAAATTTGCCACAATTTTCATAACATAAGATGTTAATTGAAAACCATCAGCATAAAAACATATCAAATAGCATGCAAATCAAAGCAAAGTCTGGAAACATCGAATGCTGTCGCCACAGTAGTATCCATGGGAATTTGTTACAACGATTACAACAACATTTGAACAGAGCTTATGTACAGCATTGTGATCACACACGTCATCGTCATTATCAGCAGCATTATTATGGTCGTCACATGTGCTATCTATCATCTCTAATGGCGGTGCTTTTAGGTGTCATATTGTTGCCATTGCCACCTCGTTGCAATGCTGTCGGTTACTCCTATACCCGTTTCCGAGGACCTGTCTCTGGCCCCGAACATCGTATCTATGTACGCAATGGTGTTGTTTCTGCTCAACATGATGAGGAGTCACGCTTGGATTATGTTGCCAAACCGGAATACGAGTTTGCATACGGCGTAGAAGATGCACAAGCCCATATTTTGCACAATCGCAACGAGATGCGTGACGGTGATGCTGTAAAAGGGGTTTATAGGTGAGCCACCAGCGGTTATTGTAACATATTACCAAAGTAAAACAAAGAGAAATGGTAATGCATATGTAAAAAATAAAACGGAAGTTACAAACAGGAAGATAGGAAGTGTATGTAAAGTAAACAAAGAAAAAACGTGATATTAGGTTATAAATTACACCAAGTGCAACAAGTGTAGGAAATGTATATTAGTGTGTCTTGGGTTACAACAACTTTTACAAGAGACACATAAAAATGTAACGTTAAAACTTAAACAATGGAAAACGAAAGTTAAACATTTTTATGCCCTCAGCCTTTAGGCTAAAGATACGACCAAAAATGTGCCTCATCGAAATAATGGGTTAAGACCAAATGAACGAAAATGTTTTTTTTTTTTTTTTGGATTCGATTTATCGATTTGGTGAGCACTGGAGTGGTTTTTAAAAACCGATGTCGGATTTTTTTATGCGACAGTCCCATAAAGTGTTTAGTTTTGTTAGATTTTAAGATTGCCAAAATTTAAACATAATCGGAATATGTTAACACGTGGCACTGGGTTCTCAAAGATTCCATAATAATTTGTATGGGGCCAAGTTGAATTTTCACGAAATTGCCCTAAAGACTTTTGGTTATATTACTTCCATGCATAGATCGGGTTCGAATATGGATTACCTCCTTACCTTCGGTTACCTCCCACACAAAATTCGGAAAAATACAAGTTTCAGAGTCCCTCTCAGCAAGTTTTCTTAGCGGCCAAAAAGCACTGACGGCACGAACTAATATGGCAAATCCGCCTGATAACTTTTGCAGGGAGTTGTTGATAGTTACAAACACTGTCCAGTCCTTCGGATACCTACAACACAAAATTTGGAAAAGTGCAGTATAACAGCTCGTCCAGGATCGTTTTGATTATTTTTCTTTTTTTTCAAAAAAGTTCTTCTTGCTGGCACTGTAACGACGTCGCAATTTTTTTTTAGGGGGAAAGTCTTAACTTCCCGAGATAATGACACAAAAATTCTTGCCAGCACCAACAAAACTAGTTCGTAAGTTTATCTACGAATGGAGAAACCGATTTGATCCAAACGTTGTACATCGTATTATTTCTTACAGCCTCGTATTATTATTTCTTATTTCTTATATTTTAATTAATTAAACACAAATTACTATGCCAAAATCACGTGTTTTGTTTACAGTGTTGTTGATCCTGATGGTGCCCTGCGTGTTGTGCGTTATACAGCCGATGATGCCAATGGTTTTCAAGCAGAAGTTGTTAGAAATGGAATATCCGCTATACATGGACAGTTACAAAAAGATCGACCTTCAAACATAAACTATTACGAAGATGACAATCGTAATGGTTTCAGTAGATATCCATCTTCCAATAATTATCCATCGAATAACTATCCATCGAATAATTATCCTTCGAATAATTATCCTTCGAACAATTATCCATCTAATAATTACAATAATTATCAGAATCCTGGACAATATTATCCACAAACGGCAAATCCTGTAATCACACCAACTACACCCACCAATATTAATTACAATCAATATCAAAATTATGAAAATCCAGAGGATGATGAAGAATATGTTAATGTAGAAAACGAAAACGTAGAGTATCATCCTCAATATGAAGTGCATGAAGAGGAACCAAGTAATAATGAACAGGCTGGAGGAGAGGTGAATGATAAAAACAAGAACGATGAAGGAAGCAAGAAAAAACATCATGATGACGATGACGATGGAGAGGACGACGATGATGATGATGATTATGACGATTCTGAAGAGTTGGAAGATTATGATGAGGCTGTTAAACACAATAAAGGTAGTGACGAAAGTGATGAATACTACTGATGTACATAAAGATCACTTTTCAGTAATAATTAATTGATAGACATATAATATTAAAAATAAGTTATAACTTACAAATAGTTTTTTTTATATTAATAAAACTTTGAACAATGATGACAATAAAAAAATAATAATAAATAATTTATAATAATAAACTATTATTATGATACGAGTATATTTCAGAAAGCGATGCAATAAATAGAGAGAAATGGAGATCTTTTCTTAGGTCGGCCTATGGAACAAATGTTCTGTACTGGTCCAGCTAAGTAATTGAGTAGTATATGACTAAAAACGAATATAAGGAGTTTTTGACCTGAATATCCCACAAATGCTATTCACCTTACTTTTAGGTAGAGAAATACGAATTTCCCGAAATTGGGACCGCAAGGGCTGGGGTTCGATTCCCATACCAGGCAACATCAAATTTTTAACGGTAGCATCTGTTGGCCAATATTATTCTTTTTTCAATTTCGCATCTGATGTTATTTGTTGTATTTATGATAGATGAAATCTTGAACTATCTTAAAATGTTAGGTATCAACTTCCTCAGTTGGTCCGAGTTCTTCTTAGTTTAACCGAAGGTTATGTCATCTTATAATGTCGACTGAAAATTGCGGGAGTACTAAATTCAGACAACAAAAAAATGGTAAGTGTCGATCAGCATCTATTGGATTTTTCCAGGATTTGCCGCAAGGTAAATGTATGATGAATGGTGAAATGTATTATTGACAATAGCCATAGGACATGAGTCCCTAAGTCCCCGTAATTTGAGCACACAATCTCATTTCCTTCCTTGTGAACGGGACATAGCATGCTCACATTCCAATCATCGGGTACATTTTCCTGCTTCAAATGGTGCTAACATGCTAACTCATACACCTTATCCGGCCATGAAGAGCTTGACTGTTAAACCATCGGTTTCTTATTTTTATTATTTTTCAAATGATTGTCTAAGTCTGGAGTATTCAAATGATTTATTGCTGTCTTTACCGCACCCTGCCCAGGCGGTATACACTTAATACATCTTCGGGGATTGAATCTGTTGTATCTTCGACGTCTTCGTTAGTGTTGGATACCAACAGTTCGTCTCTGTAGCAGGAAGTGTCTGTACCAAAACCATCCGTATGATGTATAACTCTTTGGTAGAATTTTCGAACTTAATTCTATATCCTGTACATCGAGATTATTTACACTTTTCCACTTCTCTTTTTCTTAAGGACTGGACAAAAATTGCGAACTTTAGAGCAATATCATGAAAATTCGCTCAGTGGGGGCACCGATCACGTTAACCGATCACTATAAAATTTCATATTTAAGGTTTTTGGTTCAAATGGAAAAAAATGTAGAGGCCTTTCAAAAAACTAACATTTCCCTTTTTTTGGGTCTCCCTAATATATGTACACCTTCTATGTAAAGAAACAGAAAATTCTCAGTTCAAATTGGAAGATCTGTTCCTTAAAATGTTGGAGGTTGTTGTTATAATGCAAATATGTTCGTCCGTCTATTATTTCAGTTATCAGTTTCTTGTTCCTCTGTATCCAGACTCAAAAAATCAGAAGACAGGTGAGTGGAGTTAGCTGGGCCGCTAAACAAATACAGCGAATGCCGGGCAATATGTTGGATGTAGAGGCATCAATTCAGGTCCGATACGAATTGACCCGGCTGTCTTATAGGCTCCTTGGTCTTGAGGTTCTTGTTTATATCATTGGACCTCTTTCTCTAGATCATGAAGGTCTCTCCGGGGTGGGGAAGCCTGCCCATTACATCGCGAAAGTGATGCTTGCGGCGATAACATCCAAGCAGGTACTGCATCGACAACATCCTGTTGTGCTGATACAATGGTAAGACTCCTCATGAAGATGGTCCACAGGTGTAATGCGGAAGCACCCTTTTGCATACCACACTGACCTCATACAATAGGCCGATTTTTTTGCCAGCACGCTAGTGGTGCCGGCCAGCGATTTGAGGACCTTGATCCTACTTCTGATGGTATCGCAAATAGCTGTGGCTTGCGTGCTGTTGTGAAATGTATGTTGGGCATATAGAATCTTTGCTACTGGCGACAGGAGTGAAATGGCATCCTTGCTAGGCTTCAGGGGGGACCACCCTGCCAACCTTGGGGTTCTTGCACTAGATGTCGGGGATGTAGCCAGCAATTCATCTCGACTCTACATAGGGGCAGGGGTGTTCAATGCAGAGCTGGCAAACTATCGATATTCCCAACATTAGATATGTTCGATATTTTATTTCAAACAAGTAAAAAAGTGTCAGTCGGCTTTGCCGACAGATATATACCCTCAGCCAATGTGAAGTGAAACTTTCACCTACGGACAGATCGAATGTATTTAAGGTCTCTTCTGAATTTTGTGGCCCTTTTTGGCCATTTGAACTTGCCATCAAAAATGTGAATTAGGAATTAACTGCACTAAGACACAAATGTTGAACTTTTGTGGGGGAAGTACCCTTAGGGAGGACCGATATGGGCCATTTTAGAAGTTAAACTAAATTTTGACATGAAATTAGGAGATCCAAAGTTTAGACCAAATTGGTTGCCTCATTCAAGTGATATCGTCCTAGCATTTTAGTGATATTTTTTAAATATTGGGGAGAAGTACCGGAGGTTGTGGACCGGTATTGCCCCATGAAACTAAGTTTGGATATAATATGACGAGACCAAATGTTGGACCAAATCGGTTGAACAGTTCGAGAGTTATCGTTCTCTCCGACCGCCACATATGGTGACATAGGGAGTTTTTACACCTTTCGGCTGTTTTCCCAAGAAATATGGACTCGCCCCTGAAAAAACGTTTACCGTCTAATGGAGGTAGCGAATGCAAATCGCTTCAACACAAATCAAAGTGATTCGAGAGCATGTCTTAAAGTGAACATATCCGAAATTTTGTGTGAGAGGTACCAGAAGGAGGAGACAAATATAGTTCATATTCCAACCTGATCTATATCTGGTAGATATATTCGGATGTGCAAAGTATGGATTACATCGGTCACTCTCTTCAAGAGTTATCGTGCGCACAATTTTCCGAACATTTTTCAACTTTTGTGGGGAAGGTACTTGAAGGAGTGGACAGATGTGGCTTATCTTCGAATTTAAACTATGTTTGGACAAAAAATTATGATGGTCAAATTTTGGACCGAATCTGCAGATCCGTTCGAGAGTTATTTTGCCCTCCAACCACTACACACGGTGTCATAAGCGCTCTTTGCAACTTTAAGGCTATTTTCTCAGGAAGTATGAACTTGCCCCTGATAAAACTTGTACCGTCGTATGGGGAAATACAAGTTGTTGCAACAAAAATCAAAGCGATTCGAGAGCAGGTCCTGAACTTTTCCGAAATTTTGTGTGGGAGGTACCCGAAGGCGTGGACCAATTGAGTCCATATTGGAACCTCATTTAAGCTTGATAGAAGTATCACGATGTCCAAAGTATGGACCAAGTCCGTTATTCCCTTCAAGAGTTCTCGTGCGCACAAATTTTCCGAACATTTCCGAACTTTTGTGGGGGAGGTACCGGAACGTAAACTAAGGTTGCACAAAATATTACAAAGGTCAAATTTTGGACCGAATCGGTTCATCCGTTCGAGAGTTATCGTGCGCTCCAGCCAGCAAGACAGACAGACAGACGGACGGACATGGCTAGATCGACTCCAAATCGTCTGAAACACATTTCGTCCAAACATGCTTGTGGTCTAAAACCATTATTTCGATGAGGCACATTTTCATCGTATCAAAGTGTATATACCCTCCTTAGCCTAAAGGCTGAGTGTATAAAAAAGGACAAAAATACAATTTACTTGTACGTGTGACTACGGCCGATCAAAATTCGAACTAGGTTGCCCTTTGACTTTTACTATTTCACCAGAAATGACTTAAGTATGGAATCCAGCCGCTTTGGGACCGAGGCCTAAAAAATTGCGGCGCAACACATGACAAAGGTCACTTCCCAGGTGTCCATCAATGTACACTGAAATTCATTTCGAGGACCCCAGTAAGCCAAGTATGACATTTGGAACCAAAAACAAATGACGTTTTTGTCCTAGGCCACCGCTCGCCTCTGAACAAATGAAATATATTTTCTTCAACTCCATCTGACACTCAGCTCAACATTTGTGTATCACATAACATAAATTTTCCAAACTTTTCTTTTTGACAACTCTTGAAGGGTGGAAAATTGCATATCAAAGACACATTACGCCAGCTACATAATGCTCTAATGGGCTCTATGCTGACAAAAAAACACACACAAATGGATATGGGTGCGGGTAACCAACTTTTACTGATCCGCAATTGGAACCCAAACACATTGAATGAGGCAGGTTTTTCATGTTCAGGTTTTTTTCTTTAGATTTTCGCTTTTTATTATTATTCCAGTGAAATGAAAAAAATGTACGTTACACATTCAGCTCTGGAGTCAACAAGAAATTTTAAAGATATCAACATAAAGACATTCATAGATTCATTCATACGTCTGGCCCCATCTTGGTTAGCTGATGCCTTTCAGCTGATAGCTGAAATAAAACTAAACATTTATCCAATCAATTTAATGGCCAAACCAGCCACATGCCAGTCAGTCAACCAGCCAGCCAGTCAACCACTTGGTCAAAAAGTCACTGTGTCTATGAAGGAGATTATGTGAAATTCCAATGACGTTTGTGGTGCTGTTGTAATACTCCTTTTTTCTTCTTCAGGTGTAAGAGGCAGGCAGTCAGGCTGGCAGAAAGTGTGTGACCAAATGACCAGGTAACATAGATGATTGGTTGCTCGATTGGGGAGGTAGCTGGTCCAACGGGATATTTATTTATCTTTGTACGGATCTGGATCGATCTACTAGTCTAATATGTTACCTACCTACATACATACTCGAACACATCGAAGCAGATCAATTGTAAATACCCCCATACGAAATCAATGAATTTCTTTACAACTGTTATCTGGGAGTAAGAGTTGGAAAATTCGCATAAATAAAAGTTGTTTTCGAGAAAAAATTAGGTCAGCACAAAAAAAGACAGTCAATAACCAGACCAATATTTAATGCAATTGCACACTGGTCCGTCCATGTTACTCTCCTTTTTTGTTACCCAGGGGCTGTTAATTGACAGTTTAATCTCGGGTTTGTTTTTTCTTTGCCTCTCTGCACGGGAAAATAAAAACATGATTATTATTGACGGATCTTGGCTATGTTATGGCTTTTTGTGGATGCTGACGGACCGACCGACTGCCCGGTTGGCTTTGTTGAGTTGCAATGACCAGACGAAATGCTCTCAATTGCCGGTTGTTTGTCTACAAACAAAAAGTGTTGTCACATGAATGTTTTTGGCTGCTACTGCTGTTGTTATTGTTGTTGTTGTCGTTGTCACTGATGATGAAAATGAAAAGAAGAAAATGTTGTAATCATCTTTTCAACAACCTGTTATTCGATACACAATAAATTCGCTATTAAATGAGTTCTGGTTACGACTCGATGCTGTGTTATTCAAAGTAAGTTTTTCCTTTGCAGATATGGGCAAACTTTGTGGAAACAAAATGTCAAAAAATTAAAAATAATGGCATGACATTCTTACTTAAAAGTTAAAGGACTAGACGCGATTTATTTTGCTTTCTTTGTATAATTCTTATATTAATCGGATTTAAATACAAGCGAATTGACTACGTTACACCAAACACATGAAACAAAATATAAAAAAAAACTTTAACACTTCATATCTTGTATAAATCGGAAAAGTGGAGGTTGATAAACAAATTGTATGGGATTCTATTCAAGTGAGCGGCAGTGTATTTATGAATCTCCGCCTTTAAGGTACGGAAGCAGGATGACAATCTCGTTGAAGTCATTTCTGGTCAAATAATAACAAATGTCTGATATATTTGGCTAAGGTCGTGCTTTTTCTTTATTGCTTTACTGGCGATGACTTATGACAGAATGTCAAGCTGATTAAGTGTATCCGCCAATGGTAAATAACTTTGTAGTTGTACAGTATAATTTAATTTAAGTAACGCAGTTAAATATATAACAATTAAGTTAAATATATAAAATATAATTAAATATACAATTTCAACTTTTATTGATTGTTGTACATTTCTGTAATATTAACATTCCATAATTGCCGATTAATTTTAACGCAATCAAAAAGTGAAAAACAACGAGAAAAACACTCAAAAAATATATCAAATAATTTCGAATAGACAAAAAATAGCTGTTGATCAACCAACAATTTGAAATCAATTAAAAACATAAAACGAGACAGGAATTCATTGAGTTTTTTTTAGTTCGCTTAGCAACCACCAACTGCGATTAAGCAGTTTCTTGAAACGCTAATCGATCGTTTCCAAAAAGTGGTTAAATGTTTTCATTTACTTCTAATTACAATTTGCTGTGGCCAATCGTTTTGTTAAAGCTTTAAAACGTTTACTAATAGACAGAGATATTAACTAAGATTATTTCCGACAATTAAGAATTGACATTTGGATTTTGATATTTTCCTCGTTAATTCAATTACATAGAAAGTAAAGAATGGTAAACTTAATTTTTGCTTTTTTAGTAAATCACAAAATCGTCGTCAACATGGTTCAATTATTATTATTCGCATGTTGATGTAACTATTATTTGGAACCTATAAAGATAGACACCAAAATTACCATGACCGCTAAAATTTGCGTTGGGTAGAAGTTTCATTCGTTTCATTCATGGTTGTTTGCAGGGGATGAGGTTGTAAGTGAACCTAACTTTATAACAGTAATAACTTGCGTTGATCGAATATATATTTTCGTTCTTCTAATATCATTGGTATCAATGGTATTCCAACAAGGACCGATAATGTTAGTGTCACCGGTAAATGTAAAAAAAACAAGGAAATAACTATAAATTATTGGAATTTATAAAACTAATATTTTTTGACATTTGATTGAACATTTTGAAAAAACTTGAATGAAAAATCGTTACATTTTCAATTTGAAAGTATCCATATCATTCCACTAAATGGATAAGATCCAGCTTGAATTTTATAGCCCCATCTAAACATGGGGCTATAATATTGACTTTTTGAAGCAATAATTTGTATACATTTCGCACCATATTTCCAAAACTATTAAATTTTTCTTAACGTTTTCTTTTAAAAAAATATTCATTGGAATGTAGTACATAACTCTTCTGAACATGCCATTGTTGTAAAATGCCTCTATCACGTTGTTGTCAGCATATTTTTCAACGGCGATTTAATAAATATGTCAATAATGTGGTGAAATCCGAATTGCGAGAACAAACTGATGGTGTGAACTGTGTTTGAAATACGTGTTGTAAAAGATGTGATGCAAAATACCACTGAAACAATATGAAGTAAGCATTTTAGGGTTTCAGAATGTTCTGAAGAATTGCTGAAAACTTTATTTGGAAGATTTTTGAAAAAGGTTTCTTGGTTCAATTCCCAATAGTTTAGCTGATACTGACCAGAATTTCAGAAATTATGTAAAATTTTTTATTTTTCATAGATTTTGATGCTCTAGAAAGAATTTTTCTAATGTGGTCTTTTCAAAAGATAAATTCTACTAGCTCGGGGCTACAATATTGCCAATGTTAGCAAGTCCAAATTCCTTTTCGTTTCTGAGATAAAGGCGCGATAAGTGCAAAAACTGTAGTTTTAGCCCGGTTTAGATGAGGCCATAAAATCCGAACTGGATCGGACAGAACCAAACCTTACTAGGGTTTTTATAGTCTCAATATGTACTTTCAAAATATGCATACTATAAGTTGTTTGCATTTTCAGTTTTGCATAGTGCAATTGAAGATTTAACTGCGCTTTCCTTTTCTTAACTCAATGCGTACATTGCCGTCTTTAGTTTTATGGATTCTCTTTATTCCCACACCAATCTCCACTGTTGTTCACTTTTGTAGTGTTTTGCCAAAGTAACTATATGGAACTTTCTAGTTCACTTTGCAGTTCCAATGGCCCACATTTTTTCTTTGAACAGACTGCGTATACTTACTATTTTTCATGATGTTACTAATACGTTTTGGAACTAGTACACGTAACTAGGAACTAGATTACCCAACTATACACTTTTGCCTTCTCCGGTGAAATCGAAGCATTTCTCTTTTGACTGCTTTTTGGGGTTATCGCGTATTCTTTTTGGACGTGCTTACTCTCCATTTGTACTTTTTTGCTTTAGTGCGTCGCTCCCATGACTTTGCTCAGTGCAATTGCTTCTCTGTTTTCTCGCAGCTGTTGGTATATTGCCACAGCCTACATATGATTATCTCCGAGGGGTTTGTATATCTTCTTGGCATCGCTCACTATCGTGTTTATCGCGCTTAGCTTGTTTCCAAGTTTAACGAAAGCAGCTTCTTATCCCAATTTTAGACGAGCCATGTGTTTTTCGTCGTCTTCTCCATTCTGGTCGCCCTTGTTGTTTCATTTTAAAAAGAAGCTCGTTGTGGCAGTTACAATCCTGGGCGGTGTACTTTTTGTCATTCCGCTTGGATAAAAGGGTTGTTCGTTCCTTCTACGTCATCGTTTAAGTTGTTGGGAAACATTGCAATTGGGTCCAAATTTGAAGCCGTTATCTCAGTAGAATCCGATGTGAAGTTACGTTTTGCGATCTCATGGTTATCTATACATGCAGGGAGGCCATGCGAGGGTTGAATCAGAATCCTTATGGCGTTCAGAGCCACACCCGCATAAACCAGGGCAAGCCTGGACCTTCACATGCAACTTCGTGGCGACAGAACTGAGACCGTTTTTCAAGACTTCCTAGATTTTAATAGGACGGAGGCAGATGCAGCATTAGCCTGGACGCTATTTCAGTAAGATTTCACACCACTTACTCAGGTTCCAGAATACCACAACTGTCAGGCCATGGGATCAGTACATATAAAGTTATGTGTCCAGTATGTCATAATTAAGATCTTACTGTCTCGATCTTAATGCCCATAAGGGCGGAAAATTTGTTGTTTCTGCCGCCCCTCCTGGAGTCAGACGCAGACCAGGAAGCCGTCCAATGTGGGTCAGATGCTGCTGGATTTTGTGAAAGCAGACAGTATATGATTTTGGAGAATTACCTGTAGTAATCTTAGAGGGTTGTTGCTCTCCACAGAGCTCCCAGGTCTATACCGCAGGCACCAATTTAATGATCCACTGTATGGGTTTCACTTCCCTCTTGGTAAGGTGTGGAGGTCAACCTTTCGCCAGAAAAAAAGTATCCGGTCAGACTTTGTAGTTGGCATTACTACCAGTTTGATAGCATACATATCGGGACTGGTCACGCAGACGAAAGAGATTAGACACTATCATGGAATAGGGAAAGTGTGACACAAATGCTACACTTGTGAAACAGTTAAATTACCACGTTTACATGTACGCAGCTTTATCATTGTGAGGAGTGAGGCCTATTCACCTCTTCCGCTTTGAGACCGTCAAACGGTAGCCTATTTATGTGCGAGAGTGTTCCCGACAAGATCGTAAAGATCTGTGATAGTGCGGAAAGTTGAGATTCTGCACACCACCTGCAGTACCAGAAAAGGGACCTCTGGTTGCATCTCGTAACCGAGTTACTTCCAGTTTTAATCCCATACGATCGGAAGACTGGTAACCCCTCGATGACTAGAGTCCGCGATTTCGTTAAGCACGATATTCTCTCTTGAGAATACCGTTACGGTAACTTTCATACCAATAACCACAATCCATTAAATTAACTCAACACTTCCGATTCTGGCACTACTACTCTATCAACTTTCCACAACACAAAATCCAAACTGATTCCATAACACATCAACAGACGCATTTCAGTTCCCAACATAGCGCTCTGCAATAATTTCGAGTCTTTAAACTCAACGGCAATGACATCCAGATGTCATACCATCGCACACTGACCGTGCGTCAATCGCCACAGCACTGACATCAACAAGTGATCAATAATTATAGCAACTTAGATCTGGTCCATCATTGTGACTACCTACCAATCCAGAATCTTTCCGTACATAAAAGCAATATGTCCATAATGCAGGCTGAAACCAAATAATGCAGCGCACCTTCTTGATTGCCCAGTTCAACCCACAAATCTACGTCGCATGCATAACTCTAATATGTTATCGGGGCAAGTAGTGAATTGAGTGCAGCATTCTGCGGTTGTCTGTTGTGTCAATTTAAATTACGTTACATTAGTTACGCTCCATCAGCTGCGAACCAGTACTGCAACGAGGATGTTGAATGTTTCAGAACGACATTTGGATTATTTTTCGTCGATAGGCGTTTCTTGTTCGAACTCCTTTTCGTGGTCCTTGGGGATTCCATTCAAATGCCACCCAGGTTAAAAACTTGCTTCTTAAGACGTGGTCAATCTATCTCATCAAACAGGAATTGATACCCTGGTGTTGCTAATTCTCATGGCCTTTATATACCCTACAGCACTATGTGGGGAGGGTATTATAAGTTGATTTTGGCCAAGAAGTTTGTAACGCACCGAAATAATGGTCGTAGTCATACATATATATACCAAAATGAATGTCTCGACGAGCTGAGTCGATCTGGCTATGTGTGTCCGTCCGCCCGTCTGCCCATGTAAACCTTCTAATCACAATTTTGATCGGATCATCACCAAATTTTGTGTGCGGATGGGGGTCCTGGAGGGGAAGAAGCCTATTTTTGTGATGGTCGGATAATATTTAGGATATTTGGAGAAAAAGTCAACGTAGGTTGTAGTAGGTGGGCAAGCGGAGATTTCACAATAGTCGCAAATAAAACCCAACTTTTCATTTTTGGGATTTTGCTTATAATGATGAATATCTCAGCTTTGGTTGGGGACTTTCCAAAAGCAAAGCCTTACTATGAAAGTAAAAAAATCCTATCTTTACAATGATGTCACGTAGCACAGTGGTCGCTGCCATTGGCCAAAATTAAAAAATGAAAGTCTAATTTTTGGTACCAAATGTGTTCATATCTACTACTAACATGTTAAATTTCTCTAAAATAAATTTGTTATGGATTACTTCTTACTGTACTCTTTGAGAATGGCACCAAAAAAGAGAAAATTTAAAGGTTGGATTTCTAGGTGAATTCAGTGCAAAAGTTAGGTGAAAGTAAAATATCAATCTAAATGAACTCTATATTGACCAAACTTAATTCGAATATTGAAAAACAATGTATTAACTTAATTTTTATGCAGTTTTGTGTTTGTTAATTTTTGGGATTCATTATTGAATACGTGTGTTGACTAAAGGACTTTTATAATGTCATTTCTTCAATATAATTCAATTTCCTGTAAAGTTTTAATTATGTTCCCCCTCTTTCCCCCTAACGAAATTTTTTTTAAAAGATCAGTAGTAGTCTAAGGATTATATTTTTCAAACTTTCAGCTGCATCTTTCCGCATCCTTGGAACTGGTTCCCAAAATACTAAGGGTACATTTCACGTTGTTTTTGTAATTGTTTCAACTGTGCGGGTGATACATTTCTGCTTTTTAAATATATAGAAGAGGCATTTTGAGGTTCAGTTATATGAAGGATACGTTAAAATGTGGTCCTCAATGTAAAATTTGAAAAATTCAGCCATTGTGATTGATTATTACGGCTAGAACCCTAAAAATACCGAATATTAAGCGGTACCTATTTATGGGGACAAACTCAAAGGGTGTACCTACATTAATCGACAATTTTCTGGGGGTGGCCTACATCCACGAAAGATTAAGTGGCATTTCGGCCATTTCGATTTAATAACTTATATGAAACCCCCAAAATTCCGAAAATCGTGGACCCAGTTCAAAAAAATTTTGCTAGAAGGTTTTCTAATGCTAGGGAATACCGATAGCCAAATTTTAGCCAATTTCACTGAAAGATATGGTCAAGACCCCCAAAATGCCTGAAATCAGGGGGTACCGTTCTATGGGGGCTATACCTAACCTTGGACCTATATTGAATTTTTTTGCTTCTTTTTATTTGTGTTGCTAAACTAGCCTTTACTGAAATTTTCGTATTGTTATCTGCTCAGGAAATATTTTTGGCCGCTCTTCCCATACAAGTTCGACCACAGTGCTTAGGTTGGCGTAGGTGGTCAAATAACGTATATATCGCAATAGTCGGTAATACATCCCATTTTTCCATTTTTTTGAAATCACGCTACAAGTCGCAATTTTGATCGGATCGTCAAGAAGTGTTGGTGATTAATGAGGGTCCCATAGAGGAACGAGCCTATTGAGTTTGGAGATGGTCGGATAATATTCATGAGTCTGAATGAACAAAAAACTTATGTGGACAAAAATTCAAAGTTTTATTCTTATGCGAATATCTCCGCATTTAGTAGTCGTATTACAAAAGGAAAGCCCGTCAACGGTAATGAAAATATCACCTTTATTATGATGCAAAATAGGTTGGCGCACATCCCACTTTCCCATCGTTTATTTGAATTGCACTGACGAGTATCTCAGCTTTGGTTGGAAGCGTTTCAACAATGCAGATATTCTGAGCTTAAAAATGTTCCCAATTGCGTTACCAAAATTCGTGAAATGCTTGTGATTTTGAACAAGACGCTAGGATATCCCAATTTCCAACTTATGGAATTTTATTTCCATGTCAGTTATTTCTGCTTCTGTTCAACATTTTCCTAGGAGAGAGCTTGATAATGAAACTAAACCATATTAGCTTTAAATTAATACAAAATGTGACATTTATGGTAAAATATCAGAATTATTGCAAAATGTGCTAAGCTATCACAATTTTAATATATTGAAGTTTTTACTTTAATGACAAATACCTCTGCTTATATTTAGTGTATTAAAAACGTGTAAAATGCCAATCAAGAAGACCTGTAAAGCTTTCAATCAGTACCAGGTGACAGTAGTCAAATATAAAATTCAATATTATAATTTTGGTTCAGTTCGCCTTAAGTCATTTGCTATAAAAGCCAAATAGGTGAACACTTTTGTATCTCCCCAAAAGAAATATTTACGAGTGAAAAGCTTATACACAGGGGTAGTGGTGTAGGGTATCACATAGCCGGCCCCGTCCCTACTATAGCCTTTGCTCACTTGTTTATGGTTATCTCAAGTCCAACATTCCACCACTGCAGGTCTTCCAATTGTGACAGGATAATCTAAGTCATGTTCGAGTTGTCATGAGAGACTCCATGTTACACATCTTCTCTGAGAGCAGACCTCACTCGTATTTTACCCAGTACTACTGTGGACTGTATGAGCGGCAGGGAAAATCGTTGCGAAATGGTTGCCTTATGCCCCCGTTGTGTAGAACTGAAAGTTCTTGGATTATTATTTGGTGTACTACCTTTTTGTTCAATGCTTCAAAGATTTCGATGTTTATGCACTGAACTGTCCACTACCGCGTATACTGTAACATTCAATAAAGCTTTCCCAAGGTTGGAAAAGTATGCTGTAATGTGGAATTATGTCATAAGATAAGACTTTCTGTTTGTCTTTGAGAACACATTTAACTCTTCTATGAGTGGTCTTTTAATGGCTTGCCAAGAAAAGTCAAATTTTCAATTTCCCAAAAACAGAATTTGCCAGTGTCTATAGGTAATTAAAGTATCACAATGTTTTTGTTAAATTTTTTTTGTAATTTTGGCCAAAGCTTAAAAATTGTTAATACACAGCATACCACCAGCATTGTTCCTCCATCAAATCTTTGAAAATAACTTGGACAATTTGTGATCACATGCTTTGTGTTAAGACAAAATGCCAGCGTACCTTTGGAAGTAACAATTTTATTTTTAGGATTTTAAACATTTTTTGGCATTCATTAAGAGAAACCAGCAACAACAGCAACGTTGATGATGAGGACAACAGCAACTTCACACGCGACAAGACCATTTTAACTAAATATATTATGCAACACAACGACTGACCATAATCAGAACATGTCACATGTGCAGCATGCCACATAGTCGGGTACGTGGGGTTTCATGTCTTCAAAAAAATGTTTTTGACTGTGTTTTTAGGGCAAAAAATGGATACTTCATTTTTTGCACTAATTGCAAGAGAATTGTTTTTGGCTAGATTTTTGTTTGGCTTGTAAGCGTCATGGGTGATTTTCTGTTCGCCATTCTTCATAGCTGAGCTAAACATTCCGCATTGGCACAAAAACTAAATGAGATAATGTCTTAATTAATGAAGTATTGAATGTATGGTCTTTTAGTTTCAGTTTTTTTGTTTGGACTTCTCAAAATGGTAACCAAGTAGGTGCTGAAATTTCCTAGTTAAAATCTGTAAATGGAAATTGGCGGCAAAATTCAAATATTGTGGATTTTTTATACTTTTTCAATTAACTATTGACAAATGGTCATTCACATTAGCGGTACCCTAAAAAACGATAAAAAATGTTTTGGAAACAATTCACGCAATTTCAAAATGTGAAAAACAATTTGGTTGTCTAGAATAGCAAATATTTTTTTGTTTCCAAGAAATATTCCCATTATGGTTAATATTGTTGAAAGATATGCGTACATTATTTTACCGTTTTGTAGTTGGAAACTGTAACAGTTTTGTGTGTGTATGTGTGATATTTGTTTTTCTCAAATCACCTTAAATAGTGTTGCAGATAAATTGAAATAACAAAACTAAATTCCCATGGGCAATAAATTCACACATCTAGTGCTTGCTCCTTAAAACATATTTTCAATATTTGTAAGTTTCAAAAAAAAATACATAGAAATAGTCTAACAGTTTAAACAGGCAGACATTCTTTGGGGAATATTTGATCGTCAATTATCACAAAATGATTTCTTTTAAAATATTGAAAAATCAAATATAGGCATATAAGAAATAATTAAACTGACCATAACCTAGTTCCCAGAAATAAACACTTTGATGTTAACAGCTGTCACAGAACAAGTGTAAAAAATAGGTTTCTATTAAGCCACCAAATTTGATTCAATTAGAAATAAAAGTATATATATAATTACACTGTACAACACAAAAAATAATTACAAGACAATTCGACCAGATTATGAAAGAGGACCGAAAAAAAGAAGACACGTGTATCGGCGTTTTAAAAGTTTACGTCGGGAAGTAACATAAATAGGCGTGGCAAGTTCCGCCCATTTCTACAGGTTTTGAAATATTCGACATCAGATTCCTTGGAATCCTTGCATTTAAGGTATAAAGTGTCTTTGGCAACATTACTGGCAAAAATGCGGGGTATCTTTTTATGCAAAAATTAACCCTCATGCGAGTCACTAAAGGCGTCTTTTTGGTCCCTTTTTCAAAAACGTTTAAAAACTCCTATAAAATGTGATCTATCAGATCAAAATAATCTACAAAAATATTTGTCATAAAATTTTACTTTAGGTCCCCGAATACACCAAAACTCTAAATCGTACCTAAACGCCAGGAATCCGCCAAAAGTAAAATCACGTTTTAGGGTTAATGTTGTACTTTATCTGAGTTTATTAAGTTTTGTCCCAAAAAACTTCATTCTAGATAGAAGACGTCAAAGACAAAAATAATCTCCATCAAATTTCAATATAAGTCGCCGAATAAATGAAATATGTATTTGCAATATATATCAAGAAAATATATACATACATTAAATTTGCCAACAAAACACCCAAATATTTTTTGAATAAATTTGTTTTGTTCTTTTTTCGAGTTGATGCATGAAAGTGACATGAAATTTAGTTCTAGACGAAAGGTGTTAGAAGAAGAAATATTTTACTCAAAATTTCATTGTAAGTCTTAGAAGAAACTAGATATTTGGGTAATATACTTTGTTAAGAAAATGACGCTACAAAATTAGATATTATAGGTCAAATTTGTCAGAGCAGGTGTCAGAGCAGGTGTTAGGAGATTTTGGCTTAGGTTAGGTTAGGTTAGGTTGAAAAGAGGGGCGAATAATCGCCACATGTCCTGGTGGACATACACATAAGCCATGAAGTAGGCCTGTTGTGCGCTCTAGTCTAAGTTTTTTGAAGAAGGGGACTCTACTTTAATTTATTTAAGGAACTCTGTTCCCTTAACAAAATCAAGTAATTTTTTAGGTCGTCCACAATTACCTGATTAAGATCTGGTATTGTGTCGTTCCCTAAAAACTGGGATGTGATGTTTGTGAAAGCGGGGCATTGGCAGAGAAAATGCTCCAATGTGTCATCATCCTCTCCGCATGCCCTGCATACGCTGTTGTCTGCACAATTAATTTTTGCAGATGAGCTTGTAAACCCAGGTGACCTGTAAGAACATCTGTAAGTCTACTCAACTCTGCTTTACCTAGCAGTAATAGGTTTTTAGTTTTTTCCTCATTTGGGTCTCCCCATAGGATTTTTGTGGTTTTCCCTAATTCCTCTCTATTCCATAGGGATAAGTGGGCATTTTTTGCCCAAATGTTTAACTCTAGCCGAGACGCGTATAGTGGCTTTGCGTTCGCAAAGTTTACGGTTGCTAATTCCCTTCCCTTTTTTTTTTGACTGGGTCAAATCCGTCATCGGTTAAAGTCCTTAATAGGCTATTTATGGTGGTGACCCATAGGAGCGGGGATAAACTCCCCCCCCCCCCTGTGGCGTACCCTGACCAACTTTGTCCTTTATTTTTACGTCAAGTAGCCCGCAGCTTATCCATCTATTCCTTAGCATGTGGCTTATCCAGTCCCTAAGGGTCCGATTCACCTGATTTACCTTTTCCACTGATCTACCTTTCACGTACGCATGTTGTTTGTATTTAAGCATATCGTTTGGAATCTTGCTCTTAATCATGGTGTCGACTATTTGTTCCATGGTTTTAAGCAGGAAGGATGTTAGGCTTATCGGACGATAAGACTTAGGAATTGCGTAACTTGCCTTCCCAGGTTTGGGGATAAATACTACCCTCACCTCCTGCCAGGCTTTAGGGGTATACGCAAGTTTTAAGCATGCGTTAAAAATTCCAGATAGTTTGGGCGCAATGTAGTCCATCTCTTTCTGGATTAAGGCGGAAATATCTCATCCGGCCCCGCTGCTTTGAAAGGTTTGAAGCTCTTGATGGCATCCTTTACCATCGCTTCATCAATTGTTGGTGCTTCCTCTGTAACACATTCCCTAACTACCGGCACCACTGCGTGCGTCGCAGTGTTCGGCGGGAAATGTCTATTCATCAAAAGCCCCAGCGTGTCCTCGATTGTTTCCATCTTATTTCCCATATGATTCACCACGATCTCGGTTTGTGTATGGGTTTTCGATAGAAACTTTTTTTATTTTGGATACTAATTCACGCTGTCTTCCTGTTCACAGAAAAGTTTCCAGGAATTGCGCTTTGCTGTTCTAGTCATTTGTTGTATTCTTTAAGTTTTGTGTGATAGTTGTCCCAGAATACAGCTAAATTCTTTCGTCGAGCTCTGTTGTAAAGCCTTCGGACCTCTTTGCCTCTGTTACGAATTTCTCCTGTCATCCAGGGTTTTTCGTAGGCAGATTTCCTCTCTCGAAGGGGACAACTTTCTTCGAATGACTTTACTAAGACCTCCGTTATAATGTTGACATTTCTGTCTATATCTTCCGTGCTTAGGCATTCATATCTATCGTGCCCTAGCCTATCTTATATTAATTTTCCAAATTTTATCCAATTGGTTTTGGATTTATTATACTACCCCACCCAATGTGGTGTGAGTTAGCATCGCTACCTACTAATACTTCGTTACCTGTATGTTTTGCTTTCCTCACCAACCGCTGCAGCTCCGACGTAGGTGGTAGTGTCGGCGAGTCGAACGGTAAATATACTGACGCAAGGTTCCTCGTTTACGCCGATTACCGCCTTTCCTGCTTTGAAGCGGACAGCGTTGAAGATGTAGAAAGCCCTGCCCTTAGTCTTTGTCAGACTAGCCATGAAGAGATGATCAATTCCGACCACAAGGAGAGTTCCGTCCTCCTGCTCCTCTCTGTGGAAGACCTCCCATCTCTTCACGTCCAAGTCCTTGTTTTGGCGACCAAAGACTTCGAGCATGCGTTCCGTCTCGAACTTGCTGCCCCATCCTCTGACGAATACCGAAGTTTTTGTTAGTTGAGGAATTTGGTCTTTCCTCACCAACTTTAGTTTGCTGCTTTCCCATGGAGGTATTATGCTGCTTATAATATCCTTGAGCGCGGCAAAGTTTGCGTGCTGGGCAAATTGGAACACCATCACGTCTCCTTTGACCCCGCTGCTGATCATTTGAATTGGATCACCACCAATCATTAAGTGATCCAATATTTTATTGTTGATCATTTCCTCAATTGCTGGAAGATGGTCTTTGAGTAACTTTCCGGAACCTCTATTGGTATCTATCACTGCATAGCAGAGTTCGTCCCTGTAGCGTTTCTTGGCTACCTTGGCGTAAGATGGCGGCTCTCTACCAGTCTCCGCAGAATCCCCAGGCACTGCAGTCGATTCCGCGGCTGGGCACGTTCGAGCTGACTTTGTCGCCCTCTGCCAAAGGATTCTCGGAACAGTCTCCTTTTCGTGGTACTTGACGCGGTGCACTCGAAACGTTTGAGGATGTGGAGCTCATTTTCTTCTTCGTCGGCTTTACAGTGTTCTGCTCTTCGGGGGATCTGATCCTCTTCGCCGCTTCCGAAGAAGTGGAGGGAGTGTTCGTGATCCCTGTTGGAGCATCCTGCGATATAGCCTTTTTGCTTGCCCGTAGCTTCCTGAACTTGCGTCGTTGAGCACCAGACAGCTGCTACTTGTGTGTTGTGAGCTTTGCAATGCTGTCGCTCACTTCGTCTACCATCTTGTGGACCTCCTCCTTTTCTGGGATTTCCATGACGGTTATAATTTTTTTGCTTTCGCTATCGGATTTGGAGTCTATATAGAGTATTTGTATTTACGTTCCACCCTAATACATATTTCAGTACGATCCATCCTAATGTGCAGTATGTGATCTTCTTCTTGTTTTGTTATATTAGTTACTGTATGCAGTTACAAGTAATTTACTCTCACTCTCATGTATTTATCTTTGAGTGACAAAGATACATGGTTGCTTGTATATGCATACACACATAAACGTACATACAGGTTGTTAGTTCTAAGCTTTGTTATGTTGTTTAATTTGAAATAAAGAACATTAAGCATTTGGATTTGAAACAGAGAAGTTTCTTTTGGTGTTAATACACTACAATTTGGCGACGAGGAAAAAGTTTTTAAAACAACAACAACATATTTTGTGTGGTTCAATAACCTAAAGAAAAAGCAAATGAACATTAATATATGTACATACATATAATTAATAAAGTAAAGAACAATTTTAAAAGAAGTTAATAGAAACAAACCAAAGTTACAAACGAGAACAAATTGAAAACAAATTAAAAGCTGAATAAGTTATAATAAGAGAAACGTTTTTGCTGAACAAATTAAAATATATAAACGCCAAACAAAAATTAAAGACATAAAAATTGAAGTGAATGCCGACTAAGATGGAGAATGAAGGCAACCAAAGTTTTAATGCCAGCCAGATTGCTGTGTTCCAAACGGCAAATGTATCCGAGTTTAACCCGAGTGTAGAGTCGTGGAGCGTGTGGAAAGAACGCTTGGAAATCCACTTCTGTGAAATTAATTGTACTGATGACAATATAAGGAAATCAATTTTATTGAAGGCGGTTGGTGCAGTGGCATATAAAGTTTTACATAGTTTGTGTAGTCCCGATTCTCCTGTGTCAAAGAAGTACGAGGAGCTGTGCGAAATTTTGGACACACAATACACACCACCGACAATTGTCTTCAGTGAACGGAAGAAGTTTCATGTGGCAACCAAAAATGAAAGTGAATCGGTTGCAGAGTGGTACGCCAGAGTGAAGTCGTTGGCGCTTAACTGCAAATTTGGCGATCATTTGGAAGCCTTTGTGTTAAACCAATTTGTGATGGGCTTGCCAAATTTCATTTTTGAGCGGTTATGTGAAGAGGATGAAAAGTTAACAATGCAAATGGCGTTAAGGAAAGCGATGATAATGGAGACGAAAAGTATGTCAAGGGCAGCAGAGGCTGAGCAGAGTTCAGTGAACTATTTAAATAAGCAGAGATTTGCCAAGAAAAATTTTGGAAATGCAAATGGCGGTTGCAATAGAAGCAGTGGTAACAGAGGCGGTTCAAGTGGCAGCGGCAGAGGCAATGGAAGCAGAGGAAATTTTGGCGGTGGCAGAGACAACAGAAATGAAAGTGAAAGAAAGCCTGTGTGTTCTCATTGTGGTTGGCGCAATCATAAGTCGCAGGCATGCAAATACAAAGACAGTAAATGCCATTCTTGTGGTAAAGTTGGACATCTTGCATCTGTTTGCTATAACAAAAAGAGAAGTGTCAATTATGTTTGTGAAGATGAAAATAATTTTGATGATGATGATGTTTTTAATTATTCTATTTTTAGTGTGTCGGAGTGCAACTCTAGTGGAGTATATTCTCTTCCAGTGATCATTGATGGTATTGAGTTAAAAGCTGTGTGTGATACAGGTGCTCCGTGTACGTTGTTGCCTAAGTCGTTCCTGGAGAAGAACAATATTAAGAAGATGCTTCGTCCATGTCTTGTGCCATACGTGGATTATAGTGGTGATAAGTTGAACCTAGTTGGTGAGTATGATGCCTCGGTTACTTTTCAAGGTAAAACAAAATCGATAGTTGTTGTTGTTGTAGATTCATCGAATCCTCCTTTGTTAGGTCGTACGTTTTTACGTTCTTTTAATTTTGAATTGTTGCAAGTCAACAAAATAGATTGCTCGAATTCTAATTCAATGATTATTAATCAAATTAAAAACGAGTTTTCGAGTGTTTTTGAAGAAAAGTTGGGAGAGTTTAATGTCACTAAAGTTTCGTTGAGAGTTGAGGAAAACGTAGTTCCTATTTTTTGCAAACCAAGACCCTTACCGTTGGCTTGGAAGAGTAAAGTTGAAACCAAATTAAAAGATTTAATTAAATCTGGTGTTCTAGAACCAGTTGATAACTCTGATTGGGGAACTCCTTTAGTTCCAATTTTGAAGCCTAACGGCGATTTGAGAATCTGTGGTGACTATAAGGTTACCCTTAACAAATGTTTATTGGATTTTAAATATCCGTTACCCAGAATTGATGAGATTTTTGCATCATTGCAGGGAGGTGAACTTTTCACAAAGCTTGATTTATCAAACGCTTATAATCAGCTCGTTTTAGATGATGAATCACAATTATTATGTGCTTGGAGTACACACATTGGTACTTTAAAAGTAAAAAGATTACCTTTTGGTGTCAAAACAGCTGCGGCTATTTTTCAAAAAACTATGGAGAATCTTCTTCGAGACATTCCATACGTTGTTGTTTACCAAGATGACATTACAGTCACTGGTAGAAATATGCAAGAGCATATCAGAACTTTAAGATTGGTTCTTCAGAAGCTTCAATCTTCTGGATTGAAACTTAATGTTAATAAATCATTGTTTTTACAATCTGAAATTTCCTATTTGGGATTCAATATAGACAAAAATGGGCTTCGTAAGAATAACGAAAGAATTTCGAGTGTGGTTTCTGCTCCTATTCCCAAAAATGTTTCTGAGTTGAGAGCTTTTGTCGGTATGGCAAATTATTATTCCAAATTTATTAACAACTTTGCGCAAATTATGTCGCCTTTTTATCACTTGTTAAGCAAAGATGTGAAATTCGATTGGTCAGAAAGATGCAAAAAGTCTTATGATGAAATTAAGAAGGCTATAACCTCAGACCAAGTTTTGGTTCATTTTAACGCTGATCTGCCAATTGTTTTGACTACAGATGCATCCAATAATGCTGTAGCTGGGATTTTATCTCATAAATTTTCTGATGGTTTAAGACCAATTGCTTTTGTTTCAAGAGCTTTGTCAAAAAGTGAACGGAATTATAGCACTCTTGAGAAAGAGGCTTTATCGATTGTGTTTTGTGTTACAAAACTTCGCCAATATTTGTTGGGAAATCCATTCGTTTTACGAACGGACCATCGTCCACTTTTATGTTTGTTTGGTAGCAACAAAGGTTTGCCTATTATGGCTTCAGCGCGGATGCAACGCTGGGCATTAATCCTTTCAGGATTTGTTTACACAATTGAACACGTCAAAGGTGTTAAAAATGAAGCGGATTACATTTCAAGAATGCCTCAAAAATGTTTTGAATCGAAAACTATTGAAAATTCTTACATAAATTTTATTGAAAGTCAAGAGAATAACTTGAACTTACATTTCAAAGATGTATCTCGTGAAACAAGACGAGACCCAATTTTGTCAAAAGTTGCCGATTTGGTTTTAGAAGGCACTTTACTTAATTGTCATGATGACAATCTTTCACCTTTTCGTGAAAAGTATACTCAACTTTCAGTTGAGTATGGATGTATTTTGTGGGGATATCGGACAGTAGTTCCTAAAACCCTAAGGTCAAAAATTTTGGAAGAACTTCATCGTTCTCATTTGGGTATAGTCAAAACGAAAGCGCTTGCCAGATCATATGTATGGTGGCCTGGTCTTGACAAAGATATTGAACATTTGATTTCAAATTGTATTTCGTGTCAAAAACTTCAATCAAGTCCCGAAAAAAGCACATTAATTCCTTGGATGCCTAGTGATTCAGTGTGGAGTAGAATTCACATTGATTTTGCTGGCCCAATCAAAAATGTTTACTTTTTAATAGTCGTTGACTCTTTTTCAAAGTTTGTTGAAGTCTTCAAAACTAAAGATATGACAACAAATTTCACAATTTCGAAGCTAAGAGAGATGTTTTCACGTTATGGACTGGTTGATACCATTGTAAGTGACAATGGATCACAGTTCACTTCTCATGATTTTCAAAGATTTTTATCATTAAATGGTATTAAACATATTTTAACTGCTCCTGGACATCCATCTACGAATGGACAGGCAGAAAATTTTGTTAAAACTTTCAAAAAGTCTATTTTGGCCAATTTGGACCAAAATAAAGATTCAAATTTAGACCAAATTTTATGTCGTTTTCTGATGGACTACCGAAACATGGTACATTGTAGTACTGGTGAGTCTCCAGCAAAAATTTTCTTTGGTAGGACATTAAAAACTCGTTTTTCACTTCTCAAACCTCCTAAAACAAAAGAAAGAATCATGAATTCTCAACAACACAACATTTTAAATCATAAAGGTAACCGTGACATCCAGTTTTGCGAAGGTCAGGAAGTTATGGTGCGTGATTATCGTAACCCTAACAAACCTAGTTGGACTCAAGCAACCATAAAACATCAACTAGGACCTCAATCTTATTCCTGCATTTTAAATCACAACAATTATGTCATAAAACGACATCTTGACCAAATCCGAGGAAAACGTAGACAACAAAATCAACACGTCATTGAGCCTGATTTACAATCACATGTAAATAATGATAGTTCTTCACTTGTTGTTAATGAAAATCATGCTCCAGAAGAGATTATACAACCTAGGAGAGAACTCAGACCAAGAGAAGGAGGTAGAGTTGTAAAGAAAAATTAAAAAAATATCAGTTAATTGTTTAAAAAATGTGTAAATTTTCCTTTAAAATATCATATTAATATGATCTCATCATTTTTAAAGACAATTTGTATAAAAAAGATTGTTTCTTAAATTGTTTTATCATTATATATATTTATAATTCATTCAATCGTTAATTCAACCACTAAATATGAATTCAAAATAATGTTATTCATTTATTATTTACATTCAAAGAATTTATATTGTACATAAATATTCATATTTTTCAATTTTATATTAATTGCCAACTTTAGGGGGAGCATATAGAGTATTTGTATTTACGTTCCACCCTAATACATATTTCAGTACGATCCATCCTAATGTGCAGTATGTGATCTTCTTCTTGTTTTGTTATATTAGTTACTGTATGCAGTTACAAGTAATTTACTCTCACTCTCATGTATTTATCTTTGAGTGACAAAGATACATGGTTGCTTGTATATGCATACACACATAAACGTACATACAGGTTGTTAGTTCTAAGCTTTGTTATGTTGTTTAATTTGAAATAAAGAACATTAAGCATTTGGATTTGAAACAGAGAAGTTTCTTTTGGTGTTAATACACTACAGTCTAAGTCGCTACCTGTATCTGAAAGGCTGGGTCGAGCATGAACTTTCGCTTAGCATCTCAGTCTCTTCCTCCCTGTATCTGCCCTTAGGCTGTGTGCTTGTCGCATTACCTTCGACCACAGGTACCAAGGCACCCACACCTGTGGGAGAGATTTGCTCACGATCGCATGATGACGACGGAGTGTGACTCTTAGGCAGATCAACATCACCCACCGGTACTGGGTTTATTAGGCCCTGCACCGTATCTTTTCCGCATTGTCCAACTTTCTTCATATTTGTGTTTTTTGTTTTAGGGGAACACCCCTATAGTCAGTTTTTTGTCCGCGGGGAAAATAAATTTCCCTGAGGCCAGTGATCGTTCTAATCCGATCCGGAACAGGTTTAGTCACAATGAATTCCCTAGATCTAGAACAAATTAGTACCGTCATCCCCTCCCCCTATCCGCCGGTGGGGACGCGCCCGTTAGGAAAACTAACAAACACCCTCGGGAGATTTTGGCTTAGTATGGAATAAATTTTAATTATGAGTCTAAAAGTGTAACAAATAATTTCTACCTATAATATCTAATTTTGTAACGTCATTTTTGTCTTTGACGTCTTCTATCTAGAATGAAGTTTTTTGGGACAAAACTTAATAAACTCAGATAAAGTACAACATTAACCCTAAAACGTGATTTTACTTTTGGCAGATTCCTGGCGTTTAGGTACCATTTAGAGTTTTGGTGTATTTGGGGACCTATAATAAAACTTTATGACAAATATTTTTGTGGATTATTTTGATCTGATACGATCACATTTTATTGGAGTTTTTAAACGTTTTTGAAAAAGGGACCAAAAAGACCCCTTTAGTGACTCGCATGAGGGTTAATTATTTTCATAAAACGATACCCCGCATTTTTGTCAGTAATATTGCCAAAGACACTTTATACCTAAAATGCAAGGATTCCAAGGAATCTGATGTCGAATATTTCAAAACCTGTAGAAATGGGCGGAACTTGCCACGCCTATTTATGTTACTTCCCGACGTAAACTTTTAAAACGCCGATACACGTGTCTTCTTTTTTTCTGTCCTCTTTCATAATCTGTGCGGGGTTTCTTGTAATTTTAAAAAAAGTTCAATTTTGTTGTACAGTTTTATTTAAAGTCTTCCATCCTTGTAGACTTACATGAACATGAACTAAATTATTATTCTGTGATAGCTCTGTTCCTTTACGTGCAAGAATCTCCAAGTTTTACCACTTTTTACTCGAAAAGCGTTCCTCTACTTCCAACACCATACAATTCATATGAGAGCAGTTAACAATTTTTACTACTTTTGCCGGTTTTACCATTTTCAAAAGTAAATTGGTTTATTATTATGTTGACTAACTATCGTATACTCATTTTACTGAGTTATGTTTAGGCAAGATCCCTTACTACTACGGCGTATGACATATGCGCAAGTTAAATAATCATACGATCCGTAGCCTGTTGATGTTCCTATAAACATGAAGTAACAGTAGGTATGTTCGATAACTTCGCAAGTAAAAAGAACTCAGTAATTTCTCAATTAATTTTACTCTTTCGAAATTAAAATATACCCTTTCACACGGGCAAAATGTGCCTCATCGAAATAATGGTTTTCGACTTCAAGTACGTTTGGACGAAATCCGTTTCAGACAATTTGAAGTCAATTTAGCAATATCCGTCCGTCTGTTTGGCTGGCTGGATCGCATGATAACTCTCGAACGGATGAGCCGATTTCGTCCAAACTCAGTTTAAGTTCGAAGAAAGCTCGAAAATATTCGGAAAATTTGTGCGCATAACTCTTGAAGGGTGTAATCAATTTGGTCTCCATCGGTCCACTCCTTCGGGTACCTCCCACACACAATTTCATTTTGGGACCTGCTTTCGAATCGCTTTGATTTTTGTTTTAACAACTTGTATTCGCTGTCCCCATTACAACAGTACAAGTTTTATCAGGGGTAAGTTCATAGTTAATGAGAAAATAGCCCATAACTTGTAAAACCCCCATGGTACCATTTATATTGGTTGGAGTGCAGGATAACTGTCGAACGGATCTGCCGATTCGGTCCAAAATTTGGCCATCGTAATATTTTGCCCGAACTTAGTTTAAGTTCTGTTCATTCCTTTAGGTACCTCTCCCACAAAAGTTTAAAACATTTCACAAGAATAGTGCGCACGATAACTCACGAAGGCAGTAACCGAGTTAGTCCATACTTTGCACATCGCAATATTTCTGCGAGACATAAATCAAGTTTGAATATGGACACCTTCAGGTACCTCCCACACAAAATTTCAGAAAAATGCAGTTTAAGGTCTGCTTTCGAATCGCTGATCTTTGTTGTAACAACTTGTATTCGCTTCTGAGAAAATAGCCCGAAAGCTGTAAAAACCCCCAATCTGTAGTGGCTGGAAGCCACAATAACTCTCGAACGGATCAGACGATTCGGTCCAAAATTTGGCATTCATAATATTAATTTAAGTTTGAAGATGATCACTATAGGTGCGCACCTTCCGGTACCTCCGCCCGAATGTTAAAAAATGTAACTAAAATAGTCGAGCTATACCTGTTAAACGGAGCAACCCTCCAAATTGGGATCTCCTAATATTTTGTCCAATCTTCTCCTTCCCCACAAAATTCAACATTTTTGTGCAGTTTAGGATATGTTCGAAGAATCTTTGAAAAATTATAACGTTGATACTCCTTGTGGTCCTGTTTAACCGATATTACGATTTTCGTGTACAAGTCCATGCTCTCTGACATAGTGGTTCAAAACCTCTAACTTATACGGTGACCAACTGAAATGTCATGACTCCCTAATCGAAAGTCATGACTCCCAAAATAAGATCCACTTCCAAAATTCCTTCCAGTACATCCTCCGCAACACCTTTGAGCTTCAAACCAAATATATTTTTGTCGGAAAGTTCATACTTCCAAAAAGGACCACAAAATCTGCGTATCCGGTATTACATTCGATATTGTCAATAGATGAAAGTTTCAATTCACACAGGCTGATGGTATATCTCTGTCGGAAAAGCCGACTGATACTTTTTTAATTGTTTTAGGATTTCTTACTCATATTTTAATTTCAAATTTTCTAATCCGGAAACAGTTTTCTCCATCAGCTCGTGTTTTTGAGATATATTTTGTTCAGGGCCCTTTTTTAAAATTTTTACTCAGATTTCCGTTATTCTTTTTGGATGTTTTGTTTTAACATGAGTTTGTCATCCATACCAGACTTTGTAAAAATTGCATATTTTGTGTACTTTAAAATAGAATTACGTCATTAGGCTATCTTCCACTGAAAATAAAGATGTCAAAAGAGGAGTAACATCAGAGATTTTGGCGAGGGTCTCAAAATAATACGATAATTGTCAAATCCTATCCGTTTTTGTTGATGTAAAATTTGTTAACGCAGGTCTACTTATTATGTAAATTTCAACACCCTCACTGTACATTCCCTTAGGTACCTCCTCCTAATCCAGCTAAATGAAGCCAATACTTTCTTTGATATTTGTCCTGAAATGTCCCAGTAATTAAGGCCACTCCTACATTAATTTCTCTTCTCATTATATTAAGCGTTTCCTGTCCATCCGAATATCACGCTTATGTGGTTTGTGTTAACTGTAATTTACATACTTCAAAATTTGTTGAATCACTTTGTACTTTAATCTTTTGCATTCTATTCTCAATCAATATTTGGACATTTTTTGGTATTAGTGGTTCCCAGGCTTAAGTTTTTTCTTAATCAAATTTTTTTTTATAAAACTGACTGCCCAAGTAGTCGATTTCATAATTCAAAAGTGTTGCATATGTCACCAATTTGTGAATGGATAGCAGCTAAATATGTAGATACGTAGGGGTAGCTGTATAAAGTTTTTCCAAGTCAAAAACAACGTTATGAGACAATATTTTAGGTGGCGCCCAACATAGAAAAAAACCCGCCGTCATTCGATTATTAAAGTTGTTTTAAAATTGAATTGAAAATAATCTACAAGAATTTCATATCATACATCATTCTGTATCCACCTCATAAAGCGGTTATTTATAGGCCTACCTACCACCACTTCTAGGCTGTAATTATTTCCATGTACTGAAATGTTGAAATAATTGAGAGTAATTATTAAAATTTGTGCAGAAATTAATTGAATTGAAGTGAGTAATAATCCAAATACTTCAAGTGTTGTGTTAAGCTACAAGTTTGTTTTTTGTTTATTAACTATTTAACATAAACCGTAAAGGTTAATCGAAAAAACGTATCAATTTTTTCGATTGGAAGAAAAATAACCTTCACATTTAGCATTTTATTTTTTATGGCAATATTTTTGACAGTCACACAAACAATCAGGTCGAATATGTCAAACATTCTGTTTTGGTCAATTTATAACATGTTATAATTTGAATTTTATATTGGTCTTGTGGGCAATCTAAATTATTTGCGTACGTACGTATATATGTACATATGTATGTGTTTTGAATGATAAAGAAAACCAGTGATCATAAATTATTTGCTGGGAAATATAAAATATTGCAAAATTAACATTTCATATTCAATTAATGCTAAAGAAAAAATGATCTGGAGGTTAGGAAAAAATACTATGCCGAGTACGAAAACTATTTCTCTCGAACATCTCCGCTGGAGCAACGCAAAACTTCTATCATACATATACATTAGGGTGGTCGATTCGCGTTTCGAGCTTTCACATGTTGACTTGCAGTTTTTTTTCTGTTTTAGAAAATTTGCATATTTAGTAAATTATTTAAAATATTGACTTTTTCAAAAGTAAAGTTGTAAATATTGCCGCTACATTTTCTCTTATCATATTACTCGTTTTTATTCATTATTTTTGTCACTTTTGTTTTTAATATTTTGGCCTATAACAACCAAGCCATTACAGATTCAGGCATGGAATAATTACCAAGGTAGTGGCATCGTAAAATTTTGAATATGTTATGTCACCCCACCTAGTTAGAGACTCTGATGTTCTGGCTGTGGAAGTACGTAAAGGGTTTAGGTTCCACCATGTTTTTCTGGGGAGTTTGAATTCTGTTGTCCAGTTATCACGATTAAATAGAGGGCTGCTGCGGCCGCAATCATTCCACCGCATCGACCATTCTTGTTGTATATTATAATTCTCGATATGGAGTTTCTTAGCTAACAGCAATGGTGGTTTTCTTGACTTGAGTCTCCATGCGTAGTCCATCGATAAGTCTTAATTAAGAGGGATACTGGGATTTGCCACGATTGTTTTATACTCTTGGAGCAGAGATTGGCTTCTTCTTAAAAAGGGGGGTTGGATATTAGCTAACATTTGTAACCAATCTGTCGGTGTGTCCTTTAATGTTCCTGTTATGATTCTCATGGAGGTGTTCAATTGTGTGTCTATGCGTCTTACGTGAGGACTATTCAGCCAGATCGGAGAACCATATTCAGCAGTCGGATACACCAGGGCTAGAGCAGACGTACGAAGGCAGCTGGCGGATGCTCCCCAAGCTGTTCCAGCGAGTTTCTGGATTAAATTGTTTCTTGTCTTCAGTTTTTGGGCCGATTTTTCTAGGTGTTGTTTGAAAGATAGGGTTCTGTCAAGAGTTACGAGTATTAGATAGTTTATTTATTCATTTAATATCAGCAGTGCTAAATATTAATGGGTGTTCCCGATTTCCCGTAGCCAAAAAAAAAAAATTGAGAATTCCCTGGAGTTCCCGGTGAGAGATTTCCCTACCCAAAACCCTATTCAAATCGAATACCCTAATGTAAATATATGGGAACGTATATACATTTCCATCGGGTATAATCAACCGTGGGACCCGAGGCAAAATTCTCATAATGCTCCAAATAACGGAGAAAGCCATCGAATATAGTAATAGCTTTAGTACATTAGTAGTTTAGTAATTTACTCGTGCGAGTGTCACAGTGGTGCAATGGTTTCGACTCCCATGCAAGATGTTTGTGGGAGAATCAGATCACAGATTCAGACATGTCATAACTACCAACGTAGTGGCAACGTAAAATTTAAAATCTAATGTTGTTGGGGAAATTACAATAAAAATAATTTTTTTATAAAGGGCTTTGACACTTCATATTCGAACAGCTGGTGTGATATCACTACCTGGTAATTGTGCCATGGATTCAGATAAAGGCCTCGACACATAAGAAGCATGGCATTCTTGCTGAAGTCATATCTGATACAAGACTAAAGACCAAGTTCGACCTAATAAAAAGATTTCAGAATCACATTTGAATTAGGTCGAACTTGGTCTTTAGTCATTTACCAAATATGACATAAGCAAGAATGTCATGCTTCTTATGGGTCGAGGCATGGCAGAACTACCAGGTAGTGGTATCACACCAGCTGATCGAATATGAAAAGTCAAATCCCGAGATAGGTATTAATGAAATACCTTAAACTGTAATAATCAACTACCACTGTTGATCAGAGTATATATTTCCTACGTGCTGATACCACCAACTTCGTCTTTTCTCCCTTTACTGACTAACACGTTCACTTTAGCATATTTTTTGAGTGTACAACATTTATGTGGGATTTTCACAATTTCAAAAGTTTAATTTTAACATTATTGCTCTTGTTATTTGTTTTTTATTAAACGAGCCATGATACTATTTTGCATACGAACGTATGTTCTACATTTTAGTTTAGTTTACATCTTAGTTCAAACCTTTTGACCATAGATATCGTTTTTTTCTGGGGAAAAATACAACTTCAAATAAAATAAGAACAACATTTAAATGTTTGAGAACATCTAGATAAAAATCATTAACAGGTAATTTAAATTTTCTTGTCATTGTTGTTGCTGCTGAATCTGTGTGACACGGAGTACAAATACGCTGCTAACCTTTAACTGGCAAACATATTTCTTATTTGATACATGTATCTGTGTGTGTTTGTTTTTCTTCACATGAAAACTTTAATGTTTTTCCAAAATTAAACTCCATAAATCACGAACTGTAACAGTTGTTGTACAGTTCGTTAGTTAAACAAACTTCACAAATACCTGTTGCTATGTAAGTTCTTGCCCGGCCAAATGTAAAATTCATGCAAACACTGATTGTGACAGGTGTATTGACTTTTTTAATTGAGTTTTGTACATTTTTAATTTGACTTTTATTTTGTAAATTTTTAAAAAATTTAAAATATATTTTAAAAGTACATTAATATTACGAAATTTGCTGGATTTCAAAATGTTATTCCATTACGTATACGACAAATAAATCATCGTCTTAAATCCAGGTTATTGCATTTGACACTTTGGAATTGACATTTGAAATCCACTTGATTAGATAGGACGTGTACCCTTGTAGAAGACACTTATCAATAGTATAGTATGAAAATGAGTTTTAAATTTTGTTTTAATGTAAATATGACAAGAAAACTTGGCGCTTCGTCCATATTTGCAATTTTTAAACTTATTTAATACATTTTTAAAAAATATCAAGCAAAAAACAACAACCTGTTCAAAATATGATAACAAATCGTACAAGAAGCCCATAAAGCTATAAGTTGTATACCTACAGTTTTGTCGGACTTTTTCTACCTTTCGTTGTACGAGGCTTTGTTATTGAAAAATAAAAAGTGGTAAATTTATTGTTTAATGTTTGTTTAAATTTCAACAAATTTGAATGAAAAACATTCACATTAATTTTGCAATAAAATGCATTATCCTAAATAAATAAAAATGCTGCTGGTATAGGTCCACGTTTTGATTAACCTCCACAAAACCTTCGGCATGGTTCATAGCGAATTGTCGATAAAGGTCCATATTTTGATATACATACCCCCATTGAACATAGCCTGCGCTAGGAGTGTAAAACATTCCTAAGGAGAATAAACGATATAGGTTCACGTATAACGTTACCGTCCGATGCGAGTTTTTTGAAAGTTTTTGCTACATTTTCCTACTGAAGTGGGCGTTTTTATAGAACTAAAAAATACAATTTTTACCACTTTTACACATTTTGTCATTACTGAACTAGGCTGTAATGTTAGTGTCAAATTCCATACGACCTTTTATATTTTTATTTCTATTTTCGATGTATAATAGGGATATATTTTTTGAGAAAAAAATATATCATTCAGAAAAAAAACAATTTTCCGTAAAGACTTCTTCATATCAATTATATGTAACCTCTCCCAAGTCCGAACAACGTGCCGCACACTATAACACCTCTTATAGAAGCGGTACAATTTTTTTTTAAATATGTATGTGTGATATTTTGTTAAATTTGAAAAAATTAAAGCCCTAATAAACATGTGTTTCTTTTGCTATGTTTACATTTACGAAATCCACTCGATTTCAACTGTCAATTCCATTGCTCAAACGTCAAATGAAATCCAATCGATTTCAGATGAGCTTTCATTTGACGTATACACAAAGGAATTGACAGATGAAATCGAGTGGATTTCGTAAATGTAAACATAGTCTTTGATTTCAAAAACAAAAGTTTGAAACAGCTTCTCTTTTTTCAATGAATTTTTAGCGACCCCAAACATTTTTGGAAGAATTCTATTTTCTGCGTAAAATGATCCATTTAGTGGAATGATATGGATACTTTCAAATTGAAAATGTAACGAATTTTCATTCATGTTTTCCAAAATATTAAATCAAATGTGAAAAAAATATTAGTTTTAGTTTATAATTTCCAATAATTTATAGACATTTTCTTATTTTGTTTACATGTACTGGTGACAGTAACGTTACATATAAAAACAAATTCCTTTGTGGTTGTTGTTGAGTTGTATTTGTTGTAGTATTTACTTTACCTTCTGTGTTCTACCATGCACATTTTGTGTTTCCTTACACACAATTTATATGAAATTCCTTTGCCATTTTTACGACTTTTGTAGCTTTTACCAGTTGATAACACTATGCAACACTGAAAATGCAAACAACTTCTAGTATGCATTTTTTGAAAGTACATATTTAGACTACAAAAACCCTAGTAGGGTTTTGTCCTGTCAGATCCAGTTCGGATTTTATGGCCTCATCTAAACCGAGCTAAATCTACACTTTTTTGCATTTATCAGGCCTTTATCTCAGAAACGAATAGCAATTTGGCCTTGCTGTCTTTAGCAATATTGTAGCCCTAAACTAGTAGAACTTATCTTTTTAAAAAACCACATAAGAAAAACCCCAACGGGGGCATCAAAATCTATAAAATATATACAATTTTACATAATAGCTGAAATTCTGTTCAGTATCGGGTAAACTATTGGGAGTTGAACCAAGTAACCTTTGCAAAAATCTTCCAAATAAAGTTCTCAACAATTCTTTCGAACATTCTGAAACTCTTAAATGCTTACTTCATGTTGTTTCAGTGGTGTTTTGCATCATATCTTTTACAACCCGTATTTCAAACACAGTTCACACCAACAGTTTATTCTCGCATTTCGGATTTCAGAGCATTATTGACGTATTTATTAAATCGTCGTTGAAAAATTTACTGAAAACAACAGCATAGAGGCATTTTACAACAATGACATGTTCTAAAGAGTTGTGTATTACATTCCAGGGAATATTTTTCCAAAAGAAAATATTAAGAAAAAATTAACGGTTTTGGAGATACGGTGCGAAATGTATTAAAATTGTGGAATTTTTGCATATATTTTGAAATTTGAGGCAATAAATGTAGTTTTTCGAGTTCATTATTTCTCCAAATATTTTAGTCTTGTCCTTACCTACAAATTTGCTTCAGAGGTCAGAGGAAGATTCGCATTGGTTTCACAGATATAGCCCCGAATTTCTTTAAAAACTCAAGATTTAACCATGTTTGGATGGGGCCATAAAATCCGAGCTGGATCTGACACAACAAAACCCAACTAGGGTTTCTTGTCGTTTGGGTCTGTACTTTCAAAAAATCCTCAGTTCAAATTGTTTGCACAAGATCACCTTAAAAATGTTGCACAGTGTAAAGTACGGGAACAGGGCATATGTGCTTCGGATTCTCTATGGATATGCAACCTCACGTAGAAAACGATCAATATAGTTCCGCACGGGTTTGCTACAAAAAAGCCTACTGTTGTGGGGATTACTTTACATTTCAAATTCTCGAAATAACAGTGCCTCCCATTTAACGTATTTTGAAGATATTGCTTGGTTTACTATTACGAAATCCACTCGATTTCAACTGTCAATTCCATTGCTTAAACGTTAAATGAAATCGAATGGATTTCAGATGAGTTTTCATTTGACGTATACGCAAAGAAATTGACAGTTAAAATCGAGTGGATTTCGTAAATGTAAACCAAGCATATTATACTATGTTCACAATGTCACTCTAATGCAGAGACGCGCTGTCTTTGCAAAGAAGTATAGTGAGGGCGCCCACTGAGTTGTTTTTGCATTTAACATATCTTGAAAAAATATCAAAAAATAAATAAATATGTCTAACGCATTAAAAATAATGTTATGGAATGCCAATGGGCTTCAAAAGCACCAAAGAGAACTCGAAGTCGTGTTGAACAATGAAAAAATTGATGTGTGCTTAATTGCAGAAACACATTTTACAAAACATTCAGTCATAAAATTTAACAATTATGAAGTATATCATACCATTCATCCAATGAACACAGCCCGAGGAGGGAGTGCAGTCATTATCAGGAAAAATATTAAACATTTGGAAGAAGATAAATTACAAAAAGAAGAATTTCAAGCAACAACTGTAAAAATATATACAAAAACTGAAAATCTACTCATAACTGCACTTTATAGCCCACCAAGACACCAAATCAAATCTGAGCAATATAAGCTTCTTTTTCAAAAACAAAATTCGAGGTTTATAATCGGCGGCGATTTTAACGCAAAACACTTAAACTGGGGATCCCGTATTACAACCACCAAAGGAAGAGAGCTATTAAGAGCAGCAAATGATACAGATTGTAAGATCGTCACATCTGGTAGTCCAACCTATTGGCCAACCGATACAAACAAAATTCCAGATTTAATAGACTTTTTTATTATTAAAAAAATACCAATATCTCGTATAAAAGTGGAAAGTGGATTTGATTTAAATTCTGATCACTCACCCATTTTCCTTACATTGTTTGAAAACATTCCACAAAAGAACCAATCCCCATACCTAACAAATAATTTGACCGATTGGCAAAACTTTCAGTTTATTCTCATGAATGCTGATATTCATAACGAAGAACCAGCTACGATTGAAGAGTTGGATCTTGAAGTTGAGAATCTTACGGATATTATCCAGTCCGCTGCATGGCAAAGTACGCCTCACTACTCTACTAATGTTTGTGAAAACAGATACCCGGCTTACATCAGAGAAAAAATCTTATTGAAAAGGAAATATCGCAAAAAATGGCAACAAACTCGACATCCATCATTAAAAACCATTCTTAACAAGTTAACTAAAGAACTTAGCTCAGAAATAAAACAGTTTAAGGATGCGTTATATAAAAAACACCTTCAATCACTCACGAACGAAAAAAATACAGAATATTCTCTATGGAAAGCGACTAAGAACGTCACGCGTCCAATCATAAGAAATTCTCCATTAAGAATAGATGAAGCACAATGGGCCAAAACAAACGATCAAAAGGTTAATATATTTTCTAAACACCTGCAAAAAATTTTTACTGAAGAGTATGATGATGCAACTGAATACATTGAACAGAGACATGCTTATTTAGATGGAAACTTTGAAGTAGTAACCATTGGGGAAGTGATCACCGAAATAAATAAGAGTATGAAGTTAAAAAAATGCCCAGGCTTTGACCTGATAACAACCGAAATATTAAGAAAGCTTACTTATAACTGCTACTCAAAAATTACACAACTATTTAATGCCTGCTTCAACCTACGATATGTACCAAGACTCTGGAAAACAGCGGAAGTGTTAATGATCCCAAAACCTGGAAAGCCTCCAACAGAAGTCACCTCTTATAGACCAATCTCGCTATTACCAATAATGTCCAAATTACTAGAAAAAATATTTTTAAATCGGCTCAAGCCCATTATATCGCGCAATAATCTGATTCCAAATCACCAGTTCGGATTTAGAAATTCTCACTCAACTATTGATCAAGTCCACCGCATTACAAATATCATTGAACAATCTTTCGAAACCAAGAAAATATGCTCTGCTGTGTTCCTCGATGTATCACAAGCATTTGATAAGGTGTGGCACGCCGGATTAATAAGAAAAGTTAGTGGATTCTTACCGCAGATTTACGTCGAATTCTTGAAATCATATCTCGAAGACAGATTTTTCAGAATTAAAATAGAAGACTCATATTCGAGCCTAGGCAAAATTACAACGGGAGTACCACAAGGAAGTATTCTTGGTCCCATTCTGTATTTGTTATACACCAATGATGTACCAAACTCTCAGAATTCTATAATTGCAACTTTTGCTGATGATACTGCCATCCTAACAGTGGCAGATTCAGAACATGAAGCTAACAACAATCTACAGCAAGCGCTTAATAATATTAAAACATGGACTAATGACTGGCGAATAAAATTAAATCACAACAAATCAGTTCATACAAATTTTACAAATAAGCATATTCAAAATATTCCAGTGTACATTGATGAATATCAAATACCATTTTCAAACAACGCAAAGTATCTAGGAATGACTCTAGATGCAAAGCTGAGGTGGAAGGAGCATGTCAAGAAAAAAACGGAGGAACTGAACATCAAGTGGTCTAAATTAAAATGTCTAATTGGAAGAAAATCTGAGCTATCAACAGAAAATAAACTATTAATCTACAATCAACAGTTGAAACCTATATGGCAGTATGGAATACAACTCTGGGGATGTACCCAAAATAAAAATATCAAAATGATCCAGTCATTCCAAAATAAAGTTCTTAGGAACATAGTAAACGCGCCGTGGTACGTCAGAGACAAAGATATTCACAGAGATCTTCATGTGAAAACAGTGTATGAAGAAATAAATCTCATTGCCAAAAAACATGACGCCAGGATTAGAGCCCATGTAAATCCAGAAGCCGTTAACCTGAATAACCCTGAAGGTGTACGACGGAGATTGAACCGGAAGAAGCCGTATGATCTTTTACGATCCTAATTTATATAAATATTCTTATTAAATAGCATATTTATATGTATGTTTGTATGTATACTATAACTATACAGAAATGAACAAAATTGCTTGTTAGTCTAATTGAACTAGTTGCAGTCATTAAATAAAAAAAAAAAAAAAAAAAAAAAAAAAAAAAAAAAAATTTGCTTCTCTCTCTCTCACGTACAGTGTACGTGTAAACAAACAAACGATGAATATCATGTGGTTGTTGTTTTTTTCACCAATGCATACACATATGCTGTAGTATTGATGGAATTATTATGGGCGACGCTGCTCTAATGTAACCGTACTATTACCTGAGGTTTAAAACTGAAAAAAATTAAGAGAGAGAGAGATAAAATATGCCATTCTCTTCTACCAAAGCCTAAAAGACAAATTTATTCGATTAAAAAATGGTAGAACTGATTTTTCGACATATTTTTGGGGATTATTTGGCAATGAAGAAAAAATAAACAAAAGTAAAAAAGCGAGCTCTGACAAAACAGAATTAAAAACAGTGAAATAAAAGAAGAAAATTTAATTGTTATGTTTCTTTTTGACATTGCTATACGCTGTTTGAACTTAACCGGATTTAATATCCACTAGATTTAAATAAACTCACTGGGTTTAAAAGTTCCAAACGTCATATAACAAAACAAAAAAAAACATTGTTCCACAACATCCCATACGGGACAAGGGAGACTTCTCTCATATCAATGAGTGCACCCCGATTCATATTAGCTCAATGATATGGGACCTACTGTTTATCGCCGAGTCCGAACGGCGTGCCTTAAGACACCACTTTTAGAGAAGTTTTTCAAGGCTGATATACTCAGGAAATGTCGCCAACATTACTGAGGGGTATTTTGCCACCGTTGAAAAATGTTTGATTTTGCCTGGCCGGGGAATCGAACCACTGACCTTCTGCGTGCAAGGCGGGTGTGCATACCATTGCACCACGGTGGCACCCTCCAAACTTCATATAAATCCTCATAAAGAAGGTTAACCGGTCAAAATGATCTAATACAAACACCATTTATGTTGACTATTATTTGACAATGGAGGTGAAAAAAACCAAAGAAAAAAAGCTTGCACTGAAGAACAAAACTAAAAACAGTGAAATAAAATAAGAAAATTAAATTTGTATGTTTTTTTTTGTCAGCACCACAGGAAATAATCGAGAGGTGTCAAATCGCACGACCTTGGAGGCCAATTGACAGGTCCACTTCTCGAAATCAACTTATCGCCAAATTTTGATTTCAATAAGTCGATGGTTGCGTTCGCCGTATGGCACGTAGCGCCATCCTGTTGAAACCACATCTCCTCCGGATCAATGTCATCCATATTTTCAAACAAAAAATCATTGATCATGGTGCGGTAACGATCTCCATTGACCGTAACGCGAGCTCCGGCCTCATTTTTGAAGAAATAAGGTCCGATGATGCCACCAGCGTGAAAACCGCACCATAAGGTGCATTTTTCTGGATGTAATGGAGTCTGTAGGGTCTCTTGTGGATTGTTATTGCATCCTCTAGAGAGTATGTGGTACGAAATCTATCCACAGTTCGACGAATGGCTTTTTCAGATGGACGATTATGCACGCCATACAAATGACGAAGTCGTCTATAAGTTGCGCGAATCGACGACTGATTTTCAAAGTAAATTTGGATAATTTCGTAGCGTTGTTCAAGCGTGAGTCTATTCGTGATGATTTGTCAGAGTATACTGAAACAAATAAAAAAAGTTTCATCAAAATTTAATTTTTTGCGTTACTTTTTAAAATTTAAAGTTCTATCTCGCTTAAAAAAAAAAACACCCTTTATATGTGTATATTATTGGTCTGTTCCTTTACTTTTGAAAATGGTAAAACCGGCAAAAGTAGCAAAAGGTGTGAACTGCTCTCATATGAATTGTGTGGTGTCTGAAGTAAAGGAACGCTTTTAAAAAGTGAAAGTAAAAAGTGGTAAAACTTGAAGATTCTTGAACGTAAAGGAACAGAGCTTATATATATTTTTTATTTTAACAGACTACGTTAATTACTTTGATGTAAACATACTTTTAGAATGATTTGTCCAATATTGCCATATCGCTTCGCTGCAATTCGATGAGCCTTTCTTAATTTCTCAATGTACAGATCTCTGTTTTTCGTGTTCTTTCATTCCACCATCATTCTATACAATCATAGTTTATGTACATTCATTGGCGTACACAGCAAGCATTTCAGGACACTGTGAACAAAGTTTCAAAAAGATCCAAACTGATCCAGTTAATTCATCATTTTCCTCTGCTAATTACTACTTACATACACATATTTTAGAGCTACAAATGCTAAGATAATGCCCATATTGTCCTCAACCAGATCCGGTAGAAAAAAAGATCCGGAAAAAGAGAATAACAAGCAAGAAGTTAAAACATCGAAGCGTGCTACAAAAAATACAGAAACAGGAAAAGAATTGAAGGAAAATAATTCAGAGGGAAAAAAGTCAAGGAAACCAAAACCCAAATCAGTCATGGCTAACGAGGAGGAGTTAAAGACTTCAAATACTGATAATACAGAAAATGAAAATCCAACCGCAGCAAAACCAAATATCGAAGAAACGCCAAATGTGCCAAATGTGGAGCAACAAATTGTGGATGCGAAATGTGGATCTCCCATGGATATATCAGCTGAAGACCATATTGAAAGTAACACAGATACCACTCCACCAAAAAAGCAAAAATTAGAAAATGAACAAGAAAAGGAGGAAAAGCCAAGTCAAATCAGTGAAAAGGAAACAGCAGTGGCGTCCAATGAAGAACACAAAAATCTCACATCTGGCTTCTCATTGAAATCTCAAGGAGCCAAAGTGAATGAGGAAGAAGAATCGTGCAGCAATATGCCTGAACAGCTATTGACGGTCATCTCAAATCTTTATCTGAATGTGGGAAAACGTTTGCGACTTGATTTCCATCCAAGATGTCTTGATGACTTGGCGTTTTGTCATCGCCATCATTATCATTCTGATTTGCCTGAAGCTCCCATACAAACCCAAGCACGTAGTTTACGAAGTGCTCTTGATAATTATCGTTATGTGTCCGCACCATAAGGTGCATTTTTCTGGATGTAATGGAGTCTGTAGGGTCTCTTGTGGATTGTTATTGCATCCTCTAGAGAGTATGTGGTACGAAATCTATCCACAGTTCGACGAATGGCTTTTTCAGATGGACGATTATGCACGCCATACAAATGACGAAGTCGTCTATAAGTTGCGCGAATCGACGACTGATTTTCAAAGTAAATTTGGATAATTTCGTAGCGTTGTTCAAGCGTGAGTCTATTCGTGATGATTTGTCAGAGTATACTGAAACAAATAAAAAAAGTTTCATCAAAATTTAATTTTTTGCGTTACTTTTTAAAATTTAAAGTTCTATCTCGCTTAAAAAAAAACACCCTTTATATGTGTATATTATTGGTCTGTTCCTTTACTTTTGAAAATGGTAAAACCGGCAAAAGTAGCAAAAGGTGTGAACTGCTCTCATATGAATTGTGTGGTGTCTGAAGTAAAGGAACGCTTTTAAAAAGTGAAAGTAAAAAGTGGTAAAACTTGAAGATTCTTGAACGTAAAGGAACAGAGCTTATATATATTTTTTATTTTAACAGACTACGTTAATTACTTTGATGTAAACATACTTTTAGAATGATTTGTCCAATATTGCCATATCGCTTCGCTGCAATTCGATGAGCCTTTCTTAATTTCTCAATGTACAGATCTCTGTTTTTCGTGTTCTTTCATTCCACCATCATTCTATACAATCATAGTTTATGTACATTCATTGGCGTACACAGCAAGCATTTCAGGACACTGTGAACAAAGTTTCAAAAAGATCCAAACTGATCCAGTTAATTCATCATTTTCCTCTGCTAATTACTACTTACATACACATATTTTAGAGCTACAAATGCTAAGATAATGCCCATATTGTCCTCAACCAGATCCGGTAGAAAAAAAGATCCGGAAAAAGAGAATAACAAGCAAGAAGTTAAAACATCGAAGCGTGCTACAAAAAATACAGAAACAGGAAAAGAATTGAAGGAAAATAATTCAGAGGGAAAAAAGTCAAGGAAACCAAAACCCAAATCAGTCATGGCTAACGAGGAGGAGTTAAAGACTTCAAATACTGATAATACAGAAAATGAAAATCCAACCGCAGCAAAACCAAATATCGAAGAAACGCCAAATGTGCCAAATGTGGAGCAACAAATTGTGGATGCGAAATGTGGATCTCCCATGGATATATCAGCTGAAGACCATATTGAAAGTAACACAGATACCACTCCACCAAAAAAGCAAAAATTAGAAAATGAACAAGAAAAGGAGGAAAAGCCAAGTCAAATCAGTGAAAAGGAAACAGCAGTGGCGTCCAATGAAGAACACAAAAATCTCACATCTGGCTTCTCATTGAAATCTCAAGGAGCCAAAGTGAATGAGGAAGAAGAATCGTGCAGCAATATGCCTGAACAGCTATTGACGGTCATCTCAAATCTTTATCTGAATGTGGGAAAACGTTTGCGACTTGATTTCCATCCAAGATGTCTTGATGACTTGGCGTTTTGTCATCGCCATCATTATCATTCTGATTTGCCTGAAGCTCCCATACAAACCCAAGCACGTAGTTTACGAAGTGCTCTTGATAATTATCGTTATGTGTCCTTCATAAATTCTACCACAGATATGGTGCATCGTGGAGAGTTTCCTGGCAAGGGTATATTTATGAAAATTATGGAACTGGTGCTGGTAAGTTAATTTTGTAACTCTTGTTTGAAGTCGCATGTATCCTAACTATTGTCTTCAAATTTCAGAGTATAAACTACAGCACCAAACACCAAAACATTGTCACATTTCAACAGTCATATCACAAAGCTGTTGAGTTATTCTCCATGATTGTTCGCACATTTCCCCCATGCTGGCATAAATTGCGAACATATTACGTGGGGTTTCTGGAATGTGGACTGGATCAAGCTAAGCTGGGCAATGTGAAAAAAGATGAACCCCTTTCAAAATCAAACAAAATATTTGATATAATTTTGGATTTACTTGAAGATGTTTTAAAAACGGCTGAGCCAGATGAACTGAAAAATAGCAAAAGTGATACTTTACAAAAGCCCAATGTTCCACAAAGCAATGCATCACACCTAACTTCACCACAAAATTCCATGGATTTAAGTGTTTGCAATGATATATGGAATCAAAATGAATACGAAGAAAGAGAACGACAGAAACAGACATTTACCGCGCTACCAATGGATCAGAAGATTGAACGGATATTCATGTGTCTGCGGCTATTGTTGGAAATCTTGGAATATGATATGGCCATGTGGATATTACATCATTTTAAAAAGACTAAAGAGTGGATATTTTGTAATGATAACCGTCCCTTAATAGTGGTCTTGTGTGAGCTAACACAATACACTAGAATGACTCGAGTGGCAAGAAGAATATTCAGCGTCTACAGTGAGAGTGCTAATAAGGGATTGTGTCAAGAACGTCTACAAGTTTTGGAGGTAATTTTGGAAACATTAAAATTAACATTGTAACTTATTTTTTCGTTTATCTTAGCGTTATATTTCTTTGTTAATGATGGCCAGTAATACAGCTGATATGGAAAACACTGCCATTGGAGTTAAATATCCCTACCTTGGTGAACAAACTAAGAATCTTATTAAAGAATTCTTCAAAATATTTAAAGGTATTGAGGAGTTTGTCTTTATTTACATTAGCAAAATATTACTTGTGACAATTCTGAGTTTGTAGTGTAGGGAAGTGAGGTTGATAAAAACACTTCGTTTCTCAGCACCCTCTATTACTTACAAATTGAGAATTGCCGAAATAAAAGTATTGAAAGTTAATGGCCTGTTTCACTATGTCGAAAGAAAATGAATGCGAACGAAAAACACCTAAACTTTGCTTTTCATAGTAATATTAACTTTGTTTTTGCTTCGAAACAACCACAAAATTTGAAAATCATGCATGAGTTAAGTAGTTTCTCTTTCGTTTTCGTTCGACATAGTGAAATACAGGCTGTAAAATCTTAAAAATGTGTTATTGAATTTCTATGTTTTATTTTTATTTTCTTTCTTTGCAGTACACAATCGAGAAGAAATATCCAAATATATGGAAACTATACACCTTCTACGCATTCCCTATGTTCGTTATGAATTCATCGATAATGTACTTTTTACCAATACAGAGCCATTGACACCACAAAAGATTGCTATCGATATTGCCAAAAAGCGTTGGCTGAAATATAAACCTCAAAGCGAACTATCCAAAGCTGATGAGGATATATCACGTGAACAGTATCTGCATTTGTTATTAGATGCCTTGCGTGAATATTGTGATTGGCATGGCACCAAAACTTTCCTTCACATTATCACAGATTACGATAAAATTTCTCCCCTAAGCACAACAACGGATTCTGTGCATCGTTATCCCACAAATGGCAATGGTGTGCTGGTTCTTAAGAAAATTGCAAAAGACATAAAAAAGCTCGAAAGCCAATTACGAATGACGGTACGCATGTCGAAGCCAAAAGTTAATATATCACAGGCTGATATTTGCATTGATGAGGCTATAATTGTTAAATATCGCAACGATTTAAAGTTTTTAATAAGTCTGCAAAATGTGGTGCTTAAGCAAAAGGAAACCTATCCTGAAGTGGACTTTAGTGAATGGCTTGATTATCTAAGTAATTTTCCCGCTAAAAAAATGGTGAAAGAGGAACCCCCCACACAATAAAATCTTGGAATTGGTTTTTTTATGTGAATTACTAACTTTTGTTTAGTTTATTTTGTTTTGTTAATATTAAAAATAATATGTGTATACTATTTATTTATATTTTGTGAGTTTATTTTTCATTTTAACGTTTGAAATAAAAAACTTAGTATAAAAATTTAGATGTTTTTAATAATTGGGTCATATCAATGGGGCTTTAGATCGGGGGGGTTACTCTGTATTGCGATGCGTTTGCGTTTAATATATTGTTAACGCAAGATATTTGTGTTAACGCACGATTTTTATATTGGCTTTTGTACTACATATTGTGGCGGTGTCAGAAAGGAAAAAGGAACAAAAATACTTTAGAAAGGAGATACGAAAACGCAATAGAGACGCATTTCATTTCCTTACGCATCGCAATAGAGAGTAACCCACCTGGTAAAACGATTGTGCAGATATTCTAATTCTGGGGAAGACCTAAGAGATACAGATTGATACTTTCGATCTATTTGTCGACTATAAGGCTGCCTTCGACTGGTGTTCCAACCCAAGGTTAAAATTCTGGAGTAAAAATTAAGTGGAGATATTACAAACAAGTAAGAAAGTATCAGCCAGCTGTGCTGACGGAAATACACCCTCAGCCACTGACCAAAAAAAAAACAATAATTATGCCGTATATGATTAATTATACCCTACATCACCTTGTGGTAAGGGGTATTATGTCTTTGTGCATTAGTTTGTAACATGCAAAAGGAAACGAGATAGATCCATAGTTCCTTTTAGAGATATACATGGGATCACTTTCCGAGTCGATTTAAGCATGTCCGTGCACGAAACACGATATATATGTCCGATTTCAATGAAATTTGGAATGTGCGACGGAATTAAGTTTAGAAATAAGTGTGCCAATTATATAGAAATCGGTTCAGATTTGGATATAGCCCCATATATATTTTCGCCCGATTTAAGGCATTTGGTGCACGAAACACACTATATATGTCCGATATCAATTAAATTAGGAATGTGCGACGGTATTTAGTCTAGAAATAAGTGTGCCAAATTAGATAGAAATCGGTTCAAATTTGGACATAGCTCCCATATATATTCTCGGCCGATTTTAAGTTTTTGATGCACGAAACGCGCTATATATGTCAGATTTTGATGAAATTTGGGGTATGTAATGGGATTTGGTCCACAATTAAATGTAAAAAATTATATCGAAATCTTACTTTTATTTTGTATTTATCTGTTCTGATTTGGATTTAGCTCTCATATATATTTTACATATTCACAGTGGTGTAGGGTATTATATAGTCGGACCCGCCCGACTTTGATCCTTTCCTTTCTGGTTTTGATTCATTTTGTATCACGAGTTTGCTTTAAAATCTGTATGCACCGTAATGTGTACCAAATCATTGACATATACCAAACATTTTTAGCCATCAATCTTCTTCATAAAGGTTTGAAGCTTAGGCCATTATCGGAGGAAATATTGACTTACTCCGAAAAAGATTGTACCGTTGTAAATGAGGCCGCTAGAACAACCTACTGAAAAAATCAGTGTGTGGGAGGTACACGAAGGAGTGGACCGATATAGCCCATATTCCAAACCTGATACATTACTGGATGAAATAATATAATGTGCAAAGTCTGCACTAATCAGAAACTCCCTGCGAGAATTGTCTTGCGGATTTGTCATTTTGGTTGGTGCCGTCAGGGTTTCTTGGAACATTTAGGCCAATACCTCAGGAAGCATGGACTTGCGCAAGAAAAAAATTGTACCGTCGTAAAGGGAGCCGCAAGGAAAACCTGCTGTTCGTGAGTTATCGTGCGCACTAGCCAGTCAGACAGACATTGTCTGAAACGAATTTCGTCCAAACATACTTGGGGTCTAAAACCGCTATTTCGATGAGGCACATTTTTGGTCGTATCAAAGTGTATATACCCTATCTAGCCTAAAGGCTGAGGAAAAAAAATTGTGTATATATTGGAGAAGCTGTGCAAAATACAAGCGACTTTAGAAATGTACTCTAAGTTTTTGATGTTCAGCTAAGGTCCACTCTGTAAGTATATATGTATGTAAAGAATTTAAAGAGATACTGCCTAGCAAGTAAAACACAACTTTTTAATTTGCCATCATCACTATAGAATTTTATTCAACAATATTTTCTTTCTGTAATCTTATTTTGTATTATTATTATTTTATAATTAATAATATTCGTTTGATATTTTGAGTTTTTATACCTTAAAAAGGTACTTTTGTTGTTGTTGTGTTTGTTATACTATTACGTGTTAATGTTTGAGTGTGTAGTTTTTTTTCAAAATTTATTCTGCTTATTTTTTGTTTATATTCATCACTAACAAAATATAATCATCATTTACATATCATCACCAGTTTTTTTATTTATCATTACATTAAATGTATGTATATGTGTAATTGTTTAGATATTTTTAATATTTTTAGTTACATACATACATGTATTTCTTAGTACATACATTAAGGGATAATGTCTCAATGAATCCATCATCGGTGGGACATTGAGAAAGATAATTACAGTATGATATCTTCCCAAGGTCTCCTGATGATGAAGGAAGTATTGAGATATAACCTCAATTCTCAACACATTTGCTTGCATTTACATACAGACATCGATAAGAAATATATCATTTTGTTTCTATATGTATTTGTAGTTCATTGTATTTTGTTGTAATTATTTATGTTTTTATTTTTTAATTGTTTTACACATTTATACAGCAAACAAAAAATGCTATCAATTTACGTATGTTTTTCATCATGTTTTTGTATGATATTGTTATTGTTGTTAAAAACACATTTATGCGTTTTTTTTTTATTTTGTAATACATATATTGTTTGGTGATTTTCACGAATTTGTTTTTAGTTTGTATATTCTTATAAACTAATCTCACTACGCTTTTGTATTCTCTGGAATAAATACAAAAAATATTTCTATAGAAAAAAATGTTTTATTTAAATTTAGTTTTTTTTTGTTATTTTATTTTAACTACAAAAATAAATACATTTATAACAATCATTTTCGTTATCATTAATATATTATTACTATAAATAATTATTCGACGATGTATTCTATTTGTTTTTATTTTTTGTTAATATTTTTTGTATAAAACTCAAAATAAATAAAAAATCCAAAAGCATATAAGTTTTTTTATTTATGTATATATTTTTATTAATTATAATACGGCCCTGTATTTCTTATATGTGCTAGAAATTATTTAATATTGATACAGTTTTAAACCAAACATAGGTAGTAGAAATTTTGGACATAATTCAATGGACCTAAAACTTTAGAAAACGGAATTTTATGTGAAACGCCAAAAAGTTTATATAATTTTATTAAAATATAGAAGAAAGTCATAATTGAAAATATCTTTTCCATCCAATAATTTAAATGGACTTTCGCGTTTTTTAAAAGAAATAACTGAGGCAAAAGCTTTTTATGTAACTTGGCCCAATCTGAAAATAGGAAAGACGAATCTGCTAGACACGAAAAGATAAGTGTGGTAAAAGTAACATGACCCAACCTGTAAAGCAGTCAAAAGAAAATCCAGACCACATATTCACGCCAAAACCTATGCCGATTTATACTCAACATACATATTTTTATCGATTTAAAGGCTCTTTCGAAAGCCTTGACAAATGTGGTCCTCTCAAAGCATATGTGGGTTTAAAGACGGAATAAAGTGATAAGCGATCCGTTAGCCTATCAAATTGAATTGTTGGCGTCACATTATTGATTCTCCAAAAAATAGTTTTACTTGTGGAAAAATTCTTTATAAATGAGAAACGTTTATGGTCCAAAACTTCCCATTTCGATTATTTGGCTTAATAATGTATCCCTGTACATGTATGGATGTACATATAATGCGTAATAAATAGCTTTGTTCAATCTAAATGCTTTCTTTTTATGTGAATATTTATAATTACAAACTGAAAATTGAAGCCTAAATGTTGTGTAATGCAATATTATTTTATATACGACTCGATTTGTTTTACTTGCTTTACTTTCAGTAGTAACTTCCTTATGTTTTCTATAATATACCTGTAGTTTTGTTCTTAGTTTTCATTATTTTTTATGTATATATTTTTTTAATATATATCCATGTGTATATGTAATGGAACAACATTAATATTTACCATTGATTTGTAGCTTATTGTTTTAGCATCCTTTTTTTAGTTTTTCTTTCTTAGTTTAGTTCGTATACATTGAGTTTGGATTTGATTTTTTATGTTCTTGTAATTGAAAAATGATTTAAGAGAAGGATAACAAAAAATGTAACGAATTAAAAATATAAAATAAATAGGACAAAATGAACTAGATGGCTGAAAACTAAACGTTTTTTATTTATATAAGACCTAGCCATGACTTGTATTTGAATCATAATAAAATAGGCATTTATAAATGAAATCAATATACTCTTTTTAAAACACAAACTATTAGGAACTTCTTTTTTAATTGTGGCACACACATACATGATCATTATTTTAATTAAAATATCGGTTTGTTTTAAGCCAAGGATTTGGAACGAATTTAGCATTAAAAAATTTGTTTATAAAAATTATTTTGTAGATCATTGATAACTTTACCAGTGCTATGGTATGTAACGTTCTGACACAGTTTTAGGATTCTATCTCTTATGGAAACTCCAGCGAGAAAAACTTCCCTTTGTACAAAAACAAATGGTTTGATTTTACCTGACCATAAGAATATTTTCCAAGTAATAAGTACAAATTTTTATAATCTTTCGTAATCCTAAAGGAAACCACCAAGAACAAGTTTCGGAGTTAAGGGGTAATGAATTTGTTTGTTTTTGCTATAGCTGGCATTTCAGCACATTTTTGATATAACATGTCTTCAGTCAAATCATGAGGAATTTTTCATATCATTTTCGTCATTTTTCATGAAATTTTTAACATCGAAATGTTTTTTATTGCTCAGAAGATTTTAAAACCAAAAGTTTACAGGAGGAGCAAAAACGTGATAAAATGAAAAACAGTTTCATAAAATATCAATCATATGACAGTGAGTATTTGGTGTATTATCAATCATGTGCGAATATGGGGTAAGTAATGAAAACAAAACCGCGGAAACGCTTGGTTTTGGCACCCGTAATTACAACAACATCTGCAATGTTATCCATTTTCCGAAAACCATATCTTGAACAGGATCATTTGCAATAGCATATAATTTAGTTTTATGTATTAGATTCCATCAAAAAAACGAATTTTATTTTTTTGGAGATACGTCTTCCGGCATTTATGCTAACGAAATACAAGGATTCGATATTGTCATGTTTTCATTGTCCTTTTTATTTTTTACCAGAACCTTTCTAAGAATCTCCTTTGATTATTTAGAAATATTTCAGTTGTTTATTTAGAAAATTCGGATGCATATAAACTATATGTATACCATAAATGTATTTTGTTATCCTCAGCAACTGATCCAGGTATTTGAATTTTTGAACCGGATATTAAGATCCGGTCCCGAAATTGTGTTGATATATATTTTTGGCTACGTCGGAGCTTGAAATCACTTACATTTGCAGTCGATTTAGGTCTGTTCGTCTGTTTGGAGCGCATGATAACTCTCGAACGAATTAATCGATTTGGTCCCGGTAATATTTTATCCAAACTTAGGTCGAGTTTGAAGATGGGAGATATCGGTCCACTCCTTCCGGTACCTCCCCCACAAAAGTTGAACATTAGTCGCAATATTAGTGCGCACGATAACTCACAAACGGATCTACCGATTTTGGTAAAATTTAATTTTGTAATACTTCTTCCAGACATAGTTTAGGTTCGAATGTGGACAATATAAAAATAAAATATAGGTCGGTCCACATCTTCGGGTACCTCCCGACATGTCCAACCCATATTGCAACAATACAAGTCCATACTTCCTAAAAACCCCTGCTGGCACCAACTATAATGGCTGACGAGCACAATTACTTACGATTTGATTATGCGATTTGACAGAAGCTGAAGATTCAAAACACTGATATTGAATGAATTTGACAAAATTTTCGTATTTTTCCTCATTTTAATTGCATGAATTTCTCTTCTGGCAACGCAACTACAGTTGAGTTGTTATCCATAATCGACCCCTTACCTTCGGGTGCCTCCCCAAAAGTTCAAAATGTTTGCTTAAGTGCAGTTTAAGGGCTGTTCTAAGATAGTTTTGTAATTCATACCGAAGAAGCTCCTTTGGGTCCAGTTTATCCAACGTTGACCAATATAAATTGTATAAAGGGCTGGTGTTCACCATGATATTTCCTTGAAGTTCCTAAAATGTCTATATCGGGCAACACCTTCGGCTACCTTCCTTATAGTTCAAAGGGCTGTTCGAAGATTGTTTTGAAAGTTTCATCGAAGGTTCTAATTACAATTATATAATTTTATTCGTATGCAAATGCATGCTTCCTGAAATAATTACCCGAAATTACACTACGGTGATCAAATACAAAGGCTGTTTTGCGAGATGAGGTGTGGAAATTTAAATAGCGTGTAGTTATGAATACACATCATACTTTTTTAGAGCAAGACAAGACTTCTTGAGATATGCGCCCCGAAATTTACCAATATTTAGGGCCACTTACTCCTTCATGCACCTCTAGAACTAACGTTTTTAGTTGTTGTTGTTACAATGCTATAATTTTATACTGTGCAGACTGCGTAGATCAAGCCTGTCAGTGGAAAAATTAGAAACACTGTTTACGATGCCTACCCCACAAACCCACAAAAGCGTACAAACCTATGATGAAAACTTCATTTTCATCTACGAAAACTAGAGAACTTTCCTTAAGACATTCAGGTTCAACCCCCCAGTTTTTTTGTGCAGTTACATGCTGTCGGCAAAGCTGACTGATACTTAAAAAAACAATCTGTTTTATAGCAATGACATCGGACAAAACAAAAATTCCAGAAGTGCATGAATCTACTAATTTTAACTATTTTTTCGGTATCATAAAAGAAAAAATATTATCGTAGTAAAAATTCGTAGATTCTAGCAGGTTCTGGAACAGACATATTACAAACATAATTGATTGAAATGAAATCGCGTGTTATCGAGAGAGATATTTAAAAAGGAGAACCTTTATTTTATATCCCACCCTCGAGTCTGACTTATTTTTATTTTTTTTCAAAATATAACGATGTGCAAATTTTGTGCATGCACCAGCAGAACACAATAAACTCCAAATGCTTTAAAACAGATTTGATCAAAACATTCTGTAACTTCTTTAGCCGTAAAATTTTCATAAAAAATGACATTTTGGTTGGTTATTGTGGGGTATTTTGAAATTTCCTGTACTGAAATGTACAAAAAGACCGAAAGGATGGAGGGCATTGCTCTCTTTATCTATACCTAATTGTCACACATTTCAACGAGTGTATTATTTTAATTCGAACAGCATGGTCTAGGTGTTTGTATTCCCTGAAAAACTGTTTCTAATTAGTCATATAAAGGTTTTAAACATTTTTTTAATTACAAAAAAATTCAGTAAAATTACTATCTCTTTCTGCTTATGTCTATCCCCTCTCTGTGTCTCACTTTCTCGCAAAATAAATATAATTACATATCTTTGTTTTTAATTAAACAGAAATAGGATTTTTTTATTATTAATATTAAACAAAATAAAAAGTAATAATAAAATAAAATGAAAAATTTGTCAGAAAAAAATCGATCTTTTTTAACTTAAGTATCAATAAAATTTGTCTAACAATTTATAATACAATAACAAATATATGTATGTAGTGTATGTGTGTGTTTTTGTATTGTATATGTCTAGATTGTATTCTAATTCTTACATACTAATAGACTTTCAGTTTGTTTTTTTAATTTTTCATTTCTTTAAAAGCATGAAAAATGTTTAACGTTTTTTTCTTTCTTTCTCCTTTTTTCCTAAACGATACGATAGCTCTTTAGTTATAAACTTAAAGTCTAATAATAATAATAATAATAGTAATTAAAATTTATTAGGAAATAATATTTACTGTTTTTAAATTATGCATAAATTTAAAATTATATTTAATGCTTCTTTTTTGAAACTATACAACATTTTATAAAAAAAAAAAAAACATTTATTTAATTATTTATTGACTCTGTGTATGTGGTATAATGCGTTATTATCCTCCACACATTTTGAAACATACCCCTTTTAGTTATTTTCAAAACATTTTCTATTTTGTAAATTATTGTTTCAATTATTTCGAAGTCAGAAGTTGAAAAAATTTCCGATAAATGTTTGAGTAAGTAACTTCATCATTTCAGCTGGCTCCCAAAAATGTAACAATTTTTTTAAATGTTCAGTATCTGGCTTTGGAATTAAAAAGTAAAGCCAAGCTTTAGTTCAGCAGTAACATAAAAGCGACAATTTGTATTGTTAAGGCTTAGAATTCAATTTTCTTTTAAGAATGTGCCACTTGGCAATTTGCCAACTTTGAAATTACCACATTCGAGAATAGTTAGCGTTCTGTGTCTTTTGCAAAGTATTTTTCAAATTTGATTTTTTGGACGGCATTAATATTTTTTTCAAATTTATTTAAAAGTTCCATACAAAGCGTTGTATAATTTTAAAAAGGGAAAAAGTGTGGATTTTATCGCCCTATACTCCTTATAGACGCTAAAGGAAATAGGTGGAAAATGAAATATACGTAAATGACCATTAAACTATATTTAGCTTTTGGGATTAAAAATCAATATATCTAAATGCGTTTCTTTGAAACGACAAAACAAAAAAAGTCTTGTAATTTGTTTTAAGGCTAATCTACTATGTATATTGGTTATTACTGTAAAAAGCAATTCTACAAAATTTAAATGAAAATATTTTCTCCGCTTCTTTAAAATGTGAGCAAATAAATTATAAACAATTTTAATAGAAAATCAATCAGAAAATCATCAAACAGTTCAACGTTTTGTTTAAACTAAGCTGCACCCCTACAATATGTTTGATAGAGTAATAAACCACTTTGCCAGTGTTCTTTTGCTTTGCATACCAGTGTAATTTTCTTTGAATAAAAGAAAAATGCTTCAAATAAATATAAAGTTTGTGTTTAGTTTTTTTTTCTGTGTATTTCTTAAAGAAATTTTACAAACTAATAGTAGATTTCTTCACGTTCATAGTTTTTGTTTGCTTTCTTGTTAATTAATATATATTTATAAAACTTAACAAATAACTTAAATAAACAAATTGTAATATATTTGCAGAGTTGAAACAAAGTCATTATTAACATCAAAGATATGCAAGTAGACTGGTGATGACATTTTAAAACTGTAAACTTTTGCTTAATATCTATACTGTAGGAAAATGGTTTAGTTAAAATTTTTTAAATTTAAAAATTCAGTTCTAGTTTCTAGAATTTTTTTCTGTGAAATATTTTATATCATAATTGTTTCAATATTTTGACTGCCTTGGAAATAAAAATACCTTGTTATTAATTGAAAAAAGAAACGACTAACAGCATTAGGTTTAGGATTATTTCCAAGAATCGTATGATATATCTTTATAAGCACCTCCAAAAAAGAATAATAAGGATTTTAAAAATTAGGAACTATAAGTGATTGAAATACAAATCATAAAATGTTTCCATAAAGCAGTGGCCCTGGGTTTAGCATTTTCATTTTTTATTGGAACTTACGTTGTTTGACATTCATTCTTTTTTATAAAAACAAACAAGCCATTACGCTTACATATTATGAAGTTATTCGACGTTTTTCCTACATTTTTATCAGAGCAAATTATTAAAATATATAAAACAATTTAAAATTCCAAAAAATTATCAAACCAGTTCTACTTGCACAATACAATTCTAGCTCATTATTTAAGGCTTTCTTTGATTTACACTGTTTACTTATTGATTGATGGATTATGTTGCTTTTTTATTGTTGTTATCCTGATTTTTGTAAAAAAATATACACTTTTTTCGAATTTGTTTAACAAACATAGGTGTGTGTGTTTTCTTCCTCTTAACTTAAGTTTCCAAAAATAAGAAATTTTACTAAAAAACAAAAATTTTAAAGAGGTTAAAGAATAAACTAAAGTTTGAACGTATATTTAAAAAGAAAATAAAACAACTTTATTACCTATACAAGACAATTAGTTCAATTATTTGTTTTGTTTGTGTTTTGTAAATTATTGATTACTTCTAGTGTTTATTTTGTTTGTTACTAATTTGTATTTGATAGGATTCATTCATTGTGTAGACTTGTTGTTGTTTTTTATAGTTTTATTTCATTCAGTTTATTTTTACTACAACTAATGATGCTTAGAGGAGATGGTTGGATTGCCACCGTTTGTTGTGGGCAGCAAGAACGAGGAGCAAGCAGTAACATTTTGTTTTAAGGGTAAAACAGTCAAAAAC